>NC_067250.2:47182293-47808625 GCF_019359855.2 Lolium perenne
GACCGGCGGCGGACGGAGGCAGCCAGCCTCGCAGCCTGGCCGCGCGACCCGCTCCTTCCTCCTAGCGCCGCCGGCCTCGCAACCTCCTGAGCTCTGCACTTTCTCTCCCTTTCTCTCTGAAATTCGGTGGCGGCTCGAGCCTCTCCTCCTGAGCCGCTGTATAGTCGCAGGAAGTCGCCGTTGAGCCAGTGACGTGGCGCGACTTGCTCCGTGAGTCAAGTCGCCTGAGCGACCCAGCCACGCCGCGACGACTCGGCGATTAGTCGGCGACTCAAAAACCATGCATAGGTCGCATGTTCAAATTGATGATCATGATGTCAGATAAAACCCATGTTTTCTTTTCAAAGTTCAAGAAAGATAGAAAACAATCTCATCCTCGCTGTGAAAGAAATGACAGTTATCTTCATGCACAGATGTCTCAAGAATATGTATCTTGTTGACGAAACTCACATGGTTACGGACAGTTCAAAAAGAAGTATATATACTATGACAAACAAAAATGCCTATGAAATCACAGTGAAAATATGTAGTGATAACAACACCATTAAGTATCATAACAAGCACTTATCAGGACTCCCTGTGATTATACATTGAAACATAACAGAACTTTTTTATGGCATGAGTCCATTTACTTTCAAAATTCTAAAATAACTATCTAGATTTGTCAAATTACTTACCTGACATGACTTTGCTATACGTGAAAAGGTAAGATGGGATGAGGAAAAGCTACAGAAAATTGCGGCAATGAAAAAACATTGTATTCTCAAATCAAACATAGGCCATTACAAAAATGAACCTGACATTTCAATACCATGCAAAGATGAAGTAATAAAATCCAGTCATTCAACCAGTTTTTTTCTACACGATTTTGTTTAATCCAAAATTGCTAGATGCATACATCACAGCAAAGCTTTCCTATGGCGATAAATGTAAAAAAAATTACACAACACATTCAGCCCATTTTTAGCATCACTTGTGTGAACATATAGGCCCAGACCAGAAGAATGCTGCTGCCAATGCCAAGAGAGCAAGGCAAGTAGCAGCTTCCTAGCTCCTAATTCTCAAGACACAGATATTGAAAACAATTGTCCACACAAAGTGTTGGTAGACCTAGTTGAAAGGCTTGTAAGACTACAAGTCAATTAGAACTCTTAACGTTTACGATTCGACCAATAGGGAGGGAGGACCTGTACCAAGTAGACCGAGTACTGATCTCACTTTCAAAGAGTATCCAACTACTGTATCTAACCATTGATTTAACTAATTTAATGTCCACATACAAACCCAATACAGACCCAGGTAATTCCGTTTAAAAAAGCACAGGAGCAAGATTACAACTGAAGAAAGACCCGGAAAGCGACAGGCTGCCAGCCACAGTCTGTCTACTAGCTCAGAAGCACAGCATCCAAGAAGAGGGCACCTACCAGATCTGCGCCGCCGTGGCTGCCGCCATTCGTCCCATTGAACCTCCACGCCAATGCCGCCGCCATCTTCTTAGCTGTACGTAACCCCCTCGCGCTGAGCAGATCAGAATGTCCGAGCACTCAACCTGAAACCGAGAGAAAGCAAAATACAGCCGCGTCAGATCCAACGGATGGCCAATCCAGTGAAGAGGACTGTAGTGCTCCGGGCAGAAGTAAGCCCAGATTCTGCGCCGGACATGGCTAGCTACCGATGCGCGACCCCAGATCTAGCCACCGGTGGATGATTTAGCTACTGCCGCCAGGCGGATCACGCACACTCCCCCATTTCCTAAACCAGCTCCCCCGTGAAACCGCTGCATTCGACGCTGATTATCCCGCGAATTCTCCACGCGACTAACGAGATCATGCACTCTTGTCCGAGCTCGACTGAAGCAACACTCTTCTCCACGCGACCGACGAAACCAAGACGGAGAAAAACCAAAGAATCGCCGCGGAGGAAGGCAGAACCAAACCTGACATGGAATCGGCGCTGAGATTTTGCGAAAAATCTCGAGAACTCGTCCTCCTCCTGCTACGCGGCCACTGCAGATCCAGTGGGGAGGGAGGCGCTGCTGCCGATACGCATGCGAGGCGTCTGTTATGCTCTCGTTTTTCTTCTTCCCTTGCCTGCCCTGGCGCGGAATTAGCGCTAATTATCGGGGGCTAAAAAGGGGCTGGAATTTATATAGAGAGTGAGCTTCCCAACGACCGCCGACAGTGGCAGTGGGGAGCAACTTGATTTGGAACTTTGTACTGCCGCTTTTGCACGATCACCCTCCGTATGTATACTATTTGCAGACATGGATCTTATTTTCTGCACATGCAGGAATTGTACTCTTGAAAAGAGGCGATTTACACAAAAATAACCCTTTGTTGCAACTATAGCACAAACTGACACTCCGAGCAAACTATTTCACTCATCTAACCCTTTTGTGTGGCGCCCCTTCCATGGGCGCCACACATGACTGTGTGTCGTCCGTGCCTGCGGCGCCACTCTCCCAGCCGACGTGGCGCCCTCGACGATGAGCTGTGCGCCGATCCGACGTGGCGAGGCTGTTTGTGTGGCGCTGATGCCACGGGCGACACGCTTCACAGTGTGGCGCCGATGCCACCGGCGCCACATAAACAGCCTCGCCAAAACGGCTAAGGACCAAGCGTCCGGAGCCCCTGGATGTTTTCGACATATAATCAACATATGTGGCGCCAATGCCATGGGCGCCACATAGTGAGGTGTGGCGCCAGCGTGAGGGGCGCCACTTGTTGACTTGTGTTAAAACCATGAAAATTCTTGTCTTAGTTAAACAGTTTTGAACACAACAATAGCAATTTCATACACATAGAACATACACATATAACACATCATAGCTCACATCGTAGCACGTAGATTCCAACAACAAGTAGCATTACAGACATGGTTCGAAATGACATAGGGTTCACAACACGATACTTATGAAGATAGAGTTCACAACAACACCTAGCAAATCCTAGTATCGTCCTCGACGTGCCGTCCTCACGGGCTGCTTCCGGACGGCCATCCTTTTCGTCCGCTGTCGTGGCTCTTGTTGCTGCTGCTCCTCCTGCTCCTACTCTGAAGATAACGGCTCGTCGTTTCTCATCCTCGTCAAAGATGATCTCCGCGGCGGCGCCTCATCCTCCTCAATGACAACCTTCTTTCCTCGGTTGACATAATCGTCCGGAGTGTATCGGTTTGGAGCCTTGCCCCTTGGCTTCAACTGATAAGCTGACCGTGTGGCTTGCTTCTTGCCGCGACTAATGCTTTGACTCAAAATGGCGTCGTCGTCAGGAATCTTCACAAACATGAACACATGAGATTACAAAAGTTGAAATTAGTAAGCACATGTTTGACAGCAATAAAATAGTCCATACCTCCGCCTCTTCAGAGGAGGATGTAGGAATTTCGCCGTCATGCAACCTAGCAAGTTGGCTAACCGCCGCATCTTTCGTGCAGTGTTCTGCGTCATGGAAGTCATGGTTACAAAGCCACCCGAACATAATAGCGGACATTCAAAGTTGGTGATCGTACCTTAATGAAATGTCGCAACGGTCCGATAGGCTTTTCATCTCTATAGCTCTGATCCCAAACAACCTCGCACTCCTCAGCTGTTTTTTGGATCTCCGACCGCTGTGACAAACATATTATACACAATTTAAGCGAGCACATGCCAATGTAGATGATGTACTAGTTAATGAGAGAATCCATTACCACGAAGTTCAGCTTGGAAGCAATAGAAGTCGATCTCCCTTTGCGAGCATAGATGTCGTGCTGGCTTTGCACAACCTCATCGAACTCGATGAGGTCGTCCAAGATGTCGTCATCATACGCGGGTTTCACTAACTCGATCTGCGTGCTTTGATGAAACCATTGGAGATAGTTGTTGAAAGCGGCCAAGTCGTGAGGCACAATCTCCACATGGCCAGCATTTCGTATCGCTTCCAAACAGTGTTGGAACGCTATGACGTGGCCACTATGATGGACATGCCAATTTGTGATCTTCCTCTGCCGCTGCCTATCAAGTCTGCAAGAATCAAGAAGTTAGATTCTACCTGTTCAATCAAGAATCTTCCACCGCATGATTCCAGAAGTTTACCTATGAAGCGCGTGGTCCGTGTCTTGCCACTGAGGTGGGCACTCCTGATACAGCCCAAACTGTCTTATCACTCTGTGCGGCTGGTGGTATTTAACAAGCCACATGCATATGAGTGGGCAGCGCATACGCCATAACCGTGCCTCCTCAAGGAACTTGTGGTTGAGGTCAGCCATCCCCGCGCCAATACGGTAGTAGGTACCATATGGCTCACAATCCACCTGCAGCATACAAATATTTCAGAATTTACAACATGCCAATAGAATTTATGAACTCGGATTGCAAAAGAGTGATCGGTTACCTGCTCAACAGTAAGAGTGTCCAACTCCTCAGTGTAGTGCATGTACATGATCTTTGGATCGCTCGTCATCTCGGAGACATTGTCCCAAAGGTATGCTCAAGTGGGCTCCCGATCAAGGTTGTTCCGGTGATGAGGCCATGGCCTCTCGTTGAATATCCTGGGCCGCCCAACTGATAGGCGGTCCCAGCTCCATACGAAAAGTAGGAGCAAGCATCCACCAATACCGTCGCTCCCGGTCCTGCGACAAGCTTCGTCCAACTGCGTACATAAGACATTTGGTTAGTACTTTGTCTAGCACACTACTGTAGAAGAATAGTACATACAACAAATCATCACCTGCCGGTAGAGGTAGGCAAGTGTCGTTGTTCCCCAACTCCACCGATGCTCCAACACCGTAAGCGCCTTGAGCCAACACCAATGGGCCAGCTTCCCACCACTGTCAGCAAAGAGAGTCCTCGAAATCATGTACCATAAGTACACGCAGGTGTACGTCCTGAGAGTGTCCCTGTTGGCCCCTTGCGGGCAGTGTCCAAAGTTAAGCCTAATCCAAGAGAAAGCTGCGCCGGTGGGAGCTCTCGCCTTTGGATCTTCTGGCGGCGGAAGAGCCATGCCAATAAGGTTCTCCATCTGCTGGCGCCACCCATCAGAAGTTGTGTTCATACACAGTGGATCGCCCTGAATAGGAAGTCCAAGTATCATGGAAACATCCTGAAGAGTAGGGGTCATCTCGCCGGCCCTCAAGTGGAAGGTGTGTGTCTCCGGCCTCCACCGGTCGACAAGGGCGGTGAGTGTCGCGGCGTTCATGTTCGGGCCCCCACGGCTTACAAGCGATATGAACGGGAGAAGATCGGTAGGCTAGATGAACTCCGTGTACCTCTCGTCATACGCCATATATACTGTGCCATGGTAACGAGTCTTCAAGGGGTGAAGATCCGTTCTCTTCTCCGTCATATGAAAAGTTCGGTGATCCCTGTCATACTCTTGATCTAGGAGCCACACCATCCTACATGTTTACACAAATACACCATATTATGAGCCATTCCTAACAAATATGAGTTATTCCATCACAAATATGAGTTATTCCATCACAAATAATAGGCATATGTAACACATTTGAATGCATTTGCATAAGAATATGGATACATACATATCTAGGGTTCCTACACATACACATTCATGAAATTTGATGTCTAGGGTTTCCACAAATCTAGGGTTTCAACACATAGATACATGAGGATATGGATTTCAACACATACATAGCCATTTCAACACATACATACATTCATACATACATCTAGTTTCCATGTCTAGGGTTCATGTACAAATCTAGCAAGATCTATGAAATTAGTGGATGAATGAGAAGGATTCGAAGGTGGTTACCTTGAGGAATGGATGGGGAAGAGATTGGTCGGTCAGATCTGACGAATTCGCGGCCGATTTGGTGGGGGAGAGGGGGGAGGAGGAGGAACCACCGGGCCGCCTTGCAGTCTTGAAGAAACAAAGAAGAGAGAAGAAGAAGAGGGTCGGACTGGGGGCGGCTCGGGCGCCACACTTAAGTGGATGTGTGGCGCCCTTCCGAGCGGCGCCATAGTTTCACAGTGTGGCGCCGATGGGAGCGGCGCCACACATCATGCCACGTCGGATCGGCGCACAGCTCAGCGTCGAGGGCGCCACGTCGGCTGGGAGAGTGGCGCCGCAGGCACGGGCGGCACACAGTCATGTGTGGCGCGCATGGTAGGGACGCCACACAAAAGGGTTAGATGGGTGAAATAGTTTGCCCGGAGGGTCAGTCTGTGCTATAGTTGCAACAAAGGGTTATTTTTGTGTAAATCGCCCGGAAAAGATATACTCCCTATATTCATATGCATCACAGAAATTGCAAAGATAACTTCGCATGAACAGAGGGAGAAAGGAGGAGAGAAAAAACATATGACAACTCCCTGTTGTTTAAATTTATTTTTAGAGATTATGCTAAGATCAAGCTTTAATAAATTAATAAAGCCACAACATGTCAGAGTACAAAACACAACAACCACAAGTCCAAACACACACGGGAACACCTGAGTCCCAACAGTACACAAACACTCCGCAGTCTGCATGACAAGGTTTAGAGCAAACAAACACATGACACATGTGAGCCAAACACGCTTACTAAGGGAACTAATGCTCAGGTTGTCAAGGTGGTGGGGAGATGTCTCATAGACATCCAGAAGGCCTCTATCCCTCGATCTCATTAGCATGCTCCATTGCTGCATGTAGATAAGCATTTTGAAAAGAACATCGATGGGTTTGCCAATAAGTAAGTCTTCAATAGTTAACTTATTTCTAATGTTCCAAATGGCTCAACATTGCACGATGAAAGTAAACCACACTATTATATGGTATTGCTCGGAAAGCCCCTCGGAAATGGTCGGCCCATGCTAGTTTTTAGTCACAGCGCAAGATCTCCCTGACCCCTGCCCACATGAACTTAGCTATAGAGCACCCAAAGAAGATATGACTGCAATCCTCAACATCGCCGCACAGCGCACAATTTCCATTCGAGGGACCATGGCGCACGGAAGCTTGCCTCGAATCAGTTGCACAAGGAAGACTTTGATTTTCGTAAGGACGAGGTTGCGCCATACCTCTTTGAACTAGGTGACCGCCACCCCCTGCGATTTTTGTTTAACTCGGTTTGGATCATCCAGCGGAGGAGATAGACGTTCAACAAGATGATTAACCGCTGCAATTTCTGAAATGATCTTTCATGTCACTCATATAATCAGACAAATCTAGGTATTATAAGAAATTCAATTACCTACAACATTTTTTCTTTGCTCTAGGTGTGCCAAAGCAGATTTGATAGGTAGTGCCAAAGAGTACTTCCCTAGAAAATCATTAAAAGGGTATCGAGAAAGATGTTCAGATCCTAAAGGGTGCATCTGCAAGATTTTGATTATTTTATTTCAAGCTTTTGCGGTTTGGATTAAACAAATCGTTTGGTAATTAGGGAGAGGAGCAAGCTGGTGGAGGTGTTTGTTGATTAGTGCCAGTCTGCATGGGCTGGACCTGAAGATGTTTTGTCTTCCAGAGCCAAAATCAATCAGGTTGGGAGAGGTATCTGCCAACTTATGCGTAGCTGTAAAACTAGTGGAGCTTGCTTTCATCTGGGTCTCTTTCGTCAGCAGAACATTTGTACAAGTTGATTAATCTATGCGTCAGCTAAAGATTTCTACAAGCTGACCCATTTAATTATGCCACCACGGCTCCAGTCCATTTGTGTTGTACTTGTACCATGCTCCATGAAACTTGAGTTGCATTTGCTATTACCAGCTATACTGCATGTGTGCACACTGGAGCTGAATTAAGCACCAGATAGATGATTGAAGCAATGACAAAGGCTGACAAAAAATAGCTCCCTCTAAAACTTTATCATTGATCATTATTAAATTTCTCAAATAGACACTAAAATGTGCTGCTGCGTAGATAGAAGAAACAACAAAAGGAAGGCAGATGCGGAGAAAGAGATGGGCGTGAAGGCGATTCTGTCGGATTTTATGTTGGTTGGATTTGTTGAAATTAAGTGTGAGGAGTGCAACTATAACTCATATACTTACTTCCTCCTATTCATATTACTTGACACTAATATAGATGCATCTAGATATATTTTAATTGTATATACATTTATTTTAGTGGCAAGTAATATGAATCGAAAAGAGTACTTGTATTAGGGGTCTTTTTTTCTTTTTTCTTCGAAATGGGGATATACCCCAGCTTCTGCATCAAAATGATACATATGACTGTTTTATTACTTTATTCAGATGATAATAGTACTTATTACAAACTCACGGATCAGCTAAAGTCGACACAACGGATCATAATAGTACTTAGTGGTATAGATAGATATAGATAAACGAGACGCTGAACCACAATTTACAAATTCCACCGCATTGTACTGTACCAACCTTCTGCTTATTTGAATCTAGCTAGTAGTTCAACCTGTTTACTGTGTATCTTTCTTTCCGTTGCTAAATGTTGGTACTACTCCTAGCGGGCACGTCATAATAAACCGGCCTTTTCTTCCTAGCGGAACTGAAGCATGTTGTTTTCCTCCCGGGGATGGTACGCAGGAATATAGCATGTTCAGTGGTACCTTGATCGACATGATTGATGGCTACTTGAAAATACATGCTACCTCTGCATTGCATATGCTTGTTGAGATTGCCTAATCAGCAGGGTACTGGGTGTAGTACCACACCACACAAAGCGAAAAGACGACGCAGACCCCCACAGAAAAATTGCAATCTGACCTGGCAACCGGCGCGCCCATGTGCAAGATGATCACTCAATTATTGCAGATCAATTAGGGAATTATTAAGCAGTGCCAATTGACAAAGCCTTCAACAACAGCAGCGCCCGACGGCTGCAGTACGTCTGAAACTCTGAACTCTGAACGAACGGCTGGATCATTCGGCAATTTGAAAATGAGACCCTTCTTTTGCGGGGTTGAAAATGATGTCCGGCATGAGAATTCACGGCGAAGCTAGCTTTGGCGTGGTTTTCCTCTCTTCTTACGATCGACGGGGCCGGCGATGGCGACGGCGGAGCGGTGGGTGGCGACGTTCGTCTCTCCGGGAGAATGCGACGGCGCAACAGCATAAACTGCCAGTGCATGCATGCCGAGCTACCTATACTACTGCGTGCTTAATTAACGAACGAATCGATAATTATTAGAGGACAAATTGAGTGTGCGGTGTGTTCATTGTGTCGGTGCGTGTTTGACCCCCATGCCCCAGCGTCGGCTGAGCTGGGATTGGAGGTCCAATTTGGATGGAGTCCAATTAAACGAGATATACACAACATTTGGATAACGCGTGTTTTCTGTTCTTCCTTTTTGTGTGTGTGCTCCGTATGACGGTATGAGGCGTATTTAGTCAGAGTATACACGCGAGTACTTTATCAGAGTAGTAAGTTAGTAAGCTGGGATAAAGGGTGCTTGCTTTAGGGAATTAGGGCATCTCCAACCGGCTGACCCAAACGGACGCGCTGGGCCATCCGATTTTGGTTGTTTGGGTCGGCCTGCAGAGACGCGTACAGACGAGAACGTTCGTGACTTTTTTTTGTCCCCAATGCTGTGTAGACCCAAATCACTGTTCCTCTTCCCAGCCACACTAGTACTACTTGGGAAAGAACCAGGTGAGCTCCACCCCGCCCCGCCCCAGCGAGCCCCGGCCCCGTTCGTCTCCTTCCCCGCCCCGGCGGCCTCCGTCCCCACCCTGCCACGGCCCGGCGAGCTCCGCCCCGCCATGACGGAGATGAGCCTGAGCGCGTCGAGCGCCGGGACGGTGTGGTCGGGCGCGTGGCGCAGCAGAGACGGCAGCGTTGGCGCGAGCGAAGCGAAAGGTCGCACGCGCAGCAAGGCCGCCGAGGTGCGGTGCGGGCGCGTAGAGGCGAGAGGCACGGGCGTGGTGCGTGCGCGCAGACAGACGAGGTGCGGGCGCGCGCGGCGACGAGCGCCGGGTGCGGCGCGCGGCGTGGAGCTAGTCGAGCGGCACGGCGCGGCGAGCTGGTCGAGCGAGCGGCGCGGGGTGGCCGGCTCTGCAGCCGCCCGAAGGACGCACGGAGGCGCGCGCGCGCGTGGCGGCCGCCAGGGCGCTCGCGGCCCGAGCAAGGCGCTCGCGGCTCGGGCGACGTGGTCCCGCGCGCAGATGCAACGGACGGCTCGACGGCGCCGTGCTCCCGCGCGCCGGCGGCTGCGCGCTCGCAGACGGCCAGAGAGGGGCGGCGCGGCGAGCGCCCGCAGCCGGGACGGCGCGCGGCGCGTGGCGAGAAGAGCCCCGCGCGGCCGAGACCCGCAGCCACGCTCGTGGCCTCCGCCCGCCCCGTGCGCGGCGTGGCGAGGCATGGGCGGCGCTAGGGCGCGGCGAGGCGGCGACCAGCGAGGGCGGCTAGGACGGCGTGGCGGGCGGCGCGGGCGTGGCTTGGCCGTGGCGGGCAGGGCGGCGCGGCCATGGCTCGGCCATGGCAGGCTCGTCGGTATCCAGTCCGGCGGCACGACGTCCATTTCGGCTCCGGCGACTTCCAGCGGGGATAAAAAAAAAAAGGAGGCGGCGGCGTTGAGGATCTCCAGGCGAGGGCGACGGCGAAACCTGGCCGAGCGAGCTCAACTCCGGCGGGCAGCCATGGTTACTTGCATGGCAAAAAGCAAATAGAGAAGACAGAGGAGAGAGAAGTTGTTGGAGCCTTTTCTTTGTCACTGACAAGTGGGCCGTGAACGGACATGCGCGGATGACCAGAGACGCCCGCACGCGTCCGGCTCGCCCCAAATTGCTCCCAAATTTGCTCCGGCTTTGGGTCATGCCGGACAGCACAGCAGTCCGTTTTTAATATGGGTCCGCGCGTTGGGACGCGTTTTTACCCAAACGGACGAAAGTGGTCTCCGTTTTTGGGTTTGGGTCTCCGCGTTGGAGATGCCCTTAGGGGACCCAACATAGAGGCCTGTCCACTTCAGCCCTAACCCCAGTTTTCATTTTATTTTTTTTAAACACACACTCGACTATGCCTCTGTCTTGCACATTTGAATTGGACAGCGCTAGAAATCCTCGGAAGGCACCGAACCTTCGAGCCTCCGACCTCAGAGGCTGATACGTGTCCAACTTTAGGCCAAATCACAACTTTGCTTCGTCACTGAAGCAAAAAATGTTTCACCTAGAGATAAAAAAGAAAAGACCCGCCGGACACAACATCGCCGAGTACTCGCCTGAGACCTCGCCGGGGGTCTCACCGAGACTTGTCGGAAACCTTGTCGGTGACCTCCCCGGAGATATTGTAGCACAAATATTATACTAAGGTAGCAGAACTGCAAAAAAATTGTAGCAGCTCCGATGACCATTTGCAGCATCGATGTTGACTCGCCGGAGAATCGCCAGCGACCTCGTCGGGGATCCCGCCGGAGATCTCCCCAGAGACATTGTAGAACAAATTTTATACTAAGTAGCAGAACCGCAAAACATTTGTAGCACCTTCGATAACCATTTGCAGCACCACCGCTAACGGTTTGCATCACCGATGTTGACCATTTGCAGCACCGCCGCTGACGGTTTGTAGCACCGTCGATGACCATTTGCAACCCTGCCCCATCGGAAGCACCGCCATTGCCAGTGGGCATCATGTTGGTGTTGGCTTGCAGCACCCCTGATCTCGTGTGGCGGCACATTTAATCTACCCTCGCAGAACCCACCAACGACGGTCGCAGCACCCATGGACACCATCTACGGCGACGGCATGATGCCGAGGACCTAGGGTTACCGGCCTCCGCCATAGATTCGAAGCAGCTCCGCCTTCAACACCTCTTGTCCGCCGTGGCCAAGCCGGAGGCAAACTCCATGGCTGCAAGGTGCGCAAGGCCGACCAAGCCAGAGGCCGCGCTCATGTGTGTGTCCGCCAAGATGACCGCTTCGACTGCGGGCAAACACGGAGGAAGGCGCGGCAACATCGGCTCTATAAAAAAAGACCACAACGAGGGACGGGGGAAGGCGCTGTAGCGTCAGTCCTGTTCGAGGAAGGCGGAAGATGATGGCCATGGACGAGGATGGACGACAGCGTTTGATAGCTGCGGCTCCATCCCGCGGCAGCAACCGGTCGCGTGATGGCTGCTTGGGCGTACGGCGACTGACGAGGTGGCTCCTCGGCAATGCCCACCATGAGGGGCTTAGGGTTGACGGAAGGAGACAATGAAGATTCCGGGAGCGAGAGATGGCAAGACGTACCCAGGTTCACGTCCCCTCGGTGGAGGATCGCTACGTTCTGCTAGCAATCCACTATATGAATATATGTGTACATGGCCGTCGTAGGCGGATTTGTATCTAGTCTAGTTCTAATCTACGAGTTGCGATGTCTAGGCGTATCGCGTGTATATTTTATGTTTCTCAATATGATATAAGGGGTGCCCCTGCCTGGCTTTATATATGCAACCAGGATAGGGTTTACAAAAGTCCTAGTAGAATACATATTGGAGTCTTCTTTGTTGTAGTCCAAGTTGATATTACATGCGGGTCCAGCTTGTTGTGTCCTTCCACCGGTCCATCTTCATAATTTGTATCGGGTATAGCAATGTCGGATACCCAAAGGGTAATGCCCACAATAGTAGCCCCCGAGTGTCTAGCTGAAGTGAAGCTTCGGGCAGGGACTAAATTCATCTGAATGTCTTGATCATCTGTTGAATGTTGAATCTTGTGCCTGATGTAGAGTCAAAGTTATTTTGTATCGGGTGCGCGACCAGCGCTCCCGATGGGAGTAGCCCCCGAGTCTATGGCGGATGTTTGCAACCGTGCGTAGACTCAAGTTGTACTACTCGAAGATCTCGATGTTGATGTCGATATCTTCGAATTATTCCATCATCTGATACTTTTAAATCTATAGGATCTTCAAAAAGGTGCAGGCTTCGAGAGAAGCCAAATAGCTGGATTTTCAGAACCTTCGGGTCTATTCTTCTTTATCGACGAGGCTTCCATCTTTTTATTGGGTGCGCAGCCAGCGCTCCCAATGGGAGTAGCCTTCGAGCATGTAGATGACTATGAAGTAGTCATGTATAGGGTGTAAAATGCTGAGTCGAATATCGTAGATTTCTTCGAGTTCTGAGAAAATTTGGATGCTTTTGATGATGTCATAGAGGATTTGATGATGTCATAGAAAAGTTAATGATTTTGATGATCTCACAGAAGAGTTGATGATTTTGATGATGTCACGGAGGAGTCGATGATTTTGATGATGATCCAGAGGAGTCGATGATTTTGATGATGATATGGAGGAGTCGATGATTGGTTCGCGGCAACACCCGAACGTAGGGTGCGCTGTAGGCTCAATGGACTCAAAGAGTCGTGTATTTGTTTGTATGGCACCGGTGGTAGCTTCTGATTGAACAACTTATGTTGCAAGCTCGGTGGACTCATTCTTCAGGCATTGTATGTACAATGTTTGTAATTTATATAGTGGTCATCAGTAAGTCGTGAGTGACCAGTTCACGTTGCAGGCCCGATGAACACGTAGTAATCGCAACATATCTTGTTGTTTATTTTTTAAATTACATCAGCAGCAGCTCCCGAATCAACGAGGGAACCATGTGCACGACGGACTCATTGCATCTTACTGAGCCGTATTTATTTTGCGTGATTTCCATCGATTGCAGCACTCGCATGTTCCTTGAGGCTTTGATGAAATCATCCGTATTTTTTTATGTATTATGGCAGTCCATAGATTTTCCTCAATTGCAGCACTCGCATGTTTCTTGAGGCTTTGATTAAATCATTGATAGTATAAGGATTCTTCATGTTTTCTTAAATTTCAGCGCTCCCGATGGGGGTAAATGCAATAGTCGAAGAACTTCTAGGAGTTCCCGAGTAATTCCAGCTCTTCCGAGAGTGCATCGGGTCAATATTATATAAGATGATATCCATTGAAGATCACATACAATGAATCCACTAATCCGGAAGTGCATTGGGTCAATATTATATAAGATGATATCCATTGAAGATTACAGACAATGAATTCACTAACCGGAAGTGTATTGGGTCAATATTTATATAGCAATAGAAGACAAATCCATTGATAACCATAGAAGATGAAACCGCTGACCCGAAAGTGCATCGGGTCAGTATTATATAAGATAAAACTAATAATAATTATATAGATGAATCTGCTGCCCATAGAAGATAAATCCACTAACCCGAAAGCTCATCGGGTAGTATTGTATAAGGAGAAACAAATAAATCCATACAGGCCCGAAGGTTCATCGGGTCAGTGTTAGATAACCAGAGAGAATAAATCCAGTAATAACTTGATTTCTGTCCGATGTAGTAGTCCTTGGTCCCGTTATCTTGATAAATTTACTTCGTAGTACCAGAGTAGTTGGGTGTATTTGAGGTAACGATGTAAGGGCGCAACCTTGAGTGTTCGGGTGTGACGAAAGTAAATAATAGTCGATGAAGAGGACACAGTCTATGTGATGGATCCTCGACGGGCGAGGCATGAGCGTGGAGAATGCGTGATGTCGGGTCCTCAACATGCGAGCCCTCGAGTGCGACGAGTGTGCGATGACGAGCGCGGTCGACCGAGCAGAGTAGTCAAAGTTTTGTTTCAATCTGTTGTTATATTGTAGTGCGCAAATTTGCGCGCAAATAATAGCACAAACCGAAAATATTTAGCCAAATAATTTTGCAAGTAGTAGTTAATTGGAAATATAGCACCTAATAATTTTGTATCGGATGTTCATCTCGATGAACTAGGAGGACTTGATCCATGTAGGTGCGCAGCAGTCGATGAGGTGAATGTAGCCGGTGAAGAGAACGCAGTCAATGTGCCAGATCATCGACCGGTGAACCCTCGAGTGTAACGACTGTATGTGGTGAAGTAGTCAAAGCTTTATTCCAATCTAATGATCCGTGTATCGGATGGCGAGTTGGCGACAGTGTCACGGTGCAGTAACAGATATAGATGCTCTGGTGTACACCGCCGTACACCAGAGTAACTTAGACGATGTGAAAAACGCCGATTCCTTGTTTTTTTCTTGAAATCCATGTAACCAGATGACTTGCTGCCGCTGTCGATGGCGTGTATGTACGCGAGGTAGCTAGCATATTGATTGAATCTCTTCCCATTTTTCTTTTTCTTTTCTTTGCTACTCCTTGCTTCACATGAACATCCTTTGCGCTCCATAAGCAAACACTTTTACTCCGAGCTTGCCCCAAGCGGGTGTATAGATGCAAGACGACATGATGATTCTTTTTCTTCTGCCCGCAGACGGATCATCACCCACATGCAAAATGTTACAAAGGACCCCATAAGATCTAAAATTACATATAGATTCCTAGCATTTGCAGAAAAGACCTCGCTAAAAGATGAAGAAAAGCAATCAGGTCCTTCTCTTTCGCCGTCGTCGAGCCAGAGAGCTGCTACGCCGCCGTCATGCGAAGAGGCGGGGACGAAACCACTTGCCTCCACGCAGCCGTAGTATGCGGCTGCAACCCTCAGGAAGAACCTCACAACGGAGGTTGAATCGCCGGAGTCCATCGCCGGCACTTGGATAGGCCACAGAGTGGCCTTGGATCTGCTCAAAAAAATCGCTTCCCAAGGCACGCACTTGATTCGCCGCTTCAAGCTTGTGGTAGCAGCATCATCGTTGCCGTCCTCACCCTCGCCTCCATGGCCGGCCGAGAGGAGCAGCTTCGATGTGCTACCTCCACCGCAGAAGCAGTAGAGATACACCCTCCAAGGAGAAGAGAAGATGATGACGACGTAGCTGAGCTCCTCCTCGCCTCCACGGCCGGCCAGGAGCTTGCTGACGTCGATGATCCTCAACAGGCGCACCTTCCCCCCCCCCCCCCCCCGCCGCCGAGGCCGGCCAACAAAAGGTTCAGCCCGCCACATCCTCGCTGCAGCAGGAAGAAGACCGCCTTACCTTTATTGAAAGAAGCGCCGCTCAGCTGCTCCCCTTTCCCTTCCGACCACCGGAGAAGGAGAAGAAACCAGAAGAACCCTAAAGATGGTGAGATCCAGGCGGCCAGATCTCGCCAATCGCTTCCACTACCGGGCAAACAGCCTACTATCGGCAAACTGCCGCAACCCCTAAAGAACCTAGCTACTCCGGCACCATCTCCCCTCCATCTTCGGCCGGCTACTCCGACGGAGAGGAGAAGGGAGAGGCCCGGCAAGAGGGAAGAAAGGTTCAGGAACTACTCACGCGTGAGAGAGGGAGTGGGGGAAGTGAGCCCCCATAGCCTGGTTGGGGCGGTGTCTATCGATCGCACTGCAGTCAGCTGATGACTTAGATCAGCAAAAAAGAATCGGCTTTTCCACTCATCATGATTATTTTGCTATGTTCTGTTTCGCGTCTTGCTTTCCGCAGCCGATCTTGGAGTCGTGATAAACCTTGAGAGAAATAGGCGATGTTTATGGCGCATATCGCCACCAAACCGGATCCGATCTTCTGCACGCATGAGGCACTATCGATGTAAAGCCGGCGGGCGTAGCGTAGTTTTGTATTTTTGCACATCGCTTCATGCCAGCCTAACTCGAAGGTTGAAAACAGATCAACCATGGTCGCGGACGATTAGAGCCGATGCGCCGCTTTCCAAGAATGACGAGAAAACCGGAAACACAGGCGCAGCTGATTCGCCAAAAGTAGTTGATGACGAACTTGACGATTTTCTACCCAGAGCAATCTGAACGTTGTTGATGATGATGGATCCCGTCCGGATCACGAAATTCAGTCATCGATCTTCCTGCAGACGACGCCAATTGACAAGACATGCATGCACTGACTGACAAGGGATTAACTTATCAATGCCTACAGATTGTAGACTAGGGTTTTAGTCGGAAGTAGAGGGCAAGTAGATCTCGAAGGTTTCAACCGAAAAGTACTCGACGATATGAAAACTAGGGTTACGTGAGACAATGAATCGATTGCTATCTTTGTCCCTCGACTCCCCCTTATATAGGAGGTGGAGTCGAGGGATTCGTAATACAAAGGTTACAGAGTCCGGAAAGGTTTCCAACCCATCCCGTAAGATTACAAGTATGTGTTTCGTAATACAACTCTAGCTTTCCTTAATACTAACTTGGGCTTCCGAATCTTCATATTCATCGAGTCGTGGGCCTTCAGTAAACCCCGGGTACTATCTTCGGCAGGCCCATTGGGGATGCCTATGTCAGTAGCCCCCGAGATTTTGCTTGAATCGAAGAATCATGGAAAATCTCCAACTTTAGTTATTGAATAACTCTATCAAATTTATCACATATCTTTGGATACGCAATTCTATATTGTACAGGGATAATGGTAGTTGGGGCTAGTTCATCTGACGGATCAGGTACTAGTTAACTGCTCTAGTGGCAATCCGCAAAAACCTACTTCAAGATCACGTCCTTGGACATGATCTCGGGATACTGGTGTAAACTTCGACAGGTGCCGCTTAAGGTCTTACCATTCTGTCGAGTCCCAGTCATGTTTTATCGGGTACCTAACGCGTCCGTTAGGATTTTTCTTCGTATCTGTTGATACGGAAAAAAGTAGCAAACCAACGTCAGAGACGGCGCCACGCCGCTCAGAACGGATCTGGGGTCTTACCTTTGCAGAGTTTTGCGGCATTCAGAGATTATTCGCAACTTTGGCGCTCTGAAAATATATTGTCGAGTGCTTTTTCGGCTGTTGGAATAGCACATTTTATTGAGTCAACGGATGACTTATATTGTCCTCCCGATGGGAGTATATTTCGAGTTATTTGTATAACTCGAAATATGCTCACTTCTTCTTCTTCCTTCTCTCTATATATTTTTTATAATTTCATCGGGCACGCGAACAGCGTTCCCGATGGGAGTAGCCCCCGAGGCTACAGCCAAGGACTAGTGCTTAGTTGTAGGCTCAACATCTTATGCCGCTATATTGTCAACCTCTCTCGAGCTTTTTATATCTATCGGGTGCGCGACCAGCGCTCCCAATGGGAGTAGCCCCCGAGGCTATGAACAAGTGCTTGCGTTTGATCATAGGCTCTCGCCATTTCTATTTTGTCATTCTTGAGCTTTTCTTTTTTCTAAAGTAGCCCCCGAGAGTTTGGGCAAAAACTTGTATTTGATCAAAGGCTCTCGAATTAATCGATAATTTTTCCCTGCCGCCAATTTCTTTAGTCTTCACAGCCGATATTTTCCCTTTAGTCAATGTGACATCATCGCTGACGATAACCACGATTACTGTATCGAGAAGACGCGAGTACTGCTCTCTCTCTGTCTTGCGGGTCCAGAATCCTCAGCAAGTTGACACGTTGTGCAAGTGGGGGACACACGTCCTCCGCTTTTCCTGGCGCACGCACTGTAGCGCCTGTTCTGTTCCCTCATAGTCAAAATACTTTTTTACCCCTTAGCCACGTGTGCAGCATCCACCGCAAAATTACTCCATCCAACGGTGCGTCGCTTCGCTAATTCTCTATATAAGGTCTTCTTCTTCCTCCGTTCATACTTTCGCCTGCGCCACACCTCTGCTCTCCTCTGCAAAAAATCCCCATTGCGCCCAACACTTCCTGAGCTCAGACACGCACGCACTTCGCGCTTTCACCACTGTTAATGCCACCCCACGCACGGCTTACTCGCCACAGCACTCCTGAATCGAAGATGGCGGCGGAAGATCTGGAGTGGGAGAGATCCAAGATCTCCAACCAAGACCTGAACTTGATGAAGAAGCTCGGACTCATGAAGAAGAAGGACGCGCTGCGCTTCCCCAGGGAGGAAAGCTATCCA
The DNA here is from genome assembly GCF_019359855.2 of Lolium perenne. Taxonomy (NCBI): domain Eukaryota; kingdom Viridiplantae; phylum Streptophyta; class Magnoliopsida; order Poales; family Poaceae; genus Lolium; species Lolium perenne. The sequence goes on from NC_067250.2 coordinate 47,200,929, forward strand.
TCGCCTCCAATCGAGTACCGGGTCAGTTTCGTTGACCACCTCATTCGCGACCTCTCTCCCCCTATTCACGAGTTTCTTCGCGGTCTCCTCTTTGTTTACGGGCTACAGCTGCACCAGCTGACTCCCAACTCCATCCTCCACGTCTCGATTTTCATTACCCTCTGTGAACGCTTCCTCGGAGTCCATCCTAATTGGGCTCTGTGGAAGCGCATATTCTGCCTCCGCCGCAATGGCTCCCCCAACGTCGCCTACAACATAGGCGGTGTTGTCATTTGCGTTCGCCCTGATGTCGAATATTTCGACGTCAAATTCCCCGACTCCGTCCAGGGGTGACGCAAAAGATGGCTCTATGTGCACGAAGAAAGCTCCAACTCGGTGGAGTACAACATAGCTCCCTTCGATGGAAGCTCCAAGATTCTTCGCCGCCGATCCTGGGACGCGGAAGCCACCGAAGAGGAGAAAACGGCGACAGAGGCACTGATGTCTCGTATCCACGAGCTTCAGAATACCCGCGGCAAGGAACTGTCGGGTATTCAAATCACAGCTTATTTCCTTAGGATTAGGGTGCAGCCTCTTTAGGCTCGCAAAAATCCCCTTTGGATGTATGCTGGCGAAAAAGATGTCGACAGGCTCTCCAAGGACCTTTCTGTAGGACTTGGACAAGCTTATCCGAAGAATTTCATTGCTCAGCAAGAAAGATCCTATTCCATCTTCTTGCCGCGTGGAGCCATATAGTGGCACCAACCCTCTCCCTAAGGTATTTTCTTCGACTAGTATTTCGTCTTCCCGAATGTTTTATTATTTGTCGACTACTATTTTGATGACATCCCGTGCGTAACTTTTTGTCGATATTCCTTGTATTTGTAGAATCATCCAGTTATAGCTTCTCTTCCTCCTCTTCCTGAAGATGGAGAAGTCGAAGAACAGGCTGTTGTCACTGACGACAACCAGGGTACTTCTCGCCCTGAGAGTGAAGTCGCGGGTTCTCCAAAATCCACGGCTTCTTCTGAAAAAGAAGTTGAATCCGTGGCTACCGCGTCGACACACTCCCTTCCTTCTGCTGTTTCTCCAAGGAACAAGAGAAAAAGGGACGAAGTTGCCGATTCTGGTACCTCCAAATCCGGCGCACCTCCTGCCGAAGAAGTTGTTCCTACTGAGGAAAGGACAACTTTCAACCCTTACGAGGATGCCCTTGTCAGCTCGTAAGTTCTTGTTACTCTTTGTTGTTTGCTTCCGATTTTCTGTCTATGTTGCTTTTTATATTGTCGACTATTTATTGTAGTGGCGACGAGGATGAAAATCAACCTATTGACGCGACTGCTCGAACGAGCACGTCGCGTACTTTAGTTGTCTCTGAAGCTCAAGCTGATGTGGATGAAACCTCGCCTCCTCAGCAAGACATCGACCATCCAACTCCAGTTGCAAGCCCCCGTGCCCCTTCACCAAAGAGGGCTAGGGTTGAGCCAGCCAAGGAGCCTACCTTGCCAATTGGTAGTTCCACGAATCCTTCAATGGATGATGTAAGTTCTTCACTTTTTTTTATGTTCCGAATATTTCAATGCTGTCAACTCCTTTTATTTTTGCTTCTCCTTTGCTTGTTGCTGTCAAACTTTTCACTTTCTATATTGATTTTTCTTTCTTTATTTTTCCTTTGCAGCCTTTGATGAAGGAGTTGATCCGTCTCGGTACCCAATTCGTCGGGTACCGTGACCATGCTAAAAAGCTTGAAGGTACTATTTTTACTGCTTCTCCCTCTAAATAAATTTTCCGCCATTTTTTGTCATGACACTTGTTTATTGTCAATTGTTTTGCTAGCCAATCTTCGGAAGCTAACCAACGTGCTGATGCTCTTGCTCTTAAATTGGAGCAAAGCGAAAAAGCTCGCAAGAAAGCTGAAGCAGATGCTGCAGCTGTCGAAGATCTTCGAAAAAGACTTCAAGACGCGGAAACTTCTTTAAGCGAAAACATTGCTCGACACTCTGCTCGTGAAGAGGAAATCGTCACTCGCTTGGAGTCGCAGAGTCGACGTTTTGTCAGTAAGTACTCAAATCCTTGCTTTTTTTTTCAGCTCATCACATTTTTCCTGGCCAGCTTTTTCTTTAACAAGCTTCCTTTTGCTCATTCAGGGAGAACGCAACAAGATAATGACCTAGAAAATCCTGAAGGTGATCGCCTTCTCGACGCGCTCTCCCTTCTTGAGATTCATGGAGATGAGGCACGCCAAGGCCTTAGCGATGCTAGAATAGTTCTGTCTCGGCTTTTTCCCTACTACTTCGTGAAGAAAGAAGAACCCGCGACTTTTACTGCTCTCGCAAAGTGCTTCAAATCCAAAGAGAATCTTGGACCCAGTCTTCGACAGGAGGGCCTGAAGATTGGTGTTGAAGGCACCATAGCCTTGGTTGCTGACAGCCAACAGGATGTCGACTGGGCTAAAGTTTGCGATGCAAAGGAGATGGAGACGAAGAAGTGGCAGTCTTTGATTAGGGCTACCAAACCAAACTCGAAGAAAATCCTTGCCTTCCTTGGATTCAATCCAACTCCAGCTCCTAGTTCATCAAAGCCGGAGGTCAAGTAGACCACCTTGTCTCTCTTGTTTTACTTCTCTTTTGATGATGTCGCCAGAGTAGCTTTAGCGACAACTACCCCACTAGTTCAATAGGAACCTTTTGTAATAGCCTTGTAAATACCTGCCCTTTATTAATGAAAGGCTATGTTGCCGAGTTATTGATATCGAAATTTTTCTTTCCAGTTGATTTTTGACAACTATACCGTGGTGCCTTCTTCGACTGCCTTGCCCGCTGCATCTTACTCCAAAAAATCCTTCACTGATGAATTTGTGGGAGGTTCTTCGAGTGCTGCACAGAATGAAGACCTAAACGAACTCCGTCAACAGCTGCAGTCGATGAAAAAACAGGCTCTTATGATAATGGAACAGTCCCGAAAGTCATCTGAGAGGGAAAAAGTTGCGCTACAACAAGCTCAGGAAGCTATAACTGCAAAAGAAGCTGCAGTTGCTGAAGCTACGCAGGCTGCCTCCCGAGAAAACTACATGTTTGAGTTGATGATTGAATCAAGCCTGGAGATGGCGGGTATGTTTCCTCAAACTTAACCTTCCTCTTTTTCTTTGCCTGTTTCCTACCTTTAACTGGTATACTGTCGCCTAAATAGGTCCCTTTTTAGACGCTGATGCCGAAGATCAACGAGTTGACACCAGATCAAATTACCTTATTAACTTGGCACTTGACCATGGCATCCTTTTTTGGGCTACCCCTGAACGCACCCGACAAATCGTCAGATTTCAAGACCGCTCATGCCAAGTTCATGAATTCCTCGACTTCTGCACCAAGACGCTGTCCATGATTTACAACTCCATGTTTCCTCGTAATGTTCAGCCTAGGACCCTTCCGGAGCTCATGGACAAGTTTAAGGACTCGCACAAAATCCATGGTTTTGTAAGAGCTCAACTAGTAGCTGGTGCCAGGGTTGCCCTCATCATGCTTCAGATCTGCCACTCAAAACTTGATATGACCAAGGTGGTTGAAAAAGTTCATACCAAGCTGAGGCGACGAAAGATGGGTGTCGATAGAATTGACGCGGTAGTCACACCAGTGGCTGAAGAAATAATTGGTGATCTTCTTCAAATGGATGCCGACTTTTTTGCAGACGGCCACTATGCTGATTTTCTGGGTGCCTCTGCCGAAGAAGACAAGATCACCATTGATGGTATATTAAGGCACGACTAAATTTACTTCTTCGGTAGATAACTTGTTTGTTGAACGGTACTGTGACTTGCTGTATATATGTTGTAAGAAAAATATTTTTTTTTCCGAGCCCCCGAGTGTTTCGGTGGCGATTTTCTTTATTGTGTTTGCGAGGTTGAACCAAGGCAAATATTTTGTATTGAGTACACTATATTTGCGGGTATGAGCCCCCGAGCTTTTTGTTGATCACTATTTTGTATCTTCACTGATTTGCGAGGTGCTTTGCACCAAGGCGAAATATTTTTGCGAATTGTATTTTTTTTGGTAATGTATATATATTGTAACTTCTGGGCGCGAGCCCCCGAGCCTGTCGAAGAAAAAGATGTATATCTCCACTATCTTTACTATTTTGCAGCACCGCGAGCCCGCCTCATTAAAAACCTTTCCAGCCCCACTCGGTGCCCTGAAAAGGAGAAGAGTGCGTCTGAAAGCTCGCGGGCGTTTTAGTACATTGTATTTTTACAAAGGAGGACTATATTTCGACTCTAAGCGTAGAACCGCCTGAGTTGCGCCACGTTCCAGGGATTTGGCTCAGCAACTCTTGTCTTCTTGTCCTTTATCCTGTATGCTCCTCCTTCGATTACTTCTGTGATGATGTAAGGGCCAAGCCATGGCGACTCGAGTTTCTCATGGCTTTTTTGTGTGAGTCGAAGGACTAAGTCGCCGACCTGAAAGGATCTCGGGCGCAAACGTCGACTGTGGTAGTTTTTCAGGTCTAGCTGGTACTTAGTGACTCGTGATAACACTTCGTCTTGAGCTTCATCTAGTGCATCGACATCATCCTCTAATGCTTTTCTTGAAGCCTCCTCGTTATATTCTGTGACTCTTGGAGAATCATGCTCTATTTCTATCGGCAATACTGCTTCAGCTCCATGGACCAGAAAAAACGGAGTTTCTTGTGTCGCCGTATTTGGTGTTGTTCGAATACTCCATAATACACTGGGCAACTCTTCAGGCTAGGTATGTCGAGCTTTTTCCAATGGTGCTAGCAAACACTTCTTGATACCATTGCAGATAATGCCATTGGCGTTCTCGACTTGACCATTGGTTTGCGGGTGCGCAACTGATGCAAAGTGTAGTTTGATGCCTACCTCTGTACAATATGCCTTGAATTCCTTGGATGTGAAATTACTACCATTGTCTGTGACGATGCTATGAGGTACTCCAAACCGAAAGACGATACTTTTCACAAACTTGATTGCCGACGCTCCATCTGGTGAATTTATCGGCTTTGCTTCTATCCACTTGGTGAATTTGTCGACAGCGACGAGCATATACTCGTATCCTCCTGGCGAAGCCTTGTATAATTTTCCCACCATACCGAGACCCCACTGAGCAAAGGGCCAAGACAATGGTACTTGTACCATCATTACTAGGTCCTGTTCCTCTTCTTCTTCCAATGCCGCTTTTATAGCCCCCGAGGGTTACTCATCCTTCTCCTTCTTCTTTGGTTTCTTCGGCTTTGTAGATCTCTCTGCTATCTCTTCCCAGAATACGCCTGGTGGAATCGCGAGACACTGCGACCCAATGTTTGCGAGAACATCGGCTTCATCATTGCTTAGCCTGCTGATGTGATTTACCTCGCATCCATCAAACAGCTTCTCTAGCTCATTGTACACTTCCTTGTATGCTATCATACTATCGTTGACTGCATCACACTGATTCATGACTTGCTGAGCCACCAATTGTGAGTCGCCGAAGATTTTTAATCGAGTTGCGTCACAAGCCTTCGCCATCTTCATCCCGTGTATGAGAGCTTCGTATTCTGCCTCATTATTAGATGCGTTTGGAAATGTCATCCGTAAAACATACTTTAATTTGTCGCCTTCAGGTGATATTAGTATCATGCCTGCTCCAACTCCCTCTAATCTCTTGGACCCTTCGAAATTCATAGTCCAGGTTCTTGATAAATCCGCAGGTCCCATATTTTGTAACTCCATCCACTCTGCGATCAAGTCTGGTAAAATTTGCGACTTTATTGCTTTTCTTTTTTCATACGTGATGTCCCGAGGGGAAAGTTCTATTCCCCAAAGGGAGACACGACCCGTAGCTTCTGGATTGTTTAATATATTGGATAAAGGCGCCTCATTGACCACTATTATCGGGTGTACCGAAAAATAGTGCCGCAATTTTCTTGCGGTTGTAAACACTCCATATGCTAGCTTTTGGTACTATGGATACCGCTATTTTGAGGGAGATAAAACTTCGATGATGAAGTATACTGGCCTCTGTACTCCATGGAGTTTTCCTTCTTCCTCTCTTTCGACTACAAGTGCTGTGCTGACCACCTGAGGCGTGGCTGCAATGTATAACAAGAGGGGTTCCTTCTCCTTCGGCGCCACCAAGATTGGTGGTGTCGAAATTGTGCGTTTGAGATCCTCGAAAGCTCTGTCGGCCCCTTCGTTCCACTGGAATTTCTCTCCTTGCTTGATTAGAGCATAGAACGGTAACGCCTTTTCTCCTAGTCTGGCGACGAATCTGCTTAAAGCTGCGACTCGCCCAGTCAACTGTTGTATTTCTTTCAACTTTGTTGGCTTTCTCATTGTTACGATAGCTTAAATTTTCTCTGGATTGGCTTCAATCCCTCTTGCTGAGACTAGGAACCCGAGAAGTTCTCCTGCAGGGACGCCGAAAGAACACTTCGTCGGGTTCAGTTTGAGACAGAACTTGTCAAGGTTGTCGAAAGTTTCCTTTAGATCCTCGATCAAAGTTGTCCCCTTTTTTGATGTTATGATGACATCGTCAATGTACACTTGTACGTTTTTCCCAATCTGTGTTGCCAAGCACTTCTGCATCATCCGCTGATATGTTGCTCCCGCGTTTTTCAAACCAAAAGGCATTGTTCTGTAGCAAAACACGCCATAAGGAGTTATGAATGCTGTCTTTACTTCATCTTCTTCTTTTAATCTGATCTGATTATAACCAGAGTATGCGTCCAGGAAGGAAAGACATTGACATCCTGCCGTGGAGTCGATAATTTGATCGATTCTTGGGAGGGGAAAGTGATCCTTTGGACAATGTTTATTGAGACACGTAAAGTCAACACACATGCGAAGGACTTTCGTGTTTTTCTTCGGGACCAACACTGGGTTAGCTACCCATGTGGCCTCTGTATGTAGTTCTTTGATAAAACCAGCTTCTCTAAGTCGATCAACCTCTGACAGCATAGCTTTGCGGTTTGGTTACGAAAAAAGCCGCAAAGGTTATTTAATTGGTCTCGTTATTGGATCCAAGTTTAGGTGGTGCTCGGCAAGTTCCCTGGGTACTCCTGGCATGTCAGCTGGACACCATGCGAAGATTTTCCAGTGCTCACGGAGGAACTCGACGAGCGCGCTTTCCTATGCGAGGTCCATGTCTGTTGCAATGAACGTCGTTTTCTTTGGATCTGTCGGGTGAATCTGCACCTCCTTGGAATCTTTCGTAGTGTTAAAGGTTGGCTCCCTGAGAGGCCTTCCTACATCTGGCAACACATCATAATCAGTTGTGAGCCTTGACGCCATATATTCTGCTTGCATCCCGAAAGTTTCTGACAGTCGATGAAAATCCTTGTTGCACTTATCAGCTAACGCGAAACTTCCTTTGACTGTGATTGGTCCCTTAGGTCCAGGTAGCCTCTACAACAGGTACGTGTAGTGTGGTACCGCCATAAACCTGGCATATGCTGGTCGTCCCAACAGGGCGTGATACTGCGACGGGAAATCCACGACTTCAAACTCTAGCCTTTCTATCCTGTAATTTTCTCGGGTCCCGAACTGAACGTCGAGATTGATCTTCCCCAACGGATAACTTGGCTTCTCTGGCGTGATACCATGAAAACGTGTATCAGTTGGTTTCAGATTTGCTAGGGATATGTTCATCTTCCTTAGTGTATCTGCGTACATAAGGTTTAGACTGCTGCCTCCATCTATGAATACTCGAGAGACGTCGAATCCTGCGATCACTGCTGGTAAGATAAGTGCTGACTGCCCTGGTCGAGGAACTTGCTGCGGGTGATCCGCTATTGTGAAACCAATGTCCTGTCCCGACCAATTTAGGTACTCGATCGTTGGAGGAGGCATCTTCTCTGCCATGAACACTTGACGCGAGATTACTTTCTGAGCCCTGTTAGACGACCTAGCTTTCTGAATCATCGAGACCGCGCCGTTGGAATTGGGGTCGATATATGGAGGTGGGTGTGGTGCTGCCGCTATTCTAAGCTGGTGCCAATTTTTGTCCGTAATCGCGGGAGGAGGTGGCAGGTGGATCTCACTCCTGGGCCCCTGGGGGGTTCTATTTGTTGCTTGAGCATTGGCTTGCCCTGCAAACCTCAACATTGCTTGAAAATTTAGACAGTCCTTCTGTAGATGTCCTGACTGCCTCTTCCCATTATTGTCGACATAAAAATGCATCTGACATGGCCCGTTCATCATATCCTCGGGAGATACAAAAGGTCTCTGAAACCTTGGTCCACTATTTTGCATGTTATTCCGAGAGTCATCTCTATTGTCGCCTCGCTGCTCGTTACTCCTTTGATATTCATCTCTATTGTTTCCTCCCGTGCTTCCCCGAAAACCAGCCGATATTTGGCCAGGAGCGTCATAACTCGAGAATTGCCGAGGAAATCGTCGTCTATTTTGAAAATTTCGACAACGGTCCTCCTCCGGTGACCTGTGTCGTTTATTGTGGACAGCATCTTCTCCATCTGCCCATCTGTTTGCTATCTCCATCAATGTTGACACTGTCCTTGGGTTGGTTCTCCCCAAGTCTTCGACAAAATCTCCTCGTCGGATTCCTGCTACAAACGCATCTACCGCTCTCTCGTCAGATATATTCTCTGCCGAGTTTTTAATGATATTCCACCTTTGGATGTATTTCCTCATTGATTCATCATGCTTTTGTCGGCATGACCTCAACTCTTCTAGCGATGCAGGTTTTTTACAGGTGGATCTGAAATTCTTGACAAACACATCCTCAAAACTCTCCCAGCTGTCGATGGAACCTGGAGGAAACTTCTTTATCCAAGATCTTGCGGCTCCGCTCAGGTGTACTTGAATACTCTGCATAGCTGTTGCTCCGGTTCCACCTATCAGCTTCACCGCTCGAGGTAATCGACTAACCAATCCTCGGGGTCTTGCAGGCCATCGAATTTCTTGAAATTATCGGGTAACTTAAAGCCTGAAGGAACTCGAGTTTTCCGGACCCTTCTTGTAAAGCACGGTAACCCACACATATCCTCATCATCTATCTCTGGAGAATGTCGATGTTCCCTTCTATTTTGTCGTGCTCTATCCACCCGTGCTTGTGTTGTTGTGTCTCTTGCTCCGCTTGTTCTCTCGGGACCTGGTGCTGCTGTAGTAGGTCGTGGACTATTTTGCCTTGCTGATCCTTCGGGAGGCGAATTTAAAAACGCCGTCCCCATGACTCCAGCTCCTGCCATGGCCATATTGTACAATGCTTCTCTTGGATCTCCGGGATGTGGCTTGGATGCAAGGATGAAAGCCTGCGTCGCCATGTACCCAACTTCTGGTGTCTTAGGGATAATGTTCCCCATCGTGTCTATCGACATAAAGGACATGTCGAGGTTTTGAACCAGATTCTCCCTATCTGCCTCAGGTATATCTTGCAGTCGAGATCTTGCTCTATTTCGAGCTGCTCTGTGACTATCTCCCAAAGTGCCAGATTGTCGACTTAAGTCCGCCCTTCGCCTGCTTGACGCGGAAGCCGCTTCCTGCCTCCTGTCCAACTCGATTTTTTGTTTCTCGAGCTCCCGCCTGATACGTGCAAGCCTATATTGATACGCTTGTAACTCCTCAGGTGTCGCTGTTACAGTCATCGGTTCTGTACCATCAATCGCTCTGGCGACTCGATCCCATATTGGCTGCGGAAATCGCACCATATCTCTTGCTCCTTGTCCGATAATTTTGTTCCCAAACCTCGTGTGAGATCTGCAGGATCGACATACGGATTTCCCGCATCATCGAAATTCTCTGATGTCTCCTCCTGTGGGCGACTTGTTTCTCCAATTACATAGATCTGATGATATTTTGGATTCTGGACTTTGTCAGGTTTGGTGACACCATCATAAAGAGTGGTGAAGACCTTCCCAACAACATTGGATCTGTCGATGAAGTTGAAGCTGTCTATGTTGCTTGAGTCATCGCTTATATCAGAGTCCACAGATGACTCGAAAGACATGTCGCTGAAGATCTTGGCGAGTTTTTCGCTTACCACAATACTGACGAAGCGTGGCGACGAAGTCTTCTCGTCGCCTGACTCGATTGACGATGCTGAACTCGAAAAATCGGGATCGACCGCTGATAATCCCGACGAAATCGGAATCTCAAGACGATACGCTCCTTCTTTCTCGACGCGGAAGTGGAACCTTCCGAACGTCATCTCAATGGGCTCCTCCAGATACACATATGCATCCAAACGGGAGGGCGGGTGAGGTACAAAATCACTAGACCGGTTTCGATCTGTTTACCTCTGTCCATCGCGTTGCTTGCAGTTGACGAAGTCGACGCTCTTGAACGTGCCATCGAGATCAAATCCTTGACACCTCTAATTTCCACAGACGGCGCCAATTGACAAGGGATTAACTTATCAATGCCTACAGATTGTAGACTAGGGTTTTAGTCGGAAGTAGAGGGCAAGTAGATCTCGAAGGTTTCAGCCGAAAAGTACTCGACGATATGAAAACTAGGGTTACGTGAGACAATGAATCGATTGCTATCTTTGTCCCTCGACTCCCCCTTATATAGGAGGTGGATTCGAGGGATTCATAATACACAGGTTACATAGTCCGGGAAGGTTTCTAACCCATCCCGTAAGATTACAAGTATGTGTTTCGTAATACAACTCTAGCTTTCCTTAATACTAACTTGGTCTTCTGAATCTTCATATTCATCGAGTCGTGGGCCTTCAGTAAACCCCGGGTACTATCTTCGGCAGGCCCATTGGGGATGCCTATGTCACTGACAGTTTATTGTGTTAATTTCATGGTGTACTAGTCATGAGAATATGATTCTACAAAATATCATATACTAGTCACAATGCATAGTATTATATATAAGTATCATGCGTATGATATTACTACATGTTATTATGTCTATAATGCATGGTATCATCAACTACTCCCTCCGTTTCAGCTTACTAGTCTTCCCCGTATCCATAGGTCGTCAATTTGATCTATATAAATTAAATTATATAATGTAAAAATTATGTCATTAGAAAATAGAACATCTAATTTTTTTAATAATATATTTTTTATAACATATAACTAATACTAACTTGATCAAGTTTGCCACCTAGGGGTACGCACACGCCTAATAAACTGTGAGGGAGAGTAGTATTAGGCTATTCATAGTGGAGAGTAACATAAGGTGGTGTCATGCATAAGTTACTAGTCTATGTTACTACCTTATAGTGGAAAGTAACTTAGAGGTAGTATCATGCAAAGTCTCATTTATTAATTTGTAGACTCATTTTGTCTTGGGGTGTGTGATGTTATGGTAACATAGCTAGTTACCACCTCCCTCTCTTTCTTCATTTATTGTTATGCCATGTCACCCAAATACATTGGAGTGTGTGATGTTACTAGCTAAGTTACTCCCACTATGAGCAGTCTTATAGTCTTCCTATATTAATTGATTTTAGAATCTCAATGCAAATATATATATATATAAGATGTATTTGACATTAAAGTATCTAGTATTACGGGCTATGATACGGTATCTACTTTTGATACTACAATCATCTCTCTCTCATGTTTAATTGCACTGCCACGTCAGCTTTTTACATGCATGAGATGGATGATACTACCTATGATACGCCCATTATGTTAGTCTAAGACTAGTCACAATGCATAGTATCATATAGAAGTACCATGCTATGATAATACTATATATTACTATATCTACAATGCATTGTATCATATACTAGTATCATAGTCGGAAAAGTCCCAGTTGAACCTGGGTGCACGTGAACCCAGGTGGGAAATGCATTTTCCAAATGTTAAAAAATTCTGAAATAAAAATAACGGGGTACGTATGCATGTTCCATGTGTGCGTAGAAAGTTTTCGCGGAGAAACCACTTTTTTATTTCAGAATCTAAAAAGACAAAATACGTCACATTTATACTGCTATATAGGCCTGCAAAGTTTCACTTTTTTGCCGAGGCAAAATAAAAGGTTTTTTCGTCACGAAACTCATGTCCAGGCACATGTTTGAGATCACCTTTGCATTCATTTTATGTTTTGATTTTTGAAACATGTTTTTACATCACAAACGCATTTTTGAAAAAGTGGGTTCACATGCACCCAGGTTCTGAAAAGCCAGTCTCTTTCATAGTTTTCTTATATTACTTGATTTGTAGAACCTACATATAAATCTATGTAATTTGACATTAAATTTTATAATACTACATGCTATGATATGTTATCTACCTATGATAGTACAATCATCTCTCTCATCGTTAATAACATTGCCACATCAGCTTTTTGCATGCATGAGATGCATGATACTACATATGATACTTCCATTGTAAGTAGTCTAAGACTAGTCACAATGGATAGTATCATATACCAGTATCATAAATATGATACTAGTGTATGATACTATATCTAGAATGCATGGTATTATAGAAGAAAGTCCACTTTTCATCCTTCAATTTTACTAAGAGTTCACTTTTAGTACTAAAACTATTTTTTGGTCTAAAATAGACCTTAAACTTCTTAAATTGATCACTTCAACGAGTTTGTTGATTTTGTGTCCACATGATCTCGGTTGCTAAAAACCAACAAACCGGTTCAAGTGTTAAACGGTCCACACGAAAAAAGAAGGATCCACATCTGATCGCTCTCGATCATGAAGTCGTGGTCCTCTCGTCTCCCTCCCACGCCCCTTGCAGTGCCGCACGCTGCCGAACTCCCTCCCATGCAGCAAAAGAGAAGGAGAGCCATTTCTGTCATGTTTCTGCACTCTAGCTACTGGCCATGAGAGGGCCCGCGAGGAGGACCACCGCTTGGATGGTGGGATGGATGGATGGTGGCCGATGATACGTGAATGGCTTGGCCGTCGCCATCAGTTTGGTGGATGACAAGCTTCACAGTCAGGAGGACGGGATGCTGAGGCGATTGCCATCGTGATGGCGGCATCGAAGAGGATGGGGCCGCATCGTCTGGCTAGTAATGGATGATGGGACGAGCCACATGCCCACAGTAAGATTGAGGGGAACGACGCCAAGTCGATAAGGAGGACCGCCGTGCCGTTGGACTGGAGGAGCACAAGAGTTATGCACACGAGCATGGCGGCAAATAACACGAGAGAACACATGGGATGCATTGCAGTTGAGCGCCAAATCTGCTCGAGAATGAGAGGGTTATTTTGACCTCAAATTTGCGGATTTTAGATCGGTCCATCGGTCCAGACATACGGATTCGGCCCGGTTCAGTCTAATTTGATCAATCTTTGGTCTTTAGAAAGAAAAAAAAGTCGAAAAACCATCTTATTGAACAATTATGGAAGTTCAAGGTCTAATTTGAACCAGATAAAATTTCTAGGACTAAATGTGAACTTTCAGCAAAGTAGGAGGACTAAAAGTAGTCTTTCTTCGGTATTACATAATAGTATCATATTGTCATTACATTTATTATTTTATAGAATCTTGATGCAAAACTATGTACATGATTAATTTGGAATTAAATTTATTTGTTCTACGTCCTATGATATAGTATCTACCTATGATACTAATATCCTCTCTCTCATAGTAATTTTAGTGTCACACCCTTATTGTGGATCAATGTTTCCTCGTAAACCCGACCACTCTTTCCTTCCCCTGAAATTAAAATACTCTTACAAGTTTCCACAACTTTTGGCAAGCCATGCAACCTAAGAGCATCTCCAGCCGCGGCCCCCAAACGTAACCTCAAACACTTTTTTTATTTTAAATTAACGCTTTATTCATAATTTTGGAGATGCTTCGTCACTTTTACATGGAAAAATCCTTGAAATGGCCGACATCCAGAAATCTTAGAAGAAACCAAGACTACAACATATGTTGGCCCTCGTCTTCTTCGTTTCCGTCGTCGCCGGAGTCGTCACCGTGGTACTGGGTATGGCAAGAGTAGTTGTCGAACACCTTCACGTTCGTCTCGCCGTCGCCTTCGTAGAAGAAGTTCACCAAGCAGCCGACCTTGTCGTCGTAAGCACGGGCGAACTTCTTCCAACCGGTGTGGAGGTACATCTTGCCTTCCCCATCGAACAATACCTCAGCGGTCCATCGGCAGAAGCCACAAACTGCTTCCCGCGGGATCACCTCGGTTGGCTCCGCGAATTTTTCTGCGATCTTCTGCTTGCCGAAAGGGTCATCGTTGATGAGGACGAAGAACACGAAGTACTTGTCATGGGGGAACTCCTCTTTCTTAGGCAACGGTGAGCGTGCATCACGACCGCCCTGCCCCTGCCACGTTCGCGGCCAATTGAACCATCCATAGAGCGCGTGTGGAGAAAGTTGGGTGGTGGCGGCTAGGGTTGTGGATGTGTGGCACTAGGGTTGTATGTGAGGGGCGATAAGCGAGCATCACATTTTATACGCCGGATGCAGGCGAGGGGGGCGGTGGCACGCATTAATGCCGACATTGAGGACAAGGCGTGACGAGACGTCCTGCTGCGCGTCTGGGGAAATTGCAACGTCACTGCGCGAAAAATTAGTTTGTGTTAGCCATAGGTAGGCGACGGTGCGCGGCAATATGCATCGCTGACGAGGCATGCCACTCGTGGAGCGATTTTTCGTTGCGTTCGGTGCCCCCGCAGTCCCCTATGTAGCGTGGATGGACTTGAGGCATAGAGCAACGTATTGAGCCGCGCAAGACGGAAAATGGATTTGAACATTCTGCTGGGGACGGTCGAACGTCTAACGCCCTCCCAAGTCCCTTTGAAAGATTCTTTAAGAGACTCCTGCTAAATTAAAGATGCTCTAAGAGCATATCCACCGGCGCGCCCTATAGCGTCCTCGATAGCGTTTTGGGGGTCGGCGTGGTTTTTGGGATCGCACCAGTGCGCCCAAAAAGACGCCGGCTAGTTTTGGAGCCCAAAATAAGGTCCGGAAACCCTGTGCCGGCCCCTTCGTAGAGGGCGCGGATCGGGCGCCGGCGCCTCGCGACACGTCAACCGCGGGCGGGCTCCGCCTGGTAGCCAGACGCACCGCTTTCCCCATCTCCCACCCACGCCCGAGCCGACTCCCTCCTCTCTAGATCGCCACTATAGCCGTCGCCGTTGCGCCCCTGCTTGCAATAGACACCGCCGTCTGTCCAGGAACCGCCGTCCATCGACACGGCCGCCATCCCCTCGACTGGGGGGCGCTGTTTCACGTGGAACAGAGCTCGCTGCCACTGCCGCACAACCGCCCCGCCCGCAAGGTGTTCGTCGGATTGCCGCGATGGAGAACGACGACGAGATGATGGTACAGCTGTTCACGAAGGAGCAGAATGTTGAGGCTGTCCGGCGGCAACAGGAGCAGCTGATTCTGACGAGCTTGCTCCGCGTTCGCTAGCCTGTGTTCGTCGTGCCTCGGCGCGGCGGCTCAAAGTCAGGCAAGAGGAGGGACATCAACCAGCATCGTCAAGTCGGCGCAATGCTGCTTGACGCCGACTACTTCACCGACGACGCGACTCATTCGCCGAAGAAATTTTGGCGCCGGTTTAGGATGAACAAGGATATGTTCATGAAGATTGTCTACGGCGTCAAGGAGTACAACGACTACTACATGGCCAAGCAAGATTGCACAGGTTTGTGAGGCTTCACCTCAATCCAGAAGTGCACTGCTGCAATGCGATGTCTTGCATACGGAGCTCCTCCAGATATAGCCAATGACTACCTGCGGATGACGGAGTCGACATGTTCATATACTCTCTACAGGTTTTGCGGAGCCGTCATAGCGGTGTTTGGTAAAGACTATTTGAGGGCACCAAGGACTGATGATACAGATCGGATCCTGAAAATAATGCAGCAAGAGGATTTTCTGGGATGCTCGGAAGCATTGACGGTATGCATTGGGCCTGGAAGAATTGCCCTTTTTCTTGGCAAGGGATCTACAAGGAGCATACTGGTGAGTGCAGTGTCATTCTAGAGGCGGCGGCAGACCATGACCTCTAGATTTGGCATGTTTTTTTTTGGCACTGGCGGGAACAAACAATAATATCGACGTGTTGCAACACTCTCTGGTGTTTTCAAGGCTACCTGAGGGACAAGATCCTGTCGTAAACTTTGAGGTAAACGGCCACGCATACAACAAGGAGTACTATCTAGCTGATGGTATCTACCCGGTGTTCATTCTCAACTTTAGACGGATCTAGTTGCTTATTTGTGGACAAGGAGAAGAGCCGCCAACAATGCAGGATTTAATGTCTATTTGTTTGATTATATGAATAATTAATTTCCATTTATTTGATTGTATGAATAATTAAATTTCTATTTGTGTGATTGTATGAATAATTAATATAGTATGAATAAAATATGATTGATGTGTTGTTTTAAAAGATTGTAAAAAGAAAAAATGTTTTGGGGGCCGCCGTATGGGAGGGTGTCGGTGTGGAAACAACATCCTGATAGAAAATGCAGTGCTAACGCTCTACATACAGCAGTACCGGCACCTCTATCGGCACTTATTTAGGGAGTGGAGATGCTCCAACCATATGATAATTGGAGGACCAAAGTCGCCGGGCTTTGTGCGCATAGCTTGGAAGGAGAATCTAGCTCGCGGCTAATATGAAAATTCGGTAGATAGCTAGTGAGGCCTTTTTTATATACTTGTGATGATACAGCTATAGGAAACGAATCAGCAAAAAAAAAATTTGTGACACAGTCAGTCACGAATTAAGCACCAAACTCTGACGGGTACTTGATCGAACTGACTGATGCGGCCGATGAGCAGTATACGTAACATCTTGGCTTCAGACATGGGACATTGTTTGCTCTACACGCACGCATCAGTTGAATCTGAGAGGCACGTCCGTTCCGTTCCGTTCCAGATCATCCTGGATGTCTGTCTGTCTGTTAAACGTGGCTAAACTGTACCCCGACCTCCAGTGGAAGCTGGCCCTGACGAGAATGCTGCAGCAGCTCTGGTCTCTCTCTCTAGCTCTTTTCCTCCAGGCTCCATGTGACGTGGGGTCCTCTCTGCTCCGGTGGCCACCGCATCGACCTCGTGGAACGTGCAAGTACAGGTGTAGTGTACCAGCTGCTGCGAATAGAATCTTCCGCCGCGTGGTTGCCTGCGTATACTCATGAACTTGATCGGAGAAAGTAAATTGGATGGGAGGAAGCACATGATTTTTTATTTGCGGCGGCCCGTATTTGGATAGAGGGGCACGCACCGGCTGGGGGCCCATGGAGGCCTCCGACAAGCTCCGTTAACAGCCATCGCGTTATTTATACGATACATAAGTAGAAGCTAAGCACCAAACATATCGGATCCGTGGCGCAATGGTAGCGCGTCTGACTCCAGATCAGAAGGTTGCGTGTTCGATTCACGTCGGGTTCAATACCCGAACTATATCCGATACTTTTTTTTTCCTTTCTCCAAATCCATGCATCTCGCGCTGATTCTTTTTTTTTTGTTTTTTGATTTGAGGGAATGGTGGTGGTGATCCATGTTTTTTTTGAGGGAATGCCATTCGGCTAGCTTTATTCCATACCAGATAAGCTTACATCATTTATTAAAGAGGTGAGAATAAAACTAGGAGGATCATCGTCCCAAATACAAGAATTGAAAGTCTGAAAACAGTTTCTAGCTAGCTCATGAGCCACCAAATTTAATTCCCTTGGACAAAATTTGTACAACACTTTACTGAAACCTGAAGCTAAAAAGTTACAATAAAGAAAATTTGCAGTTGCAGAGCTGTAGCCGAGAAACCACCATCCAGCATTGCTTCCACCACTTGAATATTATCCGATTGGATGATAAATCTACTGCAACCAACATGTTGTGCCAAACAGAGTTCTTCTCTTAGCGCATATGCTTCTGCCATCATGGAATCCGCAACAAAAGGCAGACTTTTGCTTTGAGCTGCAATAAATTTTCCTCTATAATCTCTTATGACAACACCTGCACTTTCTCTGCCTTCCTCTTCGCTATATGCAGCATCAACATTAAATTTCAGGAAACCCTTCGGCGGGCACTTCCATGCTTCCTTGTCACGACATGCAGGCTTCTTATTCGATCTCCAATAATTTATTGCTAGAGCTCCGATAGCCATGGCTGATCGGTGAGGAGCTGGGATGCTCTCTTCATGTGTATACTGTCTACGCTCCCACCATATATACCAAGCACCTGTCAAAATAATTTCTGGTATACCAACACCATTTAAAGGGTCCCAAGATCCTCCTTTAATGATGATATGTTCTAGAGAAATGGCACCAGCTCTATCAACATTTGTAGCTTCGTGTATTACCAACTGAACACCTAGTTTCTCCCAGACTTGCTTAGCTCTTAGACATGTGAATAGAGAGTGCAATATCTTCACATCCAACTAAGCAAATTGGGCAACCGCTTGTTGTTGTAATATGTCTATTAGCCAGTACTCCCAAACACGGTATAAGACCATGTAACGCTCTCCAAGCAAATATTTTAATTTTCGCTGGAATATTAAGCTTCCATAACTTCTTGCATACTGGGCTAATCTGAGATCTGCCAACACCGAGAGCTCTTCTTTCCCTTCTACCAAATTGATAGTCCCACTTAGCATGATAAGCTGATCGAACACTAAATATTCCATTATTTGTATAATGCCAAGCAATGAAATCATCCATTCCCGCCAGTGCTATAGGGATTTCCAAAATCCGATTGGCATCAATGGACCAAAAAAAGGTTTCAGATCAACTCCTCATCCCAAATCCCTGTGAATGGATTGATAAGTTCACTGACCTTACTAACCACCAGATTTCCTCGTGGCGTAGCCATCATACGTGTCGGACTAGAAGGGATCCAACAATCCTCCCATATATTAATCTGGGTGCCGTCACCAACACGCCAAATACAACCTCTCTTGAAATTTTCCAGACCCACCATAACACTTTGCCAAGTGAAAGAGATGCGGGGTTTTAGTTTTGCCTTCAGCAGATTACCCTCCGGATAATATTTAGCTCTCAGAACCCTCGCACACAGCTAATCAGGTTTCTCCATCAATCGCCAACACTGTTTTACCAACATCGCCATATTAAAAGTATGTAGATCTCTAAAGCCCATACCTCCTCTATTCTTTGGGATACACATCTTCCACCACGCTAACCAATGCATTCTCTTATGGTCATCATCATCACCCCACCAAAGCTGCGAAATAGCATCAGTAATTCCTTTACAAATGTTTTCGGAATTTTGAATACTGTCATCGCAAACACTGGAATTGCTTGTGCGACCGCTTTAAGAAGCACATCCTTCCCTCCCATAGACAAGAGCTTTTCCTTCCACCCATTAATTCTCTTTAGAACTTTCTCAATAAGATGTTGAAAGCAATCACTCCTTGCTAGGGGAGTACAGAGAGAATGAGAAGATGAGATGATTCAAGGGGTGTTTTGCAATACATATGAAGGTGGGATGGTGGTGTGAAATCTAATCATTGGTGCATGATCCAACGGTTCCAATCACGATTTTCGTATTTGCAAAATCTATCCGTTTTCACATGATATGTTCCCGAATATCTTCCCAGATTGGTCCAAGTCCAACCCACAAAACCCTACTACCGTTCCTCCTATCAAAACAAAAAGGCACCAGCCCTCATGCATAAGGTCATACAGGTGTATATCGGTTAAGAAAAACTCATATTCTCCCCTCAAAAAAAATAAACTCATATTCTAATATATATCTTTTTAGGCACTTATTATAGTCAAATATTCATATGTAAATAAGAATGGCTCGGACATTAATTTCATTGGATCAAGATATATGCAGGGGCTTCGGTGCTGGTGGGCTACGGCACCTTCTACTCGCACTAGTGTCTATAGTCGCCGGTAGGTGGTATAATAACCTACTTTAATTTTCATTACTTTTAGGGTGGCTTTTTATACTACTATTGATTATCAATAAATCGGTGCAAATTTCGCATAAAAAATGTAGATATCGCGAAAACAGACAAATATGCAAATACGGGAAATCGAATACTAAGAACTTTTGCTACTGGATCCAGCACTAGAGACAATGACGTGATTAACTAGTAAGATATTAATGTAATTAACGTTGATACCTGGTGCAGGAAAGTAAATAATGAAGAGGATCACCAATTATATATAGTTGGCAAATAGTCTGGCAAAGGTTCATTAGTCCTCATGACTCATGAGACAGTGCACGATGCACCATGCACGCTAGGCTTGCCATGCATGTTTGGCGAGACGCGGCGAATAGTACTAGAACGCTATCTAGCTTCAGTAGTCAGCTGTATCCGTCAGGATGATCCTTTGTTTCCCTTCGTCTTCGTTTGGGCACACTGGCAATGAAACGCTGTACACTATCGGCGGATGATCTCAGTTAGACGATCGATGGTGCCCACAAATTAGATCGAAATTTCTCCAAAACGTCTTGAGCGTTACATGATCCGCCATGCTGAGGCGGGCGTGGCTCAATCGGCCAATATGCGGCGAACAGTAACAGAACCCTAACTTTTATCATAGTATAATCCAGAATGACAACAGTATCCAATCAGGATAATATTTTTTTTCTCTCGAAACACTGAAAAAACAACTGGTTCGCTCTCTCGATATGGATCTCTTTCTCGCCTACGATAGCTAAAAGAATTGTTTCTTCGATCGGCGCCTGGCCAAACAAATAATTCTCCTATTGACTGCAAAATTTTCCGCATGCAACGGATTTGGGGCTGTTGTCATCTGAATCAATGCACCATCCTGGGCAGGCTGACAGGCATCTTGCGCAGCGGGGACATGCGGATCACGGCCTCGAAGCACGCCACCGCCGGGACAGGCGAAGCCGAAGCCGAACCTACCGGGGACGACAACGCTGCCCGCACGGCGGCTGGCACATCACGGCCGCGAGCCCTCGCAATGTCGGCGCAGATGGCCGTCTTCTTTTCCTCCGCCGCTTCGCCGGCGGGTACGTCGGTTTCCTGCGCGATCGACGTCGAGGGACGCAGCTGCCGTGGCGGCGGGGGCATCGGGCTGCTGTCGACGAGGTCGAGGATGAGGCGGCCGTCGAGGCGCCTGGCGACGACGCGGCCCCGTTGTGGGGCGGGCTCCCGCGTGATCACGACCCGCCCGTCGGCGGTGTGCTTCCGCGTCAGCGCCCACGGAGAGCTCCCCGCCCGACGCAGCGACGGGATCAGCGGCGGCAGGCGACGGAGGCGGCGCCGCCACCCGTACATCACCCAGCACCCGCCCTCCTCCACATCTCCGCCTCCGCCTTCCTCCTCCTCCTCCCCGGAAAAAGGCTCCGGATCGCGCTCGCCGCCGAGGCAGACCGCGCGGCGCGAGGCGGCTATGGTGCGCGTGGCCACGTAGCGGCTGCCCAGGGCGTCATCGACGTCGCCTGATATCAGGGTTTGGAGGCCGAGGCGGCGGCTCTCGGATTGGTCGGTGGCGACGGAGAGGTGCATGGCGGATTCGCGGCGAACCGCCGTGGAAGACAGAGACAGAGAGAGATCTTGTTCTAGAAGAAATCCCTCCTATGGCCGAGGAGGATGACGTCTCTATTTATACCGTCCTCGAACCGTTGCTTGGTGTTTTCCTTCCAAAAAAAATCTGTCTGGATTTTCCACTGTGCGACAGATAAGCTCTGGAAGGGCGCGCGCAATATAGCCTTCCCAATCTATCTGGGCCGAGGTTTAATTTCACTCACAGCTGGACGTGATCCATCCAAACGTTGCCTAGAAAGTACCCAAATCTGCGATCCATGGGACATAGGAGTACTAGGCTGGAGCTATGGGACAAAAAGTTAGTAGGGAGTAATTATCTATTTTTGGATAGTTGATCTTCTTCCATTTCTGCAAAATTGTTTTTAGAATTTTTTGAATGTGATTATCAAGATCCTTTTAATCGGAGTTTCGTGATTACATCAAGATTACGTTTTAAGGGTTGGAACAACACAACGGAATAGTCACGACATATGCAACACGGAAATCAGCGTAAATCATAAATAGAGTTCACAGATACACAAAAGCACATTCGCAACATAAAAAACACAACCTTGAGCCTAGAACAGTTGCAACATATTGTCTATGTGTGCACAACATAAGAATAGCGGCATAACAAAACAACTGCAAAACAGAGCTTGGCTCTGGTGGTTAGGTCCCTTGTGGTGGAACCAGCCCACCCAGGTTCAAGTCCTAGACTTGGCATGGGTGTTTGCATTTACCTGGATTTATTCCAGGATTTAATCGGCGCTATGCTTTCAGTGGTAGGTGGCGTGCCCGTCAACAGCGAGGCGCCAGTGGTGACTTCGTCAACCTCAAGATATGCCGGCTCAGTCCCTCGGAGGTGCTCATAGGGGTAGGGTGTGCGTGTGTGCGTTCATAGGGGTGTTTGTACGTGCGTGTTTGTGAGCGTCTGCGTTGTACTGTGTTCTCAAAAAAAAAAACAACCTACGCACCGTGAAAGCCGCGAAGTCTACCACCCTTTAATCTCAAACATTTGAGCAATCAGTTTTCCTCAGTTAGGGCCTCCATGGAGACAAATTCGCCTCGTTAGGGGCATATCTATCGACCCCGGATCCAGCGAAGGAAGATGGACATAGAACCCTTAGCCCTAGACACACATATGTAGAAGTCGAGGACGCACGTCGCTCGAGGCAGTGTAGACCTGTACAAATATCTCTTTGTGGTTCGATACTCTTATTTCAAAACTAGCTGCACTTGATCTGTGCACTTGCAGCCATCACTGAGTACCATGGTAATGCCCATAAGTTATGAATTTGGGTTTTAGGGAAGAGGATACGATAGTGGATTCATCGGTGTGCAAACAACACAACACATGGGACATGATTTACCCAGCTTCATGCCCCTGGAGGGAAAACCCTACGTGTTGCTTGTCTGCTCTTGATTGATGATGTTTAGGGTTACAAGGTTGTCGTAATGGCTATAGTGCGTTCTAGATCATGTATTATGGAATCGTCCTCCCCGTCAATCCCTCTTGGTCCTTATATCGGAGGCCAGGTCATAGGATTCCAGGTTGGTTACATGTTCGACTATCCTTGTATATGCTTGTACTTGTTTTGCACGACAGGTTCTGGGCTTCGATTTCTTGTTGCATCATAGGCTTCATGGGCCTTCGGTTGGCCCACACCCGGTACGGTAATAGTGGGTACCTGATAAGGTATCCCCACATCAATCATTGCTAGCCATTCTGGCCGGAAGTTGGCGTGGCCAGACGGTCCGACGTACCAGCCGGTCGGGATGGTCCACATGCCCGTTTGGATCCTAGCCAACCGACCGAGTCGGCAATCCGGAACGAAACCAATGTCTGCGTCAAATGTCCCGGACGAAACTGGGCCAAGAGTCGGAAGCTTACCGGAACACCATTATCTTGCTTTTTGGTAGGCTCGACCCACCAACCGGTTGGGACGGGTCATCCGAAGGTAACCCGGCTGGACTGGATGGTACGCCGGTTCTCACGGTATCTTCAAAATGGATTTTCACTTAGAACCAAACTCTTCTATCTTTGTGTGATGGCTATATTTGGTGGTGGGTTGTATATATGGCTTCGTTATCAACCCCATCGAGCTCATCGAGACCACCACTCTCAGTAGTGTGGTGTATCCTATTTGACTCAAACACAAAGAGAGAGAGGAATATAAGCAAAGCACCGATACTTTTCTTGTATAGAAAATAGGGAGGGGGTCTCCAACCACCTTCTTCCATTATGCATCACTTGCGAATTAAAACCCGTGTAAACAATTATAGGTAACATTAATCCACATTTTTTTGCTCTGGTGTCATCGTTAACCAAAATAACGGTTAAAAGTAAAATACCCTTACACCAGGATCCATGCTCAACACCATCAAAGCTCTCCTAACGTGGGATAAAACCTTACTCCAACGAGACCTCCCAACCCAACCGAATAAAAAACATTGATGTTTAAACTTTCGCATAGTGTACAACAACCTTAGCTATACGGTCAGGAAATTCCTATAAGTACGAATTAAACAAACTATCCAAAAGTACCAAATATTATAATCCTCTTATTATGATTTTTCTAACAATTAGTCCAATCATGATATATTTGTAGTATCCAATAATATATGGTGGAGATAAATGAGTTGTCTCCATCTATTACAAAATATAGTTAAAAAGAACGAGGAAATCTTCTAGGCATTCAAAGTCTTTCTTCTTCCAACAAGACACAATTTTGTACTGAATTAAGTCGTAGAAAAATGATATAGATGCCAAAGCGTAGACCTATAAATACCTACAGGTTCTGCCAGAATTTTGAGTTGCAATGTTAAAGCTATGTGCATAACCCACCCAGCAAAGTAATCAACAAACATCACTGCCATGAGTATCAACACCATTATTCTAGGAAAAATATCAAACATCATGGTCGACGTTGATCAGGAGATAGAGTACGAATGTCGAGGACCTAGTAGTTGGATCAAATATTGCAAGGATAATCCTCCTCACAAAGCAAGAAATGAAGAACCAAAATCAATGAGGAATAATAATCCAAAATCAATGTGTCGAAGAAAGATATGAAGACCCTAACTCTAATGGTGCAGTCTTGATGATTCAGAAAGCCAGGCCATCTAACAGGGCGCAGAAAGTAATTTCGCGGCAAGTATTCATGGCAGAAAAGATGCCTCCACCAACAGTCAAATACCTAAATTAGTCGGGACAGGACATTGGCTTCACAATTGCGGATCACCCACAGCAGGTTCCTCGACCAGGGCAATCCGCACTTATCTTACCCGCAGTAGATTGCTGGTTTTGACATGTCGAGAGTCTTCATAGATGACGGCAGCAACTTAAACCTTATGTACGCAGATACATTAAGGAAGATGAACATATCCCTGGCAAATTTAGCACCAACTGATACACGTTTCCACGGGATCACGCCAGAGAAACCAAGTTATCCGTTGGGCAAGATCAATCTCGACGTTCAGTTTGGGACCCGAGAAAACTACAGGATAGAGAAATTGGAGTTTGAAGTCGTGGATTTCCCATCGCAATATCACGCTTTGTTGGGACAACCAGCATATGCCAGGTTTATGGCGGTACCTCACTACACGTACTTATTGTGGAGGTTTCCTGGACCCAAAGGACCAATCGCAGTCAAAGGAAGCTTTGCGTTAGCTGACAAGTGCGACAGAGATTTTCATCAACTGTCAGAAACTTTCGGGATGCAAGCAGAATATATAGCGCCAAGGCTCACTGATTATGATGTGCTGCCAGACACAGGGAGGCCACTCAGAGAACCAACCTTTAACACGACAAAGGATTCAAAAGAGGTGCAGATCCATCCGACGGACCCGAAGAAAACGACGTCCATTGCAGCGAATATGGACCTCGCATAGGAAAGCGCGCTCGTCGAGTTCCTCCGTGAGCACTGGAAAATCTTCGCATGGTGTCCAGCTGACATGCCAGGAGTACCCAGGGAACTTGCCGAGCACCACCTAAACTTGGATCCTATTGCGCGACCAATCAAACAACCTTTGCGGCGTTTTTCGGAATCAAACCGCAAAGCTATGCTGTCAGAAATTGATCGACTCAAAGATGCTGGTTTTATTAAAGAGATATCTACAGAAGCCACGTGGGTAGCTAACCCAGTGATGGTGCCGAAGAAAAACACGAAAGTCCTTCGCATGTGTGTCGACTTTACGTTCCTCAATAAACACTGTCCAAAGGATCACTTTCCCCTCCCAAGGATCGATCAAATTATCGACTCCACGGCAGGATGCGAACGTCTTTCCTTCTTGGACGCATATTCTGGTTATAACCAGATCCGATTAAAGGAAGACGACGAAGCCAAGACAGCGTTCATCACACCGTATGGCGTGTTTTGTTACAGAACAATGCCTTTTGGTTTGAAAAACGCGGGAGCAACATATCAGCGGATGATGCAGAAATGCCTAGCAACACAGATTGGAAAAAACGTACAAGTCTACATCGACGATGTCGTCATAACTTCAAAAAAGGGGGAAACATTGATCGAGGATTTGAAAGAAACTTTTGCCAACCTCGACAAGTTCTGTCTCAAGTTGAATCCGACGAAATGTTCTTTCGGCGTTCCTGCGGGAAAACTTCTCGGTTTCCTAGTCTCAGCAAGAGGGATTGAAGCAAATCCCGAAAAAATCCAGACTATCGTAACAATGAGGAAGCCAACAAAGTTGAAAGAAATACAGCAACTAACTGGGCGAGTCGCAGCTTTAAGCAGATTCGTCGCCAGACTGGGAGAAAAGGCGCTACCGTTCTACGCCTTAATCAAGCAAGGAGAAAAGTTCCAGTGGAACAAAGAGACAGACAGGGCTTTCGAGGATCTCAAACGGACAATTTCGACACCACCAATCTTGGTGGCGCCAAAAGAGAAGGAACCTCTCCTGTTGTACATTGCGGCTACAGCTCAAGTGGTTAGCACAGCGCTAGTTGTCGAAAGAGAAGAAGAAGGAAAACTCCACGGAGTGCAGAGACCGGTATACTTCATCAGTGAAGTCCTATCGCCTTCAAAACAGCGGTACCGCGATGCAGAAGCTCGCATACGGAGTGTTTACAACCGCAAGAAAATTGCGGCACTATTTTTCGGCGCATCCGATAATAGTGGTTAACGAGGCTCCCCTATCCAATATACTAAACAATCCAGAAGCTACAGGCCGTGTCTCCCTTTGGGGAATAGAACTTTCCCCTCGGGACATCACGTATGAAAAAAGAAAGGCAATAAAATCGCAAATTTTGCCAGATTTCATCGCAGAGTGGATGGAGTTGCAAAATACAGGACCTCCGGATTTATCGTGAACTTGGACCATGAACTTCGATGGATCCAAGAGACTAGAGGGAGCTGGAGCAGGCGTGATCCTCATATCACCTGAAGGCGACAAATTAAAATACGTCTTACGGATGACGTTCCCAAACGCGTCCAACAACGAAGCAGAGTACGAAGCTCTTATACATGGGATGAAGATGGCGAAAGCTTGCGGTGCAACCCGACTGAAAATCTTTGGCGACTCACAATTGGTGGCACAGCAAGTCATGAATCAATGTGATGCAGTCAACGAGAGTATGATAGCATACAAGGAGATGTATAATGAGCTAGAAAAGCTGCTTGATGGATGTGAGGTAAATCATATTAGCAGATTGAGCAATGATGAAGCCGATGTTCTTGCAAATATCGGGTCGCAATGCCTAGCGATTCCTCCAGGTGTGTTTTGGGAAGAAATAAGCGAGAGATCCACCAAGCCGATGAAATCTAAAAAGAAGGAGAAGGATGCAAAACCCTCGGGTGCTGCAAGAGAATCACTGGACGAAGAAGAAGATGAACAGGAGCTAGTCATGATGGTGCAAATTCCATGGATGCAAGCATACATATCATATATCCTAAGGAAAACAATACCCGACGATCCAGTTGAAGCAAGGCGGATAATTAGACGTTCTAAAGCTTTTACCGTGGTCAAAGGGGAGCTGTATAAGCGAAGTATTTCGGGTGTGCTACAGAGGTGCGTCACACCCGAAGAAGGAAGAGTAATCCTGAAGGAGGTACACGAAGGAGTATGCGGCCATCATGCAAGTAGTCGAGCCATCGCGGCCAAGGTTTTTCGAGCTGGATTTTACTGGTTAACGGCAATTGAGGATGCGAAGGAAATAGTGCGAACCTGCGATGCGTGCCAGAGATTTGCCGCAAAGCCTCACTCTCCAGCAGCGGAATTAATGCCAATACCCTTATCTTGGCCCTTTGCTCAATGGGGTCTCGACATGGTGGGAAAGTTACACAAAGCCTCGCCAGGAGGATACGAGTATATGCTCATCGCCGTCGACAAATTCACCAAGTGGATAGAAGCGAAGCCTATAAATTCACCAGATGCAGCGTCAGCAATAAAATTCGTGAAGAGCTCGGTTTGGGGTACCTCATAGCATCGTCACGGACAATGGCAGTAACTTCACATCCAAGGAATTCAAGGCATATTGCGCCGAAGTAGGTATCAAATTGCACTTCGCGTCAGTCGCGCATCCTCAAACTAATGGTCAAGTCGAGAAAGCCAACGGTATCATCTGCAATGGCATCAAGAAGCGTCTGTTAGGGCCATTGGAAAAAGCTCGACACACTTGGCCAGAGGAGCTGCCGAGCGTGTTATGGAGCATCCGAACAACGCCAAATACAGCGACACAGGAGACTCCGTTTTTCCTGGTCCATGGGGCAGAGGCAGTACTGCCGATAGAAATAGAGCACGACTCTCCGAGAGTCACGGAATACAATGAAGAAACTTCCGGAAGAGCATTGGAAGACGACGTTGACGCACTCGACGAAGCTCGAGACGAAGTACTATCAAGGGTCACTAAATATCAGCAAGACCTCAAAAATTACCACAGTCGACGTTTGCGACCAAGGTCCTTTCAGGTTGGAGACCTAGTTCTGCGACTCAATCAAGATCGTACTGAAAAAATCGAGTCACCTTGGCTTGGCCCATACGTCGTCACGGAAATAATCGAAGGAGGGGCATACAGGATCAAGGATAAGAAGACAGGGGTTCCCGAGAAAAACCCCTGGAACGTAGCGCAGCTAAGGCATTTTTGCGCCTAGTATCAAAATATAGCTCTCCTTTGTAAAAATACAATGTACTGAAACGCCCGCGAGTTTTCAGACGCACTCTTTTCCTTTTTCGGGGCACCGAGTGGGGTCGGGAAAGGTTTTTAATGAGGCGGACTCGCGGTGCTGCAGTATAATAAAGATAGTGGAATCATATATCTTTTTCGACTGGCTCGGGGGCTTGTACCCAGAAGATACAATATATATATCCGTGATATCGACAAGTACAACTTACAAAATATCTCGCCCTGGTGCAAAAGCACCTCGCAAAAATAAAAATAGCAGCGCAAAAATTGATCGACATAAAGCTCGGGGGCTAATGCCTGCAAATATAGTACTCAAAATAATTTATTTTGCCTTGGGGCAACCTCGCATTATGAAAATCATCGCCAACAAAACGCTTGGGGGCTTGGCAAAGACAAAACAATAACTTTGCAAATATAGCTTATGTTTAGAGCATATGGGATACAAATCCTTGGGAGGCAAATCCTCAATTATTGCCCAGAATATTATCTATGGTCAATTGCTCATTATTTACAGCGCGAGTGCTATGTTCCGCATAACTACCCTTCACGAAGAACTCGGCGTCCAGTCGAAGAAGTTCATCCATCATATCCTCAGCAACAGGGGTGACAATGTCATCATACTTGCCGAAGTTCCTTTTCCTCTTCGCCATCTTCGCCAGGCATTTCGGAACAATTTGACCCATGTCTAATTTCGGGCAGCAGATTTTTATCATGATCATGGCAAACCTTGCGCCAACAGCTAATTGAGCTCGCACAAAGCCATGGATCCGAGGAGCATCTCGAAATTGTTCCATCAAAGCAGGGAGGGTCTCTGGCATCTTATTACGCGGAAACATGGTCCCATAAACTAAAGACAAAGTCCTCGTACAAAAGTCGAGAAAGTCGCGGACCTGAAGCGCACGATCTTGAAATCTGACGATCTGGCGGGTATGTTCAGGTGTGCCCCAAAAGTTAGAACCATGCTCCTGTGCAAGTCTGAGAAGTACATTGGGTCGAGCTTCAACACGCTCATCTTCGGTAGCAGTGTTCACAAAAGAACCTATTTGAAAAGATTTATCAGGAAAAGAGGAGATAAGAAAAAAGGGAAAAGTGTGATTAAGTTCAGTAAGCACACCTGCCATATCCAAGCTAGCATCAGTCAGCAGTTGCAACATGAAATTTTCTCGAGTAGAAGCTGCTGCAGCCTCAGCAACCGCAGTTTCCTTTTCAGCTATGGCATCTTGAGCTTGTTGAAGTGCAATTTGCTCCCTCTCGGAAGATTTTCGAGATTGTTCCATTAGTACAAGTGATTGCTTCTTCGTGGACTGGAGCTCTCGGCGAAGTTCCTCCAAATCTAGTGCCGAACCTTTACTCGACAACTTTTCAATAACTTCGACAGCAACAGGTGTTTTCTTCGAGTAAGAGGAGGCAAGTAAAACAGCGGAAGGACGAGGAGTTGTGGAATAGTTGTCAAAAATCAACTGAAAATAAAGATTTTTCGACATCAATCATCCAGCAAACATAGATTTCCATTAAACTTCGAAGTATGTACATTGCTATTACAGAAGAAAGGTCACTACTGGACTACAAAAGTAGTTGTCGCCAAAACTACTAGGGCGACAGCATCAAAAGATACAACTAAAAAATAGAAAGAACAAGGTGGTCTACTTGACCTCCGGCTTAGACGTGCTTGGAGCAGGTGCTGGTTCGACACCAAGGAAGGAACGGATTGGTCTTGCGGGAGGTTTGGCAGCTCTAATTAGAGATTGCCATTTCTTCGTCTCCATCTCCCCTATGTCGCCAACCTTGGCCCAGTCGACGTTTTGCTGACTATTAGCGATCAGTGCAATGGTGCCCTCAACGACAATCTTCAGACCTTCTTGGCGAAGCTTCAGTCCAAGATCTTCCGGCCCATTGAAGGCTTTGGCAAGATCAACAAAAGTAATGGGGACCTCTTTCTTCGGAAAGAAGTAGGGAAAAAGCTTCGACAGACCTGCCTCAGCGTTTTCAAGGCCGTCGCGTGCTTCATCCCCATGAATCTCAAGAAGGGTCAGCGCATCAAGAAGATCGTCGCCCTCAGGACCCTCAACTTTGTATTCCTGATGAGTTCTCCCTAAAAACAAGCAAAGAGCAGCTTATAAATAAAGAACGCGGGAAAAATGTGAAGTAACCCGAGGAAATACACAAGGATTCTGGCACTTACTGACAAAACGTCAACACTGCGACTCAAAGCGAGAGAGGATCTCTGCTTCTCGAGCTGATTGCTGAGATATATTCTCGCTCAAGGAAGTTTCTGCGTCATGAAGCCTCTTTCGAAGATCTTCAATGGTGGCAGCCTCTTTTTCAGCTTTCTTGCGGGCTCTTTCGCTCTGCTCTAACTTAGCAGCAAGAGCGTTAGCACGCTTATTGGCGTCCGCAAGTTGTCCTGACAAATACGCGACAATTAAGTGTTATGACAAAAGTAGTAGAGTGAATACAACAAAGGAAATGGATAAAGATAGTACCTTCCAGTTTCGTGCTATGATCACGATACCCGACAAATTGGGTACCAAGACGGATAAATTCCTTCATTAAAGGCTGAAAGGAGGACCAAAGGAAAAATAAGTCAATATAGTTAGTCTGGAGTCGACGGCATATCGTCAAAAACAAAGCAGCGATAAAAACTCTGGAAAGCTCGGCACGTGAGCAAAAAAGAGAAGATTGAAACACTTACATCATTTAATGAAGGTGTCGAAGAGTCACCAGGGAATATGATGGTTTCCTTGGATGGCTCAACCCTTGCCCTCTTTGGCGAAGAGGCACGGGGGCTCGCAGGTGGAGTCGAATGCTCGACGTTTTGTTGAGGAGGCGAAGTTTCCTCCCCATCACGCTGAGTTTCGGACACAACTGAAGTACGCGACGTGCTCGTTCGAGCAGCCGCGTCAGTAGGTTGTTCCTCTTCCTCGTCATCACTACAATAAAAATGGCGGCAGTATAAGAAGCAAGATAGACAAAAACCATCAAAACAAGAAAGTAAAGAGTAAAAAGTAATTTACGAGCTGACGAGGGCATCGGCATATGGATTGAAAGCTGCTTTCCCATCTGAAGGCTCAGCTTCTTCGGTTTTGGAGGTGCTGGAATCTTTGACTTCATCCCTTTTTCTCTTCACCCTTGGAGAAGCGTGAGGAAGAGAGTGTGTCGAGGCAGTGGCTTCTGACTCAACCAAAGTCGCGGATTTGTGAGAACCCGCGACTTCAGTGGCAGGGCGCGAGCTGCCTTGGTTATCATCGTCGACAACAGCACGGTCTTCAACTTCTCCACCCTCAGGAAGAGGAGGAAGAGAAGCAAGGACGGGGTGGTCCTGAGAAGAAGAAAGAGTGTCGACAAAAAGGCATTAATAAGATAGTAGTTGACAAAAAATAAAAACTCGAGGAGGCAGTATAGCAATTAAAAAGAAGAATTACCTCGGGAAGGGGATTGGCGCTACTATATGGCGCAATACGGCAAGAAGATGGAACTGAATCCTTCTTGTTGAGCGATGAGATTTTGCGGATAAGCTTTTCAAAATCCTTCAAAGGAAGATCTTTCGAAAGCCTCTCAACATCCTTTTCACCAGCGTACTTCCAGAAGGGGTTTTTGCGCGCCTGGAGAGGCTGCACTCTAGTCCTAAGGAAATTGGCGGTAATCTCAATACCCGACAATTCCTTGCCGCGGGTGTTCTGTAGCTCATGGATGCGAGTCATCAGCGCCTCTGTTGCCAACTTCTCAGCATCGGTAGCTTCAGCATCCCAAGAACGGCGGCGAAGGATTTTGGCTTCTCCGTCAAAAGGAGCGATGTTTTCCTCCACTGGATTGGAGCTTTCTTCGTGGATATACAGCCATTTCTTCCGCCAACCTTGGACGGAGTCGGAAAATTTGACGTCGAAATATTCGACATCAGAACGAACACAGATAACAATGCTGCCAATATTGTAGGCGACGTTGTGAGAGCCATTACGGCGGATGCAGAAGATGCGCTTCCACAGAGCCCAATTGGGTTGGACCCCGAGGAAGCATTCACATAGTGTGATAAAAATCGAGATGTGGAGAATGGAATTGGGTGTCAGATGATGCAACTGAAGCCCATAGATAAAAAGGAGACCACGAAGAAATTCGTGGATTGGGGGAGAAAGTCCTCGGATCAGATGGTCAACGAAACTAACCCGATAGTTGATTGGAGGCTTCGGGTAGCTTTCCTCCTTGGGGAACTGGAGCGAGTTCTCTTTCTTGTTGAATCCCATCTTCTTTAGCATGTTGATGTCTTGGGTAGAAATCTTGGATCTCTCCCACTCAGCGCTTCCCAGATCTGTCGTCGTCATCTTCGACTCCGGCGTGCTATGCCTAGTCAAACGGATGCGAGGCGGCATCAACGGACTTGGCGGCGAAGGGAGTGAGAGTGGTTGAGCGCTTGAAGCAATGGAAGCAGTGGAGGAGTTGCAGAGGAGGAGCAGAGATGCGGCGCGAGCGAAAGTGCTGAAGGAAGAAGATGATGGCCTTATATAATGGTGTGGCGAGTCGATGCAACCGTTGGATGGAAAAATTATGGCACAGATAGTTACCACGTGGACAAGGGGTAAAAATGGATTTTTACTGAGAAGTGAACGGACAGGCGATACAGTATAAGTGCCAGAAAAAGCGGAGGACGTGTGTCCCCCACTTGCACAACGTGTCAAATGGATAGGAAAATGGGACCCACAAGGCAGAGAGAGAAGCGGTTCTCGCATATTCCCGATTCAGTAATCGTGGCTATCGTAAGCAATGATGTCACCTTGACAAGAGAAATTTTCGACAAAGACGCTTGACAAGAATTTCGACAAGAAAAGATCATTGATTATTTCGGGAGCCTTTCAACAAATACAAGTTTTTGCCCAAATGCTCGGGGGCTACTTCGGGAAAAAGAAATGTTCAAGTGTGACAAAACAGAAATAGCAAGAGTCTATGATCAAATACAAGTATTTGTTCATAGCCTCGGGGGCTACTCCCATCGGGAGCGCTGGTCGCGCACCCGAGAGATTTGAAAATTTCGGGAAAGAAAGAAAATATGGCGGCATAGAAGCGTGGAGCCTACACCTAAACACAAGTCCTTGGATGTAGCCTCGGGAGCTACTCCCATCGGGAACGTTGTTTGCGTGCCCGATGAAATTATAAAAAAAAAGATAGAAGAATAAGAGAGTATATTTCGAGTTAAAGAAACTCTACATATACTCCCATCGGGAAGACAAAATAAGTCATCAAATATGACTCAATAAAATGTGCTATTCCAACAGCCGAATAAGCACTCGACAATATATTCTCAGAGCACCGAAGTTGCGAATAAATCTCTGAATGCCGCAAAATTTGCGAAGGTAAGACCCCAGATCCGTTCTGTGCGGCGTGGCGCCGTCTGTGACGTCGGTTTGCTACTTTTTTCCGTATCAACAGATACGAAGAAAAATCCTAACGGACGCGTTAGGTACCCGATAAATATGACTGGGACTCGACAGAATGGTAAGACCTTAAGCGGCACCTGTCGAAGTTTACACCAGTATCCCGAGATCATGTCCAGGGACGTGATTTTGAAGTAGGTTTTTGCGGATTGCCACTAGAGCAGTTAACTAGTACCTGATCCGTCAGATGAACTAGCCCCAACTACCATTATCCCTGTGCAATATAGAAATTTGTATGCAAAGATATGTGCGAAAATTCAGAGTTGTCGAATAAATATAAAAATGGAGATTTTCCCTGACTCTGCAATTCAAGCAAAATCTCGGGGGCTACTGACATAGGCACACCCAATGGGCCTGCTGAAAGTGGTACCCGGGGTTTAATGAAGGCCCATGACTCGAAGAATAAGAAGAATCGGAAGCCCAAGTTGTTATTAAGGAAAGCTAGAGTTGTTTTAGGAGATGATGTTTGTAATCTTGCGGGATGAGTTAGAAACCTTCCCGGACTCTGTAACTTGTACAATACGAATCCCTCGGCTCCACCTCCTATATAAGGGGGAGTCGAGGGACAAAGAAAGCATCGAATCTACTGTCAACACAACCCTAGTTTTTACGTTGTCGAGCACTTTTCGGCTGAAACCTTCGAGATCTACTTGCCCTCTACATCCAACGAAACCCTAGTCTACAATCTGTAGGCATTGACAAGTTAATCCCTTGTCACCAATACCTATAGAATTTAGTCTTTCGACCATTAACGCTTGAAAGGAGATCTCGGCATCGAACGAGTAACCAAAGATCAGTTGTTGCAGACAATGACGTCTCCATTGACACCAAGGTAAAAGAAGAACGGATATCAAAAACCTGGTCTATTAAAAACACTACTCATGTTCTTATGAAAAATATTCACTTATAGATGGCATTCTCGATCTCTATCGACATCAGCGAGACCAGACGAAGGAGTGGGGATCATATATGGTACTCCCTCCATTAGGGATTATTGTTGGGTTCGTAGCATAGAAAAAAATTCTAACGGAAGAACGAACAAAACCAAGATTCAATCTAGGAAAAACGTCACGATCTAATCTACTAGATTGAAGCAATGAGACGGATTAGATCTACATACCCTTGTAGATTGCTAAGCGGAAACGAGATTGGTTCTCGTGGATGATGTAGCCGTTCACTTTCCAATCTCAAGATCGCGATGACGATCCCTCTGGCGCTGCAATCGGGCAACACCTCCGTACTCAGGAGCTCGATGAAGACACATCCTCCTTGTTCCAGCAAGCGGGGAGATATGGTAGATGGGATCTAGTCCAGTAGCTGATACCTTCGATCTAGACTATGGATCTTAGTATGATAAGATTTTTCCCTAGTAAACCTAGGTTTAATCGAACCTTGGGAAGCACTACTAAAATGGTGTAAAGGAAACTTCTACAGGACTTGCTAGTTAAGTTGATTTTATGTTTACCGTACCTATCTAGTTTACTCTTAAAGGGGTTGTGTTCAATGCTGGAAAATAGGTCAGGGTAAAGATTTCCCCCGCAGGCTGCAGCTATGCATACATGTATAATTGAAACGCAAATGTATAATAGATAAAATAAAGATAAGAGATTTGTGAGCAGCACATCCGTAAATACTCTTGCCCCTAAAGGCAGAGGTGACAAGAGTCTCTTGGTCCAACCATTGTTCCCACACCCGCGAGTAACAACGGTTATTAAGCGTATGAATACAGACCAAAGCATTAAGCTAGATGATTGTGTCGTGATCCCGGATGAATCACTAAACATGTATCATTACTTTCCCCTTTCTGCGGTAGCACGCCGTTCTCCACTCATCCCACTTATTCCCTTGATCGATCCGATTGACATGGGTACCTTCAGATCATCGAATCGAGGCAAAGAGACAAAGGATACAAGATTGCAAAATATCATATTCAATCCTTACATATATTATAAGATTAGATGCACATAAACGCTGCGAGGATGCACCCCCAACACGCAGCCTGTGAGGATTACTCATACATAATATCAAGATCAATAACAAAGATAGAAATCATTGTGGCAAATACTTGGATTGAAATCACAATATTCTTACAATGGTCGCCAATTCTCAAGGAGATCTCTATTACAGTGGTGATGGCTATGGCTATGGAGGAGATTGGAGATGGAATGGATGAACTATGGTGGTGGATCTCCTTCGGTGTGGTGTAGATGGATCTGATGGATGGCGGCTCTGTTTGGCGACGAATGGCTCTCTCTTTGGAGTCGGGTCCTTCACTGAACTTACAGGGTTTGACCTCGGGAAGGCTGCAGCACCCAGTACAGGCGCATGGTACGGCCGGGACTTGCCCATACCGATGCACGTTAAACTCCCTGGAACCACCTCTTCAAGCCTGGTCAACTTTGTTGCACTTGTGACGCGATTTCCTTCAGTAATTGCAAGTCCATTTATCATTATGACGCGATTTCTTGCACACCATTCAAAGATAGAAGAGATTGCACATTTTTGCATTAATTAGTCATTAGTAGAAAATTGAGAGGTAAACTTAGTCAATTTATTGACTTAACTAAGAGTTTAAATGCGAGAAAAAGTGGCGTATTTCACAGCCATCAACTTCCAAAGCTTAAAATTGATCGTCCTCGAGAAAGAAACAAAGAACAATAAGGAACTTGGCATTTAAACCAAAATAACGAGAAGGTAAACTCACTTACAAATGGTAGCCTTATGAGTCCAACACTTCTTCCATTTGAAAGCTTAGCATAGTTAGAGAAGTGCCCAGAATATAATACAAGCATTGGTAACTCGAGACAATCACAATAAAGATTTATAAGTATGAATAACTAGTTGTGTAAAGAATCACTCTAGCTTAAGTAGTTAAATCTCAATTTACCAAGGAACACTAGAAATTTTATTATCATCAAAACTAAGTATGAGCATTCATGTCAAAAGAGGTATAAGCAATGAAGTATCTTAATTACGCCCACATCAATAGATCAAGACTATCAAAATAATTACTATCTATTCATTGTTTTTCAGGAAGATTCATCTAGTAGTAGCGAGTCCATGCCAAGACTTGAGATGTGATACTTTTGGATTCCAATGATAGTTTCCAAACAAGAGTCATGAATGACCTTTTTAGTAAAATTTTGTGACACTCAAGGGGCTAGTAGTACACACGAGTAGCTAGCTACCCTGGCATTCAACTCATAGGCAAAATTGGGATATATACCTCGAATCATAAGCCAGCGGAGTTGCTAGCATCCCAAGAGTGTGCACCACAGTTTGTAGAAAATCTTAAATCATTATCATACTTGATTCACAACATTAGAACTTGGCATGTATTCAATCAAACAACTCCTATCAAGAGTGCTATCAAGTCTATCACAATATCTATGGAGTTAAGTATATTCAAAGTTAAACCCTTAAGACAATCGGTCATCATACAAGTCATAATTCAGAGTTTTTCCTATTGTACTTGTTTGGAAATATTATTTCCAAGGCAAAACTCGCTTAACTAAATGGACTAGTAAGATCTTCACAATTAAGAAAGCACACAAATAAAAACTCTACTCCAATATATTGTTTCAAATCACTCCCACTAATACCATATCTTAACAAGTCTAATGACTAGCATAAACAATTTCAAACTTCTAAGATGGGAGACATAGAACATACCTCTTGTAGGTGACTTCGTATTTCTCTTCCTTATGATCTGTTCCTTAAAACCCATGGTAAATCTTCCTCATTAACAATATCAAAGCAAAGAGGCAAATGCAATTCAGCCTTTTCAAGAACAGGGATAAAAAGAAAAATCTTTTTTGTATTTTTTGTGAATTGGGATTGAGAGGGAAAAGAAAGAGATTGGTGACAAAGTAAGGGATTAAAGACAAATAAAGAGGAAACACACTAAAAATGGAAAGCAAATGAAAAGCAAAGTGTTGGAATTGACCAACACGAGTGTTTCAAAGCTCTTTCAAAGAGTTGGAGTACAAACTTATTAAACACAAATAAAAATACCTAAGGAACACATCCCCAAGCTTAGGATTTTGCAAGCCCTGTTGTTGAGCTCATTGTGGTGGAGGATAATTCCCAAAGTTCCATTGGCCGCTCCAATAAGTGAACTGGGAAGTGAGATCGTTGGTGGTGTCTCGAAGGTTGATGGCGAGGTTGCTCAGGTTCTCAATGCTTCCTTCAAGCACGTACATGTCTTGATTGCTGGTGAAGTCGTGGAGTGGTTGTTGCTCCTATTCTGGTCCTGCATGTTCTTGTTTAACTTCCTCTTCTCCTTCGGGTTCATTTTGTTGTTGTGGTAGACTTGCCTCAACCTGCGAATTATAGTGCAAACGCCAATCCTCGATAGATAATAGACCATTAGGCAGAGGGGCAGCGATCAAGTGATCAGCTCCCAGTATGTTGAAGTAAAATCTAGCATCTAACTTTCTAACTAGACCACATGCATTTAGAGCAGTAAAACCAAGGCGGCGAGGGCCTTCCAATGCTCGTAAATTACCTACATTGATGTTAAGTCCTCTTGCCAAGATGGTGATGACTTCCCCTCCACATATGGGGTCCTGAGCTTCAAGTTCTTGGTGGTTCAGGTAGATGATGAGAAGGGCGCCTAAATTTGGACGAATGTTGTTGTCTGGGAACACATCCTTTGCGAGGATCATCATGTCCTCTGCATTGAGTCTTGTGAAATCTGTAAGGGTATTTTACCCTTAACCATTATTTTGGTTAACAATGACATCGATGCTATTGTTTGGACTAATGTTATATATAAGTATATACACAGGTTTTAGTCCACATATGAGAATGCAAGGCGGCGAGAAAGGTTTTCAGTCGGGATACAAGGATGCGAGGTGATGAGAGACCCCCCAATTGTTGTTCTCAACTAGTGACGGTGTGTTGACCATTTGTCTCTAAAGAGGAGGTTGCCAAAGCCACATATACACATAATCTTCACACCAAAAATGCTGAGAGGAAGAATTTCCGAAGAGAAGAAGAAGTTCTGAAGCTCCAGGAAAAATCGGCACACAGCCCGGCATGCCGAGTGCTGCTGCCGGACAGCACGGCAGTCAGCCCGGCCCATTGGGTGTTGCTGCCGGAAAAGTCGGCAGGCAGCCCAGCCCACCGGGTGCTGCTGCCGGACTGTCGAAAACAGCCAAAGCCCAGAAGAACTCGGCACACAGCTGAAAGGATCGTATGCCGCACCTAGAGGGGGGGGGGGGTGAATAGGTGCTAACCAATTTTTAGTTCTTTTTCAATTTAGGCTTGACACAAAAGGTAAATTCTCTAGATATGCAACTAAGTGAATTTACCTATATGACAAGGCTAACAACTAAGCAAGATATATCTAAGCAATATAGAGATAGAATAGGATAGAGGTAACCGAGAGTGGAGCACGCGATGACACGGAGATGATTCCCGTAGTTCCCTTCCTTTGCAAGAAGGTACGTCTACGTTTGGAGGAGTGTGGTTGCTACGAAAGCCAAACCAATAGCCACGAAGGCTTCACTCAGATCTCCGGTGAGCAACGCCACGAAGGCCTAGCCCACTTCCACTAAGGGATTTCCTCGAGGCGGAAACCGGGCCTTTACAAGGTTCTTGGGGCACACATCCACAACCAAATTGGAGGCTCCCAAATCTGTTACA
Source organism: Lolium perenne (assembly GCF_019359855.2). Lineage (NCBI taxonomy): Eukaryota > Viridiplantae > Streptophyta > Magnoliopsida > Poales > Poaceae > Lolium > Lolium perenne. Next base: position 47,240,494 of record NC_067250.2, read on the forward strand.
ACACAACAATCAACAACAATACATCAACACAAATCAACTAGGGAACCAAATAGGAACACTAGCATGAGATCCCTCAAACAAGAGAGGGGGAAATGAAGAACGCTTCGGTGAGGATGTAGATCGGTGTCTTCTCCTTTGAATCTCCAAAGATCAAGAGCTTTGGTTTGGGGAGGAAGGAGATCTTGCAAATCTTGACTTTCTTGAGGTGGCTCTAATGGAGGTGGCTTGGCAGATTTCTTGTATAATGATTGAGCAAGCAACCAAGGTAGAAGAAGGGGGGTATTTATACCTCCCCTCAAAATTGAGCCGTTGCTGCTTCCGGGGGGCCGGATAATCCGGCCTAAGTAAGGGCCGGATAATCCGCCCCCCCCGGATAATCCGGCCTTCGGGAAAAAACTGTGACATTGTCCGGCCAAATGTTCGGCCCATGTACTGGTTCACATTTCTTCCAGTCCTTAGCCAAAAACGAGGGGGCCGGATATTTCCAAAATATCCGGCCCGGATAATCCGGCCCTGGTACAATACCGGGACATTATCCGGGCAAATGTCCGGCCCCCATACTGCGCTGCATTTCCTCGAAGACTTAGCCAAAAACAGGGGGCCGGATATTTCAACAATATCCGGCCCGGATTATCTGGCCTGACCAACTATTTCTGATTTCTTTTGACAGACGATCAAATCCAACACACATGAATAAATATCTATGTAATCTCTGTACCACTTAAACAAACATTAGTGTATCACATAAATTGACATCAAACACACAAAACATAATGTGAGAGATGTTCTTTCAATAGCCCGACCCACCGGGTGCTGCTGCCGGAAAAGTCGGCAGCCAAACCGGCCAACCGGGTGCTGCTGCCAGACTAACGAAAGATCCGAAGCCCAGGAGAACTCGGTAGCCAGCCCGCCCCACCGGGTGCTGCTGCCGGGCAGCCCGATATGTGGCCCGGTACCACCGGGTCAGCTGCCGGGTGCCTCGACTCTGAAGTGTCAAACGACTATTTTTCCGGGACGACTATATAAGCCCCTTCTTCTTCCCTGAAGGGGTAAGGAGACCAGTGCAAAAGCTCAAGACATTTCTCTCTCTCTCATACTCCATTGTTGAGCTCCAAATCCTTCAGATCTCCCTCCTCCTCCACCCAAACTCAAATCCCTCCGGGGAAAAGCTAGAGGAGGTCTTGATCTATAGTTCCACCAAGCAAAATCTTGTTCCCCCTTGTATTCATCAAGATACTTGCTCTCTAGGGTTCCTTGGAAACCCTAGGTGGGCAAGAGTGGTCCGGAAGCATCCGGGCTGTGGATTTGCTCTTGACAAGATTGTGAAGGTTTAGAGGCTGCCTCAAAGTCTACCACAAGTGAGTGAGCTATTCCTTCGTGTGATAGGCTCCGGAGAATAGGGTGAGCCTTCGTGGAGTTGGGGAATCCTTTGTGGTACCTCCACCCCTCCAAACGTGACGTACCTTATTGCAAAGGAAGGGAACACGGGAATAAACCCTCGTCTCCGCGTCCTACCGGTTATCCCTAACCGAACTCCTTACATGTGTTATATTTTCCTGTGAGAGCCTTCGTGCTCGAGTTTCTTGTATCATCATATAAGGTGCCTCACCTAGTTTGCATTAGGCTCACCTTTATATTCCGCAAAGCCTAATATTGCAAAGAAAGAATTAAAATTTGTAGAAACCTATTCACCCCCCTCTAGGTTTACCATCTCTGAACTTTCAATTGGTATCAGAGCCTGGACTCTTTATAAGGGCTTTACAGCCTTAAGAGTGAGATGGATAAACTATTCGAGGGTCTGGATGAAGATTCTAACATTTCGGTTAAGGAGATGAAATCCAGATTCTTAGCATATGACGCTGAGAAAAAGAAGGAGGATGAAGTACAAAGCCAAATGGCACAAATGACTGCCTTGCTTAAGAACCTGACTAGTGGGACTTCTAGTGGGACTTCGGTCCCTCCCGAAGGTTTCCATGAAGTCAATCATGACTATCCCAAAAACACTTCACCCATGCCTCATATAAACCATAGTGGGAATGTTCCCCATTTTGATGGAACTCACATTTATTTTTAGAAATCCTCTATGGAGTCTCATATTCGCAGCTGCAGTGTGGAGTTGTGGGAGATCACCGTGAATGGTTACCGGAAGCCACAAGATCCCATTAGGCTAACCTCCACTAAATTCTACAACCGCCAACTCAATGCCTCTGCATGTGACAAGATTAGAAGTGGCATCAACCGCAAGTTCCTTGGTCAAGTCAATGACATTGACACCGCTAAAGAGCTTTGGGATCGGATTGTAGTACTCCAAGAGGCAACCAATCTGATCCAAGCAGCTCTCTATGAGTCAGCAAAGTTAGAGGCAACTATGTTCATGATTAGAGAAGGAGAATCCTTGGCCGATGCCTATGGAAGGCTTGGTACTCTTAGAGTAAAGGTCAAGGGCCTTGGATGTGAAAAGTACAATGATGGTTTTGAAATGAATGAAGAATTCATAAAGTCCAAGGTCATTACCATGATTGCTGTCAAATAAAAGGACACCAACCTTGCACTCAACTTGCAAATCCTTACCAAGCAAGCTGACCTGAACGCAAATGATCTAGTCTCCTATGTGGCAGCCAATGACAACATGGCCAAGATAGGAGAAAGGCTCATGGCGATGAACCTTGCCGATGGATCCTCACACAACCTTGCTTTGAAGGCTAGAGCTGACCAAGAAAGAGAAGAAGCCTATGAAATCAAAGAAGATGAAGAGATGATTTCAACTAGTGACATCGCGACAGACTTTGCCTTCTTTGCCAAGAAGTACAAGAAGAAGTTCCCAATGTCCTTCAATGAGAAGAAGAAGAAGAAGAGAACGTGCTACAACTGTGATGAAGATAGTCACTTTGCAAATGAGTGCCCTTATGAAAAGAGGGTAGACAAGATGAAGTTTGTCAAAGGGGTCAAGCCAAGATTGAAGCCAAATCCAATCAATGAACGATACAAGAAGAACAAGGGAAGAACCTTTGTTGGGGCTGAGTACACTTCAGATGAGGAGGAAGAAGATGAGGAGAAGGAGGCCGGAGTGGCTGGTTTGGCTTTCTCCAAACCCGGGTCACTCTTCACATATGACTACTCCAAGGATTACTCCACGGAGAATGATATTGGTTCTTCCTTCATGGCAAGAACAACTCATGATGATGACTCCAATGACTCTCCCTCGTCTACGATAGCCGGCTCTTGTCTAATGACGAGGGAAACAAAGGTAATGGAATCCCCACCTTCCCTATCTTGTGTTCTTGATGATGAAACTGAAAATCAAGAAGAGGTAGCTATGCTTAAGGAACTTTACAAAGTAAGATGCACTCTTCGTGGTGATGCTCTTGTCAAGTTTGATTTCTTGATGGACTCCCTCAAAGAAAGGGACGAGTCTATTGAGGAATTAGAATATCATTTGAATGATAAAGAACGGAGATTCAATCTCCTAAGACAATAGCTAAAAAACAAAAGGTGCATATCTCAAGGCCTTAAGCAACAAATTGGAACTTTTGAACTAGATAAAGTTAAGGACCTTGAAACTATTGAAAGGGCTCAATTATTGGCCCAAGAGCTCGATGCTTCAAATAAGGAGCTTGAAGTTGCTCATGCTTCTCTCACTACACTACAAGAAAAGTTCTGATAGACAACGTCTCAAAATCGTCCGCTAAGGGGTATTTTTCGTCGCCTATGGGCCTAACCCGACGATATGGGTTCTGTTGTGGAAACTGCGTCAGGCAAAGTCCTACGACGATTTTTTCGGTCCGTCGCGCTTGGGCGCCCTTCCGCCACGGAAAATCGGACCGTTGCGCAAGTGTTTCCGGGAGCCCGTTGACTGCTGACGTCATGCAAACTGCCACGTGGCAGACGCCGTTAACTGGCAGTTAACGGCGTTAACCGGCTGAAACCCCATGGTAGATGGTAGGCCCACACGTGGCCTGCCACGTCTTAAGCGGGCCGGCCCATTAAGTTTGCGGGTCGGGCCAGCTGACTTAGTTTGACCAGTCAACTATATAGCTGGGCTGGTCCATTAGTTACGTGGGCCGGGCCTAACCTCTAAGGTTGACTGGTCAAAATTTTAATGGGCCGGCCCACTAAGCATGTGGGCCGGGCCGAATGCACTCGTTTGACCGGTCAACAGGCAAAAGGGCCGGCCCACAAGACACGTGGGACCCACTTTCCTGTTATCGGGCCGACCCATTTACCTAGTGGGGTCCACCTTAAAACAACTGGGCCGGCCCAAGAAGTTATTGGGCCGGCCCAATTAGCATGTGGGTCCCACTTTCCTGCTATCGGGCCGGCCCATTTAGTACGTGGGGTCCACAATAGATCAAATGGGCTGGCCCAACAAGAAAGTGGGCCGGGCCAAAAACACAGGTGGGTCCCACTTTCCTGTTAAAGGGCCGGCCCATTTAGTATGTGGGGTCCACCATATAGCAAGTGGGCCGGCCCAACAAGATAGTGGGCCGGGCCAAAAACACAGGTGGGTCCCAATTTCCAGTTAAAGGGCCGGCCCATTTAGTATGTGGGGTCCACCATATAGCAATTGGGCTGGCCCAACAAGATAGTGGGCCGGGCCAAAAACACAGGTGGGTCCCACTTTCCTGTTAAAGGGCCGGCCCATTTAGTATGTGGGGTCCACCATATAGCAAGTGGGCCGGCCCAGCAAGATAGTGGGCCCGGCCAAAAACATAGGTGGGTCCCACTTTCCTGTTGAAGGGTCGGCCCATTTAGTATGTGGGGTCCACAATATAGCAAGTGGGCTGGCCCAACAAGATAGTGGGCCGGCCCAATAAGCTGGTGGGGCCCACTTCCCTGTTAACGGGCCGGCCCAATAAGTAGGTGGGCCGACCCAAAATGAAAGTGGGTCCCACACTACTGTAAGTGGGCCGGCCCAATCAGTTGTAGGGCCCTGGTTGTTTGACTAGTCAACTTGCATTAAATTTCATGAGCCTAAAATCTGGTATCAATGATACACACAATTACATACACAAATAAAATAACTAGGAAAATTACAAGGCAATTAATGTGCCCAAATAAAAAATCACATAGAATCATTGAGGACTTCTATTAGCATCATCAATAACACGTTGACATTTGGCAATCGCCTTGATTGAATCTTGTGTATTCTTGGTCAACATATCAGCTACAGATCTTAAAGCAGCAATACCATGTCTTTTATAAAGTACAGCCTTGAGATATTTACTGTTTGATGAAAGGAATGGTCTAGGTTGACGGCTATGAGAGGATGCATCAGAAGAAAGATCAGAACTTTTTGTGGGCCTCTCTTCTGATGAAGATTGCTTCATCACAACTGCATTCTGATAATAATGCAAAAAGAGTTAAACGATGAACTATGCAAACATGTATTAAGCATTGTCGATATGAGATGGTCACAAGTACTAAGCACAGACTTACATTATATCGTTGCATAGGCTCACCCCGGAACCTTTTTTGCGCTCTATCTTCTACTAAGGACTTCTTCATTACACCTGCATTCTAGTAATATTGCAACATAGTTACAACAGTGAACTATTCAAACATTTATTATGCAATGTAGATATAAGATAATAACAAGTTGCATAAATAAGACAATGTATGGAACTTGTACTAAGCACAAACTTACATCATAATGTTGCACAGGGTCGCTTTGGCGACTATCTTCTAATGATGACTGCTTCATTAAAACTGCATTCTGGTAATATTGCAAACATAGTTACAACAATTAACTATTCAAACATGTATTACGCAATGTAGAGATCAGATAACAGCATGTAGCAGAAATAAGCACAAGATAAGATAAGATGCATGTACTAAGCACATACTGGCCCACTGCAGGTCCTTCTCTTGCGTGCACTAGTCGTGGTCGACATGCCTGTCATTTTAGGTTCAGCCATCAAGTGAAATGCTAATCCTCCTGCTCCATTGTCCTTAATCTGTGTTTAGATATCACATTTAAAACCAAGTCAGCTGGTTTCAAATAACAAAAAACTTGAGCTGCCAAATGAATAAGCCAATATTTACCAGATATCAGATTAAAACCAACTATATGTTGCTTTTCATGAGATACGAATTTCAGACATTCAGATTTAGAGTAGGGTAATGCCAAGGTTTTCCACATAAAGTAAACTGGCATTAAGAATGACCAAATGTCAGGTTCAAATCACCTTCGCAGTTGCTCCAAGACAAGCATATCAAATAGGCAGAAACATAGTAAAGCATGAATGGCATTGCTATGGCAGGGTTCCAAGTGTTAATCTCTTGCATAAGGAACAATGCATATAGGTTATAGATAACGACAGAATTAAACTGCCAAAATTACCAACCAAGAACTCAGATTCCAACCTTCCCTAGCGTCCCCGCTGTTAATGTTGGATATTCTAATAAGTGGTTCGCATGATCAATCCCTAGGAAAAATAACATTGACAGGTTAGTCTACGATAATACAAAGACCAGACATGCACGCAGCAATAACTATACAAGCTGTGCGACAGGAGCATTCATGGAAAAAAAATAGCTATAAGCTAAAGACGAGGTATAAGAGCAAGCAGATTGGAAATGCACATAGCATGATTATAAAAGCAGTGTGAGAATAGCAGGCACGAGAAAACAGCTAGCGGCTAGCGGTGAGCTAATGACGTGGTATAAGAACAACCAGATTGGAAATGCCCATAGCATGACTATAAAAGGAATAGCATGCAGTACAAAAACAGTTGGCAGCAAATGAATGGGTATAAGGCTATAAGTATGTGGATGCACACAGGTGTCAGTAGAATGAACAGGATGGTAGCGACCGGATAATGCTTTTGTACTGTACAATATTTAAACGAACTTCATGCAAAGTAACAAATAAAGAAAGTTAATGGCATATGAGATCTGCAAATAACTACACAAAACATGGCTAAAGAAACACCGCGATCTAACGGGCCAGCGTACTAACCAAGCTGCAGCGGGGTGGACGGGGGCGGCAACTTGCATTCCAGCGGCGGTGAACGCGGGAGACGATGAGTCGACCCTGTTTCAGTAGAAGCGGGCGTTAGTGAAGCAGATCTGGTTGGCTGGCAAGGGATTCGGTGAAGTTGATACAGCCGGTGCGCCGAGCTAGTCGGTGGAATAGATCGGCTTCTGTGGAGGGGGGGGGGGGCGCGGTGAAGCAGACCCGGTTCCGTTGGAGAGGATCCGGTGCGTCGACATGAAAAGGCGTTGATTGCTATGATGTGGATGAGGTCGGCGGTGAAGCAGATCCGTCGGTGGCGAGGTCGGCGGTGAAGCAGATCCATCGGTGGCGAGGTCGGCGGTGAAGCAGATCCGTCGGTGGCGAGGGCGGCGGGGGAGCGGATCAGGTGGGTGGACAGCCAACACGATAAGGCTACGTTGTGGAGGAGTATGCCGGCGGCGAAGCAGATCTAGTACTGTAGAGAGTCAGAGCTTTGGCGTGTGAGAGTATTTTTGAGCTAATGGGGGTGAATGGTTGTGTTGGAGATATTCCCAAGAGGCAATAATAAAAGTGGTTATTATATATCTTTATGTTTATGATAAAAGTTTATATATCATGCTATAATTGTATTAACCGAAACATTGATACATGTGTGTTATGTAAACAACAATGAGTCCCTAGTAAGCCTCTTGTATAACTAGCTTGTTGATTAATAGATGATCATCATTTCATGATCATGAACATTGGATGTTATTAATAACAAGGTTATGTCATTATGTGAATGATATAATGGACACACCCAATTAAGCGTAGCATAAGATCACGTCATTAAGTTATTTGCTATAAGCTTTCGATACATAGTTACCTAGTCCTTATGACCATGAGATCATGTAAATCACTTATACCGGAAAGGTACTTTGATTACATCAAACGCCACTGCGTAAATGGGTGGTTATAAAGGTGGGATTAAGTATCCGGAAAGTATGAGTTGAGGCATATGGATCAACAGTGGGATTTGTCCATCCCAATGACGGATAGATATACTCTGGGCCCTCTCGGTGGAATGTCGTCTAATAGCTTGCAAGCATATGAATGGTTCATAAGAGACCACATACCACGGTACGAGTAAAGAGTACTTGTCAGGAGACGAGGTTGAACAAGGTATAGAGTGATACCGATGATCAAACCTCGGACAAGTAAAATATCGCGTGACAAAGGGAATTGATATCGTATGTGAATGGTTCATTCGATCACTAAGTCATCGTTGAATAGGTGGGAGCCATTATGGATCTCCAGATCCCGCTATTGGTTATTTGTCGGAGTGAGTACTCAACCATGTCCGCATAGTTCGCGAACCGTAGGGTGACACACTTAAAGTTGGATGTTGAAATGGTAGAACTTGAATATGGAATGGAGTTCGAATATTTGTTCGAAGTCCCGGATGAGATCCCGGACATCACGAGGAGTTCCGGAATGGTCCGGAGAATAAGATTCATATATAGGAAGTCATTTTATGTGATTTAAAATGATCCGGAAGGTTCTATGGAAGGTTCTAGAAGGTTCTAGAAAAGTCCGGAAGAAACCACTAAGGAAGGCGGAGTCCCGGAGGGACTCCACCTCCCATGGCCGGCCAACCCTAAGGGGGAGGAGTCCCAAGTGGACTCCCCTATGGGGGCCGGCCACCCCCCCACATGGAAGGGTGGAATCCCACCTCAAGTGGGATTCCCACCTTGGGTAGGTTTCCCTATCACATGGAAGGTTTTTGGTTCGGGTCTTATTCGGAGACTTGTAGTCCAACACTTGGGGCTTCCACCTATATAATGAGGGGCCAAGGGGAGGGGGCCGACCACCCAAAGACCACAAGGTGGCCGCACCCCTAGATGGCCGGCGCCCCCCTCTCCCCAATCCCTAGCCGCCCCACTCCTCCTTCTTCCCCGCACGCTTAGCGAAGCTCCGCCGGGATTCTCCACCGCCACCGACACCACGCCGTCGTGCTGTCGGATTCAAGAGGAGCTACTACTTCCGCTGCCCGCTGGAACGGGGAGGTGGACGTCGTCTTCATCAACAACCGAACGTGTGACCGAGTACGGAGGTGCTGCCCGTTCGTGGCGCCGTGATCAAGATCTTCTACGCGCTTTTGCAAGCGGCAAGTGAACGTCTACCGCAGCAACAAGAGCCTCATCTTGTAGGCTTTGGAATCTCTTCAAGGGTGAGACTCGACAATCCCCTCGTTGCTACCGTCTTCTAGATTGCATCTTGGCTTGGATTTTGTGTTCGCGGTAGGAAATTTTTTGTTTTCTATGCAACGAATTCCTACAGTGGTATCAGAGCCGTGTCTATGCATAGATGGTTGCACAAGTAGAACACAATGGTTTTGTGGGCGTTGATGCTTTTGTTATCTTTAGTTTGAGTACTTTGCATCTTTGTGGCATAGTGGGATGAAGCGGCTCGGGCTAACTTTACATGACCGCGTTCATGAGATTTGCTCCACGCTCGACATGCAACTTGTATTGCATAAGTGGCTTGGCGGGTGTCTGTCTCTCCTACTATAGTGAAGATTCAATTTACTTTTCTATTGACAACACTAGTATCACCGTTGTGGTTCATGTTCGTAGGTAGATTGGATCTTACTCGAAAACCCTAAACCACGTAAAATATGCAAACCAAATTAGAGAACGTCTAACTTGTTTTTGCAGGGTTTGGTGATGTGATATGGCCATAATGTGATGATGACTATGTATGATATGATCATTATTGTATTGTGGCAACCGGCAGGAGCCTTATGGTTGTCTTTAAATTTCATGTTGAGTAGTATTTCAAAGTAGTTGTAATAGTTGCTACATGGAGGACAATCATGAAGACGGCGCCATTGACCTTGGTGCTTCGCCGACGATGATGGAGATCATGCCCGTTGATGATGGAGATCATGTCCGTGCTTTGGAGATGAAGATCAAAGGCGCAAAGACAAAAGGGCCATATCATATCACGTATGAATTGCATGTGATGTTAATCCTTTATGCATCTTATTTTGCTTAGATCGCGACGGTAGCATTATAAGATGATCCCTCACATTAATATCAAGATAATAAAGTGTTCTCCCCTCGTATGCACCGTTGCACAGTTCATCGTTTTGAAGCATCTCGTGATGATCGGATGTGATAGACTCAACGTTCACATACAACGGGTGTAAGCCATGTTGCACACGCGGAATACTAGGGTTTGCTTGACGAGCCTAGCATGTACAGACATGGCCTCGGGACAACGGAAACCAAAAGGTTGAACACGAGTCATATAGATGATATGATCAACATGTTGATGTTCACCATTGAAGCTACATCATCACACGTGATGATCGGTTTTGGTGTAGTGGATGTGGATCGTGTACCACTTAACAACTATGAGGGATGTTGTATTAAGTGGGAGTTCATTAGTAATTAGATTAAAACATGAACTAATTATCATAAACATAGTCTAAGTAGTATTTTGAATTAATTTTGTAGTATTGGCATCCGTTTTCTACCATGCGCTAGTCTTGTTATTGAGATAGAAATACTGTTAAAATCTGACAAGAAACTTTATGGATTGGTACCATATTGTTAAAGAATCAAGAATTGATTAAGTCCTATTGCAAACTTTTAGTAAACATCACATTGTTGATTCAAAGAGCTATGGTTTCAATTAGTATCTAAAGTTATCTTGTCTCCGTGAAACTTGAAGTTCAAATCTGTTTGAAAAATAAGGAGCTGAAAATTTAGTTTTCAGAAATAATCAAGGTATGAGATATATGTGATATCTAAGACCTTATTGCAAGATGATAGAATATAAATTTGGTGAGACTACATAAACTCATAACTTTTATGGGAATGTATGAAGGTTGAAGACGCCAGGCGTCACAATCCTCCAACTATTGGGGCACTAATAATATTCGCATATCCATGAAGTTATCGTCCTTAGTATGCACCGTTGCTAAGACTCGTCGTTTCGAAGCATCACGTGATGATCGGGTGTGATAGATTCTACGTGTGCATACAACGGGTGCAAGCCAGATTTGCACATGCGAATACCAAGGTTAAAACTTTACGAGCCTAACATGTACAGACATGATCTCGGAAAGTCATCATGATATAATGGATAAAATTATGAGTGAAATTGTTCATCATATTACAAAGTTACTAATAGTGAAATCTGAAACACTTGTCATATGATGATCAACTTCAAAGTAAGAACCTCAAGGTTATTGGTATTTGACCAACAAACCTAGAAGTTATTGAAGGTGAAGTATTTTCTGAATAATGAGGAAAGCTAAAAGAGAAACTACAAAAGATATTTTGGCAGAAAGAAAAAGACTAGAAAGTCTAGCTCAGGTGTATATACATGATATACATGTTATGGTTGTATTCCTAGTTTGGTCACACAATGAAATTCTTGGGTATTAGTACCATATTGGTTGGTATGAAATGTCATACAAAACAACGCAATACAAGAATACAATGGCCTAAGTGACTGACAAGGAATATGATAGGAATGCACTTCTGGAACAAAATTAAAGTGTTATTATGTTCGTCGTTGGCATCCTATCTAGCCCTTAGAATTTATAATAAAGAACTTAATAATTGTTATTTTGCTCTGGTCAAATGAAAACAATGAGTTGTTCAAATTATGACATTACTCCATGTACGATGGATAAGTTATTATAAATCTTAATGGTGAAACACACATACATAATACTGACGCTAAAATGCCATAAGGCAAATGATTTGAATTCCACTTATTTGTGGAACCGCAATTTAGGTCATATTAGAAAGGAACGCATGAAGGAACTCCATGCAAATGGATTTTTGGAGTCATTCGATTTTTGAATCGTTTGGCGCTTGCAAATCTTTTCTAAAGAGAATGACTGAAATACCGTTCATAGGCCAAGAGTTGAACGGGCAACTAACTTAGTGGAAAAATACATGATGATGTATGTGGTTCACTGGGCATAGGTTGTGCGGGAGATTCTTCTACTTCATGAAAACTTCCAACAATGAATTGAGTATATATATGTGGATATATTCGATAAGGAAGAAGTTTGAAACATTTGAATGGATTCAAATAAATTTCAGCATGAGGTGGAAATCATCGTAATAGAAAAGTCAAATATCTATGATTGTATCATATTGGAAATATTTGAATTACGAGTTTTAGCGAACATCTAAGAGAGTTATGAAATTGTTCTACAACTCACGTTTCTTGGAGTATCATAGTGATGATGGAGTATCCGAGAGATGTATCCAAACCTTGTTGGGTCAATGATGAGATAAAATATTGATGCTATTATATTTTTGTGGATTATGCTTTAGTGACTACCGTTTTGTCACTAAATAGAGCATCATCATGATCCGTGAAATGACACCATACGAGTTATGGCATGGGTATGAACCCTAATAGTCCTTTCTTAAATTTTGGAATGCATAGCATAAAGTAAATAAGTTTACAACCAAAATCGGATGAATGTCTTTGTTGGTTATCCCACAGAATTGATTGGGAATTATTTCCACTATGGAGACAAAGACAAAAGTGTTTGTCGATGTTTCTTACTAATTTCCAAGAAATTGTTTTTAGCGAAGTATTTGAGTGGGAGGACAATAAAACTTGATAAGGTTTATGAACCTGAGCATAATGATCAGAGTAGCGCAGCATCGGAATTGGTTCCGGAAGCGGCCACGACGATCATGGCTCCCATGTCTACAAAATGTTATAGTCATGGAGATCGAAGTACTTATTGAACCTTGTAGGTATGGTTTACTTTGTGATCAAATAAATGATTTGTGAACAAAGGATTGTTTTTGAACAATGATAAACCAACTACATACAAAGAAGTTATGATGGGCCCTGACTCCGTTAAAATGGCTATACGCCATGAAATCCAAGATAGATGAATACTTTTTGAAAGTAAACGGATCTATAAAATTGATGGACTTGGATGGAATATCCTTGAATAAGCTCGACTTGTCAAAAAGTTGTTTACGACAAAGTTCAAAGAGTTGACTACGATAAGATTAGATCTTCCGTAGCAATGCTTATAGTCTATATGGATTATTCTAGTAATCGCTACATATTTCTTTCATGAGATATGATAGTAGGATGGCAAAATACATTACTTAACAGAAGTGTGTATTAAAGGTGTATACAAGATAGAGTCAATTGTTTTGCTAGTCCGTGGAATACTAGATAGGTATACGAACTTCAATTGGATGAAGTGAGTATCACGGAGTTGGAATCTTCACCGGATGAAATGATCAAAGAGTTATGATTTCATCAGAGACGATGAAGAGGCTTGCATTTGCAAAAAATTAAGTGGGAGCGCTGAGACATATTTGTAATACTTTATGTAGATGACATATCGTTGATTATAAATAATGTAATTATATAATTGATTAAAAAGGTTTCATTGAGAACTAAACTACAATGAAAGGATATGAACTGAAACATATTTAGTGAGTGTATCTGACACTCAATGAGTAAAAACACATGAGTGATTTTAGATCACAATTAATATGTACACAATCAGATGTCCTGTGCTCTAAAATGTTAGGAGCATATACCAGAATGATTCATGTGATGATCATTGGACAAACAGTAAGAATATCCCTGTGTACTTTAGAAGAACCAAGGATATATAAATAGTTTTGTATGGAAAAATGACAAACAAATCGCTGTAAGGTGTTGCACCGATATTGGTTTTGTCACATATAAAAATAAAATTTCAATCTCAAAATTAGGCTAAGTGTTGTTTAAAAGGTAGCACAATGCTAGATTTAGAAGAGTTCTAAATATTGTGACGGATTCTACAAACGAAGGCAGAATATGTTATTGTTTTGACAATGACTGAGGATGTTAAGTCAAGAGGTTCTTTGAGAACTTGGTGTAGTTCCGATAGTGTCAGAACTTTGAAGCTATATTGTGTATGACAATATTAGTGACATATTTCAGACCGCGGAATTAAGGTTCCACCAGAAGACCAAACATATTTAATGCCGACTCATTTGGAAAATGAGTGATGCGTGAAGACGCAAATGAATTGCAAAATACATATGTTTCTGAGTGTGTCAGAACCGTTGACTAAAGCTCTCCCTAGGGCAAAGTATGACCAACACCAGAATGCCATGGGTGTTAAGTACCTTACAATGTAATCTAGATTATTGACTCTAGTGCAAGTGGGAGACTGTTGGAGATATGCCCAAGAGGCAATAATAAAAGTGGTTATTATATATCTTTATGTTTATGATAAAAGTTTATATATCATGCTATAATTGTATTAACCGAAACATTGATACATGTGTGTTATGTAAACAACAATGAGTCCCTAGTAAGCCTCTTGTATAACTAGCTTGTTGATTAATAGATGATCATCGTTTCATGATCATGAACATTGGATGTTATTAATAACAAGGTTATGTCATTATGTGAATGATATAATGGACACACCCAATTAAGCATAGCATAAGATCACGTCATTAAGTTATTTGCTATAAGCTTTCGATACATAGTTACCTAGTCCTTATGACCATGAGATCATGTAAATCACTTATACCGGAAAGGTACTTTGATTACATCAAACGCCACTGCGTAAATGAGTGGTTATAAAGGTGGGATTAAGTATCCGGAAAGTATGAGTTGAGGCATATGGATCAACAGTGGGATTTGTCCATCCCGATGACGGATAGATATACTCTGGGCCCTCTCGGTGGAATGTCGTCTAATAGCTTGCAAGCATATGAATGGTTCATAAGAGACCACATACCACGGTACGAGTAAAGAGTACTTGTCAGGAGACGAGGTTGAACAAGGTATAGAGTGATACCGATGATCAAACCTCGGACAAGTAAAATATCGCGTGACAAAGGGAATTGATATCGTATGTGAATGGTTCATTCGATCACTAAGTCATCGTTGAATATGTGGGAGCCATTATGGATCTCCAGATCCCGCTATTGGTTATTGGTCAGAGTGAGTACTCAACCATGTCCGCATAGTTCGCGAACCGTAGGGTGACACACTTAAAGTTGGATGTTGAAATGGTAGAACTTGAATATGGAATGGAGTTCGAATATTTGTTCGAAGTCCCGGATGAGATCCCGGACATCACGAGGAGTTCCGGAATGGTCCGGAGAATAAGATTCATATATAGGAAGTCATTTTATGTGATTTAAAATGATCCGGAAGGTTCTATGGAAGGTTCTAGAAGGTTCTAGAAAAGTCCGGAAGAAACCACTAAGGAAGGCGGAGTCCCGGAGGGACTCCACCTCCCATGGCCGGCCAACCCTAAGGGGGAGGAGTCCCAAGTGGACTCCCCTATGGGGGCCGGCCACCCCCCACATGGAAGGGTGGAATCCCACCTCAAGTGGGATTCCCACCTTGGGTAGGTTTCCCTATCACATGGAAGGTTTTTGGTTCGGGTCTTATTCGGAGACTTGTAGTCCAACACTTGGGGCTTCCACCTATATAATGAGGGGCCAAGGGGAGGGGGCCGACCACCCAAAGACCACAAGGTGGCCGCACCCCTAGATGGCCGGCGCCCCCCTCTCCCCAATCCCTAGCCGCCCCACTCCTCCTTCTTCCCCGCACGCTTAGCGAAGCTCCGCCGGGATTCTCCACCGCCACCGACACCATGCCGTCGTGCTGTCGGATTCAAGAGGAGCTACTACTTCCGCTGCCCGCTGGAACGGGGAGGTGGACGTCGTCTTCATCAACAACCGAACGTGTGACCGAGTACGGAGGTGCTGCCCGTTCGTGGCGCCGTGATCAAGATCTTCTACGCGCTTTTGCAAGCGGCAAGTGAACGTCTACCGCAGCAACAAGAGCCTCATCTTGTAGGCTTTGGAATCTCTGCAAGGGTGAGACTCGACAATCCCCTCGTTGCTACCGTCTTCTAGATTGCATCTTGGCTTGGATTTCGTGTTCGCGGTAGGAAAATTTTTGTTTTCTATGCAACGAATTCCTACAGGTTGGTGGGTGGGTGTGGGCCTGTGGGGAGGGTTCGGGATCTAGGCAAGATATTTCATTGTTACCGAATGAGCCCTCCATGGTCGGTTGATACGTCTCCAACGTATCTATAATTTCCGATGTTCCATGCTTGTTTTATGACAATACCAACATGTTTTGTTCACACTTTATATCATTTTCATGCATTTTCCGGAACTAACCTATTAACAAGATGCCACAGTGCCAGTTCCTGTTTTCTGCTGTTTTTGGTTCCAGAAAGGCTGTTCGGGCAATATTCTCGGAATTGGACGAAATCAACGCCAAACCTCCTATTTTTCCCGGAAGCGTCCAGAACACCGAAGAAGAGTCGGAGAGGGGCCAGGGGGCCACCACACCACATGGCGGCGCGGGCCAGGCCTAGGCCGCGCCGGCCTAGGGTGTGGCGCCCCCAGGTGCCCCCCTGCGCCGCCTCTTCGCCTATAAAAGCCCTTTCGACCTAAAAACGCAGTACCAATTGACGAAACTCCAGAAAGACTCCAGGGGCGCCGCCACCGTCGCGAAACTCCAATTCGGGGGACAGAACTCTCTGGTCCGGCACCCTGCCGGACGGGGAATTGCCCCCGGAGCCATCTCCACCGCCGTCTTCACCGCCATCTTCACCGCCATCGCTGCTTCCATGATGAGGAGGGAGTAATCCACCTCCGAGGCTGAGGGCTCCGCTGTAGCTATGTGGTTCATCTCTCTCCCATGTACCTCAATACAATAATCTCATGAGCTGCTTTACATGATTGAGATTCATATGAGTTTGTATCACAATTTATCTATGTGCTACTCTAGCAAAGTTATTAAAGTAGTTCTATTCCTCCTGCACGTGTGTAAAGGTGACAGTGTGTGCACCGTGTTAGTACTTGGTTTATGCTATGATCATGATCTCTTGTAGATTGCGAAGTTAACTATTGCTATGATAATATTGATGTGATCTATTCCTCCTACATATGCATGAAGGTGACAGTGTGCATGCTATGTTAGTACTTGGTTTAGTCTATTGATCTATCTTACACTATAAGGTTACTTAAATATGAGCATTATTGTGGAGCTTGTTAACTCCGGCATTGAGGGTTCGTGTAATCCTACGCAATGTGTTCATCATCCAACAAAAGTGTAGAGTATGCATTTATCTATTCTGTTATGTGATCAATGTTGAGAGTGTCCACTAGTGAAAGTGTAATCCCTAGGCCTTGTTCCTAAATACTGCTGCGTTACTACGCTTGTTTCTTGTTTCTTTGCGTTACTACTGCTGCAATACTACCACCATCAACTACACGCCAGCAAGCTATTTTCTGGCACCGTTGCTACTGCTCATATATATTCATACCACCTGTATTTCACTATCTCTTCGCCGAATTAGTGCACCTATTAGGTGTGTTGGGGACACAAGAGACTTCTTGCTTTGTGGTTGCAGGGTTGCATGAGAGGGATATCTTTGACCTCTTCCTCCCTGAGTTCGATAAACCTTGGGTGATCCACTTAAGGGAAAACTTGCTGCTGTTCTACAAACCTCTGCTCTTGGAGGCCCAACACTGTCTACAGGAAAGGAGGGGGAACGTAGACATCAAGCACTTTTCTGGCGCCGTTGCCGGGGAGGAAAGGTAAAAGGTACTCACACTCCGGATCTCGGCTACTAAGCTATTTTCCGTCGTTGTAAGTACTCAAAGCTATTTCCTTTAGATCCTGCAATTGCATCTTTTTGTTTCTTGTTTACAATAGTAAGGCATAATGGAAAACATATGTGAGCTTTTTATTCTATTTCCTGAGTCAAGACATGAATGGTTTAATCCGAAAATTAAAAAACCCATGGAACATATTAGCATGAACACATTGAACACCATTGTTGCTAATGATATGGAAAATTCTAAGCTTGGGGAAGCTGGTTTTGATGAGCATGATCTTTTTAGTCCCCCGGGCATGGAGGAGAAAATTTACTTTGATGATACTTTGCCTCCTATTTATGATGATTATAATGATAGTAGTCTTTTAGTACCGCCTATTATGGAGGATACATTTGATTATGATTACAATATGCCTCCTATATTTGATGATGAGAATAATAATGATAGCTACTTTGTTGAATTTGCTCCCACTACAATTAATAAGAATGACTATGCTTATGTGGAGAGTAATAATTTTATGCATGAGACTCATGATAAGAATGCTTTATGTGATAGTTATATTGTTGAGTTTGCTCATGATGCTACTGAAAGTTATTATGAGAGAGGAAAATATGGTTGTAGAAATTTTCATGTTACTAAAATGCCTCTCTATGTGCTGAAATTTTTCAAGCTATACTTGTTTTATCTTCCTATGCTTGTTACTTTGCTCTTCATGAACTTGTTTATTTACAAGATTCCTTTTCATAGGAAGCATGTTAGACTTAAATGTGTTTTCAATTTTCCTCTAGATGCTCTCTTTTGCTTCAAATACTATTTCTTGCAAGTGCATCATTAAAACTGCTGAGCCCATCTTAATGGCTATAAAGAAAAGAACTTCTTGGGAGATAACCCATGTGTTATTTTGCTACAGTACTTTGTTTTATATTTGTGTCTTGGAAGTTGTTTACTACTGTAGCAACCTCTCCTTATCTTAGTTTTGTGTTTTGTTGTGCCAAGTAAAGCCGTTGATAGAAAAGTAAGTACTAGATTTGGATTACTGCGCAGTTCCAGATTTCTTTGCTGTCACGAATCTGGGTCCACCTCCCTGTAGGTAGCTCAGAAAATTAAGCCAATTTACGTGCATGATCCTCAGATATGTACCCAACTTTCATTCAATTTGAGCATTTTCATTTGAGCAAGTCTGGTGCCATTTTAAAATTCGTCAATACGAACTGTTCTGTTTTGACAGATTCTGCCTTTTATTTCGCATTGCCTCTTTTGCTATGTTGGATGAATTTCTTTGATCCACTAATGTCCAGTAGCATTATGCAATGTCCAGAAGTGTTAAGAATGATTGTGTCACCTCTGAATATGTTAATTTTTATTGTGCACTAACCCTCTAATGAGTTGTTTCGAGTTTGGTGTGGAGGAAGTTTTCAAGGGTCAAGAAAGGAGGATGATATACTATGATCAAGAAGAGTGAAAGCTCTAAGCTTGGGGATGCCCCGGTGGTTCATCCCTGCATATTTCAAGAAGACTCAAGCGTCTAAGCTTGGGGATGCCCAAGGCATCCCCTTCTTCATCGACAAATTATCAGGTTCCTTCTCTTGAAACTATATTTTTATTCGGTCACATCTTATGTGCTTTACTTGGAGCGTCTGTATGCTTTTGTTTTTGTTTGTGTTTGAATAAATGCTTGTGTGGGAGAGAGACACGCTCCGCTGGTTCGTATGAACACATGTGTTCTTAGCTCATAATATTCATGGCGAAGGTTGAAACTGCTTCGTTAAATTATTATATGGTTGGAATTGGAAAATGCTACATGTAGAAATTGGTGTGATGTCTTGAATAATGTGATACTTGGCAATTGTTGTGCTCTTGTTTAAGCTCTTGCATCATATACCTTGCACCCATTAGTGAGGAAATACATAGAGCTTGTTAAAATTTGGGTTTGCATGAGTGGTTTCTCTAGAGTCTAGATATTTTCTAGTAAGATGTTTGAACAACAAGGAAGACGATGTATAGTTTTATAATGCTTGTAATATGTCTTTTATGTGAGTTTTGCTGTACTAGTTCGTGCTTGTGTTTGCTTCAAACAACCTTGCTAGCCTAAACCTTGTATCGAGAGGGAATACTTCTCATGCATCCAAATCCTTGAGCCAAACAACACTATGCCATTTGTGTCCACCATACCTACCTACTACATGGTATTTTCCGCCATTCCAAAGTAAATTGCTTGAGTGCTACCTTTAAAATTCCATCATTCACCTTTGCAATATATAGCTCATGGGACAAATAGCTTAAAAACTATTGTGGTATTGAATATGTAATTATGCACTTTATCTCTTATTAAGTTGCTTGTTGTGCGATAACCATGTTCATGGGGACGCCATCAACTATTCATTGTTGAATTTCATGTGAGTTGCTATGCATGTCCGTCTTGTCTGAAGTAAGAGAGATCTACCACCCTATGGTTAAGCATGCATATTGTTAGAGAAGAACATTGGGCCGCTAACTAAAGCCATGATCCATGGTGGAAGTTTCAGCTTTTGGACATATATCCTCAATCTCATATGAGAAAATTATTAATTGTTGTTACATGCTTATGCATAAAAGAGGAGTCCATTATCTGTTGTCTATGTTGTCCCGGTATGGATGTCTAAGTTGAGAATAATCAATAGCGAGAAATCCAATGCGAGCTTTCTCCTTAGACCTTTGTACAGGCGGCATAGAGGTACCCCTTTGTGACACTTGGTTAAAACATGTGCATTGTGATGATCCGGTAGTCCAAGCTAATTAGGACAAGGTGCGGGCACTATTAGTATACTATGCATGAGGCTTGCAACTTGTAAGATATAATTTACATGATACATATGCTTTATTACTACCGTTGACAAAATTGTTTCATGTTTTCAAAATAAAAGCTCTAGCACAAATATAGCAATCGATGCTTTCCTCTTTGAAGGATCATTCTTTTACTTTTATTGTTGAGTCAGTTCACCTATCTTTCTCCACCTCAAGAAGCAAACATTTGTGTGAACTGTGCATTGATTCTTATATACTTGCTTATTGCATTTGTTATATTGCTTTGCATTGACAACTATCCATGAGATATACATGTTACAAGTTGAAAGCAACCGCTGAAACTTAATCTTCCATTGTGTTGCTTCAATGTCTCTACTATGAATTTATTGCTTTATGAGTAACTCTTATGCAAGACTTATTGATGCTTGTCTCGAAAGTACTATTCATGAAAAGTCTTTGCTATATGATTCACTTGTTTACTCATTGCATTTACATTGTTTCGAATCGCTGCATTCATCTCATATGCTTTACAACGGTATGATTAAGATTATGTTGGTAGCATGTCACCTCAGAAATTATCTTTTATCGTTTACCTACTCGAGGACGAGCAGGAACTAAGCTTGGGGATGCTGATACGTCTCCAACGTATCTATAATTTCCGATGTTCCATGCTTGTTTTATGACAATACCAACATGTTTTGTTCACACTTTATATCATTTTCATGCATTTTCCTAACTAACCTATTAACAAGATGCCACAGTGCAGGTTCTGTTTTCTGCTTTTTGGTTCCAGAAAGGCTGTTCGGGCAATATTCTCGGAATAGGACGAAATCAACGCCAAACCTCCTATTTTTCCCTCAAGCGTCCAGAACACCGAAGAAGAGTCGGAGAGGGGCCAGGGGGCCACCACACCACATGGCGGCGCGGGCCAGGCCTAGGCCGCGCCGGCCTAGGGTGTGGCGCCCCCAGGTGCCCCCCTGCGCCGCCTCTTCGCCTATAAAAGCCCTTTCGACCTAAAAACGCAGTACCAATTGACGAAACTCCAGAAAGACTCAAGGGCGCCGCCACCGTCGCGAAACTCCAATTCGGGGGACAGAACTCTCTGTTCCGGCACCCTGCCGGACGGGGAATTGCCCCCGGAGCCATCTCCACCGCCGTCTTCACCGCCATCTTCACCGCCATCGCTGCTTCCATGATGAGGAGGGAGTAATCCACCTCCGAGGCTGAGGGCTCCGCTGTAGCTATGTGGTTCATCTCTCTCCCATGTACCTCAATACAATAATCTCATGAGCTGCTTTACATGATTGAGATTCATATGAGTTTGTATCACAATTTATCTATGTGCTACTCTAGCAAAGTTATTAAAGTAGTTCTATTCCTCCTGCACGTGTGTAAAGGTGACGGTGTGTGCACCGTGTTAGTACTTGGTTTATGCTATGATCATGATCTCTTGTAGATTGCGAAGTTAACTATTGCTATGATAATATTGATGTGATCTATTCCTCCTACATATGCATGAAGGTGACAGTGTGCATGCTATGTTAGTACTTGGTTTAGTCTATTGATCTATCTTACACTATAAGGTTACTTAAATATGAGCATTATTGTGGAGCTTGTTAACTCCGGCATTGAGGGTTCGTGTAATCCTACGCAATGTGTTCATCATCCAACAAAAGTGTAGAGTATGCATTTATCTATTCTGTTATGTGATCAATGTTGAGAGTGTCCACTAGTGAAAGTGTAATCCCTAGGCCTTGTTCCTAAATACTGCTGCGTTACTACTGCTTGTTTACTGTTTTACTGCGTTACTGCTGCTGCAATACTACCACCATCAACTACACGCCAGCAAGCTATTTTCTGGCACCGTTGCTACTGCTCATATATATTCATACCACCTGTATTTCACTATCTCTTCGCCGAATTAGTGCACCTATTAGGTGTGTTGGGGACACAAGAGACTTCTTGCTTTGTGGTTGCAGGGTTGCATGAGAGGGATATCTTTGACCTCTTCCTCCCTGAGTTCGATAAACCTTGGGTGATCCACTTAAGGGAAAACTTGCTGCTGTTCTACAAACCTCTGCTCTTGGAGGCCCAACACTGTCTACAGGAAAGGAGGGGGAACGTAGACATCATCGGTGGGTTGTAACTTCCGGACCTGGGTTAAAAGGGTAAAACTGGTCACGGGATTTTCGAATGGATTCGGCGGGATGATTTGGCGCGGGGCCGAAATTTTCAGTTTCAAGCTACGAGCAGAACGACAAAAATAATGTTCTTCCCCAGGGAGCTCTCCTCTTCTCTTTCTCTCTCGAGTCTCTCTCACTCCCCCGGCTCCTCTCCCCCTTCTCTCCGGCGGCCTCGCCGGCCGGATATGAGGCCGACTTCTCTCTGTATATCGTACACCCTCCAAACTAAATTAATTGATTCAACTTTCCTTAGACGTGTATGTATCTAGAGTAAAAACATGTGTGGATACATCCATATTTAGATAAGCAAAGTTGAGTCAGCTAATTTGGATCTGAGGGAGTTAGTGTTGTTGTAAGCTTAGATCCAGTGTTTCCCATGAGCAGAATGGCGCAATGGAGTCGGGGATCTCGTCATCGGCTTCAGATCTGGCCTATGGTGAATCTGGCGGATCAGATCTGGCGGATCTTGCCGGACAAACCCCGATCTGGTGCCATCAAGGTGATGGCGCTAACGGTGAGGCTTGCTTTGGTCAGTGCTTCAGATCTGGCCAACGGGGAAGTCAAGCTGCTAACGTTCACAAGCTCGGGGCATACGACGGCGTCATCCGTCTTGCCCGTGAACATCTTGGCCTTTCAGCGGCCCTTCTCAGAGCCAATATGCCGTTGCTGAGGCCATTCTTCTCCTTCGTCCTGGCGACTACCGGCGACACCGTCCCAAGTGGTGCGTCCCCGGCGACGTAGTTGCTGGAAAGGATGCGGAGCAGAGATCTGATGTGCGGTCCAGAAGGACTCGATTGATTTTCTTCTATATGTTTTGGGGTCCTTTTTGTAAAGTTGCAGGTCCTATTAGCTATTATCTAGTTCTTTTGGACCTCTATGTAATTTTTTGGACTAGCTTCCATTTGCAACGATAAACTTGAATTTTGACAAGTTCACGGGAAAAAAATTTCTTTGCACATATGGCCTATCATGTATGAACATTCTTAAGATTTAAACTACTATATGTAATGGCCAGCACTTGCGCAAGGGGATCGTCTAGTGCGCACTAGTTTCCATTAGCACCGATAAATTTGAATCTTGACAAGTTCTTGGAAGAAAAAATTGATTCACATATAGCCTATCATGTATGAACATTATTGGGATTCAAACTATACATAGATGGCCAACACGTGTGCAAGGGGGTCCTCTAATGTGCACTAGTTTCCATTTGCACTAATAAATTTGAATCTTTAGAAGTTCTCAGAAAAAAATTGCTTCACACATATGCCCTATCATGTATGAACATTATTGGGATTCATAATATATATAGATGGCCAACACTTGTGCAAGGGGGTCCTCTAATTCTTGGGGATTTCAATCTCTCTCTCTCTCTCTCGATCTATCGTTGGTGGCCAGAACAACACACATATGCATGCACTTTATGCGCAAAGGCGCGGGTGCCTCTAGTAATTCATGTGTGTGCGTATAGTTGAACATATTCTTGGGGATTTCAATCTCTATCTCTCAATCTATATATCGTTGGTGGCCAAGAAACACACTTATATATATACGCATGCACTTTATGCGCAAAGGCGCGGGTGCCTCTAATAATGTGTGTGTGCACTCGATCGATGATCCCTAAACCTTAAACCCTAAAACCCTAATCCCTAATTATACCCTAAACATACACCCTAAACACCCTAAACACTAAACCCTAAACCCTAGACCCTAAACCCTAAACACTACACCCTAAACCCTAAACCCTAAACCCTAACCCTAGACCCTAAACACTAAACCCCAAACCCTAAACCCTAATTAACCCTAACCCTAACCCTAAAACCCTAGCTAGATAACCCTAAACCCTAATTAAACCCTACATATATATATAGGCCAACGACACTTCATTGCGCATCAAGCATGCGACCAACTAATTAGCGCTGATAAATTAATTAACTTGAATTTTGACAAGTTCTCTCGAATGAAAACACATTTGATTAAGTTGCCTCGTAATATATATACAATTAGTGTGCATGCGCGCATGTCATACCTTGCACATATCATTCGTGCATATATTTCAATATATATCTGAATATATTCTTGGGGATATATATATTTCAATCTCTCTCTCGATCTATATATCGTTGGTGGCCAAAAAACACACTTATATACGCATGCACTTTATGCGCAAAGGCGCGGGTGCCACTAATATGTGTGCACTCGATCGATGATCCCTAAACCTTAAACCCTAAAACCCTAATCCCTAATTATACCCTAAACGTACACCCTAAACACTAAACCCTAAACCCTAGACCCTAAACACTACACCCTAAACCCTAAACCCTAAACCCTAAACACTAAACACTAAACCCTAAACCCTAACCCTAGACCCTAAACCCTAAACCCTAAACCCCAAACCCCAAACCCTAAACCCTAAACCCTAGACCCTAAACCCTAATTAACCCTAACCCTAAAACCCTAGCTAGATAACCCTTAACCCAAAACCCTAATTAAACCCAACATATATATAGGCCAACGACACTTCATTGCGCATCAAGCAGGCGACCAACTAATTAGCGCTGATAAAGTAATTAACTTGAATTTTGACAAGTTCTCTCGAATGAAAACACATTTGATTAAGTTGCCTCATAATATATATACAATTAGTGTGCATGCGCGCATGTCATACCTTGCACATATCATTCGTGCATATATTTCAATATATATCTGAACATATTCTTGGGGATATATATACATTTCAATCTCTCTCTCGATCTATATATCGTTGGTGGCCAAAAAACACACTTATATACGCATGCACTTTATGCGCAACGGCGCGGGTGCCTCTAATAATGTGTGTGTGCACTCGATCGATCGTTGATCCCTAAACCTTCAACCCTAAAAACCTAATCCCTAATCCCTAATTATACCCTAAACGTACACCCTAAACACCCTAAACACTAAACCCTAAACCCCAAACCCTAAACACTACACCCTAAACCCTAAACCACTACACCTAAACCCTAAACCCTAATTAAACCCTACATATAAATATAGGCCAACGACACTTCATTGCGCATCAAGCAGGCGACCAACTAATTAGCGCTGATAAATTAATTAACTTGAATTTTGACAAGTTCTCTCGAATGAAAATACATTTGATTAAGTTGCCTCATAATATATATACAATTAGTGTGCATGCGCGCATGTCATACCTTGCACATATCATTCGTGCATATATTTCAATATATATCTGAACATATTCTTGGGGATATATATATATATATACACACATTTCAATCTCTCTCTCGATCGATCTATATATCGTTGGTGGCCAAAAAGCACACTTATATACGCATGCACTTTATGCGCAAAGTCGCGGGTGCCTCTAATAATGTGTGTGTGCACTCGATCGATGATCCCTAAACCTTTAAACCCTAAAACCCTAGTCCCTAATCCCTAATTATACCCTAAACGTACACCCGAAACACCCTAAACACTAAACACTAAACCCTACACCCTAAACACTACACCCTAAACCCTAAACACTAAACACCCTAAACCCTAAACCCTAGACCCTAAACCATAAAACTTATCCCCAAACCCTAAACCCTAAAACTAAACCCCAAACCCTAAACCCTAAACCCTAAACCCTAATTAACCCTAACCCTAAAACCCTAGCTAGATAACCCTAAACCCAAAACCCTAATTAAACCCAACATATATATAGGCCAACGACACTTCATTGCGCATCAAGTAGGCGACCAACTAATTAGCGCTGATAAATTAATTAACTTGAATTTTGACAAGTTCTCTCGAATGAAAACACATTTGATTAAGTTGCCTCATAATATATATACAATTAGTGTGCATGCGCGCATGTCATACCTTGCACATATCATTCGTGCATATATTTCAATATATATCTGAACATATTCTTGGGGATATATATATATACACACATTTCAATCTCTCTCTCGATCTATATATCGTTGGTGGCCAAAAAGCACACTTATATACGCATGCACTTTATGCGCAAAGGCGCGGGTGCCTCTAATAATGTGTGTGTGCACTCGATCGATGATCCCTAAACCTTTAAACCCTAAAACCCTAGTCCCTAATCCCTAATTATACCCTAAACGTACACCCGAAACACCCTAAACACTAAACCCTAAACCCTACACCCTACACCCTAAACACTACACCGTAAACCCTAAACCCTAAACACTATACACCCTAAACCCTAAACCCTAGACCCTAAACCCTAAAACTAAACCCCAAACCCTAAACCCTAAACCCTAATTAACCCTAACCCTAACCCTAAAACTCCCTAGCTAGATAACCCTAAACCCTAACCCTAATTAAACCCAACATATATATAGGCCAACGACACTTCATTGCGAATCAAGCAGGCGACCAACTAATTAGCGCTGATAAATTAATTAACTTGAATTTTGACAAGTTCTCTCGAATGAAAACACATTTGATTAAGTTGCCTCATAATATATACAATTAGTGTGCATGCGCGCATGTCATACCTTGCACATATCATTCGTGCATATATTTCAATATATATCTGAACATATTCTTGGGGATATATATACATTTCAATCTCTCTCTCGATCTATATATCGTTGGTGGCCAAAAAAACACACTTATATATATACGCATGCACTTTATGCGCAAAGGCGCGGGTGCCTCTAATAATGTGTGTGTGCACTCGATCGATCGTTGATCCCTAAACCTTCAACCCTAAAACCCTAATCCCTAATCCCTAATTAGACCCTAAACGTACACCCTAAACACCCTAAACCCTAAACCCTAAACCCTAAACCCTAAACACTACACCCTAAACCCTAAACCACTACACCCTAAACCCTAAACCCTAATTAAACCCTACATATAAATATAGGCCAACGACACTTCATTGCGCATCAAGCAGGCGACCAACTAATTAGCGCTGATAAATTAATTAACTTGAATTTTGACAAGTTCTCTCGAATGAAAACACATTTGATTAAGTTGCCTCATAATACATATACAATTAGTGTGCATGCGCGCATGTCATACCTTGCACATATCATCCGTGCATATATTTCAATATATATCTGAACATATTCTTGGGGATATATATACACATTTCAATCTCTATCTCGATCTATATATCGTTGGTGGCCAAAAAACACACTTATATACGCATGCACTTTATGCGCAAAGGCGCGGGTGCCTCTAATAATGTGTGTGTGCACTTGGTCGATCGTTGATCCCTAAACCTTCAACCCTAAAACCCTAATCCCTAA
This sequence comes from Lolium perenne, assembly GCF_019359855.2. Lineage (NCBI taxonomy): Eukaryota > Viridiplantae > Streptophyta > Magnoliopsida > Poales > Poaceae > Lolium > Lolium perenne. The sequence continues at coordinate 47,268,329 of NC_067250.2, forward strand.
GCCCTAATTATACCCTAAACGTACACCCTAAACACCCTAAACACTAAACCCTAGACCCTACACCGTAAACACTACACCCTAAACCCTAAACACTATACACCCTAAACCCTAAACCCTAGACCCTAAACCCAAAACTAAACCCTAAACCCTAAACCCTAAACCCTAAACCCTAATTATACCCTACATATATATAGGCCAACGACACTTCATTGCGCATCAAGTAGGCGACCAACTAATTAGCGCTGATAAATTAATTAACTTGAATTTTGACAAGTTCTCTCGAATGAAAACACATTTGATTAATTAGTTGCCTCATAATATATATATATATACAATTAGTGTGCATGCACGCATGTCATACCTTGCACATATCATTCGTGCATATATTTCAATATATATCTAAACATATTCTTGGGGATATATATACATTTCAATCTCTCTCGATCTATATATCGTTGGTGGCTAAAAAACACACTTATATACGCGTGCACTAATTTATGCGCGAAGGCGCGGGTGCCTCTAATAATGTGTGTGTGCACTCGATCGATGATCCCTAAACCTTAAACCCTAAAACCCTAGTCCTTAAGCCCTAATTATACCCTAAACGTACACCCTAAACACCCTAAACACACTAAACCCTAAACCCTAAACACTACACCCTAAACCCTAAACCCTAAACACTAAACACTAAACCCAAAACCCTAACCCTAGACCCTAAACCCTAAACCCTAAACCCCAAACCCTAAACCCTAAACCCTAAACCCTAATTAACCCTAACCCTAACGTACACCCTAAAACCCTAGCTAGATAACCCTAAACCCTAAACCCTAATTAAACCCTACATATATATAGGCCAACGACACTTCATTGCGCATCAAGCAGGCGACCAACTAATTAATTAGCGCTGATAAATTAATTAACTTGAATTTTGACAAGTTCTCTCGAATGAAAACACATTTGATTAATTAGTTGCCTCATAATATATATATACAATTAGTGTGCATGCATGCGCGCATGTCATACCTTGCACATATCATTCGTGCATATATTTCAATATATATCTGAACATATTCTTGGGGATATATATACATTTCAATCTCTCTCTCGATCTATATATCGTTGGTGGCCAAAATTAAACACACACTTATATACGCATGCACTTTATGCGCAAAGGCGCGGGTGCCTCTAATAATGTGTGTGTGCACTCGATCGATGATCCCTAAACCTTAAACCCTAACACCCTAATCCCTAATCCCTAATTATACCCTAAACGTACACCCTAAACACCCTAAACACTAAACCCTAAACCCTAGACCCTAAACCCTAAACACTACACCCTAAGCCCTAAACACTAAACACTAAACCCTAAACCCTAACCCTAGACCCTAAACCCTAAACCCCAAACCCTAAACCATAGACCCTAAACCCTAATTAACCCTAACCCTAACCCTAAAACCCTAGCTAGATAACCCTAAACCCTAAACCCTAATTAAACCCTACATATATATAGGCCAACCGACACTTCATTGCGCATCAAGCAGGCGACCAACTAATTATCGCTGATAAATTAATTAACTTTATTTTTGACAAGTTCTCTCGAATGAAAACACATTTGATTAAGTTGCCTCATAATATATATACAATTAGTGTGCATGCGCGCATGTCATACCTTGCACATATCATTCGTGCATATATTTCAATATATATATGAACATATTCTTGGGGATATATATATATTTCAATCTCTCTCTCGATCTATATATCGTTGGTGGCCAAAAAACACACTTATATACGCATGCACTTAATTTATGCGCAAAGGCGCAGGTGCCTCTAATAACGTGTGTGTGCACTCGATCGATGATCCGTAAACCTTAAACCCTAAAACCCTAATCCCCAATCCCTAATTATACCCTAAACGTACACCCTAAACACCCTAAACACTAAACACTAAACCCTAGACCTAAACCCTAAACACTACACCCTAAACCCTAAACCCTAAAACTAAACCCCAAACCCTCAACCCTAAACCCTAAACCCTAATTAACTCTAACCCTAACCCTAAAACCCTAGCTAGATAACCCTAAACCCTAAACCCTAATAAACCCTACATATATATATATATAGGCCAACGACACTTCATTGCGCATCAAGCAGGCGACCAACTAATTAGTGCTGATAAATTAATTAACTTGAATTTTGACAAGTTCTCTCGAATATATGAAAACACATTTGATTAAGTTGCCTCATAATATATATATACAATTAGTGTGTGCATGCGCGCATGTCATACCTTGCACATATCATTCGTGCATATATTTCAATATATATCTGAACATATTCTTGGGGATATATATATTTTTAATCTCTCTCTCGATCTATATATCGTTGGTGGCCAAAACACACACTTTTATATACGCATGCACTTTATGCGCAAAGGCGCGGGTGCGTCTAATAATGTGTGTGTGCACTCGATCGATGATCCCTAAACCTTAAATCCTAAAACCTTAATATCCCTAATCCCGAATTATACCCTAAACGTACACCCTGAACACCCTAAACACTAAACCCTAAACCCTAAACCCTAAACACTACACCCTAAGCCCTAAACACTAAACCCTAAACCCTAACCTGCACTTTGTGCGCGCAAAGGCATGTGCCTCTAATAATGTGTGCGCATTCGATCGATCTAGTTTTGATTAATCATAGCACACAAATGAAGAAGTTGTATTTGAATCCACACAACCCTAATCTAAAACACATATCCCCTAACATGCATGGCCTAATTAATTGACCCCTTCTCTCTAGCTAATTAGTGAAAATTGCACAAAATCAAAAGGGGTCCCTCACTAATTATACATATATATCTAGATTGTGATAAACTTTTGCCCCATATTTGGTGGATGGGTGCATCTTGGCATGTAAAACAATTAATGTTTGCAAATGGCGTTGTCAAAATTTATGTACAAATGATTTCTTTCCATCCAAAGTGCATAAAATGGGAGTTTCAATGAAGAAAGTACAAATAAAACAGCTCAACATGCCTCCACACCCCAATTTTCACACGAAGTAGAGCATATTTAAAGGACAATTCCAGAGTTTTACTATTTTTCAAGCAACTTTGCTAATTTCCACCCACTCACATGACTTTATGTCGATTTAACGAAAATAGGGTGAATTTAAACTACATGGGTGGGATAGTTTGAATTGTGCGCGCGGCAAAGGGAACCGCCTATTCCTCAACCTTGTGCACGGCAAATTACACACGCAACTCCATTAAACACCACCTACCGGGCGGCCCGGCCGCATGACCCCCCACCCACCCCTACACAACTTATCCCCGTCCGTGCGAAGAGCTTCCCCTCCCCGTCCCGTCCGTGCGAAGAAGAAGCTTCCCCTCCCCGTCGTTCTTCTCGAGACGCACCGGTGGTCAAGTTGATCCACGGTAGGGCTGCTATCTCTAGCTCAATCATGCATCGGGCAAGACGGCCTAATGATTTATATTTTCTTGATGCTGCTAAAAAAAATCGTCAGTATGCTCGAACTAATTGGCACTTTATAGTTTTCCGCTCGATTTGTCCTCGATCAATTTGTTCATTTGCGTGGGCATATAGAGTCAGTTCTGCACTCGATCCGTTAATTTGCTAAAATGCCATGGCAGAGTTTTGTACACGATCTGTTTGCTAAAATGTCGATGGGCATTTTTTGTTTTGTACTCGACATGATTGCTGAAATGCATAATCATGTAGTATAGTTTTGTACTCGATGGATATACATTTCCTACTTCGCCTTAAAAATTAATCACCAACCATTGTATCTCATAATTAAACAGATGGACAGAACTTGGATACTGCATGGACACTTATGTTCCCCTTCATATATAAATGGTGTTCAACCCTTTATGGGGTTTATTAGAGCTCATGAAGGTCACAACGTGGACGTGTATGCCCGCGCTGCACATGTATGAATGGTGAGAAGAGGCCTCACCATGTAGTGTAAGATCATTTACACATTTTTGGGATGGACCGCACATATGTTAGGTGGGTTTATCATGGTGAACCATATAATGATCCTTCAGCGGGAGAAGCAGATCTTGCACACACTGTACGTGTGCTGGCATATGTAGTTAATTATTTATATTGATGCTGCCGCTGTTTCGATCAATAGTTTGCATTCTTTGTGCAAGGTTACGTACTCAAATTTAACTTGTTGCAGATGGATGGACGGGAAGGAGAGAAAAAGCGCTTGCTTCAGGAAACGGGTTTCAGCTCTGGGACATGTGTTGTGCCAGATGAGAAGGTAAATATGTAAAACGACATTTGTTCAGGTTGCATCCCTTAGATGTTTGTCTAATCTGTTGATGTACTAATTGCAGAAGCATAGAGTTGAAGAGGTCTCTCAGTTTGATGGGAGATTTGAAGACGAATCTCAGTTTGATGCACCTGTGGATGGTACTGATGACGAGCCTTTCATAGACGAATGTCTTGCACCTGAGATTATCCAGCCTACAGAAGGAGGCCGTGGACCGAGTACACAGCTTTGCGTTGAAGTGGATGCACGCCCAGAGATCATCAGGGGCGTCCGGGTAGTCTCAAGACCGCCCAGCCCTGATGCACCTGTGGATGGTACTGATGACGAGCCTTTCATAGACGAAGGTCCTGCACCTGAGATTATCCAGCCTACAGAAGGAGGCCGTGGACCGAGTACACAGTTTTGCGTTGAAGTGGATGCACGCCCGGAGATCATCAGGGGCGTCCCGGTAGTCTCAGGACCACCCAGCCCTGATGCAAAATGTTGAGCTACTTTATGATTCGTACTCTTATGTTCTGGTGCTGTAGTATGTACTATCTTTGTTATGATTTGTACGCCTTTGGCGCTAGAACTATAATTAAGCATTCAGTGGATGATCGCGTTGCAAAATTTGACACCCACACAATCAGTTCATCGTATGAGTAGTAGCACAATTACTTCTACAGCCAGTCCTGCTAGCGCATTAATTGGTAGCATGAAACACTTTCAGGCACTCCCCTCTGATTCATATTAATTGACTTAATTTTGTCTAGATATGGATGTATCTAGATGCATTTGTTAACTAGACTAACAAACTTGAGTCAGTTAATATGAATCGGTGTAAACCGCCCAAGTCCTCGAGCAGCTAGTTTATTGACTCTGGACTCCAAGCCTCTCGCGGCAAGCCATCGACGAAGCTTTGACCAGATCTTGGCCCGTTTTTTTTTTTGCGAATAGCAAAGCTTTGACCAGTTCCTCTCGGGATACGGCACGCCGGTGAGCTTGCACGGTTGCCATGAGCACTTTCCGGCGGAACTTCCTCTGCAGCGCCCTCAAGCCGCCGCTGCGAGACAGCACGCAGTGCCTCGAGGTGGACGGAACGGATGAACTCAGGATCTCAGGGCGGGTGTTCCGCCTCGTCCCGGAACGATCTCCAGCGGGTTAACGAGGACATGCATGGCGGCCAGGGGATTTGGTTTTTTTTGTTGTTGTTTGAGCTTGGGATTTGGGGTTTTTTCGGATAGGGGAGGAGGAACCGAGGAAGAGGAAGGAACAGCCCGCGTGCTTGGCGCGTGGCAGTGTGCTTGAATTTCGAATTTTCGTGAAATGTTTCATTTCCCCGCTACAATTCGGGGGGTTTGTTGACGCGCCAATGTGTCCCGCCGGGGAGGTTCAAGTGAATTTGGGGTGCCACACTATGGACCCCAGTTTCAGTGAGACATGTAATGACTAGTCACATCAGTAAGTTCACTGTGTAATAAAATATGTTACCCCTCCCCTTTATGTAGCCCCCCTTGTCTCTCCCGATCGAGTGCCGATAGCCGACGGATGCAAGCCGCTAGCTCGATCCCCTCCTTTCGCCTCCACCGTCCAGGCATCCAGCTTGGAGGGGCAAGCTGCATCTAGACCAAGCGGATTAGGTAGTACTCTACTAGTAATGTTCTATCCTTTCTCGATATCGGTTCCTTTTTCCTCACCTCGATATCTTGCGCATCTATTTCCTATTCTGGGCAAAGGGGTGTCTTTTTGGTCACCCTCGCGCTGGGAGTGATTGATGGGGATGGGGGTGGGGGCGGGGGATACCTTTGCTTGGATTGGGGTGTTCTTCCTTTATTTGTCGACATTTGCAACCCTTGTAGTCTCTGCTGATCCTCAATGTATCTTTTGTCAGCTTGTACAGGAAAGGGAAGACCTCGATCGGTGGTGGTGGTGGGGGGCAATGGAGCGTAAGGCCACCACGCATGTGGGCAGTTGGCTAAGCCTGAGCTGCGTCCCCAGCCCCGCAAAGCAGGTACTCCGTTTGCTTATCCACTCTGTTTGTCTGCATCCTCAATCTGTTCCTGTTCTGGAAAATGCTTAAAGTAGCACATGTCTTCAGCTGTTTGTGCGTAAAGCCTCTGTGACACCATGCTCTATATTCTCTGTATCAGGTTGGTACCTCCAGGTTCCGTGCTGAGGCTATGGGGAACGATAGCGCCCCACCTGCTGCAGGAGCATGGCCAGATCTGCAGCACAAGAAGCGAAATGCCACTGCCGAGCTGGGCAGGGACCGCCCAGGGGTAATTTTTTTTTAACCAACTTACCATGTAGTCTGAATCTGATACTCCCTCAGATCCAAATTAATTGACTCAACTATCTGTAGATACGGATGTATCTAGATGTGTTTTAGCTCTAGATACTACTACCTCCATCCCAAAGCTTAGGGCTTATATTATTTTTAGAAAGTCAAACTATACCTTGTTTGACTAAGCTTTTACCAAAAAATCATTAACATGCAAAATACAAAATTAATATCATTAAATAGGTTGTGAAATATATTTTCCTACGGTATCTACACAATATTATATTTGTTGATAGAATGTTCTAAAATTTTGGTCAAACTTTACTTGTTTTGATTTCTCAAAAATAAATAAGCCTTAAGCTTTGGGATGGAGGTATCTAGACAAAGCTGAGTCAACTAGTTTTTTTTGTCTGTCCATATAGCTAGTGTTCATGGTGCAAAAGGCTAAGAGCATCCACTATATGCATCAGTCTATCTCATACGATAATTCAATATCACCGCTTGAGGTCTGCCTTTTGTTTTGCTATTCATATGCAGACTAAAACTTTAGGGCCTTTACTCAAAAGGAAGATCAAAACTGCGGCTGATCAGGCTGCCAGTATGTTGATGCCGCCCCCATCTTCTAAATGCCTCTACAAGCACAAGGCCACGCGCCAGCTGGGTGGTGATCTTTTAATGAATATGGTATATTTTCTTAATCCACAAAACATGCCTTGATTTTTGTCTGTTTATTATCGTTTTTTCTAATGCTTGCCAAAAGTTTACAACAACAACAACAACCAAGCCTTTCAGTCCCAAACAAGTTGGGGTAGGCTAGAGTTGAAGCCCATAAGATCTCGAAGCCAAAAGTTTAGAAACACCAAATTCGTTTGCTTACAATCATCATACAGTAATGTTCATCTACTCTCCAGTTCCCCTAACCCAACAAAAAACGATGTTAATTTCGATTTTTAGATTAAAAGAGCACCATTAGGCGCTGTTAATTATGACTTTGAGATTAAAATGTCATTTACAATTGCTAATTATAATTTTGAGACAAATGATTAGTTTAACCTCGACCTGTTCTGCTCTCCATTTTTCCCAACCGAACAAAAATGTAACCATTCCATTCCTTTGAAATGGAACCATTCCATTCCATTCCATGCTGTTTCAGAACCGAACACACCCTTGCATTGTTGTGAACGGTTGTCCATACATAGCCATACCCTTCCACTTACATCCAGCACTATATGCATCGATCGTCTCGAGTCATTCAATATCACCGCCGAGATCTGTTCCCATTCTTATGCAGCTGAAGTCTGTGCCTTTACTCAAGTGGATGCAAAATGAGGCTGCTGTGAGGACGATGGTGCCGGCACCATCATCCGAAAACCTCTACAAGCACGAGGCCATGGGCCAGCTAGGTGGTGACCTTTTAATGAATCTGGTATATTTTCTTAATCCACATACATGATTTTATTATTATCTGTTTAATTACTGTTGGCTTTGCCTAATGCTTACCAAAAGTTCAGAAACACTGCGTTTGCTTACAATCATCATGCACTAATTTTTCACTTTTCGATCTGTCTCATCCAAAGATATAAACTGTTGAGTTCCGTTGGCTTCTTTTGTAATCATTTGCATTGTTGTCAACTGTTGTCTATGCACAACCCTATTCTTCCACTTACATCCCGCACTATTTGCATCAGTCTATCTCATAGATTTATTAAATATCAATGATGAGTTCTGTTGCTATTCATATGCAGGATGAAGCTTCTGTGCCTCTACTCAAATGGAAAAAAATGATCCTGATGAGGCTGCTGTGAAGACGATGGTGCCGCTACCATCTTCTGAAAACCTCCTCAAGCACAAGGCCACGGGCCAGCTGGGTGGTATCCTTTTATGTAAGCAGGTATATTTTCTTAATCCTCATACGTGATTTGATTTGTCTGTTTATTGCCGGCTTTGTCTAATGCTTACCAATAGTTCAGAAACACACACAACCCTATTCTTCCACTTACATCCAGCACTATATGCATCAGTGCCTCATAGATTCATTTTATATATCACTGCTGATGTCTGTTGCTCTTCAATTTTCATATGCAGACTGAAACTGCTAAGCCTTCATTGGTCAAAAGGATTGCAACTGCTGCTGATGAGGCATCTGCAGAGGCTGCCACCAAGGTACTGTCAGCCCCACCTTCTGGATGTTTATATAAGCTCAAGTCCAAGGACCAGCCGGGCCGTAACCATCCAAGGGTTCGGGTATATTTTCTTAAGCCACATTTACATGCCATGATTTATGTCTGATATTATCACTGGCTCTGTCTAATGCTTTTTGGAATTCGGAAACGCCAAATTAGCATGCTTATATTCATCATACACTAAATTTTGGCTGTTCAGTTTGTAACATAGTGTTATCCACTCGCTTGTCAACATTTGCATTGCTCTGAACTATGCACTTTACACAACCTAATTCTTCCACTTACATTCAGCGCTACGCACCAGTAGTACCTCCCATGTTTCCTTCACCATCCCGATGCCGAGCTTTGCGGGAATATGGCGGGCCCATGTACATACCCCGCATATAACACCTCCTATGGCTCTATCTACCTTTCTAATAACTCCTTCACAGAGTTACAGGTATGAATTCTCAGTGGTTTAGCATGAATTGGCATATAGTAAAGTCTTGTTTTTAGTCTTCCTGCTTCTTACATTAGTATCAATTTTCACCGCAGATCGTACCTTGTGAACTTCGTCCAATGATTAACCAGATGTGTCCGCATGAAGGGTCTTTCACTATGCATGGCAATGGCAAATTGATGAACACCTACACGGTCTATGAGGTGTATGTCTACAAGACGCAGGCCATCACATATTTGTATGGACATGATTGGAGAAAGTTTGCTTTTGACTACGGTCTGAAGAAGGGCGACGAGCTGAGGATCAGAAACTCAAACGGGCAGATATACGTAATCGCTTACGTAGTTGGAGACACTTCGAAATATATATTATGTAACTTTTTTGTACTCATATCCTTTGATTACTGCATTCTGAGCAGTTGTTCTAAACCATTCCCTCTGTTCTAGCTTGCTGGGTTTAACATGATCAAAGTTACAGATCCCCTGATGAAACAGGAGCGGATGTCACAAAGGGCACCCACACCAGCACCGGCACCGGCTTCCCACTCTCCTGCATCAGCACCGGTTCCTGTACCAGCTCCGTTTACTGCATCTACCCAGCAGGCTCCTGCATCAGCACTGGTTCCTCTAGCTGCACCGTTTACTGCACCTGCCCAACAGTCTCCTGCATCAGCACCGGTTCCTCTAGAGGCACCGTTTATTGCACCTGCCCAGCAGTCTCCTGCATCAGCACCAGCTCGTGTACCAGCCCAGGCTCCTGCACCTGCCCCAGCCAGATCACCGAGGTCTCAGCTCATTGCTGTGGCCACCCGTGTGGTGACCAGGACGCATCTGAAGGCTATGTTCGTGAGTATATGACAGCATAATGATGTCTACGTTCCCCCTCCTTTCCTGTAGACAGTGTTGGGCCTCCAAGAGCAGAGGTTTGTAGAACAGCAGCAAGTTTTCCCTTAAGTGGATCACCCAAGGTTTATCGAACTCAGGGAGGAAGAGGTCAAAGATATCCCTCTCATGCAACCCTGCAACCACAAAGCAAGAAGTCTCTTGTGTCCCCAACACACCTAATAGGTGCACTAGTTCGGCGAAGAGATAGTGAAATACAGGTGGTATGAATATATATGAGCAGTAGCAACGGTGCCAGAAAATAGCTTGCTGGCGTGTAGTTGATGGTGGTAGTATTGCAGCAGTAGTAACGCAAAGAAACAAGAAACAAGCAGTAGTAACGCAGCAGTATTTAGGAACAAGGCCTAGGGATTACACTTTCACTAGTGGACACTCTCAACATTGATCACATAACAGAATAGATAAATGCATACTCTACACTTTTGTTGGATGATGAACACATTGCGTAGGATTACACGAACCCTCAATGCCGGAGTTAACAAGCTCCACAATAATGCTCATATTTAAGTAACCTTATAGTGTAAGATAGATCAATAGACTAAACCAAGTACTAACATAGCATGCACACTGTCACCTTCATGCATATGTAGGAGGAATAGATCACATCAATATTATCATAGCAATAGTTAACTTCGCAATCTACAAGAGATCATGATCATAGCATAAACCAAGTACTAACACGGTGCACACACTGTCACCTTTACACACGTGCAGGAGGAATAGAACTACTTTAATAACATTGCTAGAGTAGCACATAGATGAATTGTGATACAAACTCATATGAATCTCAATCATGTAAAGCAGCTCATGAGATTATTGTATTGAGGTACATGGGAGAGAGATGAACCACATAGCTACAGCGGAGCCCTCAGCCTCGGAGGTGGATTACTCCCTCCTCATCATAGCAGCAGCGATGGCGGTGAAGATGGCGGTGAAGACGGCGGTGGAGATGGCTCCGGGGGCAATTCCCCGTCCGGCAGGGTGCCGGAACAGAGAGTTCTGTCCCCCGAATTGGAGTTTCGCGACGGTGGCGGCGCCCCTGGAGTCTTTCTGGAGTTTCGTCAATCGTATCGAGGTTTTTAGGTCAGGGGCTTTATATAGGCGGAGAGGCGGCGCAGGAGGGCTTCTGGGGGGCCCACACTATAGGGGGGCGCGGCCCCCCCTGGCCGCGCCGGGGTATGGTCTGGTGGCCCTGTCCCCCTTCTCTGGCAGTTCTTGTGTGTTCTGGATGGTTCCGGGAAAAATAGGAACCTGGGCGTTGATTTCGTCCGATGCCGAGAATATTTCGTTACTAGGATTTCTGAAACCAAAAACAACAGAAAATAGGAACTGGCACTTCGGCATCTTGTTAATAGGTTAGTTCCAGAAAATGCACGAATATGACATAAAGTGTGCATATAACATGTAGATAACATCAATAATGTGGCATGGAACATAAGAAATTATCGATACGTCGGAGACGTATCAGCATCCCCAAGCTTAGTTCTGCTCATCCCGAGCAGGTAAAACGATAACAAAGATAATTTCTGGAGTGACATGCCATCATAATCTTGATCATACTATTTCTAAAGCATATGTAGTGAATGCAGCGATCAAAACAATGTATATGACATGAGTAAACAAGTGAATCATAAAGCAAAGACTTTTCATGAATAGCACTTCAAGACAAGCATCAATAAGTCTTGCATAAGAGTAACTCATAAAGCAATAATTCAAAGTAAAGGCATTGAAGCAACACAAAGGAAGATTAAGTTTCAGCGGTTGCTTTCAACTTGTAACATGTATATCTCATGGATATTGTCAACATAGAGTAATATAATAAGTGCAATAGGCAAATATGTAGGAATCAATGCACAGTTCACACAAGTGTTTGCTTCTTGAGGTGGAGAGAAATAGGTGAACTGACTCAACATTGAAAGTAAAAGAATGGTCCTCCATAGAGGAAAAGCATCGATTGCTATATTTGTGCTAGAGCTTTGATTTTGAAAACATGAAACAATTTTGTCAACGGTAGTAATAAAGCATATGTATCATGTAAATTATATCTTACAAGTTGCAAGCCTCATGCATAGTGTACTAATAGTGCCCGCACCTTGTCCTAATTAGCTTGGACTACCGGATCATCACAATGCACATGTTTTGACCAAGTGTCACAAAGGGGTACCTCTATGCCGCCTGTACAAAGGTCTAAGGAGAAAGCTCGCATTGGATTTCTCGCTATTGATTATTCTTCAACTTAGACATCCATACCGGGACAACATAGACAACAGATAATGGACTCCTCTTTTATGCATAAGCATGTAACAACAATTAATAATTTTCTCATTTGAGATTGAGGATATATGTCCAAAACTGAAACTTCCACCATGGATCATGGCTTTAGTTAGCGGCCCAATGTTCTTCTCTAACAATATGCATGCTTAACCATAAGGTGGTAGATCGCTCTTACTTCAGACAAGACGGACATGCATAGCAACTCACATGAAATTCAACAATGAATAGTTGATGGCGTCCTGGTGAACATGGTTATCGCACAACAAGCAACTTAATAAGAGATAAAGTGCATAATTACATATTCAATACCACAATAGTTTTTAAGCTATTTGTCCCATGAGCTATATATTGCAAAGGTGAATGATGGAATTTTAAAGGTAGCACTCAAGCAATTTACTTTGGAATGGCGGAAAATACCATGTAGTAGGTAGGTATGGTGGACACAAATGGCATAGTGGTTGGCTCAAGTATTTTGGATGCATGAGAAGTATTCCCTCTCGATACAAGGTTTAGGCTAGCAAGGCTTATTTGAAACAAACACAAGGATGAACCGGTGCAGCAAAACTCACATAAAAGACATATTGAAAACATTATAAGACTCTACACCGTCTTCCTTGTTGTTCAAACTCAATACTAGAAATTATCTAGACCTTAGAGAGACCAATTATGCAAACCAAATTTAGCATGCTCTATGTATTTCTTCATTAATGGGTGCAAAGCATATGATGCAAGAGCTTAATCATGAGCACAACAATTGCCAAGTATCACATTATCCAGAACATTTTACCAATTACTACATGTATCATTTTCCGTTTCCAACCATATAACAATTTAACGAAGAAGAAACTTCGCCATGAATACTATGAGCTAAGAACACATGTGTTCATACGAACCAGCGGAGCGTGTCTCTCTCCCACACAAGCATTTATTCAAACACAAACAAAAACAAAAGCATACAGACGCTCCAAGTAAAGCACATAAGATGTGACCGAATAAAAATATAGTTTCAAGAGAAGGAACCTGATAATTTGTCGATGAAGAAGGGGATGCCTTGGGCATCCCCAAGCTTAGACGCTTGAGTCTTCTTGAAATATGCAGGGATGAACCACCGGGGCATCCCCAAGCTTAGAGCTTTCACTCTCCTTGATCATGTTGCATCATACTCCTCTCTTGATCCTTGAAAACTTCCTCCACACCAAACTCAAAACAACTCATTAGAGGGTTAGTGCACAATAAAAATTAACATATTCATAGGTGACACAATCATTCCTAACACTTCTGGACATTGCATAATGCTACTGGATATTAATGGATCAAATAAATTCATCCAACATAGCAAAAGAGGCAATGCGAAATAAAAGGCAGAATCTGTCAAAACAGAACAATTCGTATTGACGAATTTTAAAATGGCACCAGACTTGCTCAAATAAAAATGCTCAAATTGAATGAAAGTTGCGTACGTATCTGAGGATCATGCACGTAAATTGGCTTAATTTTCTGAGCTACCTACAGGGAGGTGGACCCAGATTCGTGACAGCAAAGAAATCTGGAACTGCGCAGTAATCCAAATCTAGTACTTACTTTTCTATCAACGGCTTTACTTGGCACAACAAAACACAAAACTAAGATAAGGAGAGGTTGCTACAGTAGTAAACAACTTCCAAGACACAAATATAAAACAAAGTACTGTAGCAAAATAACACATGGGTTATCTCCCAAGAAGTTCTTTCTTTATAGCCATTAAGATGGGCTCAGTAGTTTTAATAATCCATTCGCGGGAAATAGTATTTGAAGCAAAAGAGAGCTTCAAGAGGCAAATTCAAAACAAATTTAAGTCTAACATGCTTCCTATGAATAGGAATCTTGTAAATAAACAAGTTCATGAAGAGCAAAGTAACAAGCATAGGAAGATAAAACAAGTGTAGCTTGAAAAATTTCAGCACATAGAGAGGTGTTTTAGTAACATGAAAAATTTTGCAACCATATTTTCCTCTCTCATAATAACTTTCAGTAGCATCATTGATGAAATCCACAATATACCCATCACTTAAAACATTCTTATCATGGTTCATATGCATAGAAGTATCATTAATTTTGGCATAAGAAGAGTTATTCTCATTATTAGTAATTGGAGCAAGATTATTATCAAGAATTTGAACATGGTAAACAAGTTGCATATTAAAAGAATTGTTTTTGGTAATCCAATCATGACTATGACAAGTTTCATAAGGATAATTATAACCTATATCATAGCATTCTTTATAATAATCATCAAAGATCGGAGGCACAGTGTCATCATAAGAAATAGAATAGTTATCTTTCACAGTCGGTTTATCTATAACCATACCATCATTGTTATTAGAAGGAGATGTATCAAACACATAATGATCAGTAGCAAAAGGATTTTCAAACACCTCTTCCCCAAGCTTACAGCTTTCTATATTATTATGGGAGGAAGCATGGATAGCACTCACACTATGGCAATTATTATCATCATTTTCAGAATTAGTTTCCCAGAGATTTGCAATATCAAAAGTAGTGTGTTCATTCAAATCATGATTGCTAATGTATGTAAAGGGCATAGGAAGATCATCGTATTCAGATTCATTATCACAATAATCATTAGGAGCAACATACTTACGGTTACCTAGCGTTATCTCATTCACGCGGGGATACGCCGTTACCTCTTTCTTTTTATTCTCCTTCTTCTTCTTCTTCTTCGTTCCCTTCTTCTTCTTCTTCTCTTCCTTCTCCTCGTTCCCTTCTTTAGGAGGAAGAGGCTTGAAGGGTGGCTCGTCCGCATAACCTGATTTACTTTCAGAAACAATAGAAGAAACTTGGGAGGATCCCTCCTTTTCATTAATTAGTTGAAAACACACAGCGGTCCTATCATATTTTGGCAAGGTGTCATCTTCTAAAATATTTTGTATGTAAGTATTTGTATGGCTATTATCAATGCAATAAGAAAAACACCCATGCAGGACATCATCAATATCAAGATCACTCATATGTAACAAAGAGATTTTTCTCGACAGTTCTTCACACCCCAAAAATAAAGTAAGTTCATCATGCTGATTAGGAGTAATTTCATCATCACAATACAAGTTTGCAGCACTCATTGGGTTCAAGTTATCATTGGAGGAGCATTGAAAATTAAAATGACCCACTTCATGGCAAACTTCACAAATAAAAGGATAGAGGGCACAAACTTTTTTACCAAGATCATCTAGAGCCCTAAGCCACTTTCTAGTTTTTTCATTAATATGATGGATGCAATATTCATCTTTGACTTGATTAATTCCACAGGGTCTATGCATTCCACAAAAATTAACATGCTTATAAGAAATAGCATTCTTAGGAGTTTGAGCATGCTTATTGCAATAATTAACAACAATTTCATTCTTCATGCAAGCCTCTTTAAAAGGTTCATGATACTTATCAAAATTCTTCTTAGGCAATTCAAAATGAGAAGCAAAGGATTTATAAAGATTTGCAGCAACTTGAGAGTCAAGACCATAAGTAGCACTCATATTTCGAAATTTATCGGTATCCATAAAGGCTTCAATGCATTCATAATCATAATTTATACCTGACTCTTTACCTTTGTCGTTCTCCCATCCTTCAGCGTTGTCCTCAATCCGATCAAGAAGATCCCACCTAGCTTCAACCTCCTTGCTTGTGAAAGATCCCTCCGAACACGCGTCCAGATAGTCCTTGTGTTGTCCTGAAAGCCTCGCATAAAAATTGTTAACAATAACATTACGGGGGAGCTCATGAATGGGACATTTGAGCATTAGTGACTTTAGTCTCCCCCACGCTTGAGAAATACTCTCTCCATCACGAGGATAAAAGTTATAAATATAATTCCTATCAATATGCACTTCATGAGGAGGATAAAATTTAGAATAAAAGAGAGATGCAATTTCCTCCCAACCAAGAGAATGTCTATTCTCCAACAATTTATACCAATGCGCCGCTTTACCAGACAGCGAAACAGAGAATAGCTTCTTCCTCACTTCATCCATAGAGATACCTGCACACTTGAATAACCCGCATAATTCGTGCAAAAACATTAGAATGATCTCTAGGATGGACAGTTCCATCCCCTTTATAGTGGTTGTCCATAACACGTTCAATAATTTTCATAGGTATTTTATACGGAATACTTTCAGCAGGTGGAATTAAAATATCGAAGCATCATTAGAATCATCGCATATGGGAGATAAAGCATTATCGAGCAAAATATTTCTTCCAAAGCTGAGGAGCAAAAAGATTATCTTTATATAAACTAGCTTCCCCAAGCTTAGACTTTTCCATAGTATTAGCAGTAATTGCATTCATGCTAATAACATCACTACTATCATGCAAATAAGGTTCCATAGGTTTTTTAATTTTCGCATCAAACAATTCTAAATCAGGAAAAAGACTAAAAAGCTCACCAATTTGTTTGTTGTTTTCCATTATGCCTAACTAGTGTAAACAAGAAACAAAAAGTTGCAATTGCAGGATCTAAAGGAAATAGCTTCGAGTACTTACAATGGCGGAAAATAGCTTGGTAGCCGAGGTCGGAGTGTGAGTACCTTTTACCTTTCCTCCCCGGCAACGGCGGCAGAAAAGTGCTTGATGTCTACGTTCCCCCTCCTTTCCTGTAGACAGTGTTGGGCCTCCAAGAGCAGAGGTTTGTAGAACAGCAGCAAGTTTTCCCTTAAGTGGATCACCCAAGGTTTATCGAACTCAGGGAGGAAGAGGTCAAAGATATCCCTCTCATGCAACCCTGCAACCACAAAGCAAGAAGTCTCTTGTGTCCCCAACACACCTAATAGGTGCACTAGTTCGGCGAAGAGATAGTGAAATACAGGTGGTATGAATATATATGAGCAGTAGCAACGGTGCCAGAAAATAGCTTGCTGGCGTGTAGTTGATGGTGGTAGTATTGCAGCAGTAGTAACGCAGTAAAACAGTAAACAAGCAGTAGTAACGCAGCAGTATTTAGGAACAAGGCCTAGGGATTACACTTTCACTAGTGGACACTCTCAACATTGATCACATAACAGAATAGATAAATGCATACTCTACACTTTTGTTGGATGATGAACACATTGCGTAGGATTACACGAACCCTCAATGCCGGAGTTAACAAGCTCCACAATAATGCTCATATTTAAGTAACCTTATAGTGTAAGATAGATCAATAGACTAAACCAAGTACTAACATAGCATGCACACTGTCACCTTCATGCATATGTAGGAGGAATAGATCACATCAATATTATCATAGCAATAGTTAACTTCGCAATCTACAAGAGATCATGATCATAGCATAAACCAAGTACTAACACGGTGCACACACTGTCACCTTTACACACGTGCAGGAGGAATAGAACTACTTTAATAACATTGCTAGAGTAGCACATAGATGAATTGTGATACAAACTCATATGAATCTCAATCATGTAAAGCAGCTCATGAGATTATTGTATTGAGGTACTGGGAGAGAGATGAACCACATAGCTACAGCGGAGCCCTCAGCCTCGGAGGTGGATTACTCCCTCCTCATCATAGCAGCAGCGATGGCGGTGAAGATGGCGGTGAAGACGGCGGTGGAGATGGCTCCGGGGGCAATTCCCCGTCCGGCAGGGTGCCGGAACAGAGAGTTCTGTCCCCCGAATTGGAGTTTCGCGACGGTGGCGGCGCCCCTGGAGTCTTTCTGGAGTTTCGTCAATCGTATCGAGGTTTTTAGGTCAGGGGCTTTATATAGGCGGAGAGGCGGCGCAGGAGGGCTTCTGGGGGGCCCACACTATAGGGGGGCGCGGCCCCCCCTGGCCGCGCCGGGGTATGGTCTGGTGGCCCTGTCCCCCTTCTCTGGCAGTTCTCGTGTGTTCTGGATGGTTCCGGGAAAAATAGGAACCTGGGCGTTGATTTCGTCCGATTCCGAGAATATTTTGTTACTAGGATTTCTGAAACCAAAAACAGCAGAAAACAGGAACTGGCACTTCGGCATCTTGTTAATAGGTTAGTTCCAGAAAATGCACGAATATGACATAAAGTGTGCATATAACATGTAGATAACATCAATAATGTGGCATGGAACATAAGAAATTATCGATACGTCGGAGACGTATCACATAACTGCTCTTATCTTGATGTCTTGTCTACTCAAAGTCTCACATGGTTCAGTCTTTAGTGCATTGGTGCCATTGACTAATTTTTGGTGGTATCTCTTGCTTTGAATCAGAAATTGCCTAAAAGTATGTCCAAGGATCTCAATGCTGGCCGAAGGGGCAAGATTTCCCTCGTCATGGAGAGTGAAGGTCTCACCGTGGAGGGACGGTACTCCGTCAGTACCACAGATGGCCGCTTGGTTGTTACTTCCAGGTGGAAAAAGTTCATTGACGGTGCCAAACTTCGCATTGGATCGAAGTTGAAGGTCAAGATCTTTCGATGCCGCTGTGACATGCTGGTCATAAAGTTTGCGGTTGTCTAGTTCTGTTGTCCCATGAGCCCTTAGCAAATGCATTTGTAGTTATACTTATATAAGGTTATCTTATCTGAACTGCTAATTAATTGTATGGGTGGTAAAATTCTGGCAAGCTTTTGCTCTTAGCAAGTATGTATGTATGTATGATCAGCTATTATGATAACTAATGTTTGTGTTCATCTTAATTTGCATTTCCGTTTTAGAAAAAAACTTAATTTCTATTTTGGCTGACCTGTTAGAGAACTATCAGATTGAATCCACAACATGATTCAAATAGATTCATTACACCGAGCCACATGTCTTGACCTTGCTATACACTAGTTCCATTAATCAGTGCAAGAAGGCTTACCTGAGCTGCTTGAACCACGGCAGATTCGAATCCACCTTAGCTATCTAGCTAGAAATACAACCTTTGCAGAAAGAGGATTTGCAGTATGGGGAGGCTGACATTGGGGACCCATGTGGCAGCAGCGTTGTCAACGTTTTAAAGGCGGCAGGAGATCGAAACAAAAAAATAAGCCAAAAATCAGTTGGTAAACAAAATCCAAGAAATGAAACATTTACCTTTCTGAGAGGATGACATGCGGGACCCATGAGGCAGCAACATCCTCAACTATTCCAAGGCGGCAGGGGATCAAAATAAAAAAGGAAATAGCCAGAAATTAATTAGGGTCAAAAATAAATCTATCAAAGGAAACCTTTATTGTTCATAGAGGATGACATGTGGGACCGACCTGCCAGCTGCACCGTCATCGTTTCAAAGGGGGCAGGGGATCAAAAGAAAAAGGCAAATAGCCAGAAATTAGGGGTAAAAAATAAATCCAACAAAGGAAACTTTTTTTGTTCACAGAGGATGACATGCGGGACCCATGAGCCAGCAGCTTCCTCAACGTTTCAAAGTCGGCATGAGATTGAAAGAAAAAGGAAAGTGACCAAATATCAGGAGCCAAAAATAATCCAAGAAAAGAAATTTTATTGTACATAGAGGATGACATGCGGGTCCCATTTTGCAGCAGCGATCTCAACGTTTTCAAGGTGGCACAGGACCAAAAGAAAAATGAAGTAGCTAGAAATCAGGGGGTGAAAAAAATCCAAGAAAAGAAAGATTTCAATTGGGCTGCATCTGGACATCTGGGCCTTCGAACTATCCTGCTGGGCCTTTTGACTCGTACAATTTCAGCCCACTCCAAAACAGGAAAGTTCGGATTTTTCTAAAAAAACAGGAAAGTCCTATGCTTCGCAAAAACACAAAACAAGGAGATTCAACATATAAGTTTGTTTATGTAAAAATAAAGATTTAATTTATCCGTTTGCAATAGCTCAGACCGAAATACACTGTTTATTGTCTGCAAAATAATCAAGATATCACATGTTTCTTGTACGAGGAGGCTGACATCGGGGACCTATGAGCCAGCAGCGTCGTCAACGTTTTAAAGGCGGCAGGGGATGGAAAGAAAAAATAAACCAAAAATCTGTTGGTAAAAAATCCAAGAAAAGAAACATTTTCGTTCTGAGAGGATGACATGCGGGACCCATGAGGCAGCAACATCCTCAGCGTTTATTGTTCATAGAGGTTGACATGTGGGACCCGTGAGCCAGCAGCATCCTCAACGTTTTAAAGGCTGCAGGTGATCGAAAGAAAAAAATAAGCCAAAAATCATTTGGTCAACAAAATCCAAGAAAATAAACATTTACCGTTCTGAGAGGATGACATGTGGGACCCATGAGGCAGCAGCATCCTCAACGATTCCAAGGCGGCCGGGGAAATATCCAGAAATTAATTAGGGGTTCAAAATAAATCCATCAAAGGAAACATTTATTGTTCATAGAGGATGACATGTGGGACCGACCTGCCAACAGCGTCCTCATCGTTTTAGAGGGGGTAGGAGATCAAAAGAAAAAGGCAAATAGCTAGAAATTAGGGGTCAAAAATAACTCCAAGAAAGAAAACTTTTATTGTTCATAGAGGATGACATGCGGGACCCATGAGCCAGCAGCTTACTCAACGTTTCAAAGGCGGCATGAGATCGAAAGAAAAAGGCAAGTGACAAAATATCAGGAGCCAAAGATAATCCAAGAAAAGAAACTTTATTGTACATAGAGGATGACATGCGGGTCCCATTTAGCAGCAGCGGTCTCAACATTTCAAATGCGGCTTGAGATCAAAAGAAAAAGAAAGTTGATTGTACATAGAGGATGACATGCGGGTCCCATGAGCCAGCAGCGTTTCAAACATGGCATGAGATCGAAAGAAAAAGGCAAGTGACCAAATATCAGGATCCAAAAATAATTCAAGAAAAGAAACTTGATTGTACATAGAGGCTGACATGTGGGACCTATGAGCCAGCAGAGTCCTCAACATTTCAAAGGCGGCAGGGGATCAAAAGAAAAAGGAAATAGCCAAAAATCAGAGGGTGAAAAAAACCAAGAAAATGAACTTTTATAGTACATAGAGGATGACATGCGGGTCCCATGAGCCAGCAGGTTCCTCAACGTTTCAAACGTGGCATGAGATCGAAAGGAAAAGGCAAGTGACCAAATATGAGGAGCCAAAAATAATTCAAGAAAAGAAAGTTTTATAGTACATAGAGGATGACATGCGGGTCCCATTTAGCAGCAGCGGTATCACCGTTTGAGAGGCTGCACGGGATCGAAAGAAAAAGGCAAGTGACCAAATATGAGGAGCCAAAAATAATTCAAGAAAAGAAAGTTTTATAGTACATAGAGGATGACATGCGGGTCCCATTTAGCAGCAGCGGTATCACCGTTTGAGAGGCGGGACGGGATCGAAAGAAAAAGGCAAGTGACCAAATATGAGGAGCCAAAAATAATTCAAGAAAAGAAAGTTTTATAGTACATAGAGGATGACATGCGGGTCCCATTTAGCAGCAGCGGTATCACCGTTTGAGAGGCGGGACGGGATCGAAAGAAAAAGGCAAGTGACCAAATATCAGGAGCCAAAAATAATTCAAGAAAAGAAAGTTTTATAGTACATAGAGGATGACATGCGGGTCCCATTTAGCAGCAGCGGTATCACCGTTTGAGAGGCGGCAGGGGATCGAAAGAAAAAGGAAAGTGACCAAATATGAGGTGCCAAAAAAAACTCCAAGAAAAGAAAGTTGATTGCACATAGAGGATGACATGCGGGTCCCATTTAGCAGCAGCGTTCTCAACGTTTCCAAGGCGGCAAGGGATCAAAAGAAAAAAGGAAGTAGCCAGAAATCAGGGGGTCAAAAAAAATCCAAGAATAGAAAGAATTTTGGTTCATAGAGGATGACATGCGGGACCCATGATCCTGCATCGTAAACGGCTCGATCGGAGAGTGTTGAACGAGATGGCGCGATCGAGAAAAAAACAAAGCCAGAGAGGCTGCCATCTGGGCCCTACATCCCTCGGCGGTGCGGATTTGCGTTGACTCGGCTGGCGAACCCGAGATTTCGAGATGCACCACGTCCCGGGCCACCATACGCCACGTTTTGGCCGTTTTCGTCGGGCTAGGTGGCCTCAAAAACGAGAAAAAAAACGTTTTGACATGCACAACGGAGAGACCAAAAATCATCGGCCATGGTCACCAGCAACCACGGCGCGACTTCAACTTCGTCGGCCATGGCAACTTTTCTTGTAGTGCTAGGGATCTTGACCACCTTGAGAAAGCTAACAAGCTTGTTAAGGTTGAGCTCAAGAAACTTGGAGAGAACCATGACCTACTCCAAGAAACCTACAAAAGGCTCTTGGATCAATGAATGATCCCATTATTGCTGAAAATGTTGCTAGTTCCTCCACCCCATTTACTTGTGAGCATTCCAAACTTGTTGAGGAACATGTTCCTTTGCAAGAGGAACTATCTTTGTATGTTGAGACCAATAAATTTATCGAACCCTTGGTGACCAAATATGGTGTCAA
The DNA here is from genome assembly GCF_019359855.2 of Lolium perenne. Taxonomy (NCBI): domain Eukaryota; kingdom Viridiplantae; phylum Streptophyta; class Magnoliopsida; order Poales; family Poaceae; genus Lolium; species Lolium perenne. The sequence goes on from NC_067250.2 coordinate 47,291,076, forward strand.
CTATCATCCAACTGACTCGGCTTGTGAACAAGCAACTATTCTTAAGGAAAATTCTAGGTTGACAAAGGAACTAGCCAAGTTCACCACCACCAAGAATAAGATGGGATTGGATGACCTTTTGAGTGAGAAAAGGTCAAACAATCAAAAGTATGGACTTGGGTATGTTCCTAAGTCCTACAAGAAGAACAACTACAAGAAGGAGAAACCCGCTTAAGAGAAGAACAAGAAGGTCACTAATGTTGGCAAAGCCTCAAAGCCACTAGTGGTGACCGCACGGGACCAAACAATCACTATGCTTTATCTATTGATTATTATGGTGATATTTATGCTAAATATGTTGGACCTCGTAATGGCTATGCTTATAGAGGGTACTCAATTTGGGTACCAAAAGATCTTGTTGCCATGACTAAGGAACCTATTAATCGATGGGTTCCTAAAATCTCTACTTGATTTTGTAGGGGTATTCCTCCGGTGGTCCAAAATGGGTGTTTGATAGTGGATGCACCAATCATATGACCGAAGGAATAGATTGCCACCTTGCCATACCCAACTACCTTTCGTGACAATTCAAAGGGAAAGGTAGTTGGGTATGGCAAGGTGGCAATCTCTAAGGACTTGTGCCTTGAGACGGTCATGCTTGTTGAATCCCTTGGCTATAATTTGCTTTCTATATATCACCTTGCAGATGCCGGCTACAATTCATATTTTACTAATTATTGTGTGAAAGCCTTTAGGAGTGATAATGTCAAATTGGTCCTTGTTGGATATGTGGAGAACAACCTTTACATGGTTGACCTCTCGAAAGAGAGCCCCTCTCTCTCTCCACATGTCTAATGGCGGCCAAACATGACGAAGGTTGGCTGTGGCATCGCCGCCTTGGTCATGTCATTATGAGATATCTTAAACAACTCCTAAAGGGTGAGCACATTGTTGGACTAACCGACATTTCTTTTGAGAAAGATCGTGTATGCAGTGCATGTGTAGCTGGAAAGCAACTCAAGAAGAGACATCCTATCAAGAGTATCGTCACCACGTCTAGGCCTTTGGAGCTCCTTCACTTGGATCTCTTTGGGCCATCACATTATGATACTCTTGGTGGGAGCAAGTACGGATTGGTCATTGTTGATGATTACTCAAGATACTCTTGGGTATTTCTCCTTAAATCTAAGGATGAGACTGATACGTCTCCGACGTATCGATAATTTCTTATGTTCCATGCCACATTATTGATGTTATCTACATGTTTTATGCACACTTTATGTCATATTCGTGCATTTTCTGGAACTAACCTATTAACAAGATGCCGAAGTGCCGATTCTTTGTTTCTGCTGTTTTTGGTTTCAGAAATCCTAGTAACGAAATATTCTCGGAATTGGACGAAATCAACGCCCAGGGTCCTATTTTGCCACGAAGCTTCCAGAAGTCCGAAGAAGAGACGAAGAGGGGCCACGAGGGGGCCACACCCTAGGGCGGCGCGGCCCCCCCTTGGCCGCGCGGCCCTGTGGTGTGGGGCCCTCGTGCCGCCTCTTGACCTGCCCTTCCGCCTACAAATAGCCTCCGTTGCGAAACCCCCAGTACCGAGAGCGACGATACGGAAAACCTTCCAGAGACGCCGCCGCCACCGATCCCATCTCGGGGGATCCAGGAGATCACCTCCGGCACCCTGCCGGAGAGGGGAATCATCTCCCGGAGGACTCTACGCCGCCATGGTCGCTTCCGGAGTGATGTGTGAGTAGTCTACCCCTGGACTATGGGTCCATAGCAGCAGCTAGATGGTTGTCTTCTCCCCATTGTGCTATCATTGTCGGATCTTGTGAGCTGCCTAACATGATCAAGATCATCTATCTGTAATTCTATATGTTGCGTTTGTTGGGATCCGATGAATAGAAAATACTTGTTATGTTGATTATCAAAGTTATATCTATGTGTTGTTTATGATCTTGCATGCTCTCCGTTACTAGTAGATGCTCTGGCCAAGTAGATGCTTGTAACTCCAAGAGGGAGTATTTATGCTCGATAGTGGGTTCATGCCTGCATTGACACAGGACGATGACAGAAAGTTCTAAGGTTGTGTTGTCTTGTTGCCACTAGGGATAAAACATTGATGCTATGTCTAAGGATGTAGTTGTTGATTACATTACGCACCATACTTAATGCAATTATCTGTTGCTTTGCAACTTAATACCGGAGGGTTCGGATGATAACCTGAAGGTGGACTTTTTAGGCATAGATGCAGTTGGATGGCGGTCTATGTACTTTGTCGTAATGCCCAATTAAATCTCACTATACTCATCATGATATGTATGTGCATGGTCATGCCCTCTTTATTTGTCAATTGCCCAACTGTAATTTGTTCACCCAACATGATGTTTATCTTATGGGAGAGACACCTCTAGTGAACTGTGGACCCCGGTCCAATTCTCTTTACTGAAATACAATCTACTGCAATATTGATCTACTGTTTTCTGCAAACAATCATCTTCCACACAATACGGTTAATCCTTTGTTACAGCAAGCCGGTGAGATTGACAACCTCCTTTGTTTCGTTGGGGCAAAGTACTTTGGTTGTGTTGTGCAGGTTCCACGTTGGCGCCGGAATCCCTGGTGTTGCGCCGCACTACATCTCGCCGCCATCAACCTTCAACGTGCTTCTTGGCTCCTACTGGTTCGATAACCTTGGTTTCATACTGAGGGAAACTTGCCGCTGTATGCATCACACCTTCCTCTTGGGGTTCCCAACGGGCGCGTGTTGAACGCGTATCAAGCAGCTTTTTCTGGCGCCGTTGCCGGGGAGATCAAGACACGCTGCAAGGGGAGTCTCCACTTTTCAATCTCTTTACTTTGTTTTTGTCTTGCTTAGTTTTATTTACTACTTTGTTTGCTGCACTAAATCAAAATACAAAAAAATTAGTTGCTAGTTTTACTTTATTTGCTATCTTGTTTGCTATATCAAAAACACAAAAAAATTAGTTACTTGCATTACTTTATCTAGTTTGCTTTATTTACTGTTGCTAAAATGGCCAACCCTGAAAATACTAAGTTGTGTGACTTCACAACCACAAATAATAATGATTTCTTATGCACACCTATTGCTCCACCTGCTACTACAGCAGAATTCTTTGAAATTAAACCTGCTTTACTGAATCTTGTTATGCGAGAGCAATTTTCTGGTGTTAGTTCTGATGATGCTGCTGCCCATCTCAATAATTTTGTTGAATTATGTGAAATGCAAAAATATAAAGATGTAGATGGTGATATTATTAAACTAAAATTGTTCCCTTTCTCATTAAGAGGAAGAGCTAAAGATTGGTTGCTATCTCTGCCTAAGAATAGTATTGATTCATGGACTAAATGCAAGGATGCTTTTATTGGTAGATATTATCCCCCTGCTAAAATTATATCTTTGAGGAGTAGCATAATGAATTTTAAACAATTAGATACTGAACATGTTGCTCAAGCTTGGGAAAGAATGAAATCTCTGGTTAAAAATTGCCCAACCCATGGACTGACTACTTGGATGATCATCCAAACCTTCTATGCAGGACTAAATTTTTCTTCACGGAATTTATTGGATTCAGCTGCTGGAGGTACCTTTATGTCCATCACTCTTGGTGAAGCAACAAAGCTTCTTGATAATATGATGATCAACTACTCTGAATGGCACACGGAAAGAGCTCCACAAGGTAAGAAGGTAAATTCTGTCGAAGAAACCTCTTCCTTGAGTGATAAGATTGATGCTATTATGTCTATGCTTGTGAATGATAGGACTAATATTGATCCTAATAATGTTCCGTTAGCTTCATTGGTTGCACAAGAAGAACATGTTGATGTAAACTTCATTAAAAATAATAATTTCAACAACAATGCTTACCGGAACAATTCTAGTAACAACTATAGGCCATATCCTTATAATAATGGCAACGGCTATGGTAATTCTTATGGGAATTCTTACAATAATAATAGGAACACACCCCCTGGACTTGAAGCCATGCTTAAAGAATTTATTAGTACGCAAACTGCTTTTAACAAATCTGTTGAAGAAAAGCTTGGGAAAATTGATATACTTGCTTCTAAAGTCGATAGTCTTGCTGCTGATGTTGATCTTTTGAAATCGAAAGTTATGCCTAATGAAAATCATCATAATAAAATTGTTACTACAGCAAATGCCATCCAAGTTAGAATTAATGAGAATATAAGATTAATGGCTGAACTGCGTGCTAGGTGGGATAGAGAAGAAAATGAAAAACTAGCTAAAGAGAAGAATGTAGCTAAAGTTTGGACCATTACCACCACTAATAATGCTAATGCTACACATGTTGCTGCACCTCCTACTATTAATAATAAAAGAATTGGTGTTAGCAATGTTTCCACTTCTAATGCAAAGCGCGAGAAACTGCCTGAAACTGCTAAAACTGCTGAAATCGCCTGTGATAAAGCTGCTGAAATTTTTTCCAACATTGGGGATGATGATCCCATTGCTTTAGATTATAATGGTTTGAATTTTGATGATTGCCACATCTCTGAAGTTATAAAGTTCTTGCAAAAACTTGCTAAAAGTTCTAATGCTAGTGCTATAAATTTGGCTTTCACGCAACATATTACAAATGCTCTCATAAAAGCTAGAGAAGAGAAACTAGAGCGCGAAGCCTCTATTCCTAGAAAGCTAGAGGATGGTTGGGAGCCCATCACTAAGATGAAGGTTAAAGATTTTGATTGTAATGCTTTATGTGATCTTGGTGCAAGTATTTCTGTTATGCCTAAGAAAATTTATAATATGCTTGACTTGCCACCGCTGAAAAATTGTTATTTGGATGTTAATCTTGCTGATCATTCTACAAAGAAACCTTTGGGGAAAGTTGATAATGTTCGCATTACCGTTAACAATAACCTTGTCCCCGTTGATTTTGTTGTCTTGGATATTGAATGCAATGCATCTTGTCCCATTATATTGGGAAGACCTTTTCTTCGAACTGTTGGTGCTATCATTGATATGAAGGAAGGTAATATAAAATATCAATTTCCTCTCAAGAAAGGTATGGAACACTTCCCTAGAAAGAGAATGAAGTTACCTTTTGATTCTATTATTAGAACAAATTATGATGTTGACACTTCGTCTCTTGATAATACTTGATACACACTTTCTGCGCCTAGCTGAAAGGCGTTAAAGAAAGCGCTTATGGGAGACAACCCATGTTTTTTACCTACAGTACTTTGTTTTTATTTTGTGTCTTGGAAGTTGTTTACTACTGTAGCAACCTCACCTTATCTTAGTTTAGTGTTTTATTGTGCCAAGTTAAGCCGTTGATAGAAAAGTTCATACTAGATTTGGATTACTGCGCAGCTCCAGATTTCTTTGCTGTCACGAATCTGGGTCTACCTCCCTGTAGGTAGCTCAGAAAATTAAGCAAATTTACGTGCATGATCCTCAGATATGTACGCAACCTTCATTCAATTTGAGCATTTTCATTTGAGCAAGTCTGGTGCCATTTTAAAATTCGTCAATACGAACTGTTCTGTTTTGACAGATTCTGCCTTTTATTTCGCATTGCCTCTTTTGCTATGTTGGATGAATTTCTTTGATCCATTAATGTCCAGTAGCTTTATGCAATGTCCAGAAGTGTTAAGAATGATTGTGTCACCTCTGAATATGTTAATTTTTATTGTCACTAACCCTCTAATGAGTTGTTCTAAGTTTGGTGTGGAGGAAGTTTTCAAGGATCAAGAGAGGAGTATGATGCAACATGATCAAGGAGAGTGAAAGCTCTAAGCTTGGGGATGCCCCGGTGGTTCACCCCTGCATATTCTAAGAAGACTCAAGCGTCTAAGCTTGGGGATGCCCAAGGCATCCCCTTCTTCATCGACAACATTATCAGGTTCCTCCCCTGAAACTATATTTTTATTCCATCACATCTTATGTGCTTTGCTTGGAGCGTCGGTTTGTTTTTGTTTTTGTTTTGTTTGAACAAAATGGATCCTAGCATTCACGTTATGGGAGAGAGACATGCTCCGCTGTAGCATATGGACAAGTATGTCCTTGGTTTCTACTCATAGTATTCATGGCGAAGTTTCTTCTTCGTTAAATTGTTATATGGTTGGAATTTGAAAATGATACATGTAGTAATTGCTATAAATGTCTTGGGTAATGTGATACTTGGCAATTATTGTGCTCATGATTAAGCTCTTGCATCATATGCTTTGCACCCATTAATGAAGAAATACATAGAGCATGCTAAAATTTGGTTTGCATATTTGGTTTCTCTAAGGTCTAGATAATTTCTAGTATTGAGTTTGAACAACAAGGAAGACGGTGTAGAGTCTTATAATGTTTTCAATATGTCTTTTATGTGAGTTTTGCTGCACCGGTTCATCCTTGTGTTTGTTTCAAATAAGCCTTGCTAGCCTAAACCTTGTATCGAGAGGGAATACTTCTCATGCATCCAAAATACTTGAGCCAACCACTATGCCATTTGTGTCCACCATACCTACCTACTACATGGTATTTTCCGCCATTCCAAAGTAAATTGCTTGAGTGCTACCTTTAAAATTCCATCATTCACCGTTGCAATATATAGCTCATGGGACAAATAGCTTAAAAACTATTGTGGTATTGAATATGTAATTATGCACTTTATCTCTTATTAAGTTGCTTGTTGTGCGATAACCATGTTCACTGGGGACGCCATCAACTACTCTTTGTTGAATTTCATGTGAGTTGCTATGCATGTCCGTCTTGTCTGAAGTAAGAGAGATCTACCACCTTATGGTTAAGCATGCATATTGTTAGAGAAGAACATTGGGCCGCTAACTAAAGCCATGATCCATGGTGGAAGTTTCAGTTTTGGACATATATCCTCAATCTCAAATGAGAAAATTATTAATTGTTGTTACATGCTTATGCATAAAAGAGGAGTCCATTATCTGTTGTCTATGTTGTCCCGGTATGGATGTCTAAGTTGAGAATAATCAATAGCGAGAAATCCAATGCGAGCTTTCTCCTTAGACCTTTGTACAGGCGGCATAGAGGTACCCCTTTGTGACACTTGGTTAAAACATGTGCATTGTGATGATCCGGTAGTCCAAGCTAATTAGGACAAGGTGCGGGCACTATTAGTATACTATGCATGAGGCTTGCAACTTATAAGATATAATTTACATGATACATATGCTTTATTACTACCGTTGACAAAATTGTTTCATGTTTTCAAAATCAAAGCTCTAGCACAAATATAGCAATCAATGCTTTTCCTCTATGGAGGACCATTCTTTTACCTTTATGTTGAGTCAGTTCACCTATTTCTCTCCACCTCAAGAAGCAAACACTTGTGTGAACTGTGCATTGATTCCTACATATTTGCGTATTGCACTTATTATATTACTCTATGTTGACAATATCCATGAGATATACATGTTATGAGTTGAAAGCAACCGCTGAAACTTAATCTTCCTTTGTGTTGCTTCAATGCTTTTACTTTGAATTATTGCTTTATGAGTTAACTTTTATGCAAGACTTATTGATGCTTGTCTTGAAGTGCTATTCATGAAAAGTCTTTGCTTTATGATTCACTTGTTTACTCATGTCATATACATTGTTTTGATCGCTGCATTCACTACATATGCTTTACAAATAGTATGATCAAGATTATGATGGCATGTCACTCCAGAAATTATCTGTGTTATCGTTTTACCTGCTCGGGACGAGCAGAACTAAGCTTGGGGATGCTGATACGTCTTCGACGTATCGATAATTTCTTATGTTCCATGCCACATTATTGATGTTATCTATATGTTTTATGCACACTTTATGTCATATTCGTGCATTTTCTGGAACTAACCTATTAACAAGATGCCGAAGTGCCAGTTGCTGTTTTCTGCTGTTTTTGGTTTCAGAAATCCTAGTAACGAAATATTCTCAGAATTGGACGAAATCAACGCCCAGGGTCCTATTTTGCCACGAAGCTTCCAGAAGTCCGAAGAAGAGACGAAGAGGGGCCACGAGGGGGCCACACCCTAGGGCGGCGCGGCCCCCCCTTGGCCGCGCGGCCCTGTGGTGTGGGGCCCCTGTGCCGCCTCTTGACCTGCCCTTCCGCCTACAAATAGCCTCCGTTGCGAAACCCCCAGTACCGAGAGCCACGATACGGAAAACCTTCCAGAGACGCCGCCGCCACCGATCCCATCTCGGGGGATCCAGGAGATCACCTCCGGCACCCTGCCGGAGAGGGGAATCATCTCCCGGAGGACTCTACGCCGCCATGGTCGCCTCCGGAGTGATGTGTGAGTAGTCTACCCCTGGACTATGGGTCCATAGCAGTAGCTAGATGGTTGTCTTCTCCCCATTGTGCTATCATTGTCGGATCTTGTGAGCTGCCTAACATGATCAAGATCATCTATCTGTAATTCTATATGTTGCGTTTGTTGGGATCCGATGAATAGAGAATACTTGTTATGTTGATTATCAAAGTTATATCTATGTGTTGTTTATGATCTTGCATGCTCTCCGTTACTAGTAGATGCTCTGGCCAAGTAGATGCTTGTAACTCCAAGAGGGAGTATTTATGCTCGATAGTGGGTTCATGCCTGCATTGACACACGGGACGGTGACAGAGAAAGTTCTAAGGTTGTGTTGTGTTGTTGCCACTAGGGATAAAACATTGATGCTATGTCTAAGGATGTAGTTGTTGATTACATTACGCACCATACTTAATGCAATTGTCTGTTGCTTTGCAACTTAATACTGGAGGGGGTTCGGATGATAACCTGAAGGTGGACTTTTTAGGCATAGATGCAGTTGGATGGCGGTCTATGTACTTTGTCGTAATGCCCAATTAAATCTCACTATACTCATCATGATATGTATGTGCATGGTCATGCCCTCTTTATTTGTCAATTGCCCAACTGTAATTTGTTCACCCAACATGCTGTTTATCTTATGGGAGAGACACCTCTAGTGAACTGTGGACCCCGGTCCAATTCTCTTTACTGAAATACAATCTACTGCAATATTGATCTACTGTTTTCTGCAAACAATCATCTTCCACACAATACGGTTAATCCTTTGTTACAGCAAGCCGGTGAGATTGACCACCTCACTGTTTCGTTGGGGCAAAGTACTTTTGTTGTGTTGTGCAGGTTCCACGTTGGCGCCGGAATCCCTGGTGTTGCGCCGCACTACATCTCGCCGCCATCAACCTTCAACGTGCTTCTTGGCTCCTACTGGTTCGATAACCTTGGTTTCATACTGAGGGAAACTTGCCGCTGTACGCATCACACCTTCCTCTTGGGGTTCCCAACGGGCGCGTGTTGAACGCGTATCAAGCAGAGACCTATAGAGTGTTCATCATCTTCGCCAAGAAGGCTCAACGTATGTATGAATCTGAGATCAAGGCGATAAGGATCGACAATGGCACCGAGTTCAAGAACTACACTATGCAAGAGTTTGTTGATGATGAGGGCATCAAGCATGAGTTTTTAGCTCCATACACCCCTCCACAAAATGGTGTTGTTGAAAGGAATAACCAGACTATTATTGAGATCGCAAGAACTATGTTGAGTTAATTCAATTCACCCCGTAACTTTTGGGGAGAAGCCATCTCTACAGCTGTCCACTACTCCAACCGGCTCTTCCTCCACCCCCTGCATAATAAAACTCCATACGAGCTTCCCATAGGTAACAAGCCTAATGTCATGTACATTCGTGTCTTTGGATGCAAATGTCTTGTTAAGAACAATAAAGGGAAGCTCGGTAAATCTGAAACTAGAACTATAGAGGGCACATTTGTTGGTTATGCGGAGAACTCCCACGCCTATATATACTAAAACAAGTCCACTGGGGCTATTGAAGTATATTGTGACGTGGTGTTCTTGGAGGATAATGGCTCCCAAGTGGAGCAAGTTGTTCCATGTGCTGCAGGTGATGATGATCCTTCTAATGCCATCAAGTTTACGGGCATTCGACACATCCGGCCCACAGAAGTTCATACTGATGTAGGCAGAAACTCACGGGGAATCATGGATGATGTCGGAGGGGAGCACAGCTTCAACCCGTATACTAGGAAGAAAGGTGTAAATCCAGTCGACCTGTTAGGGGTAGTTCGTAAACTCCACAGAACAGAATCTAACTCCTCAGCCCAAGCTCCAGCTGCTCGTCGCAGTGGTTCTTCAAGATGAGGTTTGACTCCGGCTAGTATGAGGCCATTGGCTCGCTCGACCTACCCATTGGATTGTGGATGATCCACAGATGCAAGGTCAAGCCGGATCCCTACGTCATTGCAATAATCCTTTAGTTCTCCGGATCCCTACAAGGCTGCAAATGAATTTTAGTGGCGTAGCACCATCGGCTTTTCTCACTGGCTTTGCCTCGATCCACTTACTGAACTTGTCAATAGCGACCAAGAGGTACTCAAAACCGCCAGGAGATGATTTTTTTAATTTTTCGACCATGTCGAGCCCCCAGACCGCAAACGGCCTAGTGATAGGGATGGTCTTCAACTCCTGAGCTGGAGCATTTGGTTGAGTAGCGTAGTACTGACATCCTCGGCAAGTTTTCACTATCTTCTCAACATTTTTTTAGCTGTTAGCCAGTAAAAACCTTGCCGGAAAGCTTTTGCAACGAGGGACCTGGGAGCGGCGTGATGCCCGCAATCACCTTGGTGGATCTCTCTGAGGATTTCGATGCCATCTTGATTTGAGACGCATTTCAAAAATACACCATTCGCACTTCGTTTATAGAGTTGTCCATCAACTATTGTGTAGGATCTTGCTCATCTGACGACCTATCGTGCGAGGACTTCGTCCTCCGGCAACTTTTGGTCAATGAGATAGTCTACAAAAGGTTGGGTCCAAGCCAGAGTGATTGCCATCACCTCCTTAGCCGGAGACACCGCCACATCTGGGTTTTCCGGGTTAGCGCCCTTTACCGAGAGTGTCCGTAGATCCTCAAGGAAAATCCCAGGCGGAATGGTTTCCTGCCGGATCCGAGCTTGGACAGCATATTTGCCGCTGTGTTATCATCTCTCCTGACATACTTGACTTCATATCCGAGGAAGTACTTAGCGATCTCGTTAACTTCGTCTCTGTAAGCCGCCCTAACGGAGTTTCTGGCTTTCCAGGTTCCGGCTACTTGTTGTGCCACCAGGTTGGAATCTCCGCAGCATATGATGTGTTTGATCCCAATTTCATTAGCGATGCGCATACCGTGTAGTAGAGCCTCATATTTCGCCATATTGTTTGTAGCTTCAAAGTGAATCTGCAGAACGTACTGCAGTTCTTCTCTGGTTGGTGACTTCAGGGTAACTCCAGGCCCCGAGCCTTGATGCTGCTTGGATCCGTGAAAATGCATGACCCAAGCTTCAAGTTCATGTACACGTGTGCCCTCCGACGCTTCAGTCCAATCGACGAAGAAATCCGCCAAGACTTGGGACTTGATCAAGGATCTGGCTTTGTAGTTGATGTCGAAAGCAGAAAGTTCAATGCCCCCCTTTGCTATGTGCCCTGTTTCGTCGGAGTTGTTGATGATGGTTGACAATGGAGCTTTGCTCACAACTGCCATAGGATGCTCTTGGAAGTAGTGTCTCAGCTTCCGGCTACCTAGGAACACTCCGTAGGCTAGCTTGTGAAAGTGAGGGTATCGTTGTTTGGATTCCGTCAGTACCTTGCTAATGTAATAGATTGGTCTTTGGACTCCATACTCATGACCTTCTTCCTTTCGCTCCACCACGATAACGAGACTGATGACCTTGTTGGAAGCTGCCAGGTAGAGGAGTGTAGGCTCTGACTCATCTGGAGCTGCCAAGATAGGCGGGGAAGAGAGTATGTCCTTCAACCCCTGAAGTGTTGCATCTGTTGCGTCTTCCCAGACAAATTTGTCTGTTTTCTTCAGCAGTTTGTACAAAGGTAGTTCCTTCTTGCCAAGACGGCTAACAAACCTACTGATTGCAGCAATGCAACCAGTTAATCGTGGCACATCTTTGAGACAAGTTGGCCTCTTGATGCACATAATAGCCTTGATTTTTTTCGGGTTTACTTCAATGCCTCTGTGAGATACAATGAAGCCAAGGAGTTTTTCGGCTGGCACGCCAAAGACACACTTCAGCGGATTCAACATCATCTTGTACCGTTGAAGATTTTCAAAGGTTTCCGTGAGATCGCTAATCAAGTAGGATCCTTTCCGGGTCATGACCGCGATGTCGTCGACGTAAGTGTGCACGTTCCGACCAATTTGGTCCTTCAAGCATTGATGCATCGTACGTTGGTAAGTGGCACCTGTATTTTTCAAACCAAAAGGCATGGTGACATTGCAGTAAGTGCCCAAGGGTGTGATGAACAAGGTCGCCTTTTTAAAAAAATTAACTACTGCATGGGATCCGCCCACAGCCTTTTATTTCCATCATAAAATTATGTACAAAGGTTTACAAGAAGAAAATATGTACAAGAAAAGAGGAACTAACTACTAATTACAACAAGTTGTCAATCCATGATGACAAATAGGCTACAATGCTCTCTTTTACCCTATGCTTAACAAGGGTAACATCTGATATGAAACCAGTCTTCCAATTCCTGAATGTTGGCTGTATGTTTAAAAAAATCTTATTATTCCTCTGCTTCCATATATTCCAGCATGCTAGTATTATGATCTCTGTAAAACAAGGACCCTTAAATCTTCTTTTTTTGTCTCCTTTAACATCTCTGGCCCAGAACCTTGCACCCAATTTACTTGCAAGTATATCCACACTCTCACACTGAAGGTACACTCAAAGAATAAGTGAGACCAATCTTCCAATGTATGATTGCTGCATAGCACACAACTGTGATCTGAAGTTACATTCCAATGTCTTCTTCTGAGCATATCCTTTGTATTGATATGGTCATGCACAATTAACCAAGCAAAGAACTTGTGCTTTGAAATACACTTACTCTTGCAGATCCATTGAGATGGAAAATGAGAGGAAATGTGTTGGAAAGTTAAACTATAAATTTGGCTTGGAAAAAATCATATGCTTTGTTACTTTCAATAAGCCATTGATCATTATCCTCTGATGTGGCAACACCTCTTAGTATACTCTGTAACATTCTCAGCTCGTCAGCCGCTTCAATCGATAAAGGGAGGTGAAAAGCTTGTGTAGGATTAGAAATTTGTAAAGCCTCTTTTACCGAGATAAGTTTATCCTTGACAAATGAGAAGAGCCGTGGGAACCTTTCATCAAATAGCATATCTTTCCAGTTATCTGACCAAAATAGAATTGTCTCCCCATTCCCAAGCTTACAATGTGTCATTTTTCTATATATATCAATTAGCTTCATGATATTTCTCCACCAAAAGGAACCACATATAGTGACTGCATGTGGCACTTCTTTATAATAATATGAGTTCCGAATTAGTTTGACCCAGGGGAGATCCACATTATTATAGAATTTATGCAGCTGTTTCAACATGAGGCACTTATTTTGAACCTTAAGATTGATGATACCTAAACCTCCCTTATTTTTTGGTTTGCAAACCATATCCCAAGAGGCTAATGAATGTACTTTATCATCATCTTTTTTCTTCCTCCACAGACAATTCCTTCTAGCTTTATCAATGACCTCAATTGCTCCATCTGGTATATCCAGTGTACTAAGATAATGAATAGGCATTGATGACAAAACAGAATTGACCAAAATTAATCTGTCACCATATGATAAGAAAGAAGCTGATGCAGTGAGCCTCCTTTCAATTCTATCAGTGAGTGGAGATAGATATCTTATTGTTGGCTTAGTTGTGCCCATAGGAAGACCAAGATATGGAAAAGGCATTGATGCAATATTACACTGTATTTGTGTTGACAGTATCTCAGCTTCCATTTGAGAGATGTTGATAGGTATGAGTGATGATTTGTGATAATTGACCTTGAGACCAGTAAAAGCTGTATATTCCTCCAGTATTCCTTTCAAAATTTGCAACTGATCTGCCTCAGCTAGCAACATGATAATAGTATCATCTGCATATTGTACTATAGGGTATTCATTACTGCCTCTATTGGGAATTGGAGGCTTTAATCTTCCTTCTCTGAAAGAATATTTCACATAACTTTGCAACAGATCTCCACCAAGAACATAAAGCAAAGGAGATAGAGGATCTCCCTGTCTGACACCTCTTATGCACAAGAAAGTTTTCCCAGGAACTCCATTCAACAAAATTGCAGAGGAACCAGAAGCAAGAATCTCTTTTACCCACTGAATGAAAATTGGATCAAACCCCTTAAGTTCCATTATCTTGATGATAGCCTTGTGTTCAATTGTATGAAAAGCCTTTTCAAAATCTAACTTAAGCACAATAACTTTCCTCTTGGATTTATGGAATTGATGCAAATAGTCAAAAGTCCAGGACAGACAGTCCTGAATGGTTCTACCTCTTATTAACCCATATTGGTTTTCATGGATGCATCTTTTAATTTGGAGCACAAGGTCGCCTTTTGGTCGGACTTCTTCATCTGGATCTGGTGATACCCAGAATATGCATCAAGAAAACACAGAAGTTCCGCCCCTGCCGTTGAATCAATGACTTGGTCAATGTGCGGCAAGGGGAACGGATCCTTCGGACAGTGCTTATTCAAGCCGGAGTAATCGATGCACATTCTTAGTATTTCAGAATTCTTTTTGGGTACAAGGACAGGGTTTGTGACCCACTCAGTATGGATAACTTCTACTACAAATCCTGCCACTAGTAACTTTGCTAATTCTATCCCTATGGTGCGGCGCTTCTTGTCTCCAAAGCGTCGCATAGCTTGCTTTACCGGTTTTGCACCCGGATTTATGTTCAGGTAGTGCTCGGCGAGTTCCCTTGGTACTCCGGACATGTCAGAGGGTTTCCATGCGAAGATATCCATGTTAGCTCGGAGGAATTCGACGAGCGTGTCTTCCTATTTGGGGTCCAGGCCAGCTCCAATAGACACTTGCTTGGAACTGTCGCCTACCTTGAGGTCGACCTTCTTGGTGTCTATCGCGGCCCTGAACGAAGTCTTCTGTTCGGAAATCTGCTTCTTGGTGGTATGTGTCTCATTCGGATCCACTGCGGCCCTATAGCCTTGCAGCTCCTCTCTAGATATCACAGATTCTGCAAAGGCGGCTTCACCCTCCTCGCAGTCTCGAGCTTTCTTGTAGTCTCTGGATATGGTGATCATACCGTTAGGACCCTAATTCTTGAGCTTGTTGTAGATGTAACATGTCCTTGCATGGAACTTGTGGTAGGTGAGCCTGCCGAGATGACATGGTAGGAGCTCTTGAAGGGCACAACTTCAAACATGATCATCTCTTCGCGGAAATTGTTGACGTCGCCGAAGGCCACATGAAGTTTGATGCTGCCCATGGAGTTAGCCTTTTTACCCAGAACCACACCATGGAACTTAGTGGTGCTGTGCTTAAGCTGTTCCTTGGTAAGGTTCATCCTCTCCAGAGTCTCAAGGTACATGATGTTCAGGCTGGCTCCACCGTCCATGAGGCACTTGGAGAAGTCATACCTATCGATGCGGGGACTCACAACCAAACATAGCACTCTTTGGGGATGACAGTAGGATGATCCGTCCTATCGAAGGTGCACGGGTTTTCCGACCACTTGACGTACTAAGGCACAACCGGAAGCGTGGCATTCAGGACCCGGAGGGCTGATTTCTTGGCCCTAACCATCGGGGTTCCGAGGAAGGTGTGGTATGCACCAGCACACTTTTTGACAAAGGGGTTGGATTTGTTAGCTACGGAACCCTCCTTGGGATTCGGCGAAGCTTCATCCTCTTCCATCGCCTCGGAACTGTCCTCGTCCTTTTCCTTGTCCTTGCCCTTGCTTCCTTTGCCGCGCGGGTGGTGCTTCCGAGCGCGCTTGTATCCTGCTTCCGGGTCAGTCTTCAGATCGTTGACCCACTTGCACTTGCGATTAGTGTGGGAGGACTTGCCAGTAGCCAGATCAATATGGGATAAGCATGGCATGTCCCTGTACTCTTCGTAAGTTTGAGGAGCGCGGAAACCAGCGATGGTGACCTCGTCAGCGCATTGCTGGCCCCTGCCAGCTCCGCCACCACGACCGTGGCCTCGTGCGCCTCCTTGACCTCCGCGTTGGAACATCATGGCAACCATGTCGGATCCACCATTTTTTTGGTTGTCAGAGGGGTTCTTTCGCTTGTTGTTTCTACTGCCGCCATCACGGTTTTTCTTTTGCTGATGCAGGGGTATGACTGTGGCTGTGAGTTCTCCACCTGCGTCGAAATCAGCGTCGGTGTGAGTGCTGGCGATGCCGATCATGTCATCCAAGGTTAGATTATTCTCGTTGATCAGGCAAGTTAGCTTGTGCCGGAGCAGCCCTCCCCGCTTCAAGCCACCTATGAAGGCGTGCATAGCTGTGTGGTTATCTGCGTTCTTGCACTCGTTTCTTGTTGCTAACCATCGAGTGAGAAAAGCTCGAGAGGTTTCATTCTTCTTCTGGATACATGCCTGTAGGTCGCTGGTTGTGGAAGGTCTTTTGTAGGTGCCCCTGAAGTGTTTCTCGAAAGCGATCTTCAGTTCGAACCAGCAAAAGATGGAGTTTTCCTCAAGGTCACTGAGCCAGGTACGGGATGGACCAACAAGGTACAACTGAAGCATGCGGCAGGCTACATTGGGGGTCCCTCCGGCAAAGCTGACTGCATTGAAGTAGTCCTCGATCCAGGTATCGGGCCTTTCACTGCCATTATAATGCTTCAGATTTCCGGGTAGCTTGAGGTTCAAGCCTTTTGGCTTTGGTTCCTCTCGGATCATCCTGCCGAAGCACTTTGTGCCAATGTATTCAGATCTGTATTCGTTGAGACGTTCCCGTGCATCGCGCGGGCCGTTGCGGGCGGGATACTTTGAGCGGGAGCGAGATCTCCGGCCTCCGCCTCCGTCTCCACCTCCTCCACTAGGTGGTGGGAGGGAGATCTGCGAGGGGGCCGATGAGACCTTGATGCTGACTCCGGCTTCGGTGGCTACCTTCTCCATGATGGCGGTCGCCTCTGTCGTTCCGGCTTCTGCGTGGCTTAGGCTCGCGTTCTTCGTTCCGGCTCCGACGCGGCTCCGGCGTGCGCTCCTTGTTACGATTCCTTTGAGGGGCCACGTTGTCGCGGAACTATGGGGTCTGGTGTTTCCAGCTGGACTCATCAGCGAGGTGGCGAAGGAGGATGCGGGGTCTAGGGCGGAGGTGACGGGTTCTGGTACTTTTCCCTCCCAGTGTATATCGGATCCTTTCCCTTGTTTGGGTCATTCGGAGGTGTTTTCAAGGGCACGGGGATTGAATTTGGATGTTCTCTGGTTCTTATTATGCTTTCGTGGATCCGGTGCGCGATTGTTCATCACGACGTTCCCTTCCCGAGGCGTCCTTCTACGCGGTGGATACACATAGTTCCGGGTTGGATTCCAACCTGCGCGAAGTATCTGCCTTATGATGACCCACAAGTATAGGGGGTGTATCGTAGTAATTTCGATAAATAAGAGTGTCGAACCCAACGAGGAGCAGAAGGTGTTGACAAGTAGTTTCGATGAAGGATTCACTGTAAATGCTCACAGACAGGTTTTCAGGAGGTTTTGATATAGCAGATAAATAAAATACAAGTAAGTAAAATGCGAGAGTAATAATTACAGCGAGTCGCCCAATCCTTTTTAGCACAAAGGACAAGCCGGTTTGTTTACTTATGATGACCAAACATTCTTGAGGACACACGGGAATTTAGTCTAGTGCTTTCGCTTCATATAGTTGATTAATCTTCATTGTTTTGATAAGTGTTGTGTGGGTGAACCTATGCTAATGCACCGCCCTTCCTAGGAGTAATACATACTTGTGATTACACCCCTTGCAAGCATCCGCAAATACAAGAAAGTAATTAAGATAAATCTAACCACAACCTTAAACTCTGAGATCCTGCTATCCCTCATGCATCGATATACCAACGGGGGTTCAGGTTGCTGTCACTCCGGCAACCCCACAATTAGCAAATGAATACAAGATGCATTCCCCTAGGCCCATAAAGGTGAAGTATCATGTAGTCGACGTTCACATGACACCACTAGAAGAATAACACCACAACTTAAATATCAAACCATTAAATATTACTCAACATAGTTCACTACTAACATTTAGACTTCACCCATGTCCTCAAGAACTAAACAAACTACTCACAAGACATCATATGGAACATGATCAGATGTGATATGATGATGAATAACAATATGAACATAAACCTTGGTTCAATGGTTTCACTCAATAGCATCAATAACAAGGAGTAATCAATACCGGGAGAGTTTCCCCTATGAAATAATCAAGATTCAACCCTAGATGTTACAGCGGAGACGAGTTGCAGCGGTGGAGATGATGGTGTCGGCGGTGGAGATGATGATGATGATGATCCCAATGAAGTCCAGCTCGATGACGGTGACGATGGCGACGATTTCCCCCTCCGGGAGGGAATTTCCCCGACAGATTTCAGCCTGCCGGAGAGCTCTTTTCTCTCTGGTGTTTTTCCGCCCCGCAGAGGTGGCTCTGACTCTCCTCGATGATCCCCCGCACCTTAGAGTTTTTGGGAGATGAAGTACGCGAAAGGGAGATGGCCGAGGGGGGGCGTGGGCCCCCTCCCACATGGCGGCGCGCCAGGCCTGATGGCTGCGCCGGCCTATGGGGAGGGCCCATGGTGGCCCTCCTCGGCCTCCCCTTCTAGCTGGCTCCGTCATTTGGAAAAATAGGAGCTTCGGTATATTTTCCATCAATTGTTGATCTTCAGAAATATTGTATCCTGACGGTGCTTTTTCCAGCAGAATCCTGACTCCGGTGAGTAATTCTCCAATAATCATGAAACATGCAAAATAGGTGAAATAACATAAGTATCATCTCTAAATATGAAATATATCAATGAATAACAGTAAATTATGATATAAAATAGTGATGCAAAATGGACGTATCACCTTACTCTATTGCTTCATGGCTGAGGCTACGAGTGTGCGGAGGTGGTTGATGTCGAATTCTTCATCATTTTTGGCCAAAAGCTCCACAACCTTCTTCATATTGTCCTTTGGAGTTGTGAGCGGCTGATGATCGGTGGGGATCGCAAAGTTGATCCTGCGGGGGCGAATGGATTCCCGACGGATCCTATCTGCTTCCCTGTTGGCATCACCTATGAGAGTTTCCCACCGCTTTCAGAGTGCTTTGGCCTTCTCTAAGTATTCTACAGCTGTGCGCTCTTTCTCTTCGACCTGGGCCATCACTTCCACTGCATCTTTCCTTTCCTCCAGCATTACTACTGCGATGTTGGCAAATCTTTTAGCGGCAGCCAGCAGTTCCTTCCTTTTAGCTTCTAGAGCTTCCGGGTCTACGACCTCTTCCGAAGTTATTGGCTTGGTCAGGATTTCTGAGTTTGCAATAGCACCTTGGCCTGCTTGCCTAGTGAGATCTTCTATGGACATATCTTCCCCGTGTTCGAGGACGCGTCCTTCTCCAGGCTCCGGCACAATGCGATAGCGCATCTGTTGTGGAGTCTCCGAATTGGATGGGCCTGGAATTCCAGCGCCGGTCAGAGTCGCTTATGCGTCAGTTCCTTGCTCCAGCCCAGTTAAGGTCACAAGGACTTCCTTTGGCGGGGTGGATTCTACCTCAGCTTTCTCCTCATCCTCCAACTTCTTCGTAAGGCCGTTGTATTCTTCTGTGTCCATGGAGGAAGCATCATCAGAGATTGGGCTTAAGTTACCAAGGATTGATTCTTCTTTGTCTCCGGCATCCTCTTGCTGATTCGGAGCGTTGTTGTCTCCAGCAGCCTCTTGCTGATCCGGAGTATCGCTATCTCCGGTAGCTTCAACCTGCATGGGTCCAGCTCCATCATGAGGAGGGGCGGTTCTTGCGGTATGTGCGAGGAAGTGCACGACGTGGCACCTTAGATCGGATCTTCGCGACTGCGTTCTGCTCAGCGGCGGTCGCGTCAGCGTGACTTACGAGGGCGTTTTCATCGGAATCGATGGTCTCGCCGATGAAGATGTGAATGCCGCCGATTGGGACGATGGAGAGCTTGATGGGGTGATGGCGCGTGATGCACATGTCCGTTGGGAACCCCAAGAGGAAGGTGTGATGCGCACAGTAGTAAATTTTCCCTCAGAAAGAAACCAAGGTTATCGAACCAGTAGGAGATGAAGGCCACGTGAAGGTTGTTGGTGGAGGAGTGTAGTGCGGCGCAACACCAGGGATTCCGGCGCCAATGTTGAACCTGCACAACACAATCACAATATTTTTCCCCAACTTAACAGTGAGGTTGTCAATCACACCGGCTTGCTGTAAACAAAGAATTAAACGTATGGTGTGGAGAATGATGTTTGTTTGCGAAGAACATCAGAGAACAGAGATTGAAGTAGATTGTATTTCAGATGTAAAAGAATGGACCGGGGTCCACAGTTCACTAGTGGTGTCTCTCCAATAAGATAAATAGCATGTTGGGTGAACAAATTACAGTTGGGCAATTGACAAATAGAGAGGGCATAACAATGCACATACATATCATGATGACTACTATGAGATTTACTTAGGGCATTACGACAAAGAACATAGACCGCTATCCAGCATGCATCTATGCCTAAAAAGTCCACCTTCGGGTCAGCATCCGCACCCCTTCCAGTATTAAGTTGCAAACAACAAACAATTGCATTAAGTACTGTGCGTAATGTAATTAACACAAATATCCTTAGACAAAGCATCGATGTTTTATCCCTAGTGGCAACAGCACATCCACAACCTTAGAACTTTCTATCACTGTCCCAGATTCAATGGAGGCATGAACCCACTATCGAGCATAAATACTCCCTCTTGGAGTTACAAGTATCAACTTGGCCAGAGCCTCTACTAGCAACGGAGAGCATGCAAGAACAGAAACAACACATATATGATAGATCAATTAATCAACTTGACATAGTATTCCATATTCATCGGATCCCAACAAACACAACATGTAGCATTACAAATAGATGATCTTGATCATGATAGGCAGCTCACAAGATCTAAACATGATAGCACAAGAGGAGAAGACAACCATCTAGCTACTGCTATGGACCCATAGTCCAAGGATGAACTACTCACGCATCAATCCGGAGGCGGGCATGATGATGTAGAGTCCTCCGGTGATGATTCCCCTCTCCGGCAGGGTGCCGGAGGTGATCTCCTCAATCCCCCGAGATGGGATTGGCGGTGGCGGCGGCACAGTAACTTTTCTCGTATCGTGGCTCTCGGTGATAGGGTTTTCGCGACGGAGAGAATATATAGGCGAAGGGGCAGAGTCGGGGGACGCTCGAGGGGGCCACCCCATAGGGCGGCGCGCCCAGGGGTGGGTACGTGCCCCCCTAGGGTGCGGCCGCCTCGTCGCCCCTCTTCGTCTCCTCTTCGGACTTCTGGAAGGCTCCGTGCAAAATAAGACCGTGGGCTTTTGTTTCGTCCAATTCCGAGAATATTTCCTGTGTAGGATTTCTGAAACCAAAAAACAGCAGAAAACAGGAACTGGCGCTTCGGCATCTTGTTAATAGGTTAGTGCTGGAAAATGCATAAAAATGATGTAAAGTGTATATAAAACATGTGAGTATTGTCATATAACTAGCATGGAACATAAGAAATTATAGATACGTTTGAGACGTATCAAGGGGTCGGTCTTAGCCGGAATCCAGCACTCATCCTCATGGACGATCAGAAAATTCCCGGCGTAAAGGACACTGATGCATGCAGTTAACACACGTCCGTTGGGAACCCCAAGAGGAAGGTGTGATGCGTACAGTAGCAAGTTTTCCCTCAGTAAGAAACCAAGGTTATCGAACCAGTAGGAGTCAAGGAACACGTGAAGGTTGTTGGTGACGGAGTGTAGTGCGGCGCAACACCAGGGATTCCGGCACCAACGTGGAACCTGCATAACACAATCAAAGTACTTTGCCCCAACGTAACAGTGAGGTTGTCAATCTCACCGGCTTGCTGTAAACAAAGGATTAGATGTATAGTGCGGATGATGATGTTTGTTTGCGAAGAACAGTAAAGAACAATTGCAGTAGATTGTATTTCAGATGTAAAGAATGGACTGGGGTCCACAGTTTACTAGTGGTGTCTCTCCCATAAGATAAATAGCATGTTGGGTGAACGAATTACAGTTGGGCAATTGACAAATAAAGAAGGCATAACAATGCACATACATATATCATGATGAGTACTATGAGATTTAATCAGGGCATTACGACAAAGTACATAGACCGCTATCCAGCATGCATCTATGCCTAAAAAGTCCACTTTCAGGTTATCATCCGAACCCCTTCCGGTATTAAGTTGCAAACAACAGACAATTGCATTAAGTATGGTGCGTAATGTAATCAACACAAATATCCTTAGACAAAGCATTGATGTTTTATCCCTAGTGGCAACAGCACATCCACAACCTTAGAACTTTCTGTCACTGTCCCAGATTCAATGGAGGCATGAACCCACTATCGAGCATAAATACTCCTTCTTGGAGTTACAAGTATCAACTTGGCCAGAGCCTCTACTAGCAACGAAGAGCATGCAAGAACATAAACAACATATATATGATAGATTGATAATCAACTTGACATAGTATTCAATATTCATCGGATCCCAACAAACACAACATGTAGCATTACAAATAGATGATCTTGATCATGATAGGCAGCTCACAAGATCTAACATGATAGCACAATGAGGAGAAGACAACCATCTAGCTACTGCTATGGACCCATAGTCCAGGGGTGAACTACTCACACATCAATCTGGAGGCGATCATGGCGATGAAGAGCCCTCCGGGAGATGATTCCCCTCTCCGGTAGGGTGCCGGAGGCAATCTCCTGAATCCCCCGAGATGGGATTGGCGGCGGCTGCGTCTCTGGAAGGTTTTCCGTATCGTGGCTCTCGGTACTGGGGGTTTCGCGACGAAGGCTTTAAGTAGGCGGAAGGGTAGGTTTAGGGGCGACACGAGGGGCCCACGTGCTAGGGCGGCGCGGCCCCACCCTTGGCCGCGCGGCCCTGGTGTGGCGGCGCCTCGTCGCCCCACTTCGTAATCCTTTCGGTCTTGTGGAAGCTTCGTGGAAAAATAAGACCATGTGCGTTGATTTCGTCCAATTCCGAGAATATTTCCTTTGTAGGATTTCTGAAACAAAAAACAACAGAAAATAGCAACTGGCTCTTCGGCATCTCGTCAATAGGTTAGTGCCGGAAAATGCATAATAATGACATATAATGTGTATAAAACATGTGAGTATCATCATAAAAGTAGCATGGAACATAAGAAATTATAGATACGTTTGAGACGTATCAAGCATCCCCAAGCTTAGGTCCTACTCGCCCTCGAGTAGGTAAACGATAACAAGGATAATTTCTGAAGTGACATGCTATCATAATCTTGATCAATACTATTGTAAAGCACATGAGATGAATGCAGCGATTCGAAGCAATGATGAAGACAATGAGTAAACAACTGAAATCATATAGCAAAGAATTTTCATGAATAATACTTTCAAGACAAGCATCAATAAGACTTGCATAAGAGTTACTCATAAAGCAATAAATTCTTAGTAGAAAGCTTTGAAGCAACACAAAGGAAGATATAAGTTTCAGCGGTTGCTTTCAACTTCAACATGTATATCTCATGGATAATTGTCAACACAAAGTAATATAACAAGTGCAATAGGTAAACATGTAGGAATCAATGCACACAGTTTACACAAGTGTTTGCTTCTAAGATAGAAAGAAGTAGGTAAACAGACTCAACAATAAAGTAGAAGAATGGCCCTTCGCAGAGGGAAGCATGGATTACTATTTTTGTGCTAGAGCTTTTCATTTTGAAAACATAGAAACAATTTTGTCAACGGTAGTAATAAATCATATGTGTTATGTATAAGACATCCTATAAGTTGCAAGCCTCATGCATAGTATACTAATAGTGCCCGCACCTTGTCCTAATTAGCTTGGATTAACACGGATTATCATTGCATAATATATGTTTCAACCAAGTGTCACAAAGGGGTACCTCTATGCCGCCTGTACAGAGGTCTAAGGAGAAGGCTCGCATTGGATTTCTCGCTTTTGATTATTCTCAACTTAGACATCCATACCGGGACAACATAGACAACAGATAATGGACTCCTCTTTAATGCATAAGCATTCAACAACAGATAATATTCTCATAAGAGATTGAGGATTTGTATCCAAACTGAAACTTCCACCATGATTCATGGCTTTAGTTAGCGGCCCAATGTTCTTCTCTAACAATATGCATACTCAAACCATTTGATCATGAAAATCGCCCTTACTTTAGACAAGACGAACATGCATAGCAACTCACATGATATTCAACAAAGGTGAAAGTTGATGGCGTCCCCAGAAACATGGTTACCGCTCAACAAGCAACTTATTAAGAAATAAGATACATAAGTACATATTCAATACCACAATAGTTTTTAAGGCTATTTTCCCATGAGCTATGTATTGTAAAGGCAAAGAATAGAATTTTAAAGGTAGCACTCAAGTAATTTACTTTGGAATGGCAGAGAAATACCAGAGAAATACCATGTAGTAGGTAGGTATGGTGGACACAAATGGCATAGTTTTTGGCTCAAGGATTTGGATGCACGAGAAGAATTCCTCTCAATACAAGGCTAGGCTAGCAAGGTTGTTTGAAGCAAACTCAAGTATAAAATGGTGCATCAAGACTCACATATGAACATATTGTAAGCATTATAAGACTTTACATTGTCTCCTTGTTGTTCAAATACCTTAACCAGAAAATATCTAGACTCTAGAGACCAATCATGCAAACCAAATTTTAACAAGCTCTATGTAGTTCTTCATTAATAGGTGCAAAGTACATGATGCAAGAGCTGAAACATGATCTATATGAGCACAACAATTGCCAAGTATCAATTTATTCAAGACATTATACCAATTACCACATGCAGCATTTTCCGTTTCCAACCATATATCAATGAACAAAGTAGTTCAACCTTCGCAATGAACATTAAGAATAAAGCTAAGAACACATGTGTTCATATGCAACAGCGGAGCGTGTCTCTCTCCCAAACAAAGAATGCTAGGATCCGATTTTATTCAAACAAAACAAAAATAAAAACAAACAGACGCTCCAAGTAAAGCACATAAGATGTGACTGAATAAAAATATAGTTTCACTAGAGGTGACCTGATAAGTTGTTGATGAAGAAGGGGATGCCTTGGGCATCCCCAAGCTTAGATGCTTGAGTCTTCTTAAAATATGCAGGGATGAACCACAGGGGCATCCCCAAGCTTAGACTTTTCACTCTTCTTGATCATATTGTATCATCCTCCTCTCTTGACCCTTGAAAACTTCCTCCACACCAAACTCGAAACAAGCTCATTAGAGGGTTAGTGCATAATTGAAAATTCATATATTCAGAGGTGATATAATCATTCTTAACACTTCTGGACATTGCACAAAGCTACTGAAAGTTAATGGAACAAAGAAATCCATCAAACATAGCAAAACAGGCAATGCGATATAAAAGGCAGAATCTGTCAAAACAGAACAGTCCGTAAAGACGAATTTTTCTGGGGCACTTAACTTGCTCAGATGAAAATGCTCAAATTGAATGAAAGTTGCGTACATATCTGAGGATCACACATGTAAATTGGCAGATTTTTATGAGTTACCTACAAAGAATTCTACTCAAATTCGTGACAGTAAGAAATCTGTTTTTGCACAGTAATCCAAATCTAGTATCAACATTACTATCAAAGACTTTACTTGGCACAATAATGCAATAAAATAAAGATAAGGAGAGGTTGCTACAGTAGTAACAACTTCCAAGACTCAAATATAAAACAAAAGTGCAGAAGTAAAATAATGGGTTGTCTCCCATAAGCGCTTTTCTTTAACGCCTTTCAGCTGGGCGCAGAAAGTGTGAATCAAGTAACATCAAGAGATGAAGCATCAACATCATAATTTGTTCTAATAATAGAATCATAAGGTAACTTCATTCTCTTTCTAGGGAAGTATTCCATACCTTTCTTGAGAGGAAATTGATATTTAATATTACCTTCCTTCATATCAATAGTAGCACTAACAGTTCGAAGAAAAGGTCTTCCCAATATAATGGGACAAGATGCATTGCATTCAATATCCAAGACAACAAAATCAACGTGGACAAGCTTATTGTTAACCATAATGTGAACATTATCAATCCTCCACAAAGGTTTCTTTATAGCACTATCAGCAAGATTAACATCCAAATAACAATTTTTCAATGGTGGCAAGTCAAGCATATCATAGATTTTCTTAGGCATAACAGAAATACTTGCACCAAGATCACATAAAGCATTACAATCAAAATCATTGACCCTCATCTTAATGATGGGCTCCCAACCATCTTCTAACTTCCTAGGAATAGAAGTTTCAAGTTTTAGTTTATCTTCTCTAGCTTTTATGAGAGCATTTGTAATATGTTTTGTAAAGGCCAAATTTATAGCACTAGCATTAGGACTTCTAGCAAGTTTTTGTAAGAACTTTATAACTTCAGAGATATGACAATCATAAAAATCTAAACCATTATGATCTACAGCAATGGGATCATTGTCCCCAATATTTTGAAAAATTTCAGCAATTTTATCACAAACAGTTTCAGCAGTTTTAGCAGTTTCAGGCAATTATGCACGCTTTGCACTAGGAGTAGAAACATTGCCAACACCAATTATTTTACCATTGATAGTAGGAGGTTTAGCAACATGTGAAGCATTATCATTACTAGTGGTGGTAATAGTCCAAACTTTAGCTACATTATTCTCTTTAGCAAATTTTTCGTTTTCTTCTCTTTCCCACCTAGCATGCAATTCAGCCATCAATCTAATATTTTCATTAATTCGAACTTGGATGGCGTTTGCTGTAGTAACAATTTTATTATCATTATCCTTATTAGGCATAACTTTCAATTTTAAAAGATCAACATCAGAGGCAAGTCTATCAACCTTAGAAGCAAGAATATCAATTTTATCAAGCTTTTCCTCAACAGATTTGTTAAAAGCAGTTTGTGTACTAATAAATTCTTTAAGCATGGCTTCAAGACCAGGGGGTGCATTCCTATTATTGTTGTAAGAATTCCCATAAGAATTACCATAACCATTACTATTATTAGAAGGATATGGCCTATAGTTGTTACCAGAATTATTCCTATAAGCATTGTTGTTGAAATTATTACTTTTAATGAAGTTCACATCAACATGTTCTTCTTGGGAAACCAATGAAGCTAAAGGAACATTATTAGGATCAACATTAGATCTACCATTCACAAGCATAGACATAATAGCATCAATCTTATCACTCAAGGAAGAGGTTTCTTCAACAGAATTTACCTTCTTACCTTGTGGATCCCTTTCAGTGTGCCATTCAGAGTAATTTATCATCATATTATCAAGAAGCTTTGTCGCCGCCCCCAAAGTGATGGACATAAAGGTACCTCCAGCAGCTGAATCCAATAGGTTCCGCGAAGAAAAATTCAATCCTGCATAGAAGGTTTGGATGATCATCCAAGTAGTTAGTCCATGAGTTGGGCAATTCTTTACCAAAGATTTCATTCTCTCCCATGCTTGAGTAACATGTTCATTATCTAATTGCTTAAAATTCATTATGCTACTTCTCAAAGATATAATTTTAGCAGGAGGATAATATCTACCAATGAAAGCATCTTTACATTTAGTCCATGAATCAATACTATTCTTAGGCAAAGATAGCAACCAATCTTTAGCTCTTCCTCTTAAGGAGAAAGGAAACAATTTCAATTTTATGATGTCACCATCTACATCCTTATATTTTTGCATTTCACAAAGTTCAACAAAATTATTAAGATGGGCAGCAACATCATCAAAACTAACACCAGAAAATTGCTCTCTCATAACAAGATTTAGTAAAGCAGGTTTAATTTCAAAGAATTCTGCTGTAGTAGCAGGTGGAGCAATAGGTGTGCATATGAAATGATTATTATTTGTGCTAGTAAAGTCACACAACTTAGTATTCTCAACAGTTCCCATTTTAGCAGTAGTAAATAAAGCAAACTAAATAAAGTAAATGCAAGTAACTAATTTTTTTGTGTTTTTAATATGGAGATCAAGACAGTAAATAAAGTAAAGCTAGCAACTAATTTTTTTGTGTTTTTGATATAGAGAACAAACAAAGCAGTAAATAAAATAAAGTAAAGCAAGACAAAAACAAAGTAAAGAGATTGGAAGTGGGAGACTCCCCTTGCAGCGTGTCTTGATCTCCCCGGCAACGGCGCCAGAAAAAGTGCTTGATGTGTGCAGTTAACACACGTCCGTTGGGAACCCCAAGAGGAAGGTGTGATGCGTACAGTAGCAAGTTTTCCCTCAGTAAGAAACCAAGGTTATCGAACCAGTAGGAGTCAAGGAACACGAGAACGTTGTTGGTGACGGAGTGTAGTGCGGCGCAACACCAGGGATTACGGCGCCAACGTGGAAACGGCACAACACAATCAAAGTACTTTGCCCCAACGTAACAGTGAGGTTGTCAATCTCACCGGCTTGCTGTAAACAAAGGATTAGATGTATAGTGTGGATGATGATGTTTGTTTGCGAAGAACAGTAAAGAACAATTGCAGTAGATTGTATTTCAGATGTAAAGAATGGACCGGGGTCCACAGTTCACTAGTGGTGTCTCTCCCATAAGATAAATAGCATGTTGGGTGAACGAATTACAGTTGGGCAATTGACAAATAAAGAAGGCATAACAATGCACATACATATATCATGATGAGTTCTATGAGATTTAATCAGGGCATTACGACAAAGTACATAGACCGCTATCCAGCATGCATCTATGCCTAAAAAGTCCACTTTCAGGTTATCATCCGAACCCCTTCCGGTATTAAGTTGCAAACAACAGACAATTGCATTAAGTATGGTGCGTAATGTAATCAACACAAATATCCTTAGACAAAGCATTGATGTTTTATCCCTAGTGGCAACAGCACATCCACAACCTTAGAACTTTCTGTCATCGTCCTGCATTCAATGGAGGCATGAACCCACTATCGAGCATAAATACTCCCTCTTGGAGTTACAAGTATCAACTTGGCCAGAGCCTCTACTAGCAACGGAGAGCATGCAAGAACATAAACAACATATATATGATAGATTGATAATCAACTTGACATAGTATTCAATATTCATCGGATCCCAACAAACACAACATGTAGCATTACAAATAGATGATCTTGATCATGATAGGCAGCTCACAAGATCTAACATGATAGCACAATTAGGAGAAGACAACCATCTAGCTACTGCTATGGACCCATAGTCCAGGGGTGAACTACTCACACATCGATCCGGAGGCGATCATGGCGATGAAGAGCCCTCCGGGAGATGATTCCCCTCTCCGGCAGGGTGCCGGAGGCGATATCCTGAATCCCCCGAGATGGGATTGGCGGCGGCTGCGTCTCTGGAAGGTTTTCCGTATCGTGGCTCCCGGTACTGGGGGCTTCGCGACGAAGGCTTTAAGTAGGCGGAAGGGTAGGTTTAGGGGCGACACGAGGGGCCCACACGCTAGGGCGGCGCGGCCCCACCCTTGGCCGCGCGGCCCTGGTGTGGCGGCGCCTCATCGCCCCACTTCGTAATCCTTTCGGTCTTGTGGAAACTTCATGGAAAAATAAGACCCTGGGCGTTGATTTCGTCCAATTCCGAGAATATTTCCTTTGTAGGATTTCTGAAACCAAAAACAGCAGAAAACAACAACTGACTCTTCGGCATCTTGTCAATAGGTTAGTGCCGGAAAATGCATAATAATGACATATAATGTGTATAAAACATGTGAGTATCATCATAAAAGTAGCATGGAACATAAGAAATTATAGATACGTTTGAGACGTATCAGACACGCCGCACAATGATGGAGTCGTCGTAGCTTCCCATGGTGAACCCTCCCGGTTCCGGCCTATAGACGCCGCTGGCCCCACGGTGGGCGCCAACTATTGTTGCCTATTCAAAGGTACCTCAGAGGAGGGATCCTCACGAGGGGGAGACGAAGTAGGGGCCATCAGACGGTGGTACGCGATTTACCTAGCTTCGGAACACCTGCACGATGACAGTGCCTACTGCTGCTTGTCTGGAATTATCTAGGCGCTTTCACGTTGTTACAATGAGTTATGGTTGTGCCTTGATACGTCTCCGACGTATCGATAATTTCTTATGTTCCATGCCACATTATTGATGTTATCTACATGTTTTATGCACACTTTATGTCATATTCGTGCATTTTCTGGAACTAACCTATTAACAAGATGCCGAAGTGCCGCTTCTTTGTTTCTGCTGTTTTTTGGTTTCAGAAATCCTAGTAACGAAATATTCTCGGAATCGGACGAAATCAACGCCCAGATTCCTATTTTTCCGAACCATCCGTAACACCCGAGAGCCGCCGGAGGAAGCCACGGGGGGCCCCACACCACACCCTGGCGCGGCCAGAGGGGGGCCGCGCCGCCCTATGGTGTGGGCCCCCCAGAAGCCCTCCTGCGCCGCCTCTTCGCCTATTTAAAGCCTCCGTCGCGAAAACCCTGATGCGTTCGACGAAACCCACAGAAACCTTCCAGAGCCGCCGCCATCGCGAAGCCAAGATCTGGGGGACAGGAGTCTCTGTTCCGGCACACCGCCGGGACGGGGAAGTGCCCCCGGAAGGCTTCTCCATCGACACCGCTGCCATCTCCACCGCCATCTTCATCACCGCTGCTGCTCCCATGAGGAGGGAGTAGTTCTCCATCGAGGCTCGGGGCTGTACCGGTAGCTATGTGGTTAATCTCTCTCCTATGTACTTCAATACAATGATCTCATGAGCTGCTTTACATGATTGAGATCCATATGATGAGCTTTGTATCGCTACTAGTTGTGTGCTACTCATGTGATGTTATTAAAGTAGTCTATTCCTCCTGCATGGTGTAAAAGTGACTAGTGTGTGCACCATGTGGTTCTTGTCGTAGGCTATGATCATGATCTCTTGTAGATTGTGGAGTTAATTATCATTATGATAGTATTGATGTGATCTATTCCTCCTTCATAGTGTAATGTGAACAGTGTGTGCACTATGTTAGTTCTTGGTTTATTTTGCAATGATCTATTATGCTCTAAGGTTATTTAAATATGAACATTATTGTGGAGCTTGTTAACTCCGGCATTGAGGGTTCGTGTAATCCTACGCAATGTGTTCATCATCCAACAAAAGAGTGTATGTAGCACATATGAGAAAGAGTTATTTATTATGCGATCAATGTTGAGAGTGTCCACTAGTGAAAGTATAATCCCTAGGCCTTGTTCCTAAATACTGCTATCGCTGCTTGTTTCTCGTTTCTTGTGTTACTACTGCTGCAATACTACCACCATCAACTACACGCCACAAGCTATTTTACGCACCGTTGCTACTGCTCATACTTATTCATACCACCTGTATTTCACTATCTCTTCGCCGAACTAGTGCACCTATT
This sequence comes from Lolium perenne, assembly GCF_019359855.2. Lineage (NCBI taxonomy): Eukaryota > Viridiplantae > Streptophyta > Magnoliopsida > Poales > Poaceae > Lolium > Lolium perenne. Next base: position 47,322,572 of record NC_067250.2, read on the forward strand.
AGGTGTGTTGGGGACACAAGAGACTTCTTGCTTTGTGGTTGCAGGGTTGCATGAGAGGGATATCTTTGACCTCTTCCTCCCTGAGTTCGATAAACCTTGGGTGATCCACTTAAGGGAAAACTTGCTGCTGTTCTACAAACCTCTGCTCTTGGAGGCCCAACACTGTCTACAGGAAAAGGAGGGGGCGTAGACATCAAGCATATTTTCTGGCGCCGTTGCCGGGGAGGAAAGGTAAAAGGTACTCACACTCCGGATCTCGGCTACCAAGCTATTTTCGCCGTTGTAAGTACTCGAAGCTATTTCCTTTAGATCCTGCAATTGCATCTTTTTGTTTCTTGTTTACACTAGTTAGGCATAATGGAAAACAACAAAAATATGAGAGATCTTTATGAACTTTATCTTGAATTAGGACATGATGTGTTTGAAGAAAGAATTAAAAAACCCATGGAACTTTATATGCATGCTAATGGGAATGTCATTAATATGAATGCTTTGAACACTATTGTTGCTAATGCTATGGAAAATTCTAAGCTTGGGGAAGCTGGTTTTGATGAGCATGATCTTTTTAGTCCCGCAAGCATTGAGGAGGAAATTTTCTTTGATGATACTTTGCCTCCCATATATGATGATTATAATGATAGTGGTCTTTTGTTGCCACCTACTATGGAGAGTAAATTTTGTTGTGATTATACTATGCCTCCAACACTTGATGAGAATAATAATGATAGCTACTTTGTTGAATTTGCTCCCACTACATCTAATAAAATTGATTATGCTTATGTGGAGAGTAATAATTTTATGCATGAGACTCATGATAAGAATGCTTTATGTGATAGTTATATTGTTGAGTTTGCTCATGATGCTACTGAAAGTTATTATGAGAGAGGAAAATATGGTTGTAGAAATTTTCATGTTACTAAAACACCTCTCTATGTGCTGAAATTTTTGAAGCTACACTTGTTTTATCTTCCTATGCTTGTTACTTTGCTCTTCATGAATTTATTTGTGTACAAGATTCCTTTTCATAGGAAGCATGTTAGACTTAAATGTGTTTTGAATTTGCCTCTTGATGCTCTCTTTTGCTTCAAATACTATTTCTCGCGAGTGCATCATTAAAACTGCTGAGCCCATCTTAACGGCTATAAAGAAAGAACTTCTAGGGAGATAACCCATGTGTTATTTTGCTACAGTACTTTATTTTATATTTGTGTCTTGGAAGTTGTTTACTACTGTAGCAACCTCTCCTTATCTTAGTTTTGTGTTTTGTTGTGCCAAGTAAAGTCTTTGATAGTAAAGTTCATACTAGATTTGGATTACTGCGCAGTTTCAGATTTCATTGCTGTCACGAATCTGGGCAAAATTCTCTGTAGGTAACTCAGAAAATTATGCCAATTTACGTGAGTGATCCTCAGATATGTACGCAACTTTCATTCAATTTGGGCATTTTCATCTGAGCAAGTCTGGTGCCATTTTAAAATTCGTCTTTACGGACTGTTCTGTTTTGACAGATTCTGCCTTTTATTTCGCATTGCTTCTTTCGCTGTGTTGGGTGGATTTCTTTGTTCCATTACCTTCCAGTAGCTTTGAGCAATATCCAGAAGTGTTAAGAATGATTGTGTCACCTCTGAACATGTGAGTTTTTGATTATGCACTAACCCTCTAATGAGTTTGTTTCGAGTTTGGTGTGGAGGAAGTTTTCAAGGGTCAAGAGAGGAGGATGATATACTATGATCAAGAAGAGTGAAAGGTCTAAGCTTGGGGATGCCCCGGTGGTTCACCCCTGCATATTTCAAGAAGACTCAAGCGTCTAAGCTTGGGGATGCCCAAGGCATCCCCTTCTTCATCGACAACATTATCAGGTTCCTCCCCTGAAACTATATTTTTATTCCATCACATCTTATGTGCTTTGCTTGGAGCGTCAGTTTGTTTTTGTTTTTTATTTTGTTTGAATAAAATGGATCCTAGCATTCACTTTGCGGGAGAGAGACACGCTCCGCTGTAGCATATGGACAAGTATGTCCTTAGTTTCTACTCATAGTATTCATGGCGAAGTTTCTTCTTCGTTAAATTGTTATATGGTTGGAATTGGAAAATGATACATGTAGTAATTGCTATAAATGTCTTGGGTAATGTGATACTTGGAAATTGTTGTGCTCATGTTTAAGCTCTTGCATCATATGCTTTGCACCCATTAATGAAGAAATACATAGAGCATGCTAAAATTTGGTTTGCATATTTAGTTTCTCTAAGGTCTAGATAATTTCTAGTATTGAGTTTGAACAACAAGGAAGACAGTATAGAGTCTTATAATGTTTACAATATGTCTTTTATGTGAGTTTTGCTGTACCGCTTCATCCTTGTGTTTGTTTCAAATAACCTTGCTAGCCTAAACCTTGTATCGAGAGGGAATACTTCTCATGCATCCAAAATCCTTGAGCCAACCACTATGCCATTTGTGTCCACCATACCTACCTACTACATGGTATTTCTCCGCCATTCCAAAGTAAATTGCTTGAGTGCTACCTTTAAAATTCCATTCTTCACCTTTACAATATATAGCTCATGGGACAAATAGCCTAAAAACTATTGTGGTATTGAATATGTACTTATGCACTTTATCTCTTATTAAGTTGCTTGTTGTGCGATAACCATGTTTCTGGGGACGCCATCAACTATTCTTTGTTGAATATCATGTGAGTTGCTATGCATGTTCGTCTTGTCTGAAGTAAGAGAGATCTACCACCTTATGGTTGGAGCATGCATATTGTTAGAGAAGAACATTGGGCCGCTAACTAAAGCCATGATCCATGGTGGAAGTTTCAGTTTTGGACAATATCCTCAATCTCATATGAGAAAATTATTAATTGTTGTTACATGCTTATGCATAAAAGAGGAGTCCATTATCTGTTGTCTATGTTGTCCCGGTATGGATGTCTAAGTTGAGAATAATCAATAGCGAGAAATCCAATGCGAGCTTTCTCCTTAGACCTTTGTACATGCGGCATAGAGGTACCCCTTTGTGACACTTGGTTAAAACATGTGCATTGTGATGATCCGGTAGTCCAAGCTAATTAGGACAAGGTGCGGACACTATTAGTATACTATGCATGAGGCTTGCAACTTGTAAGATATAATTTACATGATACATATGCTTTATTACTACCGTTGACAAAATTGTTTCATGTTTTCAAAATCAAAGCTCTAGCACAAATATAGCAATCGATGCTTTTCCTCTATGAGGACTATTCTTTTACTTTCAATGTTGAGTCATTCTCTCCACCTCAAGAAGCAAACACTTGTGTGAACTGTGCATTGATTCCTACATATTTGCATATTGCACTTATTATATTACTCTATGTTGACAATTATCCATGAGATATACATGTTATAAGTTGAAAGCAACAGCTGAAACTTAATCTTCCTTTGTGTTGCTTCAATGCCTCTACTTTGAATTATTGCTTTATGAGTTAACTCTTATGCAAGACTTATTGATGCTTGTCTTTAAGTACTATTCATGAAAAGTCTTTGCTTTATGATTCAGTTGTTTACTCATGTCATTACCATTGTTTTGATCGCTGCATTCACTACATATGCTTTACAAATAGTATGATCAAGTTTATGATGGCATGTCACTCCAGAAATTATCTTTGTTATCGTTTTACCTGCTCGGGACGAGCAGAACTAAGCTTGGGGATGCTGATACGTCTCCGACGTATCGATAATTTCTTATGTTCCATGCCACATTATTGATGTTATCTACATGTTTTATGCACACTTTATGTCATATTCGTGCATTTTCTGGAACTAACCTATTAACAAGATGCCGAAGTGCCATTTGCTGTTTTCTGCTGTTTTTGGTTTCAGAAATCCTAGTAACGAAATATTCTCGGAATCGGACGAAATCAACGCCCAGATTCCTATTTTTCCCGGAACCATCCAGAACACCCGAGAGCCGCCAAAGGGAAGCCCTGGGGGCCCCACACCACACCCTGGCGCCGCCAGAGGGGGGCCGCGCCGCCGTATGGTGTGGGCCCCCCAGAAGCCCTCCTGCGCCGCCTCTTCGCCTATTTAAAGCCTCCGTCGCGAAAACCCTGATGCGTTCGACGAAACCCACAGAAACCTTCCAGAGCCGCCGCCATCGCGAAGCCAAGATCTGGGGGACAGGAGTCTCTGTTCTGGCACGCCGCCGGGACGGGGAAGTGCCCCCGGAAGGCTTCTCCATCGACACCGCTGCCATCTCCACCGCCATCTTCATCACCGCTGCTACTCCCATGAGGAGGGAGTAGTTCTCCATCGAGGCTCGGGGCTGTACCGGTAGCTATGTGGTTAATCTCTCTCCTATGTACTTCAATACAATGATCTCATGAGCTGCTTTACATGATTGAGATCCATATGATGAGCTTTGTATCGCTACTAGTTGTGTGCTACTCATGTGATGTTATTAAAGTAGTCTATTCCTCCTGCATGGTGTAAAGGTGAGTAGTGTGTGCACCATTTGGTTCTTGTCGTAGGCTATGATCATGATCTCTTGTAGATTGTGGAGTTAATTATCATTATGATAGTATTGATGTGATCTATTCCTCCTTCATAGTGTAATGTGGACAGTGTGTGCACTATGTTAGTTCTTGGTTTATTTTGCAATGATCTATTATGCTCTAAGGTTATTTAAATATGAACATTATTGTGGAGCTTGTTAACTCCGGCATTGAGGGTTCGTGTAATCCTACGCAATGTGTTCATCATCCAACAAAAGAGTGTATGTAGCACATATGAGAAAGAGTTATTTATTATGCGATCAATGTTGAGAGTGTCCACTAGTGAAAGTATAATCCCTAGGCCTTGTTCCTAAATACTGCTATCGCTGCTTGTTTCTTGTTTTTCTTGTGTTACTACTTTGCAATACTACCACCATCAACTACACGCCAGCAAGCTATTTTCTGGCACCGTTGCTACTGCTCATACTTATTCATACCACCTGTATTTCACTATCTCTTCGCCGAACTAGTGCACCTATTAGGTGTGTTGGGGACACAAGAGACTTCTTGCTTTGTGGTTGCAGGGTTGCATGAGAGGGATATCTTTGACCTCTTCCTCCCTGAGTTCGATAAACCTTGGGTGATCCACTTAAGGGAAAACTTGCTGCTGTTCTACAAATCTCTGCTCTTGGAGGCCCAACACTGTCTACAGGAAAAGGAGGGGGCGTAGACATCATGCCTCTAGGGCTCCCAGGATCCGGCTTATAAAGGCGTCAGGATCTAGGGTTTACACGGAGAGTCCTAGCCGGAATACGAGTAACCTAACTACGGAATATTATATTGCTGTGCATGTCAAGGATCCGCCTTTCCTTATACGCCGTACTGGATCTGGCTACCCCTGATGGGCCAGGCCGGATCCGACTTCCAGAGTCGGTCGGTGGATCTGACTCCTTGTTGCTGGGCTGGACTTCATCCATCTTGATCTACAACAACTGGACCGCCCGATGGGCCATACGCCACCATCACCGTTTATGGGTCATCCGGGCTTGCCGGATCTAGGCACTGTCGATGGTACACCCATAAAGTATACCCACAACAATACCTTTGGAAGGTCTACCAAGTTCCAAGCTTGATTGTGGATAATATCTTGAATTTCATGGCACTTAGCCATTTAACGGAGTCAGGGCCCATCATAAATTCTTTGTATATAGTCGGTTTATTATTGTTCAGCAACAATCATTTTTGTCGCCAAATCATTTATTTGGTCACAAAGTTAACCATATCTACGAGGTTCCATCGGTACTTCGATCTTCAAGGCTACAACAATTTGTAGACATGGGACCCAATGAGTATTGTGACCATCTTTGGAACAATATCCGACGTTGCGCTACTTTGCTCATCTTACCAAGATTCAATAATCATATTGAGTTCTATGTTCCTCCCACTGAACCTTTTGCGAGAAACTCCTTCTCGAAAAACTTCCACTAAGGGCGACAAACACATTTGCCTCTGGTTCTTTGGTGGAAGGATTTCCCGGTTTCAACCTCAACCTTGGGATAACCTACAAAGACATTTATCTGATTTTGGTTGTAAACTTATTTAGTTATGCTACGCATACCAAAATTTAAGAAATAACTATTATGGTGTCATTTCAACAAATTTATGATGACGCTCTTTTCAGTGTAAAGCGATAGTCTCTAAAGCATAATCCACAAAATTATAATGGCCGTATTCAATTTCATCATTGATCCAACAAGATTTGGATTACGTCTCTCGGACAGTCATATCTATGGTGTTCCGCAAAACACAAGTTGTAGAACAATTTTTGCAACTCCTAGATGTTCGCTAAACCCGTAACTCAAATATTTCCACTATGATCTAATCATAGATATACAAATGATTTCTACCTTCTTATTAAACTTCTTTGAACCTATTCAAAGATTTTCAAACTCCTTTCTTAGATAAATATATCTGTATATATTTTCTTGATTGTTGGAAGTTTTATTAAGTAGAATCTTCCGCACACGACTATGCTCAGTGGACCATATACATCAACACGTGTGTTTTCAATAAGCTAGTCGCACGTTCGACTTTTGGCTTATAAATGGTATTTCAGTCATTGTTCTTCTAGAACAGATTTTGCAAGCGTCAAACGAATCAAAATTCGGATCACTTAAAAAATCTACATGCATTGAGTTTCTTCATGCATCCCTTCCTAATATGTCTTAAACAGCGGCTCCACATTTAAGTGGAATTTAAATCATTTGCCTAACAACATATTAACGTCAGTGTTACGAATGTGTGCTTCACCATTAAGATTTATTACATCTTATCCATCATATGGGGAGTACGATCATAGGTTGAACAACTTGTTGCTTTCATTAGACGGACCAAAATAACCACTATTAAATTGTTGGAATAAATCTTAAAAATAAGGTAGAATGCTAAGGATGAACACAATAATATTTTATTTTATTCTAAACTTCAGACTTTCAGGAGGTTATACACTGCACGACCGGACCTACGCTTCAACGTCACCAGTCAGCAGCAGCCAGCAGGTAGGCTCATTCGAAAAAGAAAAAAAAAACCAAGAAGACAGCTATTTTCCCACTACAGTTCCAACATAAATATAGTTTTTTTGCGGGGACGTATCTGCTAAAAGCACCGAGGAATCCCACTCCTCCCTCCTCTCCTCCCCTCCCCTCGAGACGCCCGTCTCGTCGCTTTGCTCCCCACGAAAGAATTCTAAATTCTTGCTTAACTAAAGGAGAAAGCGGATACTTCGTGGGATCCGCATCGGTTTCTTGCCCTTGTTGCCTCGAATTCGGCAGTTTTTCCTCCCACGATTCCTCCGCCGGCCGTGGTCGACTGAGCCGGCCACCGGTCGCCGCTGCGGTTGTTGGGATCTTGCGCCTTCACCCTGCCTGCCGGGAAGATGGCCGGCGGGAAAGAGCCGATCGAGGTCAAGTTTCGGCTGTTCGACGGCACGGACATCGGGCCTAACAAGTACGACCCCGCCACCACCGTCACCGCGCTCAAGGAGTTCGTCCTCTCCCGGTGGCCGCAGGGTGAGACCGATCGACACCCCCTCCCCTCTCTCCCTTCCGCCTCGTATATGTACACGTCTCCACTTTTGACGCCATATGTTTCGGGGAGGTTGCTTGCGCGGCCGTCTCGCCGCTCCTGCCTCTATCTGTTTCTTGATCCGGTAAGAATTCCTGTGCAGATGGGTTGGTCTGGATCTGGGAGCTATGCGCTCCTTTGTTTTTTGCGATAAACATAGTGATTTCGCATCGACAGATCAGGTTGTTCCTTCGATTGCGTGATTCTTCTGTTCTTTGGCTAGTTAGGTAACTGATGCTTTCAGAAGTCACCTTACCTCTAGCACTTCCTAGACAGGTACTAGATAACGGTATATATTTAGAAGCTCTTGCCTTTCTTGCATTTCCTGTAGGGGTGGACAGAAGATATTTTTCTCCTGCGTTGTGCAGTATGTGATGGTAGTAGTGCTCTAAAAGTAAAAAAGAATTTTGGTCGATGTATCTATCATGCATCAGTTCTTCTGCAAACATGTGATGACAGGACCATCTGAGGAGGAGACTGTTTGTCTGCCTTCTTATCCTGTTGGTGTCCTTGGATACTGTCCTCATTTTAGTGGTCCAGTCCCAATTCTGAACTACCAGCTGGTCCTTTCATACAGGCAAGTATGCCGGTAACTGTAAGTTTTGACAGAAATTAAGCATTTGCATGAGGCTGGACTGGAATGTAGGCACACGGGAACTACCATATACGAACTGGTAATTGGACGCGGTAAAACACTAATTATCTTTGTAGAAATTTATCTTTGGTTAAGTTTTCTCAAAATCTTATTGTTGGGGAGGAGGTTAGTGGCAGCAGGAAGCTCCGGTTCTTATTTGCTTGCATGGATTACTCATAGGAAGTGAGCCTAGCTCACTTGGATCTGTCTTGTGGTGTACCAGTACCACCCGGGTTTAAGTCCTCATGAACTTGGATCTGTGTTCCTCTATTGTGTCAATAGAAGGTTCCTCTTACATGTTCGATTAGTATCTTATTTGCTCCGGTTCTTATTTGCTTGCATAGATTACTCATAGGATGTGAGCCTAGCTCACTTGGATCTGTCTTGCGTTGTACCAGTACCACCCAGGTTTAAGTCCTCATGAACATGGATCTGTGTTCATATATTGTCTCAATAGAAGGTTCCTCTTACATGTTGGATTAGTATCTAAGAAAACATGGGTGAATTGTTGTGACAGGTTCGCAATAGAGAAGCTCAGAGATGCACTCCCTCCATCCCCTAATATAAGATATTATTACAACATCTTTCTATAGGTTGTAATAACATCTTATATTATGATGGAGGGAGTATCTCTTTCCCAACATATGCAAGGCTATCCTTTGAGGATAAGGTCGTAATGTGCTACACAAGTTGTGGATTACCATGCTTCAGAAGGACTGAAGGATTGTTTTCCATGTGTTGAGAAACATCGAGTTAGCACTTACATATTTTTGCCCTTTTCTTTTCCGGGGGATATTGATATCCAGCTTTTGCTAGTGCTTCTAATTATCTGAATATTGTTGTTGACTATTTCAGTCTTCTAGAAGCTTAATACTTGTTCCAGGGGGATATCAGTTATATGTGTTAAGTGTTTTTTATATTGTTTTAACAGATAAAGACATTGTTCCAAAAACTCTCAATGACGTGAAGCTCATCAATGCTGGAAGGATACTGGAGAACAACAAAACTCTTGGCGAGTCCCGAGTCCCGGTAGGAGAAGTTCCAGGAGGTGTGATCACAATGCATGTTGTCGTACGCCCTCCCCAAAGTGACAAAAGTGGTAATGCTTTGACTTTCCTCTGATTTATTCAAAGTCCATTTCTTTATATGTTTAATGATCTCACTTGGTCTTGGGTCTGAAGGGTTGAAACTGTAGTATGTGAATTCTGACCATGACCTTCCAGAAGAAGTTATCATTAACCTTTTTGCCTCATTCTAACGTGTAACAAACCTTAAGAGTGTACATTCTGTAGGTGTGTATTTTGTTCTACGTTGCATATTGAAGTTCTGGGTCTTAACTTCGTTTTATCCTTGCTAAGTTGATCCATTAATCAATGAGTTCTGTCCTTCAGAAACTTTATAATTGAATTTAACTAGCAGCTTATACCTTATAGTTCCGACACGTCCTCTCTTGTTGTCGGATGATGACTTGTCGTTGCATACTGTATGCATTGATGCTGCTATCTGATGTATTGTTAGTGCAACCATTTTATATTGTGCAAATTCGAAGTATGCTGATATACATAGATTTGTTGAAATCTTTGTGGCATCATAAATATGTGCATACATGCATTTGTCGAATTCATTGTAGCATCATACTTCTGTTTCATTTTATGCTGATTTGGCCTCTACGAAATCCTTACAGCATGTCTCTTTTTTGTTTATTCATTTATCTATTTTTCAGAGAAGCATCTCTCGAATTCTCCCAAGCAGAACAGATGTGGATGCACAATATTGTGACGCCGATTCAGCATTGTGTATTCTGTATATTGGTGCCATGCTCACAACGATTTGCAAGTTCATGCTAACAATTGGTTCTTGCAAGCCATTCTTGAAAGCCTAGAGACGGTAATTAACGCTCCATATGTGTCATCCCTGCTCGGCAGTTAAGTTTTCTCTACAGCGGGGTCTTCCATATTCATGTAAGCGGTACTGAGTGTGCAGGAGTCGAGAGAAGGATGATTTCTGTTGTTTTAAGTTGTAGACATGTGTAGTGACGTAAAAACACGGTGCCACTTTTTTTCTGCTACTACATATATAGCCGTATAGTATTTCTCGAGATTCCCCCCCCCCCCCCAGTTGGTACTACCTATATATATATCTGTCATTTGTAATAGGGAAGTGATTTCTGTCCAAAATTGTAAAGGTAATATGTTGGACCGATTAAGATTAGTCCGTGTGTCTTTTGGATCGGAAATTTGAAATGGAGGACAAGCTCCACAAAGCCCTTCATTTTCAACAATTCGAAAACCATATTTCAAAGTTCTTTTTTTTAAAGCCTGATGTAGACAATGATGATATATAGTATGCTTCATCTCAGTGTGAAATACTTTGTATTATAGGCTACACAAGAATGGCATAAGTGTGGATCTGAGTATAGAAGATAGTGCTTGTTTCAAAACTATGGAATTTGTTAGACGTTCTCATTTTTGTGTAACCTAGAATACAAAGAACTTTGATTGTGATTTTGCACACTTGAATGATGAATCATTGGCTACATATGAATACAAAGGTGTTATTTTCAGATGAATGTGTTTTTTTAGATTTTATGAAACTTGTAAATATGATTTCCCTTTATTTTTGAAAATAAAAGGACTCTCTAGGTCTTGACCTGCATTTGTTCGCTCTCCTCGTTGGATCTCTTGCTTGCTTTGTAGCTGTGGGCTGCCATGGCGTCAGAGTGGTTGTAGTGTCAGCATGCTAGGCCATGCTGGCGGCAACCGCTGACTGGGCTGTCGGCCCTAGCTGTGGTTTGGCTGTCACGTCGACCAGCCGCCATATGAACGACAGCCTGGCTAATGTCTGCTCGACTCCAGGGATGATAGGGACAACCAGTTTTCTTGTTTACTTCGCTGACCAGTTTTAAGAAGTTCTAAATTAGGAAAAGGCTGAAAGTGGGTATACTTTCAGGTTTCAGCTTTAAAAAGGTGGGCAAACCTCGACTCCCCTGTGAAAGAGACCTCAATGAAAATTTTCCGCTGTGTTTGGTGTCATGTAGGAATGAGATCCTACGTTTTCTCCATTTCTCCATTTCTATTTTTTTAACAGGGGTATCCATAATTACAAGGAGGACAACCAGAAAAGTAGTAGTTACAAACAAGTTCTTAATTTTTGCACAATGGATCCTAGAAGAATATAGGAAAACGCAATCTGAGTACCGATCCGTCTCCACTGCTTGCATGCCTACGGCTATGGAGGCAGCGGCGGGAGGGGAGGTGCTCAAGGGGAGGATGAGAGGAGCCGCCACCAGCCGTGCTAGCGTGGTGCCATCGTGTTTGGGGCCACATGGTTACATGAGGGATAATTCGGAACATGTTGTTCAGTTTCTCTCTATCTATGCATGATCTGAAATGGTATATACAAGTTAGGCCACAAACAATATTTTGCTCGTATATTTGTTGCAGGCATTATTGAATTAATGTGAAGTTCTATGTTCAACTTCTTACGGATTTTAGAATTTGAAACATGCTGAAAGAATATACCTTTCTCTGTTCATTTTTGTTGCCTCAACGAACTACTAGCTGCAATGTCACTTTAGGGAAAATGGACTAAGTAGGATGTTATCTTTTTAGGTTTATGTGATTCTTCAAACAAGCCATGGTTGGAAACAGGCCCATACATGTGCAGAGCGTTCGACTGCACAGGGCCTTCAAATTTGGAGGGCCCACAAATCATGTTAAACTGGTACTCCCTCTATCCCAAAATAGTATGTCTATAGTATTTAGATAAAGTCAAACTTCTTAAAGTTTGATCAACTATATAGAAAAAGTGTTCATATTTATATTTCAAATTAATATTTTTAAAACCATCATGAAATATATTTTATATTATATGCATTTAAACTTTTAGATGTTAACTATTTTTTGTATGTAGTTGCTTCAACTTCAAAAAGTTTGACTTTGACTAAAAACTATAGTCATCCTAATTTACCAGAGGTACTTGTTACTGCTAATGGATGGTTTCGTATAATTGGCCCTTAATCGATTCAATAAGCGATTTATAAAAGGTATTACTACTGCTTAGGAAATCTGCAACCGCATTAACTTCAAAGGCCTTCAAGCACCCAGCCTCTTCAATGTCTCCATACTCCCTCCATTTGTAATTACTCTGCGTTTGGGTTTAGTCAAGATCAAACTTTATAAAATTTGACTTACAGTTTAGAAAAAAAATATATCAAAATTTATAATATACATTTATTGTGTTAGATTTGTCACAAAGTGTACTTTCATATTATATGCATTTGCTTTGAATGCTTATTTTTGTTTCCTATAAATTTGGTCAAACTTCACGATTTTTTTTGAGGGTGACTTTAACTAAAGCTAAAACGCATTGTAAATAAAAACGGAGGGAGTATCTTTTCTTTCTCTTCCACGCAGAGCGCAACCAATTCAATTTGTCTTCCAACAACGATTAACTCCGTCACGATTTTCCTAGAATAGATCCATTTCGGAGAGCTTTTCTATAATAAACTAATTGAAGATTTTGCCTCAAGAAATGCTAGAAGGACCAAAAAATGTAGTATTGGAACTTTTATGTTTGCAAAATCTAACTTTGGCTTTTGCATTTGCTGCTTTGCTCTCTCACTGCCTGTTATGTAGAGGCACCCTGTCCTGCCATGCAGCTTTAGATTGTGAGGAAAGTCAGCGTATGAATTGTTGGTTCCTCACTGATGGTCATGTCTGTTGCTACACGGGCTAGCATGGACCATGTAGTGGATGTTGTGCCGAAAGGCCTCAGGCCGATCTTTATCAAGAAGAAAGGAATGTTTAACAGCAATCTGCTGTCAGTTCCGGGATAGAGCAAAGCATAGAAGAGAGGCGGCAACCCAGACATGCCTGGGCCGCTCATGTGGTGATATTGTGGCTGGCTATTTGTACTAGGAAAGTTCTCTTTATATTGGTTTCTATTTCTAAAATGTTAACAGTGTGTCGTTTCAATCTCGAAAAAAGTAGCATGTCACAATTTATCAGTTATGCTTCATTGGTATTCACAAACTATGTGCAATGCTTTTTCTGGGGATATGCCACTTTTTCATCATAATCCATCTTTTCAAAAGTTTTTTCATATTCAGTAAGAAACTAGAATTTCATGTCCATATCCTTTGAGCCTTTGCATTTTCCTGTTTTTCATTTGGTGTCTAAAATATTTGGAATGTTATTGCTTGTAGCAAATCCATCATGCAAATTATCTATTTAAATAGCAGGTACCGAGTTCAGTAAATAGAAAAGTCGTAGCAAGGAAGCACGATATAATGACCCTCATACCATCAGATGCCGGTCTTCTCTTTATTTCCTCCAACTACGAAAATAACAACACGCCACCGTCCACCTATTTGAGATTACTTGTGCTATTAAGGCGAAGCACTAAAGCATGTGCTACACCTAAATCAAAGTATTAACAAATGTATCGCTCCAACCAAGGCGTGCGACAACGCTACGCAGGCAGTGAAGCGTGCATGTCTATCTAGTATCAATCAGTTGGGTCGGCTGCATGCTTGGCCGCATCACAAAAATGTCATTTTGCCGCATGATTTTATCTTCATGCAACTAGAAGAGAAGATCTTAACATGTCTTTTGCCTTATTTGCCTGAATTAAAATAGAGAAACAAGTATTAGATGTCACTGTCCAATGGAAATATCTGGTGATATAAGAACTGCAAGTCCTTACTTCCTTTTCCCAGTTTATTGAGAGCACGATCCACATGAGCAACATAAGCTTTAAGAGGCTGCCACAAACGATGCCGAGCCAAAGCCCCTATTGAAAGCATGACAAAATTTTGGTTTTCGATACTTATTCATATTTTTTTGAAAAGATGAGAAGTTGATGCCATATACCATTCCATTCAGATGCATGACAAATGCTAGTAATACGGCCAAGGGGATGCCTGCCAAGTAGAACGCAGCAAGATTAACGCGTGCTCCAATCTTCTGCTCACCACACCCTGTTATCACGCCTGAAATGTATAAACAAAATATCATGCGACCATCTTAGAGATTGTTCTTTCTGGCAATATTGGAAACAAGGGGCATTTCACCTATCCTCTTACCTGAAAGAGAAGTATGGACTCCATCTATAAAGTAGGATATGGCTAGAACTGGTATCATCCGGGCGATGTATGTGACAACTTCCTCCTCATTGCTATACATGTAACCCCAAAAATTGCGTAGCAGAATCATTGTAATAGAGATCACTAAACCTTCAGACAAGGCCATAAGAAGGACTATTCTGGTTGCCAACTTTGCTGCCTCCGGTTTACCGGCACCAAGTTCATTGGAAACGCGTGTACTGTATTTGCAAGAAAGACAAAAGAGACCAATGAATGTATAGATCGAGGGACAAAAGCATTCCACATTATTGTGGATTTGTGGATGTGAAGTGAATCTAACAGTACCTTATGGCTGTGCAGAGACCAGTTGGCACCTTGAACATGAGAGCGCCAGTATTAAGACTGCACAATTCAATGATACAAATCATAGAAAGAATGAAAGGACTTAGAAAAACTGAAGTACATGCAAATTGGTGTAGATTGCCAGTTGGTTTTACCATATCGACAGTACTGAGGTTTCAAGCCTAGGATTGGGCAGAAGACCAGAGAGCAGCACCAGCAGTTCAAACGACCACCATTCCAAGCTGCACATATGTATGTAGACGTTTTTTTTTTCTTCATCGATTAGTTAAATCGATCATGTATATGCACCTCGTTATGACCACGAAAGAAGTTTGATTTGACTCACCAAACCATCATTGCGGACTGGAAGGCAAGCTCCGCGAACTGGCGCAACTCCTTGAACTTGAGGGCCTCCATGGAGAAGCCAGTCCACGTTCTGTTACAAGCTCCTGAAAACCTCGTGTACAGGCTCAGCATGGCCAGATTGATGCTGCAGGAGACGGCGTTGCTCAGAGCCGCGCCTTTGCTCCCCATCCCAGCCTTGTGCACCAGCACCCAGCACACGAGGACGTGGGCCAGCGCCGTGACGGCGGAGCAGGCCATGACCGGCACCACGATGCTCTGCGTCTGCAAGAACCGGATATGGCACACGACAGGCACGTACGGGACGAGGGACGGGATGAGCCACCGCGCGTAGGCGCCGGCGCCGGCGGCGATGGACGCGTCCTGGCCGAGGAAGACGAGGATCCGGGCGGCGTTGGCCCACACCGCGGCGATCGGGACGCACGCCAGCGCTAGGACCAACATCGCCCGCTGCTCGTAGACGCCGACGAGGTGGTACTGCCGCGCGCCGAACGCCTGCCCGCACACCGTGTCCAGCGCTCTCGCCATGCCAGACTGCACGTACCTCCATTTTTATCGATCATGCAAACGTTTCTAGCTTCTACTCCTACTAGTGATGATATAATTGTAGAGATGCGTACGAGCAAGCTGAAGCCAGTGACGTTGGCGAGGGAGGTGGCCAGCGAGGCGCCGGCGAGGGGAACCTCGCCGAGATGGCCCACGAACATCACCGACACCAACTGTACCACGGACCGGAGGATTCCGCTCGCCACCAGCGGCCCCGCCAGTCGCAGTAGGCGCTTCGCCTCCGCTGCCGCCGCCGCGCCATTGTTCTCACTGCCTTGTTCGGGTCCGCTGGCTAAAACCAGCAGGGGCTCCTCTACGCTCGGCTTCTGCATTCTCACCAGCACCTGAGGATCCACTGGAGTAAAGATGAAGAAGGGCCTTTTTTTTTTTTTTTGAAACATGAAGAAGGGCCTTTATATATGGGCAACTGCGCAAAAAGTGTTTTTAGCTCCCGAGTTTCAGTGCTCTCGCTATGTTAAGAAAAATTTAAAAATATTTTTACAAGTTATAAAAATCATGAAAATAATTCTGAAGACTGTCATCGATACATTCCACAATCATGCAAAATCCCAATCCGAAATTCTTTTTATTTTAAGCTAGATAAAAATGACAAAATCTGATATGTTTTGAAGATTTGAAAATGATTACTCAGATCTACAATTTTGTCATTTTTGTGTAGCTCAAAATATTAAGTATTTGAAATTGATTTTTTGCACGTTTGTGGGATACATCACTGACTATGTGCGGATTTTTTTCCAGAATTTTTTTAAACTCAAAAATATGATTTTTGATTTTTTTTAAAAAAACGAGATCACCATGTGCACCAAATCTCTGTCCGGCAACTGCCCGCTATACATGTAGGTATGTGGAAACTGCGCAGCAATTGCAACATGACTTTTGTTCACTTCTTGTCTTTTTTTTGTTTGTTCACTTCTTGTCTGATGGTGATACAGCCTGATGGGTTAACCGTGCTGGCAAAGCATTAGACGCGCGCGGGTGCGCAGCAACATCGCATTGACGCACGAGGAATTTGTTCCAGTCGGTCAAGATTGTTTATTTACCCTTGCGTGTGACGAAATCAGACCGTGACAAGTTGTGATTGATCGATAAAAATGGAGGAGTTGGAGACTTCCAATACCCCAAACAAACTACTCCAACCGACAATATTGCATGCAACTTGGCAGCCACGTCTCGCTTTGGCCTGCATATATACACTACACTATAAAAGAGGTTATCTGTATGCACGATTTTAAATTAATAAAGCCCAAAAGGTTCACAGATGTAACAGACGTCAACAGTACAATTACAGACCAAGACTTACAACTGTGGGAGACAACACTTTTCAACAAGCTAAGATTAAGACAGAAAGCTAACACCTGAATCGGTTTCTTTACCATCTCCAAGACTAGCTCCAAATTGGCGCGGTCTTTACTTCTTATGGGAGGTCGCCACTGTGGCAGGAATAAGACAGTTTTCAAGACACAATCAGTTCACTGGTTAGGAAACTTTGATTCGATTGTATACTTGTTACGAACATGCCAAAGCACCCAGCTCTGAACTGCAAACAAAATCCAAACTAAAGGTCTAGCCCTTCTAGAGAGAGAAATTGCAGAATATAAAAGAACCAGGCAAAGGATGATGGATTGCAGTTGGAGGCGCCCCTCTCCTAGTTGTTCTACCATTGGCTCCACCTCCGCCCGCTGTCGTCACCCGGCACCGCAGGGTCCTGGTTCGTCCTCCTAGGACCGCTCCTCCCGTGCTAGCCACTACTCGGATCAGAGCAGCAGCTCATTGCAGCAGTGGAGGCAGCGTCAGCACACAATACACCTACAGTAACAGATGTATGATAGGAAGCTATTCCAAAGGCAACATCACATCTGCAATAACTAGAACTACTCAACAATAAAGAAACAATAACCAGCAAAAGGGTGCCCATTTCAGTCAAATGAACGGAACAAGGTCCACTGGTGGCCACATCCAGTTTGGCACAAATCCACAATACGTAATAATATTCTTTAAAAAAAACGATACGCCAATATCCATATGCGCCCCAGACTTCACGCAAAAGGAGATTCACAAGTGACGTCCTTCCAGAAATCTTTGGGGGACGGGTAGTTTCCGCACAAACAAAAAATAAGACTGGGTATTCTAGCTATAAGAAGAACATCTGTATAAATAGTACCCTAGCAGCAGCTAAATGTTCAGGCTCCAGTCATATGGTTGATACGAGACCTTCAGTTGAGTGTTTGCAAGCAGTTCCAAGAGTTCCTCCGACGCTGCAGGCTCAAGATAATTTGCAGCATGCTTCAGCACTTCTGTCTCGTTCTTACCAAAATCTGTGTTATACCTGAAAATCATTTAGAGCGTGAGTTTTTTAGCTAAGTTGTCAAAGCATTGGCCATGTTGTCATAAGAGTTTACATTATAAATTGATATGATATAACTTCATCACAGTGCACACCAGGTACTAACAATAATCAAGTTAATTTTCAGGACTTGCTCAGTGCTCACTATTTGTCCAAGTCCAACTGTATATCATATTTATGATCATTTGCTAATGTAGTAACATAGTTATGCATTTTAGTCGCATAGGAACTGCATTCCCTTAATTTGTGTGTTCCACAGTTCCAGTTGTATTTCTTGTGATCGCATCCTAAATGTGGTCAGCCTAACCAGCTGCACATGCCATAATGGCCTCGAAATTATCCTACGTACTTATAATGATTGGAATTGATACGAGAAGTGCAAATATACAAACATGGTAGCAACAGACTCCCAAATCCACAACCTTCTGCGTGGTGTCGTGCCAACTGATAAAACTCATCTAAGCTAACATAGATTCTTGTTCCTGTGGGTTCTGTGGCGAAGCACGGGCACCTTGCTAATTGCATAAAACGTTACCAGTTGAACACATATACAGTACATATACTTTAGTTATTCTTCAATAGTCAATTATAATACGCCAAAGCACACAAATCCATATCAATCTATAAAAAGTAACAGCATCTTTTTTATATTCCTGTTCAAATTGTAGCAATAGCATAGTGCAGATAGTCTTAAAAACTGCGCAATCGAATTACGGGGCCACATGTATGAGTTTTAATGCACCATCAAAGAGCTACAAGCTCTGGTGGCACACTTCTTTGGAGCATCACTCATCATATATTAATATCTAATTTAACCAAGGGCAGGTTTAAGTAAACAAAAACCGAGCAGACATTGTGGAGGACTATGTCATGATGAGGCACAAATATGGTCCCACATCAGACAGGTATTCTACTTTATGTCTCAACTAAAATAAAAAACCGTTAGAACACCTAACATAAAAAAAACGAGACCAACCAGGACTAGCACTTGGTGGAATATTTTATAGAAGTGCTCCTTAGTGTTCCAGAAATTTGATCCCGACAGGAGTCAAACTTTGGTTGCTGGGTGTGCCACCACAACCCTAACCATTGGGCTACTGCTCACAAAACTTATCTAGCTTATGTTGCGGCCTTGCGGCAGCTGTAGTGTTGCGACTTATACCTAGAATAAACTTTATTTTCTAATATAGCAGTATTGTTGAACATGTCAATGTGCTAGATTCGCCAGTAAGAATAGCAATATTAAACATATTGTACTATTGTAATAGTTATACTACAAATTCTGGTAATGTAAAGAAATAAAGAAGAATAGTAAGGTAACCAAGATCCTCTTGATAAAGCAAGAACAGCAGTTGTCTTATCATCTTACCATCGCAAAATCTTGCTTACAGATGCAACCTTTGCTTCAGGATCAACTGTCAGTCCTCCATTCCTTAGGAAATCACATGCGGCTTCCATCAACTCTTTATCAATATTTCCTGGGGAGTAACACCTAAGTGCAGGTCCAGATTTGGTACCACATACCAAAGCAAAGTGAACAAGAGGTTCAGGGTATGATAGGGCCACCTGCCGTTACAAACAAGGAAAAAAAAAGGCAGTCAAAATTTGTGAGGCTGCAATATTAGCATTTTAATCTAATTGGTGACAGTTATGAACACGGTAATTAATTAGCTAAAAAAGTTGTTTAAAAGACAATGTTGTACTAGTATTGCAGCGCTGCTATAGCATGCTAACAATGTTGTGCATTATGTTGCTGATTTGGCAAGTAGGTACAGTTACGGGGTTCCCGTGCGCTAAAACAAGCACTACAGTGCAGAGCATTTAGCACCCAATATATATAGACATCTTACCTTTCCTTGGCAGCGGTTTGTTGCGTGTATAACTTTCTACAAACTTTCATGTCTCAACAACCTGACTTTCTAGAAATACTAAAACATAATATAGTAAACATATAATGGGCCTCATATTTTCAGAAGCTGATAGTGGTCACAAGATTCGCAACCTACAGCCTTGGGCCCTACATACTAGGTAAGTTTCAGTCATCTCTTCCTACAAAAGTTTATGTATGGCTCGTTGTGCCTGCTATATAAGTGCTCTATAATATCTGCTGTAGAAGACTTCCAGCATCCACAAGTGGACACTACGCTGGATAAACTCACTGCCTTGCAGCCTTCTATGTCCAAACCAATACTATGTGGCACCAGCATGGACAGAGCCAGCTAAGGACATGGGTGTACATATGTGCCAAAGACATTGTTTATGGAAATAGAATATACTCCCTCCGTTCACTAATATAAGATGTTTTAGCGTTTTGAAGATTCGTCTATTTTTAGTGTGTAGATTCACTCATTATGGTGTGTATCTAGTTCAATTTGAAATTTCTAAAACATCTTATATTTATAAACATAGGGAGTATATTGGTGATGAAAACTTAGTGTATAATTAACTAGTAGAACATTAATTAAATTTCAAACTCTGTACACCCAGATCAAAGAACTTGCCTCCACCACTGGGCACCAGATATTGAATCATATCAATAAGCATTTATGAGAAGTGATTGTTTGAACTAGAAGGAAAAGATATGAAGTTGAGTTTATTTCATGCAAACGACAAGAAAGTTTGTTGCGATTATCTTTCCACCGCACTAACGTTCGGTGATTTTTATAGCCACTAACACATACCAAGAATGTTCCCTTTAGGCTGCCCTTTCTAGGAAAAACTGCAGACAGATTGTATGCCCTAGAGTCTAAGAAAATTTAACAGTTCAATTGTTCAAACACCTCTTTCTGAACACATCGTCGCATGCAAATATATATCACAAAAGCTAAGAAAAAGAGCACTAGTCTAGTTGTTATCATGAATTCATGATAGCACATATTTCTAGTAAACAGATACATATATGTTCCCCCTTTTCAGACAGGACTGCTTTATTCACCTTGGATCTTTGGTCTTTCTGTCCGAAAGGTTTCACAAGGTTATACGGTGGCCTTTGGTTGCCACGTAGAATGCCATTTTCAATAGCTGACAGAGAATAGGCACATCCCCCAATGACATACTTAAAGTCTCCAAAAAACTTTTTCCTGTCCAATGGCCCAGCAGGATGGCCACATGTCACTATCGCATGGACAGCCATCATATTGTACAGATTTATGAAGAAAGCAAGCTTTTCTTCACGTGCCAAGTCACTAATTTCCACCCTCTGGAGCTCCTCAGTTGTTCTAATATACCTGTGCAAGAAATATGAGCTTACTGTAAGTATACCCATCACCTATGACACTTGGGTAGTCAATACACAACAACCAAGTTATCACTTATAAGTTTAATTACCAAACATGCTTTTATAAATTTATAATTTACAAGGTGAAATGTACAGAGATATACGCAACAGCAAATCAGAATCTAGTAATTATATAATAAATTTGACCTGTATTGACCAAAAGTTCGTCACCAGTAGTCAGAACAAGCAATACATTGTCATTTATTTTAGTATATACTTAATACATAGATTATGCAGTAACTTGGCTCTTGCTTATACTGAGTCTGTGCAGGTGCTAACCTTTTAAATTCCTCACAACCCTGGATGCTTCTGTAGTCAACATGTCTACCATCTTCAGATACATAAGCCTCAAAAATGGCACAAGACAACTTTCTCAACCTTGATGCGATTTCCACTATGGGTTTTGGTGCAACATCAATGATGCCCCTAGGGATGTTGTAGCACTGTGTCATAATTATGGGATCATGATCTAGGAAACGATACAGCTGATTTCCATCTTCAAGGACATTTTCACTGCAAACACAAGCAATGTATTAATAATCTCCAAATATTTCTACTAGTAGATGATAGAAATGAGAATAATAGATTGAGGTTATTTCAAAGCTTACTGTAGAACATGATGAAAGAAGTGTTTGCTTGCAAGCTTTCTTCCAAATTCGACAGCCTACATGGATAATATGTATCCACCAAATGGTAAGGAAGGTGACAGCAGTGTCATATATTTACAGTAGGGAACATACAAAATAGATATGTACTTTCCTAAATATGAGATGCTTTCCACAGATCAATTATAAATGATGAAAATTCGTCATCTATTCGTAAATTAAACATAGCCTCGCACGCCAGACAAAACCAAGACTAATGTTGTTTAAAGTCCATATGGAAGTACTATATATGGCACGGATAAAAAAATAGTTAGCAGTAAACATTTTACCTCATCTCTCTCCAAATACTGATCTTCTGATATAAAGTCTACAGCTTCACTACCAGGAAAGCAGTTGCTAAACCTTCTCATTTTATAAAACCTATCCTTCGGAGTAATCGTCTCTCTCATTTTTCTGACAATGGTTGCTAACTCATCCATCTTCCCGCATCCAGATTCATCATCTTCTCCAGGCAAGGGGGGCAAAGGAGCAGCAGATGAGGGCTCGTCTTTGAAAAGGGCGCCGGTTCTCTCATCAAGTATGCCAGACTCCTCCATTTTCTTCAATTCAGTTAAGCCTCCAATCAGCAGGTCATTGAAATACACTTTTGGTACTGTGGTTGACCCAGTATTCTTTTCCAACTCCAACTTTCTACTAGGGAATATATCGATGTTAATCTCAACATACTTGAGCCTTTGCTGATACAGGAATAACCGAACCATTTTGCAATCTTCACATCCCAGTTTTGTGTAGAGGATAATCCTTCCTTTGGCAGTTGGTTGCTCTACCGAACCGGGCACATTTCCATGCCCAGCTTCCCCAGTTGTAGAAGTGTAATTATCTCCTCCAATTTTAATGAAGTTCAGTGGATTCCATGATGTTCTTTCCTCAGATTTCTTCTGAGCCTCTTTTGGTTTCATTTCAGAATCTGAGACAGTCTTCTCACTATTGCCACTTTCTGAAACATCATTCTTGTCATCTTCAACATGAAGATCATTCTCATCCTTTCTGCCAGATAGGCGGCGTATAAATGTTGATGCAATGGCTCCCTTCTCCTTGACAAAATCCCTGATTGCAGCAGCTCTTTCATTGATCACAGACCCTTGCTGAGCTTCTGAATCAAGTTCCACAGATTGATCGGAAGAACGCCTCAAACCTTCCATTTCAGGAACCTCAGTTCCATCAAAAACTGGATCTTCAGATTTTTCTTCTTCAAGAATCTCTGTCACGGTTTGGTTTGAATCTATAGGTTCCATGGCATCGGGGCTTCTGCTTTTACCCACCTGCTCATTAAGGTCCTTTTCTGAATCATCTCTCCCATGGATCTGCCCTTCTGCATCATTGCTTGAATTCTCACTGGGAGAATTTATTGCTTCTTTTAGATCCAATATTTCTGTTTTCCTCAACAAATCCCCTTCATCTTCACCCTTTTCTCCAAGATTAGGGGACTCTTCACTGACGGGAAGTTTTGCCGCATCATCATCCATGGCGCAAGGAAAGCTTACCAATCTGCAAAAAACGGTCTTCAGCAATAAGCATGTGCACACGAGAAACAATTAACAAGTAAGGAAGAACGGAATGGAATGAAATAATGAATGCAAACAACAAAAGCAGAATAAAATGCTGCTGAATGCTCTTGGGATAAAAAAAATTCAAGTAAAGGAGAATATGAAGGACATGTGTCACAGCGAAGTACGGTATCACAAAAACTTTATGCAACGATAGAATGTTGGCAGAAATGACAGAAATGAACTGTTATTCGAGTTGAATCTGTCCAGAGGGGAATTATTTAGCTCCAACGCATTTTCACAGGGCAGGGTTACTCCTTACCACCAATCAGCAACTCGAAATGAGTAATGCAAGTGAGTGTTTTTAGACTTTCAGTGACGTGAACAAACTGGATTTCAGAGCAAGTGAATACAGGACAGAGCTGTGTGAAGTTAAAAGCTCGCGTACTGTATTCAAGAACAAGGAATTGCTAGTCGCTTCTGATTCCAAGAACAAGGAATCAGAAGCGACTAGCAATTTCTCCCCCAAATATTCTTGTCGTAGGAGGATGAATGAACCATTCGCCTCGGCAACGGCAGCTGATTGATTAATCTCTAAATGCAAACACAGCGTTGTTATCCGATGCCAAATCACAGGACCAAACACCGGCGCACCAAACATACCGATCTGGCATGGCAGAGTGCCATTGCATTGCACGGCGCGTCGCTGAGCCAGCCAAGTACTGCTGGTAATGGGCCAATCTCCATGCCGCAGTGTGCCAAGCATGTGCGCGGTTTAAATGCGTTTTATTACAGGTAGAGATCTCACGCGAGAGAAACCCCAGAGGAATCGCACGGGCAATGCACGCACGGTCATACATAAACCACATCTCATCCTTCCTCAAAAAGGAAAAGAAAAAAAAAAACACATATCATCCTTCCCCAAAACCGTTTGCTGTCCGAAAACACGTCCGGATCAGCACAGCGACCCGTCCGACAGCATCGGGCCACCAATCCGCGCACAGCCCAAGGGCGCATCATATCAAAGCTACCGCAGGTCTCAGATCACGAACCGGAAAAAAAAAAACCTACGAGATCCCAACCAACCCGCCGATTAGGCAGATAGCACGAGGCGATAAACCCTAGTGAAACCTCCCCCGCGCGCGGCGCGCGGTGGCAAGCAAACCGGCCGTGGAAACGGGCGGCGAGGTTCGTCGATTCAAACTATCTAGCGGAGCGAACGGCGAGCGCTTCGAACTTCAGGACACGGCAGCGAGAAACGGGGAAACGGATTCGAACCTGAATCCCGGAGATCTCGAGGCGACGGACGGAGGCGGCGGAGTAGAAGCGGGAAGAGGACGCGGCGGGGGTGGAGATTGATCTGGGGAGAGGTGAGGGGGAGGGAGGCGGCGGCGTGAGCGAGGGTTTACTGAGAGGAGAGGAGAGGAGAATGGATTTTGACTGGAGGCGAGGCGAGGAATGGAAATGGAAACCGAGACCGGGGGCGGGGGCAGTGTCAGCGAGCGGGAACACCGGAAACTGGCCGAGACGAGGGGAAGAAAAAAGGTGCCTGCGGACGTTTCCAATCACGTGGGTCGGTGGATGCCCCCAGCAGTCTGTGGACCAGCGGCATTGACCGTAGCGGCCCACGCACGCCCAATATCTTAGAGCATCTCCAGCTGTTTGAAGCTTGCGGCCGAAAATCGAGATATAACAAACGTTTGATTGGATGTAAAAAAACGTGAGGGGCAACATTTTCCTGTCGCATCTCCGGTATTCGCCCATCAGCGGCGATAGTTTCAAAAAATCGTCTTCCCGCTACAAAAGAATCGCCAAAGTCCGGCGATCAGATCAGCCACATTCCGACGATCGAAACAGAAACTAGACGATTACAGTCCCGTCTTGAGCCTCGTCTGGCGCGGCATTGGGCAACAAAGCATCCGCATCTGCAGTTGTCGCAGCGACGGGAGTTGACGTTGAAGCGGAGGACGAAGCAGCCGACGGGGGCCGGAGAATTTCTTGGCGATGGGCGTCATACCAAGACCTCGTCTCCTCGTCCATGTTGGCGTCGTTGCAGCAGATCAGGAATGCTAGATCGGTGTTCCTCTTCTTCGCCGCGGAGGTTTCCTTGAGCAAGGCAATCCGGACGCCCTGGTTGGCGAGCATCTCCTTCTACCGCATGTCCCTCCCGACGACGTGCGCCCTCGCGTCCGCCTGGGGAATTGCCCGACGCGCGCCTGGCCGAAGTTAATGGAGATCAGCCTCGCATGTTCGTCCGCTGCCGCCGCCACCCTCTTCGCGTTACACTTCTTCTCCCTCTCCGCCCTGCCACGAGTTTCATTCCACCACCGCCGCTCCACATCTACCGCCACTCCGCGTTTGTCCAGCCCGGCGGCCGCGGCTTCCTCGCCTTCGGCGCGCCATCAGCGGCGAGCTTCTTCGGCGGCATGGTGGTGGAAGGGAAGAGGAGGAGCTGCAACTGTGGGGGAGAATAGCGGTAGCTCCTCCGAAATTCGGCGGGAAAATGGTTCTATGCTGTGCATTTTGGAGGGAAAATGAAATTAATGGAGGGAACAACCAGTTCTGTCGCCGACAACGCCGGCCCGCTCGACGTTTCACTCGCTTTGTTTCGTCCGGAGTCCCCGACCGGGCCTCGGAAAGCCGGGGATGGCCTGGGCTCTCCGGATGGATGAAAGGCTAAATCCGGGGGAAAACGAGGAGCCGGGGGGCGCAGCTGGCCGAATAACACCGTCCGGATGAAAAAAAAAATGGCTGTCGGGGGCGCAGCTGGCCGAATAACACCGTCCGGATGGAAAAAAATGGCTGCCGGGGCAGCAGCTGGCCGAATAACACCGTCCCGATGGAAAAAAATGGCTACCGGGGGCCTCGTCGGGAAGATGGCTGGAGATGCTCTTACGATCATGCTAAAATAGTTAATAACTTTTCTCTAGATAGATTTTCATTCTATTTAATAAATAAACCCACTCAACTGAATCCTCTTATAAAAAGAAGATAAGAGAAATGTACAGAAAAACAGAGTTAAGTTTGGTTTGGGGAAACCTATGGAATGGTACTTGGATATTTGGATGTAAATAATGTTGAGGAAATCGCTTATCCGTGTCAACTCGGTCGGCTGATGATTAGCGATTATTACACATATCGGCTAATTAATCAAGCGATAAATGAGTTTATCAGCTAACACCGAGTAGCGATTAATCGGCTCTGAATATCGAAAGCTCTAGCTGGACTTCCCTTGTCGACGGACCATGCACCCTTGATGTCGAAAAGGAGCCTATCTAGTTTGGACAACAACGAGCACCGGAGGAACGCGATAAGGCACCTACAAAGCCGTGTCTCCAAATGCGATGCTCTCAACAGAGTGACGACGTCGAGAACATCACCATCGCGCGGTTTCACGCCGAACCTAGGCTTCCACCTAGGTTCAGTGCAAATCAATGCAAACAACATGTCCAGTACGAACTCAATACCAAACGGAAATGGGAGTGGGGAAGTGCTCACACTCAACGACGCCTCCAAGGATGGGAACTAGCCCACGGGCACCGCCGTCGGCACAGAGATCAAAGATGGGAGAGACTTTCATTCGTGTTGGCGCACACCTCCCGCCCAACCCGCCGGATTGGGGCCATCGTGCTTGTCGTTCACACCACCGCAACCCCCTCATCACCTCGCCATTATAGTCAACATATCGTGGTCCACCAACGCCCCGCACGACCGAGAAGGCATGCACGTTCAACCCGAACGAGGATGCAGCCTCAGACCACGCCCCCATTTCCAATGAGCTTCGCGCCTCAACGCCTCCCTGCCATGAACCGGCGAGCTCCGCCGACCTCGCGCCGCCACGCCACCTGCGTGACGTCTCCTCTCCCTCGCACCATCTGTGGTAGCCACGCCCGTACGTCCAAGACGACGGACAGGGTCAAAGGCAGTTGAAGGTTTTTTTGGGGGGGTTAGGGTTTGGAAGTGGAGGAGAGGGGGAGTTGTGTCTACCGTAAATAAGATATGTCTCATGGCAAAGAGAAAAGGTTTGCGGAGAGTATATGATACTGATATTTTTGCCGTATTGACTCAGGGTGAAAAGCATCATTGCCAAGCTCGATATACTTCTAAATTTTAATTGGCTCACGCTATATCAGTTTTGCGAATTAAATTTGGAGCACGGTGAGCATCTCCAGCCGTTGGGGCTCCCCGGGCCGAAATCCGGCGCTATCTAGCGCCGGATTGGACGAAAGTTTGGCCCGGGGAGCGCCGAAGTTCCAGCCGTCTCCCCGGTAGACACCCGGGTTCCGCGTTTTTTTAGAGAAATACGTCCTGGATGCCAAATTTCCTGCATAATTCGGCGAATTTGACCAGTTTTGCCAACATTTGGCTTATATTTACAAATAAACGTTACAGTTCAATAAAACAAGGCAAGTTTTCAAACAAATCAAATGGAAACTAGTTGGTGTTGCCTCGAAGCGTCCATATGTGCTCCACTAGATCATCATGCAGTTGTTGATGCATTGTGGAGTCTCGAATCTCCTGAGGCATAGCGATGAACGCAACCCACGATGACGGCACCTGGTGGTTAGGCTATGCAAGAGGACCCTCTCTGTCATATGGTGCAGCTTGTTTGCTCAGAGGAACCGGATGCTTCCGCTCATCCTCGATAATCATGTTGTGTAAGCACACACAACAGTTCATCACCTCCCACATCTGATCTTTGGATCAGATCAAAGCAGGGAACCGAACTACAGCAAATCTCTGCTGGAGGACACCAAATGCACGCTCGACGTCCTTTCGGCAACCTTCTTGTAGCTTGACAAACTCCACCTCCTTTGGGACGACGATGCCTGAGATAGTCTTCACAAATGTTGCCACTTTGGATAGATACCGTCTGCAAGATAGTATCCCTTGTTGTACTGTCGGTCATTGATCACAAAGTTAACCGGGGGAGCATGACCCTCAACAAGCTTGGAGAAGACCGACGAGCACTGCAAGACGTTGATGTCGTTGTTGGATCCCGGCATACCAAAGAAGGAGTGCCAAATCCAGAGATCATGGGTAGCCACTGCCTCAAGTATCACAGTGCAACCATTTTGTGACCCTTGACGGACAGTTCTTCCATTTCCAGTACATGCAGTCAATGCTTCCAAGCATCCCTGGAAATCCTCGAGCTTCATTGACAGCGAGGATCTTAGCAGTGTTTTCGACAGTCGGTGATCTCAAGTAGATGTCCCCGAACTCTGCTATGACCGCCCTGCAGAACCGGTAGAAACAATCAAGGGCGGTGGACTCCGCCATCCGAAGATAGTCATCGGTAGAATCACCAGGAGCTCCATATGCCAGCATCCGCATAGCCACCGTGCACTTTTGGAGGGCGGAAAACCCTGCCATACAAAATTTTCAGGAAGAGCTTCTGGCTCATCCTGAAACGATGCCTAAAAACAGCCTCACCGTGCAATGGATCGTCGCTGAAGTAGTCGGCGTAGAGCATGCAGTAGCCCTCCATTCGCTGCCTCGGCTTGCACTTCCGGCGACCTGGTGCCGACCTACCACGGCGATCAATGGCCGACTCGGTGTACAAGACGGACAAGCAAGGTAGGATCAGCAGGTGCTCCTCGTCTTGGGCGGCGGTTGCCGTTTCTTCTTCAAGAAGCTTGGCGAACATCTGCTCCTCCTCCTCGTCGGAGTCCATGTCTGGCCAGGCAATTGGACGAATACCCGCCGGGTGTTTCAACGAGGATCGACGCGAGGGAGCTGCCCGGCGGCGGAAAATAGGCAGAGGGCACGACGGGCGGCGGAATATAGGTTGCTGGGTGGAGGAACGGCGGAGTTGAGGCAACCGGCCGGCTGATTGGCGAGGGGTGGTGCCTGCGGCGACAAAGCAATGGGAGGGGAGAAGGGATTTGCGTCGACAAAGTGGTGGGGTTCGTCTGTTCTCTCGCCGACAGAGCGGGCCCGTCCCCGCTTTTCTCTCGTCCGGAGTCCCCGAGCGCACCCCGGGGGGCGGGGATGGTCTGGGCTCTCCGGATGGATGAAAGGCCTAATCCGGACGAAAACGAGAAGCCGGGAGCGTGATTGGGCCTTTTTCCCATCCAGATGAAAAAAAAAAGCGTTCTAAGGGTCTCGTCGGAGAGACGGCTGGAGATGCTCTTACAGATAGTGGTATCGAGAAGATTTTTTGTTTTGCTTGGGATTCTACCTACGTTAGGTGCGTAACCACACAAATTTCAGGTCTCCATCCGCAATTCCGCATCGTTGGGCGCCAGGAATTCGGCACGAGTTGTCTGCCTGGCATAACTTCAGCACGATCCAGCAGGAATTCTGTTCGGAAAAAAAGAAAAAAAGAATCGGATAGTTCGGGGTTTTGAACCCGACGTGAATCGAACACGCAACCTTCTGATCTGGAGTCAGACGCGCTACCATTGCTCCACGGATCCGATGTTGAAGAAAGTATCGAGTAGACATTCATGACTCTTTACTACTGAATATTTTAGCTACAAAAAAAAAATTTACCTGCGATATATGCAGGATATGGAAACTGCCCGACGATCAGTTATTACGATGAAAAGAAAAATGCTGTGGGCGAGCATTGGGTCATACAGAGACATTACCTGTTTGAACCACTGGTGCACGCCAGGTATGCACAAGTTCACAACAGGAGGCAAATGTTTTAACTGAACATGAACCGCTGAATCCTGGCAGGGCCAATATAATGGCAATCAAAGTAACCAGAAGAGAGAAACTAATGTAACTTCTCTCGATACAATGCAAGTTACCACTAGCTACAACTTGGAAAAAGAAGATGATGCATACGAAATTTGGAATATAAGGATTATCAGCTCATCACCATGGTATGGTATGACACGCACGGAACCATGAGAACTGGGGAACGCACGCATGGCATTGCTTCATAAAAAAATGGTTGCGAGAAATTAGAGGAGCCATGCTTTAGCATGTTGACATGTGTGGATATATACCACCATAGTTGTTACAGCCTTGGTTAAAACATTCAGCACTCAAGATAACATACCGAGACATCAACTGCAATCCATGAACCTGTGTGCAATATACTCCAGCTCGACTTCAAGATTTACTCAGGTGAAAAGAAAATCCACTGGGCACCACAGCTTCTTAGAGGCACTTAGGAGCTTCAGGTAACTTATTCCTCCAGATTAAGCAATCTTTTCCTCCAAGATGCAGGAAATGTATGTCAATGCCCGATGGTGCTCCCTGTTCTTAATGTGTTGTGGCTACACTCTGATTCTCTCTGGTTTGGACTCGGGCAGAAGCAGGCTGAATAACACCAGGTCCACAATTTCAAAACTACTTGCTTGCATTGTCAGATGCAGCACAGGGTTTGGCTTGACAGACTTCTCAATGTAAAAGATTAGCACATAAGTATTCATCCTCAAGACCAGAGGGAACTACATAGAGTTATCCAGCCAAGGAGGTTACGAACTCCTTGGTGCCTTGGTGGCACTGCCGCTGAAGTGGACGGTAGAACACCTGAACTGCATAAGCTCAATTGACACTTGACACCCATATAGCTTACTCAAAGCTCTAATTCCTGACGAACCCTGATCAGATCAGTCAAGTTTGGTGTCAAACAAAATCAGAGAAACAGTCAAGGGCATTGCATTCATTTCCCTGCCTAGCCACCTTTGGTGTTGTGCCCAATAAAACAAGTGTAGTGCTATGCTACAAAGCAAGCAACGCATAAGGATTAACAGCATTTGGCTAGGACCATCCATTTTCAGCATCCAACAGCAAATACAATACCCAATTTCATTGTGTTATACCAAATTTTCCCAAACTCAATTGCTTCATACTATTGTAAGAAATGAGCGACAAAATAAGAAGAATTTCAACTGTTCCATAGGTTTCAGCCGATGAAACTTGTCATAGTATGGCTAACAAAATTAGTGTCAGATCTCCTTCAGTCACAATGCTAAAATAGAGATAGGGTAGATAACAATGCTATGCCATAGTTGTTACCGTGAACAATGTAATGAACCTTCAACACACCTAGAAAAACTTCAAGGTTGGAGTTGAGAGGGTGTTTTCCCGGCACGAGCTGCTGCATACACATCTGCAAGCTCAGGAACACTCTCCTTGTAATAGTCGATAAACCTTGAAATGAAGTATCCCTCGCTCGCATCAATCACTGAGCAGAATTTAGAATTCAGAAGTCCCTTGTCCTGTAGTATCTTCATGACAGTATACCGGGGCCTCAGCCTCCCGTTCAGGCTGAAACCGATCAGCGAAGTCCTGCGCACGATGTACTCTGGCTCAAGACCGACCTCGGTGATCAGGAACTCTACCGTGCTGCGCAGGTTGTCCTCGGATGCTCTTAAGATGCTTGGGTGCTTGACGATGGCAGTTTGCAGCAGGTCATCAGAGCAGCCAAGGGCCTTCCTGAGCAACTTCATTTTCGAAGCAATCTTTTCTTCGCTTAAGCTGGACACAGTTCCGAGCGCATACTTGAACTGGACTGAGCCTCGTTGTACACCGAGCTTCTCCGCGCGTGCGATTAACACCATGAGTTTCTCTGGGCTGGACACAATCACCCAAGCCCCGCTAATGCCAGTCTTGGCGAGATCATGAACACTTAACCCGCACCGCAGAAGCAGGGCAATGTTGGGCTTGACTACTTTGTCAATGTCACGCCTTAGGATGGCAGCACCTCCTAGAGCCCCCCTCGAGGCAGACTGGATGAACTTGTCGAAGGAGCCGAACAACGGATCCAGAACCGGAGCCTGCTGGCGGCGATGTCGGAGCTGGAGAGGCCGAGGCCCGAGAGGAAGGAGAGCACCGCGTAGCTGTTGGAGGGGACCTGAGGGGGCAGAGTTCCTTGGATGCCTTGAGTGTCTGCGCTCGGGTGGGACCGCAGGCGGTGACGAGGTAGTCCTCGGCGGCGAAAGGGGAGGTGGATGCGGTAGCGGAGAAGTGGCGGTGGAGGGAGGTGTTGGTGCAGGTGAGGAGAGGGGGAGCGCCGCCGTTGCGAAGAAGTGAGAGCAGCCGGGTTTGGAGGCGGAGCATGGCGGCGGCGGCGGCGACTCGAAGAATAAGATTGGTAGCTACTGTACTAGCTAGGACGACACCACCAAGTACTCCGTGTTTTTTTTCTTGCCAACTACTGTATGGCCCTTCGTCAGAACTCAGAACTGAATTCAAGGAATAAGACACATCCATTTAACGTGCTTCTTATATTTGACTAAATATTGATTCAAATACTGTACTATATAAATTGTTTGTATCAGTGGTGGAGCCAGCTATATGGCATGGTTTGGCAGCCGCCATACCTAAACTTGTGAACAAGTACTACATGGAGTGTTCGGAGTGTTCTTGTAAGAAAGGTATACGCAGTGTTGTTCTGGGCAAGTGAACAGTAGCTCGTTTCTCTCAAAATTGACAGGAAATGACACATAAGATGTACTCCATCCGTTTAAAAATAAATGTCTCAACTTTATCTAGATACAGATACATCTCTAACTAAAATGCATCTAGATACATCTATATGTAGTAATATTTTGCAAACAAACAAAGATACATAGAACATCCATGTTGAATGCGTTTATCAATTTCTATCGGACAACCATGGTCTTGGTCTTTTGGACATGCCTATGCATATACTACTGCTTGGATCACTCTCCTTTACCCTTAGCAAATCCTGTTAGCCACTGGGAACAGCGAACTACTACTTTGTTATGATCCACAGTTGAGTTTGGTTGATGCAATTCTGATGTCATGTATGATATGCGGGAGCGTTTATTTTTTTAAATTAGGTTCAAAACATCTTCCATCGTGAACATGATAAATAAATCCACCGCAAATTATATTAGCAACGAAAGGTACGCACTTTCGAGCTTATATTATGCTTGATTATGTGCTACCAAGAGTTAAGATGAGCTTTTGTGACAAGAGGAAATCAGAAGTGAGTGACATCCCTTACATTTACCAAGTTGAGCACATGATAGTCGGTGAGCAATCGTATGAAAAGCATGCAAGTCTATGACATAGGATAAGAAAAAGGTTCTACAATAAAGGCCAAGGTAGCAAATTATAACTGACAAGAAGAGAGCCTGCATATGCTAGAATCGAATAGCACTTCATGGCAACAATGCCCGACATATAAACATATGCCCATTCCAAGTCTCTCAGCTACAGTTACTATAGTGGCAATGAACTGAGATCACACATATATTCAGAGTGTAACGATCGCATTATATATGTAAGTGAGTTGTGTAGGCTTTGAAGGCAGTAATGTTTGAAGGCACCGGGGATTGGCTTACGTTGGCGTTCAAGAAAAGAAATATCTAGCGAAGGAGGCTCAGAACTGCATCTCTGTGGAAAGGCGGCTAGACTGGAAGCTCCTATGAAACCCTACACCTCTCTCAAAGATGTAATTCAACATGAATCCTGAGCAGATCAGCTAAGTTTGGTGTGGCCAAATCAGAGAAAAGGTATGTATCTCAACAGAATCCAGTAAACAATGTACTGCTATATAGCAAGCAACATATAGATTCACAGCATTTAGCCAGGGCTATCCTTCTCAGCGTCTCACAGCAAGTACAAGACCTAATATCATTGTGTTTTACCACTATTTTCCCCAATTTAATTGCTTCATAGATATCAGGCAACAAAACTGTAAGAAATGGGCGACAAAATCAGAATTTCCACTGTTCCATATAGTGCAGCAAATGTAACTTGTCATGGTATGGCCAAAAAAATCAGCAGCAGCCCTCTTTCAGTCACAATACTAAATCAAGAGAGGATCAAGAAACAACAGCAGTGCTATGCAGATGATTGTGAACATGAAAACTATATGAACCTTCAATATCCGTAGAAACCTGTCAAGGTTGGAGGTGAGAGGGTATTTTTCCTGCACGAGCTGCAGCATACACATCTGCGATCTCAGGAACACTTTCCTTGTAATGGTCGATGAATCTTGAAACGAAATATGACTCCCTTGCAACAACAATTGAGAATTAGTCAGAACTAAGAAGCCCCTTGCCCTGCAGTATCTACATGACAATATACCGAGGCACCAGCCTCGCTCTCAGGCTGTAACTGATGAGTGCAGGCCTACACATGGTGTACTCTGGCTCGAGACCGACCTTGCTGACGAGGAACTCTACGGTGCTGCACAGGTTGTGTTATATTGTGATCCAAATTCCAAGAAGAGGCTAACTTCTGACGAGCGGAGCGAGACCCGTCGCCGGTAGGGTTGGGCCGAGCGAAGGTACGGATCGTTGTCACCATCTATATATTTTTCCTGTAAGCCGCCGCTAGGGTTTTGTCGCATCATTGTACACCCACGGCGTTTGTAAACACCACCGAAATAGTGAAGTTTTGCTGGCTGGCGCCCGTGGTTTTTCCCTTGTGTGTTGCAAGGGTTTTCCACGTTAAAATCTCGTGTCCCCTTCAGTGTTTTACTTTTCGTTCTTCGTTTATTGTGCATCTCGATTATAACAGGTTGTCCTCAGATGCTCTTATGATGCTTGGGTGCCCGACGATCACAATTTGCAGCACTCCATCAGAGGAGCCAAGTGTCTTCTTCAGTAACTCCATTCTTGCAGCAATCTTCTATCGGTTTACGCAGGAGACGGTCGCGAGCGCATACATGAACTGGCCCGAGCCACGTTGCACTCCGAGCTCCTCTACACGTGCAATCAACTCCTTGAGCTTGTCTGGTTTGCAGACAAGCGCCCACGTCCCGCTGAGGCCAGTCTTGGCGACATCACACCTTAATTCAGTCGCTTCATAGATATCAACCGACAGAAGTGTAAGAAATGGGCGGCAGAATGACACAATGGTAAAATCAAGAGAGGATGAAAAACAATAGTAGTGTTATGTGAATAGCTGTGACCATGACAAATATATGAACCTTTAACATCCCTAGAAATGTGTTAAGGTTGCACGTGAGAGGGTATTTTATGAAATGCATCTCCTTGTTATCTGGTCTATTCTTAAGATGTCCTAATCTTTGCTGTTAGGGTTGTCTGAAAGGCTACAATCTTGGGCACTGGCAGAAGTCGTACATGGATGCTGGCGATGAAGAAATGGTAGTTGCAGAAAATGTAGAAGTGATAGGACAAAATGAAGCACTGAAAAGAAGAAGTTGATGAAGAAGAAGAAGCAGTGAAAAGATGAAATAGGTGAAGATGAATTGCAGCAGTTGGTGATCATTACTGGGGTTTGATATGACAATGTGTGGATAAAACGGGAGTTTTATTCAATGATCAAAAAGTAGTTCCAGGGGCCAGCTTCACTAGTGGTTCAATAACTCTATGTTATTTCAGCTTTAAAATTATCAGTCAGTAACCAAGATGTTTTTTTCATGGACTACAAAATGGAATAACTCCCTATTCTCATCCTCAATCATAACAAAGCTTGTGTACCTGCAAAGAGTCAAAGACTTTGTAAGTGGAAAAAATTCCTATTCTCATTCTTCTTGATTCGTTGGACAGGTTTGCCAGTTGCATCAGCAACATGGGAGGATTAGGATTTAGGACGCTGATCAGGCCAAGTTTCCTTCCACTCCAGCTTGGGGACAAGCTGCAACTCGAGAAGGCGGTACCGTCATAGCTACGGCGATGAAGATGGGTCCAGCTGTACCAGGGAAGGGGAAGCTCAAGGAGGTGCCAGAAGTAGAGGTTTGAATCAGCGTTATAAGAGTGGGCCGGCTGTGGTCGTTGTGTTGTGTCTTACACCAAGAAGCTCAATTTTGTTGCACATGAGCTTGCTCGTTTAGCTAGCTGCAATGGTACCTGTAATTGTTGGGTTGGCTCTTTCCCCGCTGCTATTGTTGATCTAGTACAAAAGGATGTTGTAAACACTGTTTTAGAGTAATATATGAGCCTCCCCTTAATAAAAACATGGAGTGAAATATTAGTTCCTTAAGCTAGTCAAATCACCAATTATTAGGGTGTCAAGTGGGGATCCCACCTAAATCCCACTTGTAGTTCATTTTAGTTTTTCTAGTGCAAATTTAAATTCAACACACAAAAGACTCCAAAAAAGAATCCAATGCCAATGCGCATTCCAGTATTGCAGGACTAAAATAAACTCGGCAAAACAGAAAAGGAAGTACTAAATTCATGAACAAGAGGTGTGGTTGTATGGTTCTTGTTGCAACAACATTTTCGACTGTTGTAGGCGAGGCAAATTGGATAGTATGAATCATTCATCTATCCTAGGTAAAAATACAACAAGAATTAAAATACATGGTAGGTGAGATTCTACACTGTACTAAAGCTAGTTGTCTTATTCTTGATGATATGTTACCAACAGTAAAGGATGAGCTTTACTGGCAAACAGAAATCAGAAGTGGGTGGCATATCACTGGTCTCCATATATTTACCAAGTTTAGCACATGGCAATCGGTGCGGAATGGCATGAAAAGCATGTGATTCTATGACATAGAAGAAGAAAAAGATTTTGGAAAAGATTTTGGAATGAAGGCCAAGATAGCAAATTCAAGACGTCAAATCCACAGCAATGATAAATGCAACGTTAAAGCACTGCATGGCAACAATGCCCAGCATATATACATATGTCCATTCCAAGCCTCTTTGTTCCAGTTAATATAGTGATGATGACGGGAGATCACCCATATATTAAGAGTAACGTTATATGTAAACGAGTTGTGTAGGCTTGGTAGGCATCCAGAATTGGTTTATTATGTGTTTCAAACAGAGAAGTATCCACCAAGGTAGGCTTTGAACTGCTGCTGGGAAGAATGGCCGCTAGACTGGAGGACATGGGCGGACCCAGGATCAAAATCAAGAGGGGGCAAAAATGTGCTAATGAGGGAAAAATCTCATGCTAAGTGGGGGCAAATGACTATTTTTAGCTTACTAATACAAAGGGACAAAAATTTGAGTGGGGGCATCTGCCCCCCATGGCTAACACTCTAAATCCGCCCATGCTGGAGGATCATGGACAAGAACTCCTGTAGCGCCTGTGAAACCCTACACCTCTCTCAAAGCTCTAAATCAACATGAATCCTGACCAGATCAAGCCAGTTTGGTGTGACCAAATCAGAGAATAAAGTGGACATTGCATTTATTTCGCCCCCTCTCCACCTTTGGTACCTCAAAATAGAAATTTTGTATCAAGTAGAACAAATGTACTGTTATATAGCGAGCAACCTACAGATTCACAATATTTGGTCAGGGCTATACTTAATTTTCCACAATTCAATTGCTTCATGACAATATAATCAAAACTGTAAGAAATGGGCGACAAAATCAGAATTTCCACTGTTCCATATAGTGCAGCAAATGTAACTTGTCATGGTATGGCCAAAAAAATCAGCAGCAGCCCTGTTTCAGTCACAGTACTAAATCA
This sequence comes from Lolium perenne, assembly GCF_019359855.2. Taxonomy (NCBI): domain Eukaryota; kingdom Viridiplantae; phylum Streptophyta; class Magnoliopsida; order Poales; family Poaceae; genus Lolium; species Lolium perenne. The sequence continues at coordinate 47,360,268 of NC_067250.2, forward strand.
AGAAACAACAGCAGTGCTATGCTGATGACTGTGAACAAGAAAACTATATGAACCCTCAATATCCCTACAAACCTGTCAAGGTTGGAGGTGAGAGGGTATATTTCCTGCACGAGCTGCAGCATACACATCTTCGAGCTCAGGAACAGTCTCCTTGTAATGGTCGATGAATCTTGAAACGAAATACGACTCCTTCGCAACAACAATTGAGCAATAGTCAGAACTAAGAAGCCCCTTGCCCTGCAGTATCTTCATGACAATATACCGAGGCACCAGCCTCGCATTCAGGCTGTAACTGATGAGTGCAGGCCTGCGCACGATGTACTCTGGCTCGAGACCGACCTTGGTGACGAGGAACTCTACGGTGCTGCGCAGGTTGTCCTCGGATGCTCTTAAGATGCTTGGGTGCCTGACGATCGCAATTTGCACCACTCCATCAGAGCAGCCAAGTGTCTTCTTCAGTAACTCCATTCTTGCAGCAATCTTCTCTCGGTTTACGCAGGAGACGGTGGCGAGCGCATACATGAACTGGCCCGAGCCACGTTGCACTCCGAGCTCCTCTGCGCGTGCGACCAACTCCTTGAGCTTGTCTGGTTTGCAGACAAGCGCCCACGTCCCACTGAGGCCAGTCTTGGCGAGATCACGAACAGTTAAGCCGCACTTGAGAAGTAGCTCAACGTTGGGCTTAACCACCATGTCAATGTCACGCCTTAGGAGGGCACCGCCTCCCAAAGCACCCCCTGACACGGCCTGGATGAAGTCGTCGAAGGAGCCGAACAGTGGGATCCAGAACTGGAGCCTGCTGGCGACGTCGCAGGAGCGAACCGCGGGGGCGGCGATCAAGATGAGGCGCGCGATATTGGAAGGGGATAGCCCGAGGTCGAGGAGCTTGGCGACGCGGGGGGCGAGGGTCTCGTCCACACTGGAGCAGAGGAACCGTGGGTCGGCGGCGACGACGGAGGCGATGTCGGAGCTGGAGAGGCCGACGTCCGAGAGGAAGTCGCGGACGGCGTCGGGGTTGGAGGGGGACTTGAGGTGGGAGAGGAACCTGGAAGCCTTGAGGGTTTGCGCGCGGGTGAGGCCGCAGGTGGTGGTGAGGTAGTCCTCGACGGAAAAAGGGGAGCCGTCGGAGCTGGACGCGGCGGCGGAGAGGTGGCGGTGGAGGGTAGCGAGGAGAGGGGAGGCGCTGTCGTTGCGGAGGAGAGGGAACAGCCGATTTTGGAGACGGAGCATGGCGGCGGCGGCGGCGGAATGCTGGCTGTCGGCGGGATCTGTGGTAGGGTTGATGACGGGTAGAGCCGGTTCGGTGTGTTTAGGTCGAGACTGGCTAATTTACTACCGATTCTGGGGGCACTAAATCCTAAAGTAGTAGGGTTTAGAGTGAAAAAACTGGTAAATTTCAAATGTGCTTCAACAATGAAGATGCCAAGCTCTCATCCCCCCCTCCTGAGGCTTTCTCCTCGCCGGGCCAAACCGAAGCCGAACTCACCGGCGATGTTGACCGGGGGAGGCGGAGGGGAGGTGTCGGCGTTCATTCTGTATATACTAGGGTTAGGTTTCGGCAAGATGCCGGTAGTTGGTTTAGTGTAGGTGTAGGTCCAGATTGGTCCGGCAAGATTTGGAAGCTAGGGTTCTTCCTCGCCTTGGTCCAGTTCCTCTGGCCGGAGTTGGAACTTGTGGTGGAGGCCACTACACCGTCAAATAAGATCGATGTGAGTCTTCTCTTGCAGGCACAGTTCGATTTTGTTGCGTTTCCCTCTCTGACCGGCCAAGGTAGCGGGGGGATTTGGGCTTGCGCAACATCTTCTGTATCGGTGAGGGTGCTCCGGGTCGCAATGCTCTCTCTAGCTGGCCATGGTGGCGAGGGGAGGTGGTGTTGCGGTTCTGGCCTGCCCAAACCAGCAAGAGAGTGGGTTGTTTCTGCTTCTGTTTCGCTGCATCCCTTCCTTCTTCTTCCTCTGGACGGCTGAGGTGGCGAGGGGAGAACCAGTAGGGAGGTGATGCAGGAAGCGGAGCTTCGATGACAGTGGGATGCAAAGAAGCTCAATCTGCGGAAGATCCCAAGCGTCGGCGACTCCAGCTGCCGCTATCCTTGGCCAAGGGGAGCTCTCCGCACCTCGGAGAATCCGTTCCGGGGAGACTCTACTTCCTCCTGGCCTTTGTGCCGTTGTGGAGGATCTACAATCTCGGCACGTGGCCCATCCTGACGATGAACCAAGTAGCGTAGTCCCCGAAGTCGCCGCCAGCGACCGTGGCCCGAGATCCAGCCAACGACGCGGTGGAGAAGAAGGACTTATGTGCTTCCTTTGTTCAAGCCAGGGTCCTCTATGTATTTGTCCCCACCGTTTAAAGGAGCTTCTCGGCCTTTCGGGGCCTTCCCTGTTCAAAAAAAATACAATGAAGATGTCGTGAGTACCGAACACTGCAAAATCTATCTTAGAGCTATCTCATCTTGAAATTTAGAGGATGGAAGCAAAAAACCAGCCATCACTATGACCACTCCCCCGCTGCTGACACCAAAATCAACAATAAAAGAGAGAGAGGGGAAATAAAACTTAAGTTGCCGCCATACAGGATGAACCATTAAATTCTAAATTAAATAGGTAAAATATGTGCTTCAGAACCAAATTGTCGAAACCAAACTGGCCCATGAGTCAAAATCAAAGTAGTTGATTGTTTGTAGCAGAGAGAAACTGAGCTACACGGCCGTCAAATCAACCCAATTCCATCCTTATCCCGTACAATTTTCTCCAAAAAAAAAAAGTCGTCAAGCTCACAACAACATGGCCCAATGACGTAATGGCTTTTCAAGACCGGAGTGCATGCCAGCTCCAATCGACGGGGCAAAAAATTATGCTTGAAGAGTGAAGACTATCTTTTTGTTACCATGCACAACAGTGGCTCAAGTTCAAAGTTATTGCTGACATAACCTGGTAAAACCCTAGCTCAAGTTCGAAATTAGTACTAATGTGAACTGCATCATGCAGAACGGTAACACGCGGACCTACCTAATCATGTTAAATAAGAATGTAATATCTTTATATGAAGTTAGAGGTACAAATGAAAATAAAATAGAGATAGAGACAGACGGAAATAGGTAGCCAGGAGAACATGGGTCTAGGTGGACTTGTTTCTCAACGAATCTCAATGATGGTATTTAAAAGTTTTTAAGAAAATTTGAAATAAATCGTGCACATACATATTAGCTTGATACTTACTTTTACAAAAAACACGATTGTAGGTAGCCTACAAAAAACAAAAAAATGGAACTTTGTATTCTTTGAACTGTAAAAATAACAGTCATTTATTGTTACATGGATATTTTTTCAGACAAGTTACATGATTTTGCATTTCAGTCTCAAACTTGACATGCATATATTCTTTACATGCATGATTTATGTCAATTTTATTTAGTATTTTTACCCGTTTTCCTTTCCATAAAGGGTCCACACACCCATGTCCACCAAGGTTAGTTCCTTTTCAATTAAAGCTTGTAGTTAGGGAGTAGCGTTTAGGCGTAAAATCAAATCTTGTCTATAATAAGGGATATCATGGATTGGTTCATAGTTAAGCACTGTTTTAGTCAGAAGACACAAGCTAAAGCTTCGAAGCGTCTCTAATCAAATCAGAGATCAGGCCTACCAACAGTTAGACGAGGGTGCTAATGTCGTGATCATTAGTCGGCTGGTCTCGAGATCTTTACAAAATTTAGCACAGGACAACCAGAGCAAACTTATCAAATGCATGTGAGCCTACACAGTATATGGTAGATGAAAAAATATAGTTGTACAATAAAGGCAAATATACCAAATTAAAACACAGTAGAAATAGTACCACGGTCCACGGGTGATGGAATTGAAGAAGCGAGCACCTGCAGAAGCCAATAAAATACATTGCAGTGAAGCATTTCCACGGCAACAATGCCCAGCACATAAGCGTAGCTAGGTCCATTCTAAATCTCTTCGTTCTAGTTGCTCCAGCGATGGTGACAAGATCGCCCATATTTTCAAAGAGTATAGTTGTAAGTACACGATTTGTGTAAGCTAAGTTTGGAAGGCACCGGGAATCATCTTACAGCAAGGTGTTCAACGCACTAGTAGGAAAAACCTCATCAGTGGCGCACCAAAAATGGATTCTGTGGCGCATGGGAGGTGCGCCACAGAAACATCGCCACAAAAATAAGGTTTCTGTGGCGCACCTGCCCATGCGCCACAAAATTAAGGTTTCTGTGGCGCACTTGTTCTTAGGTGCGCCACAGAATTGGTTCTAAGTGCGCCACAGAATTTGCTTGTATTATACACGATTTTGTGCTGCCTGCTATACATATGCAGTTTATAAACAGCAATACAGATACACAGGTTATATACAACAACATTCAGATATAATATAAATATCATGTACATTGCACAGATATAACATAGACATCATCATCACATTACTTAGAGCCCGATCGAGATACATATATAGTGGCAAGTGTCAAATGTTTTGCATACAACTCTTAATTCATACAAAATTCACAATTTCGAGATACAAAGTAGTCTTCATCCGGTTCCTCCTTTGCTCCGTCATCTCTACCCACCAGGCTCGCTTGCATCGGGGTCCTTCATCCAGTTCCTACTATGATGAAAATGGAAGAAAGTGAGACCAACAAGTCCGATGCACAAGAGAAATGGAATAAATGCCTCATACATTGTTGGTCAACACAAATATTAACATTCAGGGACGGTGTAAGTGAGACCAAGTCCGATGCACAAGAGATTGATATTTGTGCCATCTTACCAGGCTCACTTACGCCGCCCCCGAGTATACGGTGACCAAACATTTTAATCATCGGCATTTTGAAAATCTCAAAGCAAATGGAATGACAAAATGGAATAAGTGCCTCATACATTGTTGGTCAACACAAATATTAACATTTAGGGATGGCGTAAGTGAGACCAAGTCCGATGCACAAGAGATTGATATTTGTGCTATCTTACCAGGCTCACTTACGCTACCCCCAAGTGTACGGTGACCAAACATTTTAATCATCGGCATTTTGAAAATCTCAAAGCAAATGGAATGACAAAATGGAATAAGTGCCTCATACATTGTTGGTCAACACAAATATTAACATTTAGGGATGGTGTAAGCGAGTCCAGGTAGGATGCACAAGAGATTGATATTTGTGCTATCTTACCAGGCTCACTTACGCCACCCCCGAGTGTACGGTGACCAAACATTTTAATCATCGGCATTTTGAAAATCTCAAAGCAAATGGAATGACAAAATAGAATATGTGCCTCATACATTGTTGGTCAACACAAATACTATGGTCAGAAACCATAGTTGTAGTATACACCGCCGTATACTTTGCAGAAGGGCCCCCTTTCCCCGGTCGGCGTTCCGTCAACGGGTGCTTGACGACACAACAACGCCGATCTGCATCTCCGGCGCAGAACCACGCCCGGTCCCTCGCTGTCCGATGAACGAGTCCTTGATGCAAAGACCGTGCGGCCTGCTTCAGCATTATGCCGGGCCGTGTTGCCGCGCTTCAAGCCGTGTGTCCCGCGCCCTGCACTGTTCGCCTTCTTGCCCGGTGAACCAATAGGCTGATCATTGGAATAAGGAAACCGATGACAGCCGATCGCAAGATAAAATTGCGATCGGCCGTCATCGGCTTCCTTATTCCAACGATTAGTCTATTCGTTCACCGGGCAAAAAGGCGAAGAGTGCAGGGCGCGTGATCGACACGGCCTGAATCGCGACAACAGGGGTCGGCATGATGCTAGGGAGGCTGGCACCGTCTTGGCATTAAGGACTCGTTCACGTACTGGACGGCTGTTATCACCAGAATTTGACCGAGCCAGAGGTGGGCCACGGTCAAGATGGGCTTGAAGATTATATACGAAGAAAATACGTAGATCGGCCTTATATGCAAAGTTGGGCTAGATTGCCCATATATCTGTAATATAATAGATCGTATCTTAGATAGAGTTTTACCCGTGCACTGTTAGGTGCACGCCTAAATTAGAAAGTCCGCTGGACTATAAATATGTATCTAGGGTTTATGGAATAAACAACAACCAACGTTCAACCAACAAATCAATCTCGGCGCATCGCCAACTCCTTCGTCTCGAGGGTTTCTACCGGTAAGCAACATGCTGCCTAGATCGCATCTTGCGATCTAGGCAGCACAAGCTCCACGTTGTTCATGCGTTGCTCGTACTGAAGCCTTGTTGATGGAGAGCAGGGTAGTTATCATAGATGTGTTAGGGTTAGCATAGTTCTTCGCGTAACATGCTATCGTAGTGCAACCCTTGCATGTCTAGCCGCCCTCACACCTATCTCGGGTGTGGGCGGCACCCCGCTGATCATTATTTAGTAGATCTGATCCGTTACGATTGCTCCTTGTTCTACAAGGATTAGTTTAATATCTGCAATAGTTAGGCCTTACAAAGGGGTGGAGGATCCAGCGGCACGTAGGGTGTCGTTCGCTGGCCCTAAACAGGATGTTCCGGGGATCAACCTTGTGTTGGTTTTTAGGCCTTGTTTAGGATCGGCTTACGATCACCGTGCGTGGCCGCGAGGCCCAACCGTGAGTAGGATGATCCGATTATGCGGTGAAAACCCTAAATCGTCGTAGATTTCATTAGCTTTATCTTGATCAAGCAGGACCACCATATATTCGTGCACCTCGTACGAATCATGGGTGGATCGGCTCCACGAGCCGATTCACGGGATAACCCGAGAGCCGATCGAGGCTCGTATTTAATGTTTACGTGTATGCCATGCAGGAAACTAAGCGAGGCATCTCCATCACCTTCACGACCAGGTATAGGTCAGGTGGCACACCCTTGCATCAGCATCGGACGTGTGACCAGAAGGCTGCGGGCCGTCGCTCGGAGGGACCTCGGCCACCGCAGCTCTAGGTTGTTCCCGGCTCTACGGTGTTGCCCGTCGCTGCCCGCCGGTGGGTTTCGACGACAACACATTCTCGCACGCCGGTGGGACAAGCTTCTACATCAACCACATCGCCATCTACATCTGAGATGGCGGACGGCACGCCAGTCACGTACGAGGATCTGACGGACGAGCTCAAGAAGAAGTATGACGAGATCAAAGTCATCCTCGAAGCCGACCTCATCGGCTCTTTCCACAGAACCCGTTCACATGGCATCAGGTGGAAGGGGTTCTCGCCTAATGGTGCACTAGATGGGATAGACCTCTACGCCCGTCGGAAGAACGCACCAGGTCCTGCGGCGGAGATCAACTACTTGGTGGCTCACTCGCTACACCGCCACTCTGAGAACCTGGTCAACACGTTGGAGCGTGTCGCTCTTCGCGTGATCCAGGAGATCATGAGGCACCAGTACTCGCCGTCAGGACCAGCTCTCGGGACGCATCAAGGAGAGTTGCCACTCCAGTCCCGTCCACCGCTGCCATATGCGTTGGCGGCACCGAGAATGCCGGCTACACCGGCATTCGTCGTCTACAAGATCGGTGGTGACCCTAGTGACTACCGGTTCTTGCCCGAGGCGCCTAAGGAGGTCCCTCACGGGTACACGTGCACGTATGTGCGGACCGTGGCAACCGGGCACTCACAAACCAGGCCACAACATCGGGGACTTGGGAAAACGGGAGGGACGTCGGCGACACACGACTTGAGAGCGAGACGTGGCTAACTAAGTACGCCACCCCGACGAACCTCCGAGCTCAGCTCCTGCGGTTGGCTCGAGCTGGAAAAGCAAACATGGCTGGCTAAGTACGCCACCCCGGCGAATCTTCAGAATTCAACTCCTGCGGCCAAAGACAGCGGATCAGATCAGTACCATCTTGAGAGACCGATTCGGCATGGTGCGAAAAGAAGGGCCATCGGCTATTCCAAGCTGTACCCCGATGACTACGAGATGATCCCGCTACCACCTAAATATCGGCTCCCTGACTTCTCCAAATTCAGTGGATCAGATGGTTCCAGCTCCATCGAGCACGTGGGCCGATATTTGGCGCAACTAGGACCGGCAGTGTCGGATCAACTACGCGTGAGGCTCTTCTCACAGTCCCTCACGGGATCGGCTTTCGGATGGTACACCTCTACGCCACGGACTCCATCCGGACTTGGAAGCGATTGGAAGAGCAGTTCCATATGCGGTACCATTCGGAGAGGCTTCCGAGTCGGCATTGCCGATCTAGCACAACTACGTCGAAGCGCGGAGAAGCGTGACGAGAATACATCCAGCGCTTCAGGAATCTTAGGAACCGATGTTATTCGGTTCGTATAAGCTGAAAAAGAAGCGATCGAGTTGGCGTAGCAGGCCTTGCAACACAGCTCAAGGACATGGCCTCCCAAGCAGATTATCCCTCAGGCGCACATGGTTCGAAACTATCGGCATATGAACAGCGCCACCGGACTGTACCAAGACAAGTTCAAGCGTGCGGTAGTCTGGTCGATGCGAGAGGAAGACAAAGTTCCTGCGGGAGACCAAGAGGTAACGATGGCTGAATGGACTTGGGGAGGAACCCCGTATCCTGCAAATGGGTAAAGCCACCAGGCCCGCCTGTGGGATTTGATTTTGACGTGACCAAGACTGAGCAAATCTTCGACCTCCTGCTCAAGGAGAAACAGTTGACGATTCCTGAAGGTCTCAAATTCCCCACGGTGCAAGAGCTGAATGGAAAGCCATACTGCAAATGGCACAACTCGCTCTCCCATGCCACCAACGACTGCAGGGTATGGCGTCAGCACATCCAAGCGGCGATAGAAAAAGGGCGTCTAATTTTCAACCAATACGCCATGAAGGTCGACACCCAGCCCTTCCCCGCCGTTAACATGGTAGAGTGCACTTACCCTGAAGGTTGCCAGTCAGGATCCTCATTCAGCATCAACATGGTAGGACCTGGGAACCACTCTGGCAAAGATGGAGACGAGGGCAGCTGCTCTCATAGCAAGGACACAGAAGAGGCCGCTCCACGCGATCGGCTCCGTCATGATGGCAAGCGCTACGTCACAGAGGGAGAAGTGAAGAACATGAGATATCAAAGACCCCTCTCTGATCACCTCCTCAACAAGTATGTGAGTCAGTATGACCAACGCCGACGATCCAGCGATGATGATGAGAGAGATCTGCCCGGCTAGAGAAGCCAGAAGACATCGTCGGCACGATCGCGATGAGGAGGAGCACGAGCGCCGTGCCACGGAAAAATCAAGGGAGCAAGACGACAATGACAGGCACTGGGACTGCCCCTTCTTCAGACACTACTGGGATTCAGGAATGAGCCGATTGCCCACAATCGGCAATTGCCCAGAATGCAACCAGAAGAAGAAGGAGGCAGCCAACGTGTCTGTGTTCAAGCGCTTAGGGCCTCTCCCGCCACAAAGCAAACGCGCAGAGTCCACTAGCTTGGCAGATCTCGAGGATTCGGAAGACGAGGTACAAGAAGAGGAAGAATACAGTTACCACCGTCCAAGGTGGTGCCCTGATGGACTCAGCCGTTCACAAAAGCGCAGGGTTCAGCGATTGCGCGGCCTGGAGGAAGCCGAAAGGTTATACTTGCATACGTTAAGGAAGGCACGACCTGATCTGGCTGCGAAAGTTCAGCGAACCCTGGACGAGGAGGGTCATCCACGGAAAATGAAGTGGCGCCCCAAACAAAGGAAAGCCGATGATGAAACATCGGCTGGCACAAACATGGTGTTCATCCTCCCTTCGGAGTTCAGTGCTCCAGGATTAGACGAGGCACCTGTTGCACAACTTGATCGCGGCCCGAGGCCGGTTATCTTTGAGAAGCCACGAGAAAGAAGCTACGGACATCTGAAGGCCTTGTATTTGCGAGGTTATATCGATGGGAGGCTGTAAATAAGATGCTGGTGGACACCGGAGCGGCAGTCAACATCATGCCGTACTCTATGGTACGTCGGCTGGGACGCTCTAGCTCAGATCTAATCAAGACCAACGTGACATTGAGCGATTTCAACGGCCAAGCGTCTGACGCACAAGGTGTTCTGAACGTGGATCTGACCGTAGGAAGGAAAACTATCCCTACAACGTTCTTCATCGTCGATAGCACGAGCACTTATGCTGTTCTGCTAGGAAGAGATTGGATCCACGCCAACTGCTGCATTCCCTCCACGATGCACCAATGCATATCTGATGGGATGGAGATGAGGTAGAAGTCGTCCAGTGCCGATGATTCAGCCGAAATTTCAACGGCCGGCATGAACGCATGGGAAGCAACGGGCCAAGAACCCCTCTCGGGTATCAATTTGGACGATCGCGAGCGCATCGACGTGACGAAGGGAAGGGTTAAGCTGGTTTTATCCACCGGCACGACCATGTAGCTGAGGCAAAGCAATGAGCAAACGGGCGAGGCTGATCCTTGTGATCGGCCCCAAAAATTATGAAGGAGCATTACAGAACCTTGATCAACACTTCAATAGATATGGAGGCCGATTCCAGCGATCGGCCAAAATTATCCTCACCACATGTTGCTTGTGTTCGTCCTTGATCCTATCAGAGCCGACGTGCGAATTCTGAGCCGATATCTGCCATTCCCCGACGTATTCGGCTCGGGGGGCACCTAAACACGATGAACATGGGAACAGGTGCAGGAGGACATGTGTGCAGCGAAATATTGGGGCCGATAGGAGAAAATCGGCCAGTAATTTTTTTTTATTTTATTTGGACAGCCGATGCAAGGGCCATCGACTCTAGTGGAATTATGCGAGGTTTACCGAATCTCCACCAAATTCAGGCCAAGCTGTTGTGCCATGCAGCTTCTTCGCAGGAGTAAAACAATGGAAATTTCTTCACTGCTTCGAGCCGATCCGGGTTCTGAACCTTCTTGTCGAGGATTTCCAATCTTTGGTGCTAGTTCAGCCGTGTTGGGAAGGGGTTGTCGGCTTTCTAAGGAGGAAAGGTGATCGGTTTTGGTACGTCCTCTTCGACATTCTCGCCTCGAGTAAGGCTCGGGGGCAGCAGGCCTGGGTGGATACTCGGTTTAAGAGCAGATTGGGGTACCATCGGCTGGTCTTTCGTAGGCACCTTCTTCACAAATGATGAGTATTAAAGAAGACCATTAGGTTTGGTTGGAAGAATTCAAAGGCTTCCCTGAAGATTCTACATTATCCACCAGATTTCAAAATCATCAGTTGAAGGATGGAAGGGTGATTTTTAAAGGACCGATGCGTTGCTATCGGCTCGTTACGCATTGGCAAAGGGGACAAATCGGCAAGATCAGTATAAGAAGAAATCGGCTAAATTAAACTCAAAGGAAATCGGCAAGATCAAATTGGGGAAAGTTCTTCATTGATAGATTTCTTACATAAAGAGCTGATTGCTCTCAAAAGGAAGTACTAGGGGATACATTGCCCCATCTACTACTACTGGTCCTATACTAGAGGTCCTATCTATGGGCCGTCGCTGCCCTCGTCGTCGCCGTCGTCGCCGCCGCTGTCGGCGCTGCTCCCGGCGGGCTCGTCGTCGCTCCAATGGCCGCCGACCGGGCCCTCATTGTCCTCGTCCTCTTCGTCAGCGTCGCCGTCGTCGCTGTCGAAGTCGCTGAGGTTCCCCGGCCAGGGGCAGAACCGCTTGGACGGCGGCTCGTCGGAGGAGGTGTCATCCTCCTCCTCCTCCTCTTCTTCCTCCTCCACCTCCTCGGGAGAGGTGAAGTCGCAGGAGAAGCGGTCGTCGTCGCTCTCCTCCTCCGTTTCCCCGCTGGCGAGGAAGCGGAGGTCGCTCTCCCCGTCGGTCAGGGACTTGTCGTCCTCTGACCAGATGGAGAAGTCATGGCTAGACTCCTCCCCGGCCTCAATGGCGCGGCGGATGTTGGCTGCGTGGACCTCCGCCGGATTCGGTTCCGGCGTCGGCTCGCGGGAGGAAGAGGACTGGGTGGAAAGATCCGATGAGGCAGAGGAGGAAGAAGACATGGTGGCATAGGAGGGCTTTTGGAGTGCTAATGCGAAGAAGATGCGGAAATAAACTGTGCGGAGCGGTTAAATAAAAGGGGATATAGTGGAAATTCAATGCCACAGCAGTTTCCGAGGAAGTGGTGCCTAAAAGGAAAAAAAACTGCCAGGTCACGCGGAGAAGTTGAGAAGGCAAGGCATCATGATGACGGATACTGCAACGGTTCTGCCACGACATGACCCGACGAAGGAAAAGCAGAGTGATTTTGGAATTACCAATTCCAAAACCAGGGGGGCATGTGTTATCACCAGAATTTGACCGAGCCAGAGGTGGGCCACGATCAAGATGGGCTTGAAGATTATATACGAAGAAAATACGTAGATCGGCCTTATATGCAAAGTTGGGCTAGATTGCCCATATATCTGTAATATAATAGATCGTATCTTAGATAGAGTTTTACCCGTGCACGGTTAGGTGCACGCCTAAATTAGAAAGTCCGCTGGACTATAAATATGTATCTAGGGTTTATGGAATAAACAACAACCAACGTTCAACCAACAAATCAATCTCGGCGCATCGCCAACTCCTTCGTCTCGAGGGTTTCTACCGGTAAGCAACATGCTGCCTAGATCGCATCTTGCGATCTAGGCAGCACAAGCTCCACGTTGTTCATGCGTTGCTCGTACTGAAGCCTTGTTGATGGCGAGCAGCGTAGTTATCATAGATGTGTTAGGGTTAGCATAGTTCTTCGCGTAACATGCTATCGTAGTGCAACCCTTGCATGTCTAGCCGCCCTCACACCTATCTCAGGTGTGGGGGCGGCACCCCGCTTGATCATTATTTAGTAGATCTGATCCGTTACGATTGCTCCTTGTTCTACAAGGATTAGTTTAATATCTGCAATAGTTAGGCCTTACAAAGGGGTGGAGGATCCAGCGGCACGTAGGGTGTCGTTCGCTGGCCCTAAACAGGATGTTCCGGGATCAACCTTGTGTTGGTTTTTAGGCCTTGTTTAGGATCGGCTTACGATCACCGTGCGTGGCCGCGAGGCCCAACCGTGAGTAGGATGATCCGATTATGCGGTGAAAACCCTAAATCGTCGTAGATTTCATTAGCTTTATCTTGATCAAGCAGGACCACCATATATTCGTGCACCTCGTACGAATCATGGGTGGATCGGCTCCCTGAGCCGATTCACAGGATAACCTGAGAGCCGATCGAGGCTCGTATTTAATGTTTACATGTATGCCATGCAGGAAACTAAGCGAGGCATCTCCTTCACCTTCCTGACCAGGTATAGGTCAGGTGGCACGCCCTTGCATCAGCATCGGACGTGTGACCAGAAGGCTTTGCGGGCCGTCGCTCGGAGGGACCTCAGCCAGCCGCAGCTCTAGGTTGTTCCCGGCTCTACGGTGTTGCCCGTCGCTGCCCGCCGGTGGGTTTCTGACGACAACAACGGCGAGAGAAGAAAAGTGGTGCTGCGCCGGAGAGGCATGTCGGCGTTGTTGTCTCGTCAAGGACTCGTTCACGGAACGGCGGCCAGGGAAAGGGGGGCTCGTCTACAAAGTATATTGCGGCGTATAGGTGACCAAACATTCTAATCATCGGCACTAGAATGGAAGAAAGGCCAATGCAATTAAGAAGTAGCTAGTATGAACTAAATGGAATGCCTCATACTTTGTTGGTCGAAACAAATATGAACATACCGGGATGGCGTTAGTGAGGCCAGGTAGGATGCACAAGAGATTGATATTTGTGCCATCACACCAGGCTCACTAGCGACACCCCGGAGTGTACAGTTGACCGAACATTCTAATCATCGGCACTAAAATGGAAGAAAGAGCCAAGTGGTATCAACTAAATGGAATGCCTCATACTTTGTTGGTCGAAACAAATATTAACATCCAGGGATGGAGTAAGTGAGGCCAGGTAGGATGCACAAGATATTGATATTTGTGCCATCACACCAAGCCTCACTTGCTCCACCCCCGAGTGTACGAGTGATCGACCAACCATCTAATCATCGACAAGTAAATCACTTGGGGTAATGTTAAAATGTTTGTCTCCATATTTGGGAGACATTTTTAATATTGGAGTCTAGCTAATGGAAATCAAGAACTAGTCTTGATCTCCAAATGGTGATTAGAGGGAATTTATTCATCTTAAGCAACATTAGGGACAAATGGGATCATGCAAGGGACTTGGGTCATTTGGATCATAAGGCATCAATTAAGGAGGCAACCAGGGACAAAGGGAAACATTTGATGATCCATTATCATAGGCAACAAAGCGAACTTTGTCCCCTCTAATCTAGCTAGAGTCCTTAAAAGAAATCCATCATAAGCATGGTCAAATACACATATATAGCATGGGGCAGATGCTCCAAAGGGATTATATATTCATCACTTGGTAATTTGGAGAGCAAACAAGCAGTAGCCATGTCACTCAATCCAATAATATAGTAATTTGGATCATAAGGCATCAATTAAGGAGGCAACCAGGGACAAAGGGAAACATTTGATGATCCATTATCATAGGCAACAAAGCAGCAACTTTTTCCCCTCTAATCTAGCTAGAGTCCTTAAAAGAAATCCATCATAAGCATGGTCAAATACACATATATAGCATGGGGCAGATGCTCCAAAGGGATTATATATTCATCACTTGGTAATTTGGAGAGCAAACAAGCAGTAGCCATATCACTCAATCCAATAATATAGTAATTTGGATCATAAGGCATCAATTAAGGAGGCAACCAGGGACAAAGGGAAACATTTGATGATCCATTATCATAGGCAACAAAGCAGCAACTTTTTCCCCTCTAATCTAGCTAGAGTCCTTAAAAGAAATCCATCATAAGCATGGTCAAATACACATATATAGCATGGGGCGAGATGCTCCAAAGGGATTATATATTCATCACTTGGTAATTTGGAGAGCAAACAAGCGAGCCATATCACTCAATCCAATAATATAGTAATTTGGATCATAAGGCATCAATTAAGGAGGCAACCAGGGACAAAGGGAAACATTTGATGATCCAGTAAGTGCATGACACTTTGAGCTACCCAAGAATAAAGGCCAACAGTGGATAAACATCTGCTCAACCATTTCTTGCACTAGAGGAAAAGTAACCAACATTGAAACTTGAATAGTCAAGTGACACTACAAGCAGCTCACACACACATGCAAACACATGTGTTGACAGTAACTAAACAATGAGAAGAACACCACCAGGATATTCATGGGTACTTAATTAGGATCAGTAGGGAATTGATAAAGTACGGTGAGGAGCAAGCATACCATCAGAAACTGTCAATTTGAGAGAAATAACATTGGGGTAATGTTAAAATGTTTGTCTCCATATTTGGGAGACATTTTTAATATTGGAGTCTAGCTAATGGATATCAAGAACTAGTCTTGATCTCCAAATGGTGATTAGAGGGAATTTATTCATCTTAAGCAACATTAGGGACAAATGGGATCATGCAAGGGACTTGGATCATTTGGATCATAAGGCATCAATTAAGGAGGCAACCAGGGACAAAGGGAAACATTTGATGATCCATTATCATAGGCAACAAATCAGCAATCTTTTTCCCTCTAATCTAGCTAGAGTCCTTAAAAGAAATTCTACTTAAAATGAAGTAGCTCTCTGTTGGTATTGGTTACCAACGGGAACTCAAGCCACTACTTGATCTTACTAATTCAAAGCGGGACCAATGCGGGACCAGTGCTGATGTTGCCATCATCTACGCCCCCAAGAACTCTCTCATGCTCTCTCTCACATGCCATGCCACCGCTTGCTCCAAAACACAAGCATCACGGGCAGAGCATAGAAAAAATATATAGCTAACGACACGGTAAAACAAAAAGAATGTTTGACTGTTTTTATTCATGATGACCACAACAACAAAGACAACAAGCATCCGGATCGAGCACAACATCATCCTCTCTGTAATTTTGTCCAGAGCAGCATCAACATCCGAGAGAACAACAGCAGCACAAGAGCATCCAGATCGAGCACAACATCCATAGCACAACATCAACACATCCGGAGCAGGGGTAGAGGAAGAGGGAGGGAGGGAGAGGTGGAGCTCACCGACGCTAGGGGTGGAGGAGGAGGTTGATGACGACGGCAGGGTGGAGGAGGAGGGAGGGGAGGGGAGAGGTGGAGCTCACCGACGATAGGGGTGGAGGAGGAGGTTGACGACGACGGGGGGTGGAGGAGGAGGAGGAAGACGCGGCGGCTCCTCCTCCTTGACGCGGCGGCCCCTCCTCCTCCATGCGGCGGCCCTCCTCCTCCACGCCGCCGCGGCGCTTGTGCTGCAGTGGCGGGGATGGGTGGAGCGTGGCGGCATGCGGCCCTCGCGGAGGAAGGAGGCGGCGGCGGCGACGGCGACGGCGACGACCATGGCGGCGGCGGCGGGGGAGAGGGGAGAGGCGCGCGGAGGTGAACGTACGGGCGTGGGGAGGGGAGGGGAGGGGTACGGGGATGATATAACTTACCCTATTTCTGTGGCGCACCAGCACAAGTGCGCCACAGAAATAACTACTTCTGTGGCGCACCAGAGCCAGTGCGCCATAGAAATAACTACTTCTGTGGCGCACCAGAGCCAGTGCGCCACAGAAATAGTTATTTCTGTGGCGCAGAAAGCATTGTGCGCCACAAAAATACCTACCCTAATAAATCGTGGTGGCAGAATGTGGGCCCCACATAATTTCTGTGGCGCACGGTTCAGCCTTGCGCCACAAAAATAAGCTATTTTTGTGGCGCACACTTCCTGGTGCGCCACAAAATAAGTTTCTGTGGCGCATTCAAAACGGTGCGCCACAAAACTAAGCTTCGCCTATAAGGGTTTTCCTACTAGTGACGTATGGAAGTGGGCTTCACGATAACAATTTCCACCGTATTAACATAGGTCCATTCCAATACTTTTCAGTTCTAGTCTCTCCAATGATATTGACCAGAGATCGCCCATATATTCAAAGAGCACCGGTCGTGGTGTAAGCAAATGAGTTGTCCAGGTTTGCAAGGAACTAAGAATAGGTTTTACAGCTAGGATGCGCGACCAAGTAGGATGGGCACCATACCCATACTTGAAATCCTAATATGATCTGCCTTGCATCAAACTGGTACCATGGAACTCCCGCATGTTAGCGGTGTCCACGGCATCCACACCCATCCTGAGTGCCAGTGGTCTGCTTTGATGTTGCTATCAAGTGTCGAATTAAGTTGATCATGGTGTGAATGTGTGAGTATGCAGTTGCTAATGTCCTTAGTACATGTTGAAATATGGGAGTTGAGCAGGAGGGTTCATAGGTAACTTTGGTAGCTAATCATCTATTTCTGATCATGAATTTTGATTTGACCGTAAATGTAGAAGAGTTGCACAAAGTTCAAGAAATGATCACAAGGGTTGATGCACTAAGAACAAACTACTTGCATGTCGAACATGCACAAAAGTAAATCTCAAAAGAGCACTTTATGGAGTGACATGTACATGATGTGCTGATGTACATATGCTCAGTATACCTTCAGATGTAATATTGTGCATCCATCTTCTATATTTGAGATTCCACAAAAAGCCTTATATGTCCAAGATTCCACCGTGATTATGAAACTTCATACATTAATGAGAGGTCGAACAAAATAAAATAAAAACTATTAAGACTTTTTTGTAGGAACTAATTATTGTGACTTTCTCCAGCAAATCGAAAGCTGAAATCTAAATAAATGAGAGATCAGATAAATCACATACATAGAAAGCTGAAATCTGAACTAACTCCGATAAGAACACAAAAGCTTGCTGAATAACAATAGTTAGCTGACACAGGAGACATGATTAGGGTGGAGTGAATCACTTTAGTAGCATGGAGGAAGTTTTGTCACTTCGTGATCGCAAGAATCTTCTTCTTCTGAAGTGCACATAATCAATTTTGTTATGTAGACATTCTCCTGTAAACTTTCTAAGACAGAATTGTTACTGGAGCTCTCAAGTTGGTACCCAAGTGACTCCAGCCTCCAAAGAATACATCGAGCCACCAAATTATATTCATAAACAAGCATGAAATTTTGGTTACACTAAAACTAACAGAATTGCTTGATAAAAAAATCCTTCTGTGTAGTGACTTTGGCCACTATGTAAAATCAAACTAGTCAAAAGCCTCAATGGAGCAATGGACCAATTAAACAACAGTTGAGATGGAAGTGGTCCATTGGATGAAGACAGATGGTAAAGCCTCAAAAACAGTAGTGACTAGTCAGCTATGTAAACATAAGTCCAAACAGAAATACACTGCTGTGTTTGGATGCATAGAAAGTTGGCATGGAATTGAATTGGACCAAAATTTCAAATCTAAGGTGGAAATGAATTGGCTTCTAATTCAATTCTGTTGTTTGGATGTGTTTGGAAATTGCTGTTGGAATTAAAGGGTGAAAGCAATTCCAAAAGCTGTTTGGATGAAAAACTATGGAATTTGGAATTTCTCCACAAGCGGCCAGCAGAACGAAGCTACTAGGAGCACCCATCCCCTGCGTGCTCGAGCTGGACCCTCCACCATGGCTCGAGCAGGAGGTGGCCAGAATCCCATCAAAGCGGCGGCCACCAAGTGGAGCATCGGAGCAGGCCGGCGTCGGCCAGATCTCCTCCAGGAGACTTCGCTGTAGGCTGGAGGCGGCGGCGGCGGAGGGAGGGCCGCGCGGCGGCGGTTGCAGTAACGCGGCGGCGGTTGCAGGGACGCGACGGCAGCGCCTGCCGCGGCCGAGACCGAGCGGGGCGGGTGGCGAGAGGAGCAGCAAACGGCGACGGAGGGAGGCTGGGGCACACGCCGGCGGGGGAGGGAGGCAGGGGCACCAGCGGGAGCACGCTGTGGAGGGAGGCGGGGGCACACGCCGGCGGCGGAGGGAGGCGGGGCTCATGCCGGCGGCGGAGGGAGGCGGGGAGCTCACGCCGGGTGGGGATGGAGACGGGCGCACGCCGGCGGCGGAGGGAGGCGGGGCTCAAGCCGGTGGCGGAGGGAGGCGGGGAGCTCACGCCGGGTGGGGATGGAGACGGGCGCACGGAGCGAAGGGATAGCCTGCGTTTCCGTGCCTTTCCGAGGGTGAGACCTCGGAAAGTTTTGTGGGCTGTTTGCACGCGAGGTGGGGGGCTCGGAAATTGGCTGGGCTTTCCACATATCAATTCAAAGCGCAGTCCAAACAGCAGAATTTGCGGAATCGACCCAAATTCCAATTTCATGCCCAGTTTCTATGCATCCAAACACAGCCTGAGAGAAAAGGGGAAGTTGAAGAAATCACCATAACAATGACAAATCTCTAAAGCAACATTTCAACTTAAGCGTAACCTAGATCGGAGTGGCAGGGATAAATAGTGACTAGTGAGAGACAAGCAAAAAGGAACCAAAATAAGAGAATCCAGTTCCTTCATACATACCAAAAACTGAACATAAACTGTGAGCATTAAAATTTTATTAAAAGAGAAAACATGTACAAGAAAGAAGAAAGGAATGTACAAAAGGAGGACTTAGCCCAGGGCATAGCCCAAACAAACTACAGAGCGTCTAGCCAGGCCAAGAGGGGAGATTTCAGGTCGTCCTTCATTCTGTAAGAAAGAAGGAAGATGTCTCTTTTAAAAGAAAAGGACCAAGCACTAATGGAAGGTGTTACATTATCAAAAATGAGAGAGTTCCTATGATTCCAAATCTCCCAACAAGCAGTGGCAAACCCTTCGAAGAAGAAAGGTCTTCCAAAGTTGCATCTTGCAGCGGAGATCAACTGAGGAGGATCCAGGCTATCATTAATTGTCATATGACTTAGCATTTTCTCAACCAAAGAAACATGGATTGTGAAAAATCAGATCACTAGTTTTTCAATTGCTGAGACTAAGAACTAAGAGTGTTTGTGACATGGACAGTTGCTAATGGGCAGAAGCTGCAGAGTTACCATCTAAACATCAAGTACACCAAAGGATATAAAATCTTATGTTAAGATGTCAAAATTGAACTTGGGGGACAACTTCGCAGCACAATCTGTATCATACTAATGTGTATCAGCGAGCCCAGGGACACTGTCCGTTTGACAGTTAATGAACTTTCATTTAATAGTCTCGTCAGAACAAGCAAGTAACGCGCAAAAACGAAAGTTGTTCAGCAATCCCACTGCCAGAGTGATCTTCACGACATGATGCCAGGGAACCAGATGCCTCTCCAGGCTCTACATGAGTAGCACAGTATTTTTCTTCTTGCAAAATCCAGTGTGCTCGGGCTCCAAACAGATCTCATTGATGAGGAACTCAATCTTGCGACCTAAAAGAACTCCTCGGACAGTCTCAAAATGAGCAGATTCTTGGACACCAAAGTTTCAGTCTTATGGCAAAGCATCTCCATCTGGTGCTTTCCCAAGACATCGAGATGCATAATCATCAGCGAGGCCTGGAACGCTATTCTTATAAGGATCCACAAACTTCTTTACAAATTTATTTTCAGCCATCGAGGCTGTGGTATAGTAATCCCACTCCACATTCAGTAATCCCTTCTCCCTGAGAACCTTGAGCAAGGATTGTCGGGGCATCAACCGCTTCTTAACGCTATACATGATCAGCACTGGCCTTTGGGCAATGTACGGTGCCTGCAGACCAATATTCTTCATCAAGAACTCCAAAGCTTGCTGTATCTTTTCGTCAGATTTTGCCAGGACAGGCGGCGCCTTCTTGGCAATCATCAATATATCACCCTGTGAAAACCCCAGCTCCCGCAACAGCTGCACTTTCCCGTCGAGAACATTCTTGCTCATGAAGGAGAGTGTGGCGAGTGCGCGTCGGAACATCCTCGAGCCCCGCACCGCACCTAACTCCTCCGCCTGCGCGATGGCGCCCAGGAGAATCTCCGGTTTCACCGTGAACAGCCGACTGGAGTACAAGCTTACCCTGGCAATCTCGCAAGCACTTACCCCGCACTCCTGGATGGTGTTGATGTTCGGCTTGATCACCTTCTCGAGGCTGGCGCTGAGAAGCTGGCGGTTTGACTTGGCGAGAACGAGCACCTCGTCGTAGGTGCCCAGGGTTTGGAGCCAGAACTGGATGTTGCCGCGGACAGCCCTCGTGCGGCGGATGGAGAGGACGGTCGCGATCTGCGAAGGCGAGAGGCCGATGTCGGTAAGCTCGGCGAAGCGGGGGCCGAGGACCCTCTCCACGGTGGCGGACAGGATGAGCGGGTCGGCGGCCACGGCGGCGGCGATGTCGGCGCGGGGGACGCCCTTGGCTCAGGATGCAAATGGACGCGGATTTCCGTGGAGTCCGTTCGTCCGTGTCCGTTAAAATAGTCAAACGGCGTCGCGGATGGGCCGTGCAGTTTACACGGACTCACGGACAACTTCCACAGAGCCTGCCAGGCCCGTTCGTCCGTCTGCAAAATAGAAAAAGAACGAACAAGTCTCCACTTCTCCATCTCCCACGATGGGCACGGCGGCACGCCGCCACGCTGTTCGCTGCCGCTGAGCCTGCGCCCCGCTCCTCGCCACCAGCTTGCACCCGCTCCTCGCCGCCCTCCAACTCCCCCCAACCCCCCGTCCTAGCTCCTCCCCTCTAGCTACTCGCAGGACGGTCTCCAGCGCCGAGCGCCTGGCCGCCGCCGGTTCCCCGCTCCTCGCCGGCAGCCTGCACCCGGCTCCTCGCCGCCCTCCAACTCCCCCCACCCCTCCCCGTCTTAGCTCCTCCCCTCGAGCTACTCGCAGGACGGTCTCCAGCGCCGATCGCCTGGCCGCCGCCGGTTCCCCGCTCGTCCGCGTATGTCCGGCGGATGTCCGTAGAAAACTGAAATACTTATACGGAGACTGTGGACAGCTAAAATTGTTTACACGGCTGACAAAAAATATGTGACGGACGTCACGGACTCGTCCGTCTACATCCTGACCCTTGGCCAAGAAGAAAGCCACGGTGGCCCGAGGCCTGGAGAGAGAAGTGAGGCGGGAGAGCCTTTTGGAGGCCTTGAGGGCTTGCTCTCGGGTGAGGCCGCAGTCCGTGACGAGGAATTTCTTGACGGAGAAGGATTTGAGGAAGATGGATGCGGTGGTGGAGAGGAGGCAGTGGAAAGGAACGAGGTGGGCGGCGGGGGCATGGGATGGTTGGTAGCCGGGGAAGAGAGGAAGGACGCGCGTCCGGAGGTAGCGAATCATGGCGTCACGGCGGCGGTGAGCGGGGCGGAAAAAATCAGCGGCGAGCGGCGGCGGAATGTCAGAATTTGGGTTTAGGGCTACTCAATGGCTGGCCCCATATTTGGTATTTGGGCCCGATATAAAGAGGCCCGCCCTGACCCATGTCCGAAATTTGTTAAAAATGTACTCCCTTTTAATGAATGTAAGGTCTATATATTTTAAAAAAAGTTAAAAAAAGTAAATTTGACAAAGTTTTAGGAAAAAGATTTTCTAATTTCTAAATTATATAAATATAATATGAACATATATTTCATGATATATCTGCTGATATTGATTTTGTATTTTACATGTTCATAATTTATTCTAAAAACTTTATCAAATTTTGCATAGTTTGTTTTTTAGAAAAAATATAAATCTTATTCATTGGAATGGAGTTAGTATCACTATCAATAATCAAGTACTCTTCCTTCTCTGTTTTCTTTCACATATTTTTGCTTTAGTATACTAAGGTCCCTCTATGCATGTTCTAATTAACTCAATGACCATCTATAACACCGAGTTGTAAAAACACATCTATACCATCGAAAAAATGAAGCAAAAAAAAACCAAAATATAATTTTAGAGCCAATCAAAGATATGATTCTATTCTAGTGACTAATCTCGTTCGGCTGAACATGAATTCTATTTGAAATAAGGCATGTCAAAGTATTCTACCTTCTCAACTCTGTGTGCAAGAATTGAATCTGAAGTTGAAATTGAACTCAACATTTACTAAATCAATTACGGTTTTGTATCTATTTAAAATTTATCTGTACTAGTGGTCAAACTAGAATGATTTCAAATTTCTGAGGACCACGATACTTCCCCAACATAATCCGCATTTTAAATGAAAGACCAATGGCTTCTATTTAAGTTTTCTGGCAAAGAAGATGAAAAAATGTATGAAAATGATTTTAGCAGACAACTATATTTTGGAAAACATCCTCACCTCTGATATGGGGTTTTATCTTCTACCTGGGAGTATATATTATAGGAGTAGAATGAATATGACTAGGTTCTGTATTTTCAGGACAAACATGGGAAACAAAAAAAATACAGCATGGTTAAGTGGGAGGCAAATGAGAGTTGGGTGAGAAATATTTATTTATATTTAAATTATAAAAGTAGTGATCATGATCTAAGCTGTGAGATTCTGAGACGCAAGTACAGAAAGGCTTTTGCTAGTATGAGGCTGGAGGTTGATCCCAATTTTGGAAAGCATCACACATTAGTCAAAGGCCGGTTTGATCTTGCCTCTAACTATTGTGTGCTCAATGGCAAGAAACCACACTATGGCGTGATTGGGTCGTGGAGACACCTCTGAAAACACAATTTCCTTCCCTCTTTGTTTTAGCAGCTTGATAATACACTGTATCAGTACGATTTGTGGGATCACGGTGTGTAGGGCTTGGCTTTTCGATTCACCTTTTTTTTCTCGAAATGGAGGCAAAATATTTGCCACATCTTCATTAGTTAGAAAGAGTTCACAAGACGAAAGCCAAGGCGGCAAAAAAGAAAGAGTCAATGTTTTACTCTTGCAGCGTAACGAAACTCAAGTGTTTAGCTCCGGTCAGCGCCTAGTTGGTGGCTTAAGATTTGAGCTCAAAACATCATTGAGTGCACACTGGAGAGGGATCGAAGATAAATTTATCTCGCTCTGCCTCGGGCCTTGGGGTAGAAATGGAGCAAGTGTTTGTAATGGTTGTTGTTGCTTGGTCTATGTGGCCAAAGGCGGAGTCGGTAGGGGGTCGAGGATGGTCAACCGATTGGAACAGGAAAAAAATCAGGACCGTGTCGTGGGCTCGCTCTATCGCTCGCCTCCAAATTCCGTCTCACGCTCGGTCGTGTCTCTTCCCATGCCGCCCGCGCCTCCTCTCTCACCAGCCGCCGCCACGCCCCACCCCAGCCGGCACGCGGCAGATAGTGCCCCGCCCAGGTAGCGCCCTGCCCCGCCGGCAGCTCGTTCCTCCTCTCGCGCCCACATCTTCTCTCGTCGGCCGCCGTCACGCCTCCTCGGCTCCTCTCTCGCCGGCATCCTCCACGCCCCGCCCAGCCGCCGCCACGCCCGCCACGCAGCAGGCAGCGCCCCGCCCGGGCAGATCTTGCCCATTTGCCTGCCCCTGCCTGCCCCGCTCTGATGGACACCCGTGAGGAAGATGAGTGGATTCAGTTTGAGGAGGAAGAAGAAGCAGCGTTGGCTCAAAGCTCAGCAAGAAAAGGTGGCAGAGGGCTCAAGAAAAAGGGCACGCCAACAACAACAATAACATGTTCATTTCCATTTCTTTCTTTCTTTCTTCAGATTTTATTTTTATTTTTGATATGTACTTGTCCAGTGACTAGTATTGTGACTAGTATTGTGTAAGAGATTGTTAGAATCATTGTTGTAGGACAATGCACAAACAGAAGAGAATGGGAGATGATTGGCTCAATGATTTGATGTCTTGTTCTTGATAGTCATTTTGTAATTGTATTTAATGAAATATGCAAACTAAATCGATTAGAACCTTTTTGGTTGAATATATTTTCTTTTCTATCAAAATAAAAAAATTAGAGCTTATTTTTCCAACACAGCTCAGTTCAATTTCTGGTTCCGCCGTTGTATGTGGCAACCACACCAACAATGAAGCTGGTTTTACCCGTTCATCTGCAGGAGACACAAGGTGCCGTGGCCCATGGGTAAAATCGACGCAAAGCTGAGCCCAACGTCGCGCCACCTGAAGCCTTCTGCTATCTATGCTATAGTTTGCATCCTTCTCCTGCAGGCAATTTGTATTTGATGATTGCCTGTGTCGAGGCTTTGACAGTGAAGTGTCAGTCTCCTGGTCTATAGATGCAAGGGATTTCCTTTTGCCAATCTGATGTCCCCCGATCAGCCCTTTTGTGCTCTCTTTGTAGCAGACGTTGAAAAACCTTCAGTATAAGGCGTGCCCATGCATGAGGATTCGTCTAAAAAAGCGCACATTCCAGCCAAAAACCATGTGCACAGATGTTGAGAACATCGGTATCTTCATGGCCAATTATTTGTTTTACAAAAGAAGAATCCCAAAGGGAAAAGAGAACTCAACTGCACATTGCATAACTAAAGAAGCTAATAGTTGATGTCATTGCTATCAGACAGCAAGTTATGCTGTCAGTTTGATGACAGATCGGAACTGACTAGAAAAGTACTCCCCATGTGCTGAAATTGAAGAACACAAACCGATGAATGGGATGCAGTGACACACCTTCATGCCAACAATGTCCTGCATATAAACATGGTCTATCGTAAGCTTCTTAGTCTCGGTTAGTATGGTGATGATGAACGGACGTCCATATATTTGGAGAGCAGAGATGGTTTTTATATACTCCGTATAAGCTACTAGGCTTGTAAGGCATCAGGAATTATTTTAGAGCCAAGGACTTCATATGTGTCACTTTGACCTCGTAATGAAGAGCATGATTTTTCGATAAAAGGCGCTTTATTACTCAAAACAAGCAATACACCCGGCCTCTGCATAATGAAGAGCCTGATAGACATCATAGCCATGTATATCCTGATATGAAGCTGGGAGAAGATGTTGTCGCCAATGGAGAAGGAGATCCCTTGCCATATGACCTAAATATCCAGGAACTATTCAAACACAGATATATCATTCTATAAAGAAATAAAAGGGTAGAACAGAATATACCAACAAAGTATAAATCAACTAACTGAAGACAGAAGGTTAATTACATAGTTTAATGATGCATCCATGTTTGCACATGGGCAAGTTAACATCCATATTTGATACATTTAGCGTGCACCTAAGTGTGACCACGGGCACATCGTGCATTGTAGCTCCTTGCTCAGTATATATTGCAGCACAAATGAGTTGTGAAGTGGAAATGGCATCAACAATCCACTCATAGACTGATGCCCATTAGACCAAATAAAAGTGCAGGGTAGCTCTATTTGAATCACATGTTCGTTCCAAAATTGTCCATATATCAAGTCAAGAAAATGAATAGTCAAAGATGAAACCAATGGTACAGGAGAACTGGCCAGAGTTTGCCATGAAGAAACAGTTATTTTACCTAGAACAAAGCTCCATCTTTATCCCACCCCGTAGAGGCAGAGGCGACCCTATAGTATTACGTAGGTGAGGGAAGGATGATGTGGATTGGGGGTAATACATGGTTTTGGAAGTTGCTAAATCAGATGGTGCATTACGGAGACTTTTTAGTTCTATTCTGCTCTACTACCCTTTATAGTAAATCCTTTTTGAGATGTTCTTTTATAAACCTGACTCAAGATAATGTACTACAGTTACATCGGTTTCTTCTAGCAACAATAAGGCATTATACATTAGAGACTGAGATTGCACGAAAATGAAGAGGCTCATCTCTTTTAACGACAAATAATCTAGCATCCACACCATGCCACGGCGTGGTTTGAAGTTTTAAACCATAATACCAAGTTGATGAAGTCATGGATTCCACCAGAATAACTGAGCACCTACATGATTATTTGTAGCTGCTAGCTTAAATTACAGATATTTGTTCGCTTTATAAGAAACGCTTGGCAATCAGTACTGTAGTTTGAAGCTGGAAATATATTTCGTGATACAAATATAGATTGACTAATATGGCAATTCACCTGATGTTAATTTCATTACCAAATATTCATGCAAGGCGTCACACAGCAAGTTATATTGGGCTGAAGAACTAGAAGATTACAACTTCACACCATCTTCAAAAATTATCCAGTCTTCTTGTAAAATGTTAAATCTGCGATTTCCATGATTACTCTTTGTGGTGTAGGATCTAACTGATTTCAACGTGGTTTGTACAAAGCACGGAATTTTGCCACTTTCTAAAAATTAATCTTCAGTAGCTGAAGTGACAACCTCTATTAGTTTGTAAATATTCAAATGCATGTTTTCGTGGAAGCAGAAATTTAAATAGAACCATTGGATATACAAATGTCAAGGCACATCTCCAAGAATTCTCATTACACTTTCCATTTCTGGCAAGATGAAAATTCATAGTCGGCAGCTCTGTTTTTTCCTCGGTTAAGAGCACTATATAGGATCATCCAGAGAAAAATTGTATAAAACTATAACAGTGGATCAGGGGGGTGTGGGGGACAAACCTTAAACTCTTGGGCCCAACACAGCAATCCTATGGTACTCACCCATGACAGCCATGGCACATTATCTAGTTCTCCTTCTTTGGTAGCAATTCCATGGGTATTTTCTGAGCACAGGTAGAAGCATAAACATCAGCGAGGCCTGGTAAACTCTCCTTGTAAGGATGCACGAACTTGGCAAGAAACTTCTTCTCGGATAGCGAGGCAGCATAGTAATCGAACCGGAGATCCAGCAGCCCCTTCTCGTTGAGTAACTTAAGCAAGCGGTACCGAGGGAACAGACGGCGCTCGAGGCTGTACTTGAGCAGCACCGGCCTTTGAGCGATGTAGGATATCTCCAGTCCAGCAACCTTTGTCAGGAAATGCATATTCCTCTGCAGCCTCTCCTCGGACACGGTCAGGATACCCGGCATCTTCTTCACAGCCAGCAGCACATCGTCATGCGACCAGCCAAGCGTCTCGAGGACCTGAATCTTGTCGGTGAGCTTCTCGGGACTCTGCAGCGTGAACGCCACGAGCGCGTAGAGGAACATCCGCGAATTCTGCGACACGCCGAACTTGTCAATGTGCGCCAGAGCGTCCTGGACCTGCTGCGGGGTCCTGACGAGCACCCGGGAAATGAAGGGCTCGGAGAAGAGAGAGGGGTTTAGCCCGCACTGCTGGAGGAGGGCCAGATTTGGCTTGGCCACCTTGTCGAGGTCGGCGGCGAGGAGGCCGGAGTTCATCCGGAGGGCCTTGAGGAGCTTGTCGTAGGAGCCGAAGACCGAGAGCCAGAAGTCGAGGTTGCGGCTGAGGGAGCTGCTGCGGAAGGAACAGAGGGCGAGCGGGACGAGGCGCGCGATCTGGGAGCGCGAGAGACCGAGCTCGCTGAGCTCGGTGACGCGCGGCGCCAGAGTCCTCTCCACGCTGGCGCAGAGGAACCGCGGGTCGACGGCGACGAGGGTGGTGATGTCGGAGCGGGGGACCCCGAGGTCGGAGAGGAAGGCGAGGACGGCGTCGGGCTTGGAGGAGGATTTGAGGTGGGAGATCTTCTTGGATGCCTTGAGGGCCTGGGCGCGGGTGACGCCGCAGGTGGCGACGAGGTAGTCCTCGGCGGCGAAAGGGGTTGCTGCAGTGGATGTGGTGGTGGCGGAGAGGTTGCGGTGAAGGGCGAAGATGGGAGAGAAGCGGGAGGCGGGGTGACGGGACGGGGAGTGTAGGAGGAAAGAGAGGATGCGCGCTCGGAGATGGATCATAGCGTTCCGGCGGCGGGCGGCCGGCCGGCGGATGGTTTCCCGACGGCTTGGGGATAATGTAGGGCGTGTAAAATCTTATCTTCTTTCCCGATTTTGGGAGGGAAATGTCTTCTTCCGGCCTTGTTTACTTCTCTCGTATTTTTTTCCCCGATGGGTATGAGGATGGGAGGGGATTTAGTGTTCACCCAATCCCCTCAAATACCCTTCCCCAAAGATACACTAGTATGATGGAGAGCGTTTGATTTAGGCAAAAAATGCAGGGATGGGAGGGGATGGAAGGGGATATCTTGGGATTATGTCGTTCAAAACCGAAGAAGCAAACGGACTAGTGGGGATTTTCCGGGATACGAAATAATCTCCTCTCATCCCATAAATACCCTAGAAGTAAACAAGGCCTCCAGCTGCCCTAGGCCTCGAGTAGATCTCTGAAACTTCAACTCCCAAAACTTGATCTGTCGTAGCTACCTTTTGTATGAGAGCTTTTTTTTTCTCTCTTCTCCTCTCTCCTCTCGACTCAGGCAAAAGATATTGTAATTCCTCTATTGACTAACATAAGATGTTTTAAATTGAACTAAATACTACAAAAATTAGTGAACTTACACGCTCAAAGTAAACTAGATACGAAACAAAATCAGTGAATCTGCAAAAAGGTTTTACATCAGTGAATGGAGAAAGTACTTGCTAATCCATATTGCATGTTTATATCACTCTATTGTATTTTCTCTAAATTATTTTTCCTTGTAAAATGGTTGGGCTCTAGTTTATCTCGAGCGAAGTCCTAATATGGCTCTCAAAAGGCATTTTTAGGGAGTGAAACCCAATCCTCTAGTAGACTCCGAAAAGGTGGCTCCCAAAGTCTGCTAGTGCCCTATCAATATCAATTTCACTATTTCACATATCTATCTATATCTATACCAAATAATAAATTAAAAAAGGGGTTCCGTCGTCCATCAATTTTGTTTCCGACTTTACCCCTACAGGGTTTGGAATATTACTTTGTTCTGCCACCGCAAAGTCAACGTTTTTTTGCTTCTCTTTCGCACTCTGGCTAACTTTCCCTCGGGCTCCCCACTAACCGCTTCCGTGGACGCATGGTCCACCCTCGCGCAGAGCAACTGCTGTAGCCGCTGCACCAAAGAGATGCTAGCACACCGCCGCCACCTGTGTCCTCGCTAAGAATCAAGTGAATGAATCCTAACGCTGTAATGGAGATCCACGACTACGAATCTGTCTAACGATGCACGCGAGATCTGGTGGACGCTCCCCAGCTCCGCGATATACTCCTCCGCACAGAACCACGCTGGACGCAGTATCTCGGTCCTGCCTAGGAACTCGCCCAACACTTCACCTCTGCTCTGCCCAAGCCTCTTCTGGTCGGCGCACCATATAGATGGGTCTACACTCCTCCCAAGAACTCCTTCCGACGAAGACCGTTAGAAGGGATTGCGGGTCAAGGGCTGACATGGATTTGAAGCGACGAAAAAATAGCGCGCTACTTCGGCGTTATAGCGGTGCTATAGCGTATTTGGAAAGTAAACGCTACGCTATGCACATTTGGCTCGCTATGGCGCTAAGCACGCTATTAGCATCGCTATGCGCGCTATTTTTCGTAGCGTTATAGCGGCGCTATTTTTATAGCGTTGTAGCGGTGCTATTTTTACATGAAAATCGAGTAGCCGACTAGCTATTTTGGATCTTTTGTCCCACGAGCTTCCTAAATCCCCATTCTAACCGTAGTCATTCAACCCGTTGAAAACCACAGAAGCACATCGAAAATTCCCACTCCTCCTCATACGACGCGTACATGTTGAAGAGGAAGAATCAACCTCACAACGAGTAAGAGCTACTGATGCAATCTGCCTAAGAAGAAGCTGCTTCTAGTTTTTCATTATGATGAGCTGCAATAAGGGATTCTTCTTCTGAATTAGATGATGAACGAATGCATTATCCATCTAGTTCATCTTATTTTGATTAATTACTACTTAATGCTATGTAGTTGACTCTTTAATTGTTTGCATGTTGGTAGGTTAATTAGTTATCTACTTGTCTACCTTTTGACCGACGAATCTTTATCTTTCAGTGCGATCATGACTTTATCAATTTAATTTGTTGATCGTTGTGACGTGGATAATTTTTGAGCTGCTAAAATCCTTAGTATATATATACATTTTTTTATTTTTTTATTTTCACGTTATAATCTTCATAGCGTATTTTGGAAGGCCACGCTATTTTGTTTAGCGCGCTATTTTTTTCCTTGATTTGAAGACATGGATTTGAAGAAGAGAATGTCGATTCAGGGAGAAATTTTGAGATAGGAGGCCGATCTGTATTGAGATAAAGGGGTTTTTTCCGCCCATCGGTATGGATAGAAAGGGGTGTTTTCCCGTGGATGTTGACTTGGTCAAGTTTTGTAGGTCCAACATTTCGACGGCCGCGTGGACACACAGTGTTAGAGCGGTGCTAGAAAAAATCGTGCAGCTCTTCTACTATACGAGGGTCATGATTTGGTGGCATGTGCCTTGGTGAGTGTGGTTGAGAAAAAAGTTGCATCATTTGTTAGCCATACATCAGTTCCGAAATTAATCGAGTGAAAATATCTTGAAGATTCAATTATAATATAATACTTCCTCCATCTAAAATAGATATCTTACTTTTGTCTAGATACGGATGTATGTAAAAGCATTTTTAGTTATAGATATACCCGTATCTGAAAAAGGCTAAGACACCTATTTTTAGACGGAGATAGTAGTAATAAGATTGACCATTTAGCATGAACCTTGATCCAGTCTAGCAAAAAAAAAAAAAACTACACCATACCTGTCATA
This sequence comes from Lolium perenne, assembly GCF_019359855.2. Taxonomy (NCBI): domain Eukaryota; kingdom Viridiplantae; phylum Streptophyta; class Magnoliopsida; order Poales; family Poaceae; genus Lolium; species Lolium perenne. The sequence goes on from NC_067250.2 coordinate 47,391,509, forward strand.
CAAAATTGAGGGATTATTTCATCTCATCTTTTAAATTATTTTCCTCTCCCCATTTCTCTGGGGAGCGAGTGCACAGACACCGCGGCTAGCAACACTAACATTCGCCACTACTGCCGCGTGGTACCACCACCTTACACATGAAAGCAGGTGTACTCCTTCTCTGTCTCTAGGAAATCGTCAAAAAAAAAAAAGAGAGCCACCTCTATCGTCGCTGGAGCGCCACAAGATGATTACCATGAAGATCCAAAGGTCATCGGGGAGGCAGGTGCATGAAGAGTAGCTACACAGATCACGAAATCGCTATCATGGCGACGATGGTCACACTTGTTTTTAGGTTCGTGTGGCCGATGACCGTCAATGTTGGTGCAACCACGTCGAGGGAACACGTTATATGTTTTCCTGCTTTCACCTGGTAGATCGATCTATAGCTTCCTTATGTTATGTATTAGTATGCGGACCTTTTGTGGACAGCCGAGGCGGCGACACCTCTAGACTCAACGATAACACATTTGAGCTGCCCCAACATTTTGAAAAATCAGAAGCCTGAAATCTAGTATTAGACATCAACTACATATTAAATAAAAAAACAATCCGTAGCAATGCACAGGTAAATAAAGGATGTAAGATTTCTCCCTTCTTTTATGGACGTTGCTACACGGTGCCCAGGCACCAGATTGTCTTACGGAGTGCTCTCCCTTAAAAAGGAAAGTGATCCCCAACTTAAAAGCGACATATTACTAGAAGTGGAAACTTGACCCGGGCTTTCCGAATTGAAAGCGACATATTACTGAAGTGAAACTTGACACGGGATTCCTTTCTTGCTTTCTTACGCACGCCAGAGCGAGTGGGCATAAGTTGTCCATGCGCACGCACATGTAACCGATCAGCCCATGCAATTGAAGCACGCTATGATATACAACGTGAACTGTTCCAACCCATGAAATTTAGTTGCAAAGCTACATCTAGATTTTACAAAAAAAAAAAACACATTCCTAATAAATAAAAATTAATACACTTAATTTTATGATCTAATTGAGGATGTAAAAATGCAGCGATGGATGTAAGAAAAATATAAAAATTACATCCAAAATCACCAAAACTGAGATCACAAATATACTAGTGTTTTACAGCTTGATCCATTGAGCGTTCAGGATGTATAAAAATGATAAAAATTACATCTAAAGTAGAGAAAGAAATTAATATAGTTACATTCTACTGGAAGTGAAAAATTTAAGAAGCAATAATTAGTCTGCAAAAAAATACATCTAGGGGATAAAATATACATCCTTCTACTGATCTGGAAGTAAAAAAGAATTAAGAGGCAAAAGTTAGTCTGCAAAAGTTACATCCGGAGAACAAAATTTGGACCCTTCTATTAATCTGGAAATAAAAAACTACATAACCAATATGCAATAAAGTAGATCAAGTAGTAATAAGTATCATGCTCATAAGTCTGGTCTTTTTTCAGAGGCAAACCATGAAGTTCTACAAATACAAGCATCAAAATAATAATTTTTATGAGCTATTACACCAGAAGCAAAGAAGAAGCCGACGCGGGCTTTGCAGTCTGAATCCTAGAGCGAGGGTCAACAGTTCATGTCATTATATGATTCCACGGACCTCAAAGAACACTACTCAGTTTTGACTCAAAATCGTCCACATAATCAGGTACGTACTATATGCCATCAAATTGCCCCCAAGAACCAAATCCTTGTGCACAGCACGGTATTGCAGTGTATCAATCTAAACACCACGGGCATAGGCAGAGAGGCAGGTAAGGGAGTGACCAGCAGACCAGAGACGAGTGGAACTTAGATGTCGCGTCGAAACTGTGACATGAAGGCCAGGGGATTTAACAATTTGTATCGGCTGAGGAAGGCAAGCTGAAGCTGGTACCTCAAAGGAGACTTCGCGGCCAGAAACATACCCACCGCGCCACCAGATCGAACCTGCAGTCAATTCACCGCCACCGCCACCGCCCCGCCCCAAACTCGAATCCGCTTACCCGCTCGATACGGCTGCAGATCTTCGCCTCCGATGAAGAGAATCGTGCGGGATCCCGCCACCGATTCACCCACCGGGAGGAACACCCCAAAACTTCTCGGCAGACTGCGACAGCGAGGTTGCTCCACCACCGCTCCCATCCACTAGGATCACCGCGCCACAGCTTACCGGCAATCCGCTCGCGCCGACTAGGCAGATTTATTGGGTAGATCGAGAGGGAGTGAGTCGTGAGAGGAAGTTGACTCGGATCCACGAGAGGAGAGGGGTTGAGGACGACGAAAGGAGGGGAAAAGCAGTCTCGTGTTTTGGAGGCTTGCGCCGCTTCGTTCAAGCCGCTCGATCGCGATCCGACGGCCACGAGAGGGGAGCACCGTGTAAGACTAAAACGTGCTGAGGCAGTAATTAGAAATTGGGTTCTTTTATCCTTGTTTTACTGGCGAAATTACAAGAGATTGACACCGCATACATTAAAACAGGTTCGTCTCGTCCGTCGCCGAACAAGTTCGCGCGTGTGTGTCCTGCGGCCGAAACGTGTACTCCCTCGTGAGTTGTCGTTCCCACCACACGTTAGCCCATGACATAGGCCCCATACAATCTGGGCTGGACCAGACCAGCCATATCAACGCACGGAGCCACGGACAAGTCACAAAAAAATACCATGCATATCACAAAGAGAAGAAGTTAGTTCCAAGTTTATATAGGTTCGCAAGTTCCAAGGATATCAGCAAGGTGCAACGAGGGCGGAATAAAATTCCCCATATGCTGATGGTTGGAAAAGGAGAGGGGATTGTGCATAAACGAGGTCTCTGTTGGGCTGCTTCTGCGTGCATGAGTGAAAATACAATGTGCCTGACGTTTCCATTTTTTATGATTGGGAGCTTCAGCTAAGGTAATGCACGTTCATGTCCATCTCACGGGTTGGCCTTATATTAATGACGCAAATGATTAGAGTTTGTTAGTTTATTTTTTAGACCAAAAAAGGTAGAGGGTACCCAAATGATAGACCACTTGCATCTATACCTTATATCTTCTGATATATCTGCGCATTTTTTTTCTACCATCATGTTACAAAATTTCTTATTTATGCAGATTTATTACAATTTAGTCTATTCTTTTGCTCTACCGCAGCGCGGGCATTGTTCTAGTCTATCTTTACTATTATATTGCAGTTAGTCGTAGGTCATGCAATGCGTTTAGTGAAGGAGATTAGAAGCATCAACACCGTCGGACATATATCTCACGGTAGCTCATCGATGGTGTACATCGTCTCAATGCTAATTACGCGCATCTGCCACCGACGAGTGGAAAATACCGGTTCATACCACCCACCCAAAAGTAAAGGGCAGCAACGCTCCGAGGCCCCATCGCATCGCTCCCTGACCCCCACCCATGGAACCCTAGCAAAGGGTACCGCCGTCACCACTTCCGCCAACTCCACGAGCGCGAGCGCAACAAGAAGCTCGGCCGCCTCCGCTCCCTCAAGGGCAAGAAGCGCCAGAAGTTCCACGGGCGGTACATCTCCGGCAACACCAAGTACCAGGACGCTGCGCAGGAGCTCCTCACCCCCAAAGCCGGCTACGGGCTCGATTTCGAGCTCCGACGCGCCGGCGTACACGTCCGCACCGTCCCCGACAAGCCGCAGGCTGCCGACCAGGCGCTCAAGCGACAGGTGAAGCACGCGATTGCATGCGGCGTCGACTGCGTCAGCCGCCCTCCCATCGCCATATCGCTGAATTTCCCTGTCCCCCACCGCACTCTCGGGGTCATGGAAGCCTGAGGCCCTCCCTAGATCGTGAGCAGGAGCACAAGGCGTGGATCGAGGAATGGAGACCTGGATGTGGGCATAGGTGCGCAAGATCTGGGCTTGGAGGCCCCGATCCGTACTCCTCGCTTGAGCTTCGTTTTTTCGTGACTTTTTTTTGCATCAAGTTTGGGTTGAATCAGAGGTGAACCGGTGAAATCTTCTAAGAAAATGGCATTCTAAGTTGATGTATCTATCATGGTAAATTACCCGTACATAATTTACCTAGCCTTGACTAATATATTTTGTTTTGCTGTAGGCGCTGCAGCCGCACCATTACATTGGAAACTTTCCGGGGATATCAGGGAGATGGAGGAGGAGGGTCTGTTCTACAAGGTTGGCGTTTTATCTTCATTATGTATTCTCTATTCTCAGCCACAGCCACCCTCCCATCGCCATATCGCTGAAAGGCCTCTCCAGTACTTAGCTTGCCGTCGTCAGACTGGTGCACCTACAAGCCGTGCGATTTCAATTTCCTGAACAAAAACAGCATTGTCGTTGCTTATTCGACGGTACCTCGGAGGAGGGATCCTCACGAGGGGGAGAAGAAGTAGGGGTCTGATACGTCTTCAACGTATCTATAATTTGTGATGTTTCATGCTTGTTTTATGTATCATTGTCACATGTTTTATATGCATTATATATCATTATTATACATTTTCTGGGACTAACCTATTAACAAGATGCCACAGTGCCAGTTCCTGTTTTCTGATGTTTTTTGTTCCAGAAAAGCTGTTCGGGCAATATTCTCGGAATTCGATGAAACAAAAGCCAAACCTCCTATTTTTCCGAGGGACACACGGAGCCAGAAGGGCAAGCCAGGGGGAGGCCCACGGCCTCCTCCCCATAGGGCGGCGCGGCCAGGCCCCCAGGCGCGCCGGGGTGTGGGGAGCCCACCTCGGGACTCCACCGACATCGCCCCTTTGCCTATTTATTCCCCCACGACGCGAAAACCCGAGGGAGATCTATCATACTCCAGAAAGACTCCCGGAGCGCCGCCGCCATCGCGAAACCTAGTTTCGGGGGTCAGAAGTTCCTGTTTCGGCACCCTGCCGGGACGGGGATCGACCCCCGGAGCCTTCTCCATCGACGTCACCGCCCCCATCATGCCCCGTGAGTAGTTCCCCCATGGACTACGGGTTCTAGCAGTAGCTAGTTGGTATTCTCTCCCATGTACTTCAATACAATGATCTCATGAGCTGCTTTACATGATTGAGATCCATCTGATGTAATCGGTGTTGTGTTTGTTGGGATCCGATGAATTGTTACATTATGATCAGTCTATCTATATAAGTTTGTGAAGTTATTGTTGCTGCAATCTTGTTGTGTTTAATGCTTGTCACTAGTGCACGAGTGGCATGATCTTAGATTTAATCTCTATAATTATTGCTTAGATTGTATCTACAAGTTGTTTGCACATGTCTATGTCCGGAACCCGAGGCCCCAGAGTGACAATAACTGGGATAACCGGAGGGGAAGGTTTAGATATGAGGATCACATGTTTTCACCAAGTGTTAATGCTTTGCTCCGGTGCTCTATTAAAAGGAGTACCTTAATTACCAGTAGATTCCCTTGAGGTCCCGCTGCAAACGGGCTGGTAGGACAAAAGATGTTGTGCAAGTTTCTCATTGCGAGCACGTATGACTATATATGGAAAACATGCATACGTATAATTAATAGACTGGATGTTTTGTCTTAATGCTATTTCAATCCTATCAATTGCCCAACTGTAATTTGTTCACCCAACACTTATTATTGGAGAGTTACCACTAGTGTAGATAGCTGGGAACCCCGGTCCATCTGTCATCATCAAATACTCACTCGGTCCTATATGTCATTGGAAGTAGTATCAACTATTTTTTGGTGCCATCGCCTCTGTTTTACTGTTACTGCTGCTGTGTTACTGTTACTATTGCTCTCATATTACTGCTGCTTTCACATCACCCCTGTTACTAGTGCTTTTGCAGGTGCAGCTAAATTGACAACTCAGTTGTTAAGGCTTATAAGTATTCTTTGTCTCCCCTTGTGTCGAATCAATAAATTTGGGTTTTACTTCCCTCGAAGACTGTTGTGATCCCCTATACTTGTGGGTCATCAAGACTATTTTCTGGCGCCGTTGCCGGGGAGCATAGCTCTACTCATAAGTTCACCTGGGGAGTACACTCTACCTCTCTCTCTGTTTTTTTTTTTTTTTTTTGCTTAGTTTACTTTTGTCTAGTTTATTTGTGCTTAGTTTATTTCTGTCTAGTATTATTTTGCTTAGTTTACTTTTGTCTAGTTTGTTTTTGTCTTGTTTTATTTTTCTTATATACCCGAAAATCTATAAAAATTTGAAAAACCGAAAAATTAAAAACTGTTGTTATGGAAGAACCCACAACCTGTATGGAGCTTATAGAATTATATATTAATTATAGAGAATCAAGAAAGGGTAAAGTCATGAGTGCCGTGTTAGAAAAATTGAATACAATTGCTAAAATCTTGCTTAAACGCCATGATATAAACTGTTGATCTAAACAGGATACTAAACATCTTAAATTCCAATGTGGCTTTAGTAAAGAAGTTTTAATTGCGAACTATCATTGGAATAACTATATTCATCTTGGATTTGAAGAAGTAGAACAATTTGTTTTATTTATGGGAGCTTCTGAAATAGAATCCTTCATGTCTAAAAATTATGAAACCTGTGTTGCTTGTAATGATCTTAAAGATTATGTCTCTTCTATCCTTGATTATTGCATAGAACATTACAACAATAATTCTTATATCATTGATTATAAAGAGAGACTCATTCATGCACAAGAATGCACTCACAATTTGCAGGAACATGTGGAAGAAGAAATTGCTGAACCAGAAAGCTCATTAGATGAAAAAGAGGAGAAGAGTGATGAACAAAAGGAGAAAGAATGGATTAGCTACCCATGCCTACCTTCCAATGAGAGTAACTCTTTATCTTTTAAACTATTTGATTGCCCTCCATGCTTACCAAAGGAGGATGAATGTTATGTTCCTGTGGATTCTCTTGAAATATTCCCTATGAGTAAAACTTGTGAGAATAATTATGCTACTGTTATCTATGATAATCCATGCTATTTTGATAAATCTTATGATAATGCTTTGTTTGTGCCTGATATCGAAATGCATGGTACTAAAGAGTTTTGCTTAGCAAATGTTTATGATAAAGCTCTAGATGATGGTCCTATGTTACTTGATAATATTAACTAGCAATGAGGGGCGCGGCGGCACGCCGCCCCATATGGTGACTTGTTGATGGTAATGTTTATGGTGATAAATATTTATCGGTTGTAGATATTCTTTTTTGTCCTTTTCAGAATTGGGTGTGTTCTGATTTTTTTTAGGCTTAGTTGTTGTATTGTTTTATTTTAGTAACCGGTGGCCATAGAAAAATAAAATTATTAATAAACCATCAAAACATCACATGGCGCAACCAAGCACCTGCAAAATTATGCGTGCAAAATTCAGAGTTATAAATTATAACTGCATTCAGAGCGTTGCAGTATTATTTATCTTTTTCTTTTCTTTTAGAGATTTTGGGTTAAACCTTCTGGTCAAAAATATTTTATTTTCTTATTTCCCCAACTGTGATTAGAGGACAGTGTTCAATTACTTAACTTTTTTATCTATAGGTCTAAAATAACACGTGATTTTTTTGAGGATATAAAAATAACACGTGACTTTCGCTACACAATATGAATTTCCTGTTCCGTCAATACGTTGGCGGCAACAACGAAGTGAGGAAGATACGGCCCAACGACGTCTATAGAGAAGCCTAGCAACCACGGCAAATGAGAACCTAAGAGCAATGGTTGCAACGACCCGGTGACAGCAGTGGCAACAATACATCGACGACTCAAACGGCAATGCATGTGTTTAGCAGGCTTTTCTGCAACTTGTGCTTCCAACAGGATCTTTCAAAGTGTTCCCTAGCATTGAGAGAATTCCATATGCATTGAGCAAATTTTAGTACAACAGAATTAGAATGCAGACTCTCGTCGATGATATTTCTGTGGGCACTGAACTTGCACATTCAGGTGGAGATTCAGATGCAAAACTTAAATACATGCATATGTAAACTAAGTACAGGCAATGCAAGCTGATCATAAATGTATTACAATTTGCAATAGGCGTGCATTGTGTGATCAAATGGTAGATGAGGACAAGGATAGTCGTACAGCTACTCAGAAGTTTATTACATAAGATAGTGCCGAACGGATTTGTAGGATGCAATTTAGATTTATTACTAATATCAATCAAAGAAAAATAAGAATAGCATATAGACTTTGACTGGCAACGTGATTTGACATAAGAGTAACCTCGTCATGTTAGACCAAACAACTATAGAACTTCTCATTAAAAAAAACATGGACCGGCAATCTCTTAGAAGTGATAGCCTGATAGGAATGTTCTCTTGTATATAGTTACATCATCTTGATCAAGTATTAGAGATCTTCCTTTTCTGTAGCAACTGGAGAAGCCAGCCTCGCTAGAGTCGGTGCAGTTGCTACAAATTCAGACTGCGGTGTGATATTCTCGGCTGCACCTTTGCCAATTGCATGAACGATGATAAAGCTCAACTTCGTGCTCTGAAAGAAGGCATCGACCTTGCTGCTCCTGGTGTCACAGACCAGTTAATTTTAAGGGCGCTGATACGTCTCAAACGTATCTATAATTTCTTATGTTCCATGCTAGTTTTATGACAATACCTACATGTTTTGTTCACACTTTATATCGTTTTGATGCGTTTTCCGGAACTAACCTATTGACGAGATGCCGAAGTGCCAGTTCCTGTTTTCTGCTGTTTTTGGTTTCAGAAATCCTAGTAAGGAAATATTCTCGGAATTGGACGAAATCAACGTCCAGCATCTTAGAATTTCACGAAGCTTCCAGAACACCCGAGAGCCACCAGAGGAGAGCCACAGGGGGCCCACACATGGGGCTGGCGCGGCCCAGGAGGGGGGCGCGCCACCCTGTTGTGTGGCGGCTCCGTAACCCCTCCGACTCCGCCTCTTCGCCTATTTAAAGCTCCCTGACCTAAATCTTCGATACGAAAAAGCCACGGTACGAGAAACCTTCCAGAGCCGCCGCCATCGCGAAGCCAAGATCTGGGGGACAGGAGTCTCTATTCCGGCACGCCGCCGGGACGGGGAAGTGCCCCCGGAAGGCTTCTCCATCGACACCACCGCCATCTTCATCGCCATCTTCATCACCGCTGCTGTCTCCAATGAGGAGGGAGTAGTTCTCCATCGAGGCTAAGGGCTGTACCGGTAGCTATGTGGTTAATCTCTCTCCTATGTACTTCAATACAATGATCTCATGAGCTGCCTTACATGATTGAGATTCATATGAGTTTTGTATCACTATTAGTCTATGTGCTACTCTTGTGATGTTATTAAAGTAGTCTATTCCTCCTTCACGGTGTAATGGTGACAGTGTGTGCATCATGTAGTTCTTGGCGTAGGTTATGATCATAATCTTTTGTAGGTTATGGAGTTAATTATTACTATGATAGTATTGATGTGATTTATTCCCCCTTCATAGTGTAAAGGTGACAGTGTGTATGCTATGTTAGTACTCGGTTTAAATTGCAAAGATCTATTATGCTCTAAAGGTTACTTAAATATGAATGCCGAATGTTGTGGAGCTTGTTAACTCCGGCATTGAGGTGCTCTTGTAGCCTTACACAACGAATGGTGTTCATTATCAAACAAGAGTATATGTAGCACAAAGGAAGAGAACTTATTTATTTATGTGATCAATGTTGAGAGTGTCCACTAGTGAAAATATGATCCCTAGGCCTTGTTTCCAAATACTGCAATCATCGCTTGTTTACTGTTTTACTGCAACTTTACTTCCTGCAATATTACTACCATCAACTGCACGCCAGCAAGCACTTTTCTGGCGCTGTTACTACTGCTCATATTCATTCATACCACTTGTATTTCACTATCTCTTCGCCGAACTAGTGCACCTATACACCTGACAAGTGTATTAGGTGTGTTGGGGACACAAGAGACTTCTTGTATCGTGATTGCAGGGTTGCTTGAGAGGGATATCTTTGACCTCTTCCTCCCTGAGTTCGATAAACCTTGGGTGATCCACTTAAGGGAAACTTGCTGCTGTTCTACAAACCTCTGCTCTTGGAGGCCCAACACTGTCTACAAGAATAGAAGCACCCATAGACATCAAGTACTTTTCTGGCGCCATTGCCGGGGAGGATAGGTAAAAGGCACTCACACTCCGGTCCCAGGTAACTAAGTACTTTTCTGTTGCCGTTGTGTGTGTGCTCGAAGCTATTTCCTTTAGATCCTGCAATTGCATCTTTTTGTTTCTTGTTAAACACTAGTAAGACATAATGGAAAACATCTGTGAGCTTTTTAAACTATTTCCTGAGTCAAGACATGAATGATTTAATGCGAAAATTAAAAAACCTATGGAACCTTATTTGCATGCTAGTAGCAATGATATTAGTATGAACGCTTTGAACACCATTGTTGCTAATGATATAGAAAATTCTAAGCTTGGGGAGGTCGGTTTTGATGAAAATGATCTCTTTAGCCCTCCGGGTATTGAGGAGAAATTTTATGTTGATTATGATATGCCTCCTATTTATGATGATTATAATGATAGTGGTCTTTTGGTGCCGCCTACTATGGAGGATAAAGTTTATTATGATGATACTATACCTCCTATATTTGATGATGAGAATAATAATGATAGCTACTTTGTTGAATTTGCTCCCACTACAACTAATAAAATCGATTATGCTTATGTGGAGAGTAATAATTTTATGCATATAGCTCATGATAAGAATGTTTCATGTGATAGTTATATTGTTGAATTTGTTCATGATGCTACTGAAAGTTATTATGAGAGAGGAAAATATGGTTGTAGAAATTTTCATGTTACTAAAACACCTCTCTATATGCTGAAATTTTTGAAGTTACTCTTGTTTTATCTTCCTATGCTTGTTACTTTGCTCTTCATGAACTTGTTTATTTACAAGATTCCTATGCATAGGAAGCATGTTAGACTTAAATGTGTTTTGAATTTGCTTCTTGATGCTCTCTTTTGCTTCAACTCTTATTTCTTGCGAGTGCATCATTAAAATTACTGAGCCCATCTTAATGGCTATAAAGAAAGCACTTCTTGGGAGATAACCCATGTTTTTATTTTACTACAGTACTTTTGTTTTATATTTGAGTCTTGGAAGTTATTACTACTGTAGCAACCTCTCCTTATCTTTATTTTATTGCATTGTTGTGCCAAGTAAAGTCTTTGATAGTAGGGTTGATACTAGATTTGGATTACTGCGCAGAAACAGATTTCTGTCTGTCACGAATTTGGGCAGGGTTCTCTGTAGGTAAATCAGAAAAATCTGCCAATTTACGTGCATGATCCTCATATATGTACGCAACTTTCATTCAATTTGAGCATTTTCATCTGAGCAAGTCCAGTGCCTCTAAAAAATTTGTCTTTACGGACTGTTCTGTTTTGACAGATTCTGCCTTTTATTTCGCATGGCCTCTTTTGCTGTGTTGGATGGATTTCTTTGTTCCATTGACTTCCAGTAGCTTTGTGCAATGTCCAGAAGTGTTAAGAATGATTGTGTCACCTCTGAACATGTGAATTTTCAATTATGCACTAACCCTCTAATGAGTTTGTTTCGAGTTTGGTGTGGAGGAAGTTTTCAAGGGTCAAGAGAGGAGGATGATATACTATGATCAAGAAGAGTGAAAAGTCTAAGCTTGGGGATGCCCCCGTGGTTCATCCCTGCATATTTCAAGAAGACTCAAGCGTCTAAGCTTGGGGATGCCCAAGGCATCCCCTTCTTCATCGACAATTTATCAGGTTTCTTCTCTTGAAACTATATTTTTATTCGGTCACATCTTATGTACTTTACTTGGAGCGTCTGTTTATTTTTGTTTTGTTTGAATAAATTCATGCTTATGTGGGAGAGAGACACGCTCCGCTGTTGCGTATGAACATATGTGTTCTTAGCTTTACTCTTAATGTTCATGGCGAAGGTTGAAACTGCTTCGTTCATTGTTATATGGTTGGAAACAGGAAATGCTGCATGTGGTAATTGGTATAATGTGTTGAATAATTTGATACTTGGCAATTGTTGTGCTCATATAGATCATGTTTAAGCTCTTGCATCATGTACTTTGCACCCATTAATGAAGAACTACATAGAGCTTGTTAAAATTTGGTTTGCATGATTGTTCTCTAGAATCTAGATATTTTCTGGTTAAGGTGTTTGAACAACAAGGAAGACGATGTAAAGTCTTATAATGCTTACAATATGTTCATATGTGAGTCTTGCTGCACCGTTTTATACTTGAGTTTGCTTCTGTTATCACCAGAATTTGACCAAGTCAGAGGTGGGCCACGATCGAGATGGGCTTAAAGATTATATACGGAAGAAATGCGTGGATCGGCCTTATATGCAAAGTTGGGCTAGATTGCCCATATATCTGTAATATAGTAGATCGTATCTTAGATAGAGTTTTACCCGTGCACGGTTAGGTGCACGCCTGAATTAGAAAGTCCCCTGGACTATAAATATGTATCTAGGGTTTATGGAAACAACAACCAACGTTCAACCAACCAAATCAATCTCGGCGCATCGCTAACTCCTTCATCTCGAGGGTTTCTACCGGTAAGCAACATGCTGCCTAGATCGCATCTTGCGATCTAGGCAGCACAAGCTCCACGTTGTTCATGCGTTGCTCGTACTGAAGCCTTGTTGATGGCGAGCAACGTAGTTATCATAGATGTGTTAGGGTTAGCATAGTTCTTCGCGTAACATGCTATCGTAGTGCAACCCTTGCATATCTAGCCGCCCTCACACCTATCTCAGGTGTGGGGGCGGCACCCCGCTTGATCTTTATTTAGTAGATCCGATCCGTTACGATCGCTCCTCGTTCATCGAGGATTAGTTTAATATCTGCAATAGTTAGGCCTTACAAAGGGTTGGAGGATCCAGCGGCACGTAGGGTGTCGTTTGCTAGTCCTAGACAGGATGTTCCGGGGATCAACCTCGTGTTGGTTTTTAGGCCCTATCTAGGATCGGCTTACGATCACCGTGCGTGGCCGCGAGGCCCAATCGTGAGTAGGATGATCCGATTATGCGGTGAAAACCCCAGATCGTCGTAGATCTCATTAGCTTTATCTTGATCAAGCAGGACCACCATATATTCGTGCACCTCGTACGAATCATGGGTGGATCGGCTCCTTGAGCCGATTCACAGGATAACCTGAGAGCCGATCGAGGCTCGTATTTAATGTTTACGTGTATGCCATGCAGGAAACTAAGCGAGGCATCTCCATCACCTTCCTGACCAGGTATAGGTCAGGTGGCACGCCCTTGCAATCAGCATCGGACGTGTGACCAGAAGGCTTTGCGGGCCGTCGCTCGGAGGGACCTCGGCCAGCCGCAGCCCTAGGTTGTTCCCGGCTCTGCTGTGTTGCCCGTCACTGCCCGCCGGTGGGTTTCGGACGTCAACACATTCTGGCACGCCCGGTGGGACAAGCTTCTACATCAACCACATCGCCATCTACATCTGAGATGGCGGACGGCACGCCAGTCACGTACGAGGATCTGACCGACGAGCTCAAGAAGAAGTATGACGAGATCAAAGTCATCCTCGAAGCCGACCTCATCGGCTCTTTCCACAGAACCCGTTCATATGGCATCAGGTGGAAGGGGTTCTCGCCGGAAGGCGCGCTCGACGGGGTGGACCTATCCGTCTCGTCAGAAGAACGTACCAAGTCCCTGCGCCAGGAGATTCGCTGCATGGTGACTCACTCGCTGCATCGCCATTCTGAGAGCCTGGTGAATACTTTGGAGCATGTCGCCTTTCGGATGATCCAGGAGGTCATGAAGTATCAGCACCCTCTATTAGGACCAGCTCCCGGGACCTACCAAGGAGAAGCGCCACTTCAGTCTCGTCCATCATCGTCATTTGCGTCGGCGGCACCGGAAGTGCCTATTACACCATCATGCGCCGTTGACAGCATTGAGGACGCTTACCCTGGGAGGTGCCAGCCAAGAAACTCGTTCAACATCAACATGGTGGAACTGGGGCACCACCCTGACGAGGGTATGGACGAGGGCAGCCGCTCTCATAGCAAAGATGAGGAAGAGGCTGCTCTATGCGATCGGCCCCGACACCGCCAAAACATCCTGGTGATGATCAAGATGGAAGCCGATTCTAGCGATCGGCCCGTAGTATCCGTATCACCTGCGCTCCCAGTATGTGGCGTCGACCTCACAGGTGACGGAAAGCTAGGATATGGGTTTACATCGGCTGATGAGCTAGAAGAAGTCGACATTGGTCCTGGGGATAAGCCGCGACCGACTTTTATCAGCAAGAAGTTAGATCCACAGCTCAGAGGACAGATGATAGCTCTGTTGAAGGAATACCCAGATTGCTTTGCATGGGATTACACGGAGATGCCTGGGTTGGACAGGAGCATCATTGAACACCGGCTCCCCCTTAAGAAAGGATTTCGGCCGTTCCAACAACGAGCACGACAGATGAGGGCCGAAATTCTGGAAGAAGTCAAGAAAGAAATCGAGAAGATGTTGGCCACCGGGTTCATCAGGCCATGCAGGTATGCTGAGTGGATCTCCAGTATCGTTCCTGTAGAGAAGAAGGACGGCCGATGGCGTGTGGCCATCGATTTCCGAGATCTAAACAGAGCCACTCCAAAGGACGAATATCCGATGCCTGTGGCAGAAACGTTGATAAATGCCGCTGCTGGCCACAAGGTGTTGAGCTTCATGGATGGCAACGCCGGTTATAACCAGATCTTCATGGCTCCGGAAGATATACACAAGACCGCATTCAGAGTACCAGGGGCAGTAGGCTTGTTTGAATATGTGGTCATGACCTTTGGGTTGAAGAATGCTGGTGCAACGTACCAACGAGCCATGAATTATATATTTCATGATCTGATCGGCAAGTTGGTGGAGATCTATATCGACGACGTGGTAGTCAAATCTGTCTCCATGGAGGGACACTTGGATGATCTACGGCGCGTCCTGGACCGAACTCGGAAGTTCGGACTGAGAATGAATCCGAAGAAGTGTGCCTTTGGCGTGACGGCTGGTCAATTCCTAGGGTTCCTGGTGCATGAACGGGGAATTGAGATCGGCCTGAAAAGTCAGGAGGCGGTGCGCACCATGCAGCCGCCAACCACGAAGAAGGAGCTCCAACGTCTCATCGGCAAGATCAATTTTGTCCGACGATTCATCTCTAATCTGTCAGGACGAATCGAGCCGTTCATGGCGCTGGTGAAGACTAAATCTGATGACGAGTTTCACTGGGGGGCAGAACAGCAACAGGCGTTTGATGAGATTAAGCGGTACCTGACGACGCCGCCTGTGCTAGTTCCGCCCCAGCAAGACCGGCCGTTCTACATCTACTTGTCAGTAGCTGACACATCCATCGCTTCGGTAGTGGTGCAACTCTACGAGGGCGTTGAAAAGGTCGTTTTCTACCTCAGCAGAAGGATGCTGGACGCGGAGACAAGGTATCCTGAGGTCGAGAAACTTTGCCTCTGCCTTTTCTTTACCTGCACCAAGCTTCATCACATCCTTTTGACGGCGGAGATCATCGTCATATGCAAGTCAGATGTTGTCAAGCACATGTTGTCGGCCCCTGTTTTGAAAGGCCGACTGGGTAAGTGGATGTTTGCGTTGCCAGAGTTCGATCTCCGGTATCAGCCTGCGAAAGCAGTCAAGGGACAAGCGTTGGCCGATCTTATCGCTGAACGGATCAGTACCAATATAGCAGCACTATCTATACGTGCATGGGCTATGTTCTTCGATGGATCGGTTTGTGACGATGGTTGTGGCATCGGTATCCTGCTCGTGTCGCCTCGGGGGGCAGAATACTCCTTCTCCATCAGATTATCCGCCCCTTGCACCAACAACGTAGCAGAATATGAGGCAATACGCAAGGGAATGGAGTTGCTATTGGAAGCCGGGGCAGAAGCAGTAGAGCTTTTTGGAGACTCCAAGTTGGTGATTAACCAGCTCACGGATGAATATAAGTGCGAAAGTGAATCACTTTTCCCATATTGGATGGAATGCCGCGAGTTGATGACACAGTTTCGGTACATCAACTTTAATTGGGTCCCAAGATCCCAAAATACCGAGGCCAACAATCTCGCACAAATGGCGTCAGGCTACATAGATATACCTGACGGGTCGGAAGTTCAGGTACAGTTCCTGGAACAGGATGATTGGAGAGCCGAAATCTTCAATTATTTAAAAGATTCGGCTCGGGGGGCATCTAAACGGATAAGGTACAAAGCCATGAAGTATGTCCTCATAGGAGACGATATGTTCTACAGGACGTTGGAAGGGTTACTACTCAAGTGCCTGGGACCAACTGAGTCTAATCGGCTCTTACATGAGGTGCATGAAGGCGCCTGTGGAACTCATCAGTCGGCTCATAAGATGAAGTGGTTAATCAGGCGATCAGGGTTTTATTGGCCCACCATGCTTGAAGATTGCTTCAATTATTACAAGGGGTGCCAAGCGTGCCAGATGTTCGGGAAGATTCAGATGGTACCAGCGTCAGCGATGAACCCTATCATCAAGCCTTGGCCGTTTCGAGGGTGGGGCATGGATATGATCGGCAAAATCCATCCGGCGTCGAGCAAGAAACATGAATGGATTTTGGTTATCACAGATTACTTCACCAAGTGGGTGGAAGCCGTCCCTATGAAAAAGGTGAAATCTGAAGATGTGATCAAATTTGTGAAAGAACACGTCATTCATAGGTTCGGGATCCCCCAAACTATCACGACCGATGGAGGTTCGGTCTTTGTGTCTAAAGAATTCAGGAAGTTCTGTGATGACATGGGGATTAAACTGATCCGATCATCTCCGTACTATGCTCAAGCTAATGGGCAAGCTGAAGCGTCCAACCAGAGTCTAATCAAGCTGATCAAGAGGAAAATTGACGAGAACCCTAGGGATTGGCATGAGAAGTTGTCAGAAGCGTTATGGGCCTACCGCATGTCGTGCCATGGAGCTATAAAGACTTCGCCGTATCAGCTTGTCTATGGACAGGAAGCCGTATTGCCTTGGGAAATTACGGCTGGATCAAGACGTGTCACGTTTCAGAATGATCTGACAACTGAAGAATATGCAGCCTTGATGAGTGACACTATTGAGGACGCAACCGAGCTTAGGCTTTGGTCATTGGAGAAGA
Organism: Lolium perenne; assembly: GCF_019359855.2. Taxonomy (NCBI): domain Eukaryota; kingdom Viridiplantae; phylum Streptophyta; class Magnoliopsida; order Poales; family Poaceae; genus Lolium; species Lolium perenne. The sequence goes on from NC_067250.2 coordinate 47,408,561, forward strand.
TTAAGGAGAACAAAGCCAGGGTGGCTCATGCCTACAATAAAAGGGTTAGACCAAAGGAGTTTCAAGTTGGTGATCTAGTGTGGGAAGCTGTGTTGCCATTAGGAACCAGGGACAAGGCATATGGCAAATGGTCTCCTAATTGGCACGGTCCGTACAAAGTTGTCCAGGCCTTGAAGGGCAATGCATACATGTTGGAAGAGTTGGACGGCGAAAAGTTCCCAGTAGCTGTCAATGGTCAACACCTCAAGAAATATTTCCCAAGCATGTGGGATGACGGGCAGTAAGATGTGAGGGCCGATTTAAAATCGGCCAGTAAAAAAAAAAATCACAGCCGATGCGCAGGCATCGACTTGAGAAGACGTATGGAGATAACAGTATGCAAATACAGCCGATGCACGGGCATCGACTTCAGAATAACAAAGCCGATACGCTGATATCGACTCAGAATCGGTTCAGACCAGAAATCATGATGTGTGAGACGAGTCTCTTAGGGGTTGCTGAGGAGTTCATTCTGATGGTTTGGACGAGAATTAGGCCTATTAAGGCCTGTTGGACTGCGTGTTTAGGCAACAGCTTGGCCTCGGATCGTAATACGAGCCGATGTTCTGCTATCGGCTCTCTGTACGGCAGCCCCATTCGACGATCGGCAAGGTTGACAAGGAAGCGAAATTAATTAAAGGATTTTTCTCCATTAATAGGGGGATCCCTTATAAAGAAAGAGCCGATTGCTCGAGGGAGAAGAGGGCAAAAGCCAACTACTACTACTGATCCCTAATCTAGGGGCCGTTGCTGCCCTCATCGTCGCTGCCTCCGGCGCAGCTGCTGAGAGGCTCCTCATCGGAGCTTCCGTAACCTTCTACGGGAGCCTCATCTTCCTCATCGTCATCCTCGCTGTCGTCGTCCCACCAGGTGCGGAGGCGCTTCGCTGGTGGGTAACCTTCAAGGGAGTCGTCGTCGTCGTCCTCCTCCGCCTCTTCCTCGGAAGAGGTGAAATCGTCCCAGGAGAAGCGGTCGTCCTCGCTCTCCGCCTCTTCTTCCCCTTCGACGAGGAATTGGAGGTCGCCCTCTCCGTCGGTCAGGGATTTGTCATTCTCAGACCAGATGGAGGAATCATGTTCCTCCTTGTCCCACGTCGTCGGGGCGAGAATGTCGTGCGCCGCCAACGAACCCCACTCCGGCGTCGGCTCGCGGGAGGAGGAGGAGTCAGAGAAGACCGACGAGGAAGAGGAAGAAGAGGAAGACATGGTTATGGGAGATTGGGGGTTTTTTGGGTGCCGATGGCCAGAACAGAGCAAGATGATGAAGTGGCAAACTGCTCAGAGCGGTTAAATAAAGGGGTTATAGTAGAAATTCAATGCCACAACAGTTTCCGAGGAGGCGGTGCCCAAAGACAACGGTCAAATCACGCGGAATAGTTGAGAAGACAGGGCATCATGATGAGGAATGCTGCGACAGTTCCGCTCCGCCATGACATGACCCGACAAAGATAAAACGGAGTGATTTTGGAATTGATAATTCCAAAACCAGGGGGGCATGTGTTATCACCAGAATTTGACCAAGTCAGAGGTGGGCCACGATCGAGATGGGCTTAAAGATTATATACGGAAGAAATGCGTGGATCGGCCTTATATGCAAAGTTGGGCTAGATTGCCCATATATCTGTAATATAGTAGATCGTATCTTAGATAGAGTTTTACCCGTGCACGGTTAGGTGCACGCCTGAATTAGAAAGTCCCCTGGACTATAAATATGTATCTAGGGTTTATGGAAACAACAACCAACGTTCAACCAACCAAATCAATCTCGGCGCATCGCCAACTCCTTCATCTCGAGGGTTTCTACCGGTAAGCAACATGCTGCCTAGATCGCATCTTGCGATCTAGGCAGCACAAGCTCCACGTTGTTCATGCGTTGCTCGTACTGAAGCCTTGTTGATGGCGAGCAACGTAGTTATCATAGATGTGTTAGGGTTAGCATAGTTCTTCGCGTAACATGCTATCGTAGTGCAACCCTTGCATATCTAGCCGCCCTCACACCTATCTCAGGTGTGGGGGCGGCACCCCGCTTGATCTTTATTTAGTAGATCCTATCCGTTACGATCGCTCCTCGTTCATCGAGGATTAGTTTAATATCTGCAATAGTTAGGCCTTACAAAGGGTTGGAGGATCCAGCGGCACGTAGGGTGTCGTTTGCTAGTCCTAGACAGGATGTTCCGGGGATCAACCTCGTGTTGGTTTTTAGGCCCTATCTAGGATCGGCTTACGATCACCGTGCGTGGCCGCGAGGCCCAATCGTGAGTAGGATGATCCGATTATGCGGTGAAAACCCCAGATCGTCGTAGATCTCATTAGCTTTATCTTGATCAAGCAGGACCACCATATATTCGTGCACCTCGTACGAATCATGGGTGGATCGGCTCCTTGAGCCGATTCACAGGATAACCTGAGAGCCGATCGAGGCTCGTATTTAATGTTTACGTGTATGCCATGCAGGAAACTAAGCGAGGCATCTCCATCACCTTCCTGACCAGGTACAGGTCAGGTGGCACGCCCTTGCAATCAGCATCGGACGTGTGACCAGAAGGCTTTGCGGGCCGTCGCTCGGAGGGACCTCGGCCAGCCGCAGCCCTAGGTTGTTCCCGGCTCTACTGTGTTGCCCGTCGCTGCCCGCCGGTGGGTTTCGGACGTCAACAAGCCCATCTCGATCGTGGCCCACCTCTGACTTGGTCAAATTCTGGTGATAACACATGCCCCCCTGGTTTTGGAATTATCAATTCCAAAATCACTCCGTTTTATCTTTGTCGGGTCATGTCATGGCGGAGCGGAACCGTCGCAGCATTCCTCATCATGATGCCCTGTCTTCTCAACTATTCCGCGTGATTTGACCGTTGTCTTTGGGCACCGCCTCCTCGGAAACTGCTGTGGCATTGAATTTCTACTATAACCCCTTTATTTAACCGCTCTGAGCAGTTTGCCACTTCATCATCTTGCTCTGTTCTGGCCATCGGCACCCAAAAAACCCCCAATCTCCCATAACCATGTCTTCCTCTTCTTCCTCTTCCTCGTCGGTCTTCTCTGACTCCTCCTCCTCCCGCGAGCCGACGCCGGAGTGGGGTTCGTTGGCGGCGCACGACATTCTCGCCCCGACGACGTGGGACAAGGAGGAACATGATTCCTCCATCTGGTCTGAGAATGACAAATCCCTGACCGACGGAGAGGGCGACCTCCAATTCCTCGTCGAAGGGGAAGAAGAGGCGGAGAGCGAGGACGACCGCTTCTCCTGGGACGATTTCACCTCTTCCGAGGAAGAGGCGGAGGAGGAGGACGACGACGACGACTCCCTTGAAGGTTACCCACCAGCGAAGCGCCTTCGCACCTGGTGGGACGACGACAGCGAGGACGACGATGAGGAAGATGAGGCTCCCGTAGAAGGTTACGGAAGCTCTGATGAGGAGCCTCTCAGCAGCTGCGCCGGAGGCAGCGACGATGAGGGCAGCAACGGCCCCTAGATTAGGGATCAGTAGTAGTAGTTGGCTTTTGCCCTCTTCTCCCTCGAGCAATCGGCTCTTTCTTTGTAAGGGATCCCCCTATTAATGGAGAAAAATCCTTTAATTAATTTCGCTTCCTTGTCAACCTTGCCGATCGTCGAATGGGGCTGCCGTACAGAGAGCCGATAGCAGAACATTGGCTCGTATTACGATCCGAGGCCAAGCTGTTGCCTAAACACGCAGTCCAACAGGCCTCAATAGGCCTAATTCTCGTCCAAACCATCAGAATGAACTCCTCAGCAACCCCTAAGAGACTCGTCTCACACATCATGATTTCTGGTCTGAACCGATTCTGAGTCGATATCAGCGTATCGGCTTTGTTATTCTGAAGTCGATGCCCGTGCATCGGCTGTATTTGCATACTGTTATCTCCATACGTCTTCTCAAGTCGATGCCTGCGCATCGGCTGTGATTTTTTTTTTACTGGCCGATTTTAAATCGGCCGTCACATCTTACTGCCCGTCATCCCACATGCTTGGGAAATATTTCTTGAGGTGTTGACCATTGACAGCTACTGGGAACTTTTCGCCGTCCAACTCTTCCAACATGTATGCATTGCCCTTCAAGGCCTGGACAACTTTGTACGGACCGTGCCAATTAGGAGACCATTTGCCATATGCCTTGTCCCTGGTTCCTAATGGCAACACAGCTTCCCACACTAGATCACCAACTTGAAACTCCTTTGGTCTAACCCTTTTATTGTAGGCACGAGCCACCCTGGCTTTGTTCTCCTTAATCTTCTCCAATGACCAAAGCCTAAGCTCGGTTGCGTCCTCAATAGTGTCACTCATCAAGGCTGCATATTCTTCAGTTGTCAGATCATTCTGAAACGTGACACGTCTTGATCCAGCCGTAATTTCCCAAGGCAATACAGCTTCCTGTCCATAGACAAGCTGATACGGCGAAGTCTTTATAGCTCCATGGCACGACATGCGGTAGGCCCATAACGCTTCTGACAACTTCTCATGCCAATCCCTAGGGTTCTCGTCAATTTTCCTCTTGATCAGCTTGATTAGACTCTGGTTGGACGCTTCAGCTTGCCCATTAGCTTGAGCATAGTACGGAGATGATCGGATCAGTTTAATCCCCATGTCATCACAGAACTTCCTGAATTCTTTAGACACAAAGACCGAACCTCCATCTGTCGTGATAGTTTGGGGGATCCCGAACCTATGAATGACGTGTTCTTTCACAAATTTGATCACATCTTCAGATTTCACCTTTTTCATAGGGACGGCTTCCACCCACTTGGTGAAGTAATCTGTGATAACCAAAATCCATTCATGTTTCTTGCTCGACGCCGGATGGATTTTGCCGATCATATCCATGCCCCACCCTCGAAACGGCCAAGGCTTGATGATAGGGTTCATCGCTGACGCTGGTACCATCTGAATCTTCCCGAACATCTGGCACGCTTGGCACCCCTTGTAATAATTGAAGCAATCTTCAAGCATGGTGGGCCAATAAAACCCTGATCGCCTGATTAACCACTTCATCTTATTAGCCGACTGATGAGTTCCACAGGCGCCTTCATGCACCTCATGTAAGAGCCGATTAGACTCAGTTGGTCCCAGGCACTTGAGTAGTAACCCTTCCAACGTCCTGTAGAACATATCGTCTCCTATGAGGACATACTTCATGGCTTTGTACCTTATCCGTTTAGATGCCCCCCGAGCCGAATCTTTTAAATAATTGACGTCCCACCGGGCGTGCCAGAATGTGTTGACGTCCGAAACCCACCGGCGGGCAGCGACGGGCAACACAGTAGAGCCGGGAACAACCTAGGGCTGCGGCTGGCCGAGGTCCCTCCGAGCGACGGCCCGCAAAGCCTTCTGGTCACACGTCCGATGCTGATTGCAAGGGCGTGCCACCTGACCTATACCTGGTCAGGAAGGTGATGGAGATGCCTCGCTTAGTTTCCTGCATGGCATACACGTAAACATTAAATACGAGCCTCGATCGGCTCTCAGGTTATCCTGTGAATCGGCTCAAGGAGCCGATCCACCCATGATTTGTACGAGGTGCACGAATATATGGTGGTCCTGCTTGATCAAGATAAAGCTAATGAGATCTACGACGATCTGGGGTTTTCACCGCATAATCGGATCATCCTACTCACGATTGGGCCTCGCGGCCACGCACGGTGATCGTAAGCCGATCCTAGATAGGGCCTAAAAACCAACACGAGGTTGATCCCGGAACATCCTGTCTAGGACTAGCAACCTACCTGCCGGCTATGTACTCAACCCTTTGTTGGTGTTTCATCTACAACATCGACGTTCAGCGGAGGAAAGCCGATCAATGAGGGCAAGTTCGGTTGACTCTTCATGGTGGCTATCTCGGATTGCCAGATTGCCTAAAGTCAAAGCCTTTTGGTTTGACTTGTTCATCCTCGCTGGTGTTCTCGCCTTGATTAAGGCTCGGGGGGCAGCTAACTTGGTAGATGCTCTGTTCTTGGAGCCGATTGGAGTTGCATCGGCTGACCCTGCATCGTGGTCTTCTTTGAAAGCAGTGAGGTGTGGCAGAAGAAGACTGCTAAAGCTACGGAGCAGGAGCCTGTCCTGCAGAAGTATCAGCTCCGGCCTCTGGGTTGATTCAGCAGTGGTCCAAGAGCTCTCCCGAAGACAAAGGTTGCCGTCAATATACGCTCAGTGGCTGCGGTTTGGACCTGTTCGGTTGGAACTTGGAGATCTGAGTTTGAGCAAGGTTCACAGGTTACCATTTAAGGAAGTGGCTAAATTGGTCTATCTCGAAATTTACCGTAAGAGGTCGATGCGTTGCCATCGGCTCATTGAGCGTCGATCAAGCTAACAATCGGCAGAATCAGCACAAAGGGAAAGTCTTCTTCATTAATAAGAGAGGATTTTTACAATGGAGAGCCGATTACTCAAGCAAGGAAGAGCAAAAGAAGAGCCGATTGCTCAGGGACTACTAATCCTACGTTACTCATCCTCGCTAGCATCATCGTCGGCGTCGCCGTCGGCGCTACCGTCGGAGAATTCCTCGTCGCTGCTGTCCCATCCTTCGGCCGGAGTTTCTTCTTCCTCGTCATCATCGTCATCCTCGCTGTCCGCCCAAGCGCGGAAGCGCTTCGTCGGTGGGTACCCAGCGGAAGAAGAGGAATCATCCTCCTCCTCCTTCTCTTCTTCTACCTCGTCATCGTCCTCGTCCTCGCTGTCCGCCCACATGCGGGAGCGCTTCTTTGGCGGGAGCCTGGCGGAGAGGGAGGCCTCTATCTTCTCTACTTCTCCTTCTTTTTTCTCCCTGTCGGAGGAGATGGGATTCGCCCCGGAGTGGAGGTCGTCTTCATTCTTGCTCTTCGGCGAAGATTGGAGGGGGAGGCCTGAGGGGGAAGAGGAAGAGGAAGACATTGCTACAGGAGAAGAGGGTTTTTTTGGTGCCGATGGCTGGAACAGAGGAAGGGGATGAAGTGGGCTAATCAATCGGCACGGTTAAATAATGAGAAGCCTGGTGGAAATTTAATGCCATTGCAGTTTCCGAGGAAGTGATGCCAAAGCTATCGAATTTTGCAGAGAAGCTGAAAAGACAGGGCATCATGATGAAGAATACTGCGGCAGGTCTGCTCTGCCACGACATGACCCTTCGGAGGAAAAACAGAGTGGTTTTGAAATTATCATTGCCAAAACCAGGGGGGCATGTGTTATCACCAGATTTTGGCCAAATCAGGAGGCGGGCCGTAAGGGAGATGGGCTTGGAGGATTACACGTGGAAGATCTCTGAAACGGCCTTGCACGAAGAGTTTGGGCTAGATTGCCCGTGTATCTTTAATTATGGTAGATTGTATCTTAGATTAAAAGTTAGAGTCTGTATCGTGCACGGTGGGGATTATTCCCACGTTAGAAAGTCCCCTGGACTATAAATATGTATCTAGGGTTTAGGGAATAAACAACAACCAACGTTCAACCAACCAAATCAATCTCGGCGCATCGCCAACTCCTTCATCTCGAGGGTTTCTACCGGTAAGCAACATGCTGCCTAGATCGCATCTTGCGATCTAGGCAGCACAAGCTCCACGTTGTTCATGCGTTGCTCGTACTGAAGCCTTGTTGATGGCGAGCAACGTAGTTATCATAGATGTGTTAGGGTTAGCATAGTTCTTCGCGTAACATGCTATCGTAGTGCAACCCTTGCATATCTAGCCGCCCTCACACCTATCTCAGGTGTGGGGGCGGCACCCCGCTTGATCTTTATTTAGTAGATCCGATCCGTTACGATCGCTCCTCGTTCATCGAGGATTAGTTTAATATCTGCAATAGTTAGGACTTACAAAGGGTTGGAGGATCCAGCGGCACGTAGGGTGTCGTTTGCTAGTCCTAGACAGGATGTTCCGGGGATCAACCTCGTGTTGGTTTTTAGGCCCTATCTAGGATCGGCTTACGATCACCGTGCGTGGCCGCGAGGCCCAATCGTGAGTAGGATGATCCGATTATGCGGTGAAAACCCCAGATCGTCGTAGATCTCATTAGCTTTATCTTGATCAAGCAGGACCACCATATATTCGTGCACCTCGTACGAAATCATGGGTGATCGGGCTCCTTGAGCCGATCACAGGATAACTTGAGAGCCGATCGAGGCTCGTATTTAATGTTTACGTGTATGCCATGCAGGAAACTAAGCGAGGCATCTCCATCACCTTCGACCAGGTATAGGTCAGGTGGCACTCTGCAATCAGCATCGGACGTGTGACCAGAAGGCTTTGCGGGCCGTCGCTCGGAGGGACCTCGGCCAGCCGCAGCCCTAGGTTGTTCCCGGCTCTACTGTGTTGCCCGTCGCTGCCCGCCGGTGGGTTTCGGACGTCAACACATTCTGAACTCTTTGCGAAACAGGAGGTTCAGGAATCCTCGAGATCTAGGCAGAATGTGTTGACGTCCGAAACCCACCGGCGGGCAGCGACGGGCAACACAGTAGAGCCGGGAACAACCTAGGGCTGCGGCTGGCCGAGGTCCCTCCGAGCGACGGCCCGCAAAGCCTTCTGGTCACACGTCCGATGCTGTTTGCCAGGGCGTGCCACCTGTCCTATACCGGGTCAGGAAGGTGATGGAGATGCCTCGCTTAGTTTCCTGCAGGGCATACACGTAATCATTAAATACGAGCCTCGATCGGCTCTCAGGTTATCCTGTGAATCGGCTCAAGGAGCCGATCCACCCATGATTCGTACGAGGTGCACGAATATATGGTGGTCCTGCTTGATCAAGATAAAGCTAATGAGATCTACGACGATCTGGGGTTTTCACCGCATAATCGGATCATCCTACTCACGATTGGGCCTCGCGGCCACGCACGGTGATCGTAAGCCGATCCTAGATAGGGCCTAAAAATCAACACGAGGTTGATCCCCGGAACATCCTGTCTAGGACTAGCAAACGACACCCTACGTGCCGCTGGATCCTCCAACCCTTTGTAAGGCCTAACTATTGCAGATATTAAACTAATCCTCGATGAACGAGGAGCGATCGTAACGGATCGGATCTACTAAATAAAGATCAAGCGGGGTGCCGCCCCCACACCTGAGATAGGTGTGAGGGCGGCTAGATATGCAAGGGTTGCACTACGATAGCATGTTACGCGAAGAACTATGCTAACCCTAACACATCTATGATAACTACGTTGCTCGCCATCAACAAGGCTTCAGTACGAGCAACGCATGAACAACGTGGAGCTTGTGCTGCCTAGATCGCAAGATGCGATCTAGGCAGCATGTTGCTTACCGGTAGAAACCCTCGAGATGAAGGAGTTGGCGATGCGCCGAGATTGATTTGGTTGGTTGAACGTTGGTTGTTGTTTATTCCATAAACCCTAGATACATATTTATAGTCCAGGGGACTTTCTAATTTAGGCGTGCACCTAACCGTGCACGGATGAAACTCTATCTAAGATGCGATCTACTATATTACAGATAAATGGGCAATCTAGCCCAACTTCGCATATAAGGCCGATTCACGTACTTCTTCAATACATAATCTTAAAACCCATCTTGATCGCGGCCCACCTCTGACTTGGTCAAATTCCGGTGATAACACACATGCCCCCCTGGTTTTGGAATTGATAATTCCAAAATCACTCTGTTTTTTCTTCGTCGGGTCATGTCATGGCAGAGCAGAACTGTCGCAGTATTCTTCATCATGATGCCCTGTCTTTCCAACTTCTCTGCAAAATTCGATGGCTTTGGCACCACTTCCTTGGAAACTGCAACGGCATTAAATTTCCACCAGATCTCTCATTATTTAACCGTGCCGATTGATTAGCCCACTTCATCCCCTTCCTCTGTTCCAGCCATCGGCACCAAAAAACCCTCTTCCTCTGTAGCGATGCCTTCCTCTTCCTCTGTCTCCTCCGGCCTTTCCCTCCAGTCCTTCTCTTCGAGCGAGCCGTAGTGGAACTCCGACCACGCGCCAGTGGACGATCTGCCTCTGACCGATGGGGAAGAGGACCTCAAGCTCCTCATCGATGGGGAGTTGATAAGCGAAAGTGAAGACGACCTCCATCCTTGGGCGAAACCCACCTCCCCCGATGGGAAGGGGGAAGAAGTAGAGGAAGAGGAAGGAAAAGAGGAGGGCGGCCCCCCTTCCCCCGCTAAGCTTCTGCCGGCCAAGCGATTCCGTGCTTGGGCGGACAGTGAGGACGATGAAGATGACGAGGAGGAAGAGGAGGAGGATGAATCCTCCTCCTCCATCGGGTATCCGCCGAGCAAGCGCTTCCGCTCCTGGGCGGACAGCGAGGATGATAATGATGACGAGGAAGACGAAGCTCCGGCCAAAGGCTGGGGTAGCAGCGACGAGGAGCTTCCTGGGAGCAGCGCCGATGACATCGACGACGGCGATGATGAGGACAGCGACGACTAGTAGAGCAGGACTAGTAGTAGCAGTGCACTAGGCGCTAGATCCTTCTTTTGAGAGCCATCGGCTCTTTCTTGTAAAGCCGCTCCTTTGAATTAATGAAAATTGTTCTTTCAATTAATCCAATTTCATTCCTTCCGCCTGTCATGCCAAGACCGATAGCAACGTATCGGATCCCTTTTCCTTTGGACGCCCGTGAAGCTGGACTCAAATGTCGATTAGACCGCCAGTTAAGCACCTCTCAAATTCAGGCTGCGATTTGATATCTGACCATAATTTTCCGCAATCCCTTAGCCGATGACTACTCATCGGCTATTTTGAGAGTCCAGTCCCTTTCCTTTCTTGCAGCAACAGGACGGTCCAATACCTGTAAAGCCGACGGCCTCCTTTTTCGGTTCCTCTCCGTAGCTTTAGCAGTTTTCTTTTGCAACACCTGAACTGCTTTCAGAGAGGATCACGATGCAGGATCAGTCGATGCGACTCCAATCGGCTCCCAAAACAGAACATCTACCAAGTTAGCTGCCCCCCGAGCCTTAATCAAGGCGAGAATACCGGCGAGGATGAACAGGTCATTGATCAGCTTTCTTCCACTGAACGTCGATGTTGATGTGAACTTTGAGCACACAGCCAACATGTCTTGGTCTTGTGTAACTGTACTAGAGTCGATGGCTTTGCATCGGCTGTGACAAATTTTTTTTTTTTTACTGGCCGATTTTTCCTAATCGGCTCCCAGTGTTTCACTGCACACATGTTTACACATGTTTATCTGCATATGTTCATCTGACTATATGCCCCCCGAGCCGAATCTGCCAGATGACTGCAGATATCGGCTTTTGTGGTTAAGCCAGGGCACTGCACTTGCACGTCGGCTCCGCGAGGATTCGTGCTGACTTTCATCCGCCGACGTGGCCGCTGCCCAGTAGCTCGACGCTGAACACAAGCAGAACATGTGGTGAAGATAATTTTAGCCGATTGCTGGAATCGGCCTCCATATCGATTGAAGTGCTGACTGAAGGTTCTGTAATGCTCCTTCATAATTTTTGGGGCCGATCACAAGGATCAGCCTCACCCCGTTTGCTTATCGGTTTGTTCTTGCTACTCGGTCAGGCTGGTGGATAAAACCAGCCCAACCTCTGACTTGATGTGCTTGCTGTCGTCCTCCTTGAGTGCATCGTAGAATCGTGGAGCACTAAGCTCCGTCGGAAGGACGAGCACCATGTTTGTACCAGCCGATGTTTCATCATTGGCTTTCCTTTGCTTGGGACGCCACTCCATTTTCCGTGGACGACCCTCTTCGTCCAGGGTTCGCTGAACTTTCGCAGCCAGATCAGGTCGTGCCTTCCTTAGCGTATGCAAGTATACACTTTCAGCTTCCTCCAGGCCACGCAATCGCTGAACCCTGCGCTTTTGGGAACGGCTGAGTCCGTCAGGGCACCACCTTGGCCGGTGGTACCTGTCTTCTTCTTCTTCTCCCTCGTCTTCTGAATCCTCGAGATCTGCCCAACGAGGTGACTCAGCGCGTTTGCTTTGTGGCGGGAGAGGCCCTAGGCGCTTGAACACAGACACGTTGGCTGCCTCCTTCTTCTTCCGGTTGCATTCTGGGCAATTGCCGATTGTGGGCAATCGGCTCATTCCTGAATCCCAGCAGTGTCTGAAGAAGGGGCAGTCCCAGTGCCTATCGTTGTCGTCTTGCTCCCTTGATTTTTCTTCGGCACAGCGCTCGTGCTCCTCCTCATCGCGATCGTGCCGACGATGTCTTCTGGCGTCTATAGCCAGACGATCTCTTTCATCATCATCGCTTGATCGTCGGCGTTGGTCATACTGACTCACATACTTGTTGAGGAGGTGATCAGAGAGGGGTCGCTGATATCTGATATTCTTCACTTCTCCCTCTGTGACGTAGCGCTTGCCATCATGCCGGAGCCGATCGCGTGGAGCGGCCTCCTCTATGTCCTTGCTACGAGAGCAGCTGCCCTCGTCTCCATCCTTGCCAGCGTGGCGTCCAGATCCTACCATGTTGATGCTGAATGAAGACCCTGGCTGGCAACCTTCAGGGTAAGTGTACTCCACCATGTTTACGGCGGGGAAGGGGTGGGTGTTGACCTTCATGGCGTACTGATTGAAAATCAGACGTCCTTGTTCTATTGCCATTTGGATCTGCTGACGCCACACCCTGCAGTCGTTGGTGGCATGTGAGAGCGAGTTATGCCATTTGCAGTATGGCTTTCCGTTCAGCTCTTGTGCCGTGGGGAATTTGAGACCTTCAGGTATCTTCAACTGCTTTTCCTTGAGCAGGAGGTCGAAGATTTGTTCAGTTTTGGTCACGTCAAAATCAAACCCCCTGGGCGGGCCTGGTGGCTTTACCCATTTGCAGGACACGGGGGTTCCTCCCCGAGTCCATTCAGCCACTGCTACCTCTTGATCTCCCGCAGGAACTTCGTCTTCCTCTGCGTCGACCAGGACTACTGCACGCTTGAATTTGTCCTGCACAGTCCGGGTGGCGCTGTTCATATCTTGTGACGCTTTCGAACCATGTGCGCCAGTGAGGGATAGTCTGCTTGGGAGGCCATGTCCTTGAGCGGTGTTGCGAGGCCCGCTACTGCCAACTCGACTGCTTCCTTTTCAGTTAAACGAACCGAATAACATCGGTTCCTAAGATTCCTGAAGCGCTGGATGTATTCTGTCACAGTTTCTCCACGCTTCTGACGTAGTTGTGCTAGATCGGCGATGCCGGACTCGGAAGCCTCTGAATGGTACTGCATATGGAACTGTTCTTCCAACTGCTTCCAAGTCCGGATGGAGTCTGGTGGCAACGAGGTGTACCACCCGAAAGCCGATCCCGTGAGGGACTGTGAGAAGAGCCTCACGCGTAGTTGATCCGACACTGAAGCCGGTCCTAGTTGTGCCAAATATCGGCCCACGTGCTCGATGGAGCTGGAACCATCTGATCCACTGAATTTGGAGAAGTCAGGGAGCCGATATTTAGGTGGTAGCGGGATCATCTCGTAGTCGTCGGGGTACGGCTTGGAATAGCCGATTGCCCTCCGTTTCGGCACCATGCCGAACTGGTCTCTCAGTATGTTGCTGATCTGATCCGCTGTGCTGGCTGCAGGAGTTGAACTCTGAAGATTCACCGGGGTGGCGTACTTAGCCAGCCACGTTTGCTTTTCCAGCTCTGAGCCAACTGCAGGAGCTGAGCTCTGGAGGTTCGTCGGGGTGGCGTACTTAGTAAGCCACGTCTGCTTCTCAAGATCTGTTGCTGACGTCCCTCCTGCTTTCCCAGAAGTCCCTGATGTTGTGGCCTGGTTTGCGAGCGTCCAGTCACCGCAATCTGGCACATACGTGCACATGTACCCGTGAGGGATCTCCTTGGGCGCCTCTTGCAAGAACTGGCAGTCACTAGGGTCACCACCGATCTTGTAGACGACGAATGCCGGAGAATTCGGCACTTCTGGTGCTGCCCACGCAAATGGCAGTGGTGGACGGGACTGGAGTGGCAACTCCCCTTGATGCGTCCCGAGAGCCGGTCCTGACGGCGAGTACTGGTGCCTCATGATCTCCTGGATCACGCGAAGAGCGACACGCTCCAACGTGTTGACCAGGTTCTCAGAGTGGCGGTGTAGCGAGTGAGCCACCAAGTAGTTGATCTCCTGCCGCAGGGACCTGGTGCGTTCTTCCGACGGGGCAGGGAGGTCTATCCCATCTAGTGCACCATTAGGTGAGAACCCCTTCCACCTGATGCCATGTGAACGGGTTCTGTGGAAAGAGCCGATGAGGTCAGCCTCGAGGATGACCTTGATCTCGTCATACTTCTTCTTGAGCTCGTCGGTCAGATCCTCGTACGTGACTGGCGTGCCGTCCGCCATCTCAGATGTAGATGGCGATGTGGTTGATGTAGAAGCTTCAGTACAACCAACGTTCAACCAACCAAATCAATCTCGGCGCATCGCCAACTCCTTCATCTCGAGGGTTTCTACCGGTAAGCAACATGCTGCCTAGATCGCATCTTGCGATCTTGCTGTCGGGCTGCCACTACCGGTTGATAACACTCATAACCGGGCTTGATGATCCGGTTCGAGGTACTCATGCCAACAGGGAGGAAGCAAGGACGAATCATGAGGGAGTACAAATGCTGTGTGCTGGCGTCATCGGCAAAGTCGTCCAATCGGAAAGAGACTGGGTTTTCAAAATTTGCCGATTCAGTATAAGGGTGGAACAGGGGGTTGTCCAAACCTTGGAAGAAAATCTTAAACCACCCTGCTGCTTCCTTGGGGATCAGCCTGCTGCCTGGGAGACCATACAGGGCTTGGCCGTAGCTGGTGCATCGAATTTCCTTTCCATTTACATCCGGAAAGGTGCAGGTGGTCAGCGGTGGGAAGTCTGGGATTTGGTTTTGGAAGTAGAGTTGGGCCCACAACTGAATGAACCACCAGGGGCCGCCAGTTTTAACTGTCTTTTGAGAGAACAGTTTGACAGACATCAGTTAAAGGGATCGGTAGACCTCTCCAAGAAACAGTTTGCCTAGGCCGAGTTGGGTGCCTTTAGCAAGTTCATAGGCCAGGGAGAGGTAATTCTTGGTAGGAGCAAGTGATGGGCCACAGAATATGAAGTGCTCCAGCCAGAAATTCAGGAAGGCTGTGTGCTCCCTCTCTGTCACGGGGCCTTTGTTTTTCATATAACGATTGAGATAGGCGCCCCAGCTGGTACACTCTTTTTTAGAGGAAAGAGTGAAAGGGACTTTTGGCAGTTTGAATGCAGAAGGGCTGGGGGATGCAATGTCTAGGCCTGTGATCATGGCCACATCCAGCAGGGTCGGTGTCATAGGGCCATGACCAAACATGAAGCAGTTCAGCGCATCAGACCAGAAGTAGCCGATGGTTTTCAGGATGTTCTCATTCTTTTCAAGAGGAGATAGTGATAATGACAGGGCATCGGCTATCCCTATGGTTTCCCAAGTGGCATAGTGGGTTTTTGATACTCTATTGTACCATGCCACCCAACCCTCAGGAGGATTAGGCCAGGCTCGCAAGCAGTCGGCCCAGGAAGTCAGATCTAGGTTCTGGCTCACGAAGGGGATTCTGTTAGCTTCGCACGAAATTAACAGGGCGGGACTCTCAGAAGAACGAGGACCGAGGCACATCGAATTTGCGAGAGAAGGATGTGGCAGAAGAATGTCTGAAGCCTAAATTAGTAGCGGAGCGAAACATTAATTCAGGTGTTTGCCATTAATCCCATGTCAAGTCGAACGGCGAGAGGAGGTTGAGGATTACCTTCAGTCCGGAAGCCGTGGTGTCGGTATTGGATGATTCCGCCATGGGATGCGTTGAAGGAGCTGGGGGCGGCGCGGTCGAGATCTGTGTAGGTGGTTTTGGGTTGGAACTGCTCAGGCGGCGATTTGGGGATCTGAGTTTGCCTTTTCAGATGGAGGTCGCAGGTTACCGTTTGGAAGGGCGGCTAGGTCGACTTTACTCGTGTTTTTATGATAGAGACCGATGCGATGCCATCGGCTCTTTTTGGAGATTTTGTGACTTTGACTATCGGCAAAACAGTTGACTGGAAATACTTCTTCATTAACAAAGGAGGGTTTTTTATAATGAAGAGCCGATTGCTCAAAGAGGAACAAAAGAAGAGCCGATTGCTCGCATACTACTGATGCTATGTCACTAATCCTCGCTGCCCTCGTTGTCGGCATCGTAGCTGTCACCGGCGCTACTTCCGGAGAACTCCTCGTCACTGCTGCCCCAGCCTTCGACCGGAGCTTCTTCCTCTGCGTCGTCATCGTCACCTTCACTATCTGCCCAAGCACGGAGGCGCTTCGCCGGCGGGTACCCAGCGGAGGAGGAGGAATCATCTTCCTCCTCTTCTTCCTCCGCATCCTCGTCTTCCTCTTCCTTATCATAGGAAGTGGGCTTCCTCCATGAGGAGAGGTCATCCTCATTTTCGCTCTCCAGTTCCCCTTCAACGAGGAGGTGAAGGTCGCCCTCCTCATCGGTCAGGGGCATGTCGCCATCTGACATGAGATCGAAGTCCCACTCGGGCTCCGACATTGGCTCGCTTGGGGAAGAAGATTGGAAAGAGAGGCCGGAGGAGACGGAGGGAGAAGAAGACATTGCTACAGGGAAAGAGGGTTTTTTAGTGCCGATAACCAAAACAGAGGAAGGGGATGAAGGAGGCTAGTCAATCGGCACAGTTTAATAAGGAGGAGCCTAATGGGGATTTAAAGCCATTGCGGTTTCCAAGGAAGTGGTGCTAAAGTTATCAAGTTTTGCAAGAAGGTGAGGAGACAAGGCATCATGATAAAGGATACTGCAACGGTTCTGCCATGACATGACCCGACGAAGAAAAAACGGAGTGATTTTGGAATTAATAATTCCAAAACCAGGGGGGCATGTGTTATCACCAGAATTTGACCAAGTCAGAGGTGGGCCACGATCAAGATGGGCTTGAAGATTATATAAGGAAGAAATACGTGGATCGGCCTTATATGCAAAGTTGGGCTAGATTGCCCATATATCTGTATTATAGTAGATTGTATCTTAGACAGAGTTTTACCCGTGCACGGTTAGGTGCACGCCTGAATTAGAAAGTCCCCTGGACTATAAATATGTATCTAGGGTTTATGGAATAAAACAACAACCAACGTTCAACCAACCAAATCAATCTCGGCGCATCGCCAACTCCTTCATCTCGAGGGTTTCTACCGGTAAGCAACATGCTGCCTAGATCGCATCTTGCGATCTAGGCAGCACAAGCTCCACGTTGTTCATGCGTTGCTCGTACTGAAGCCTTGTTGATGGCGAGCAACGTAGTTATCATAGATGTGTTAGGGTTAGCATAGTTCTTCGCGTAACATGCTATCGTAGTGCAACCCTTGCATATCTAGCCGCCCTCACACCTATCTCAGGTGTGGGGGCGGCACCCCGCTTGATCTTTATTTAGTAGATCCGATCCGTTACGATCGCTCCTCGTTCATCGAGGATTAGTTTAATATCTGCAATAGTTAGGCCTTACAAAGGGTTGGAGGATCCAGCGGCACGTAGGGTGTCGTTTGCTAGTCCTAGACAGGATGTTCCGGGGATCAACCTCGTGTTGGTTTTTAGGCCCTATCTAGGATCGGCTTACGATCACCGTGCGTGGCCGCGAGGCCCAATCGTGAGTAGGATGATCCGATTATGCGGTGTAAACCCCAGATCGTCGTAGATCTCATTAGCTTTATCTTGATCAAGCAGGACCACCATATATTCGTGCACCTCGTACGAATCATGGGTGGATCGGCTCCTTGAGCCGATTCACAGGATAACCTGAGAGCCGATCGAGGCTCGTATTTAATGTTTACGTGTATGCCATGCAGGAAACTAAGCGAGGCATCTCCATCACCTTCCTGACCAGGTATAGGTCAGGTGGCACGCCCTTGCAATCAGCATCGGACGTGTGACCAGAAGGCTTTGCGGGCCGTCGCTCGGAGGGACCTCGGCCAGCCGCAACCCTAGGTTGTTCCCGGCTCTACTGTGTTGCCCGTCGCTGCCCGCCGGTGGGTTTCGGACGTCAACACATTCTTGGTCTTGTATAACTGCAGTCGAGTTGGCAGTAGCGGGCCTCGCAACACCGCTCAAGGACATGGCCTCCCAAGCAGACTATCCCTCACTGGCGTACATGGTTCAGAAACTGTCAGCATATGAACAGCGCCACCCGGACCTGTACCAGGACAAATTCAAGCGTGCAGTAGTCCTGGTCGACGCAGAGGAAGACGAAGTTCCTGCGGGAGATCAAGAGGTAGCAGTGGCTGAATGGACTCGGGGAGGAACCCCCGTGTCCTACAAATGGGTAAAGCCACCAGGCCCGCCCAGGGGGTTTGATTTTGACGTGACCAAAACTGAGCAAATCTTCGACCTCCTGCTCAAGGAGAAGCAGTTGACGATTCCCGAAGGTCTCAAATTCCCCACGGTGCAAGAGCTGAACGGAAAGCCATACTGCAAATGGCATAACTCGCTCTCCCATGCCACCAACGACTGCAGGGTGTGGCGTCAGCACATCCAAGCGGCGATAGAAAAGGGGCGGCTGATTTTCAACCAGTACGCCATGAAGGTCGACACCCAACCCTTCCCCGCCGTTAACATGGTAGAATGCACTTACCCTGAAGGTTGCCAGCCAGGATCCTCGTTCAGCATCAACATGGTAGGATCTGGACGCCACGCTGGCAAGGATGGAGACGAGGGCAGCTGCTCTCGTAGCAAGGACATAGAGGAGGCCGCTCCACGCGATCGGCTCCGGCATGATGGCAAGCGCTACGTCACAGAGGGAGAAGTGAAGAATATCAGATATCAGCGACCCCTCTCTGATCACCTCCTCAACAAGTATGTGAGTCAGTATGACCAACGCCGACGATCAAGCGATGATGATGAAAGAGATCGTCTGGCTATAGACGCCAAAAGACATCGTCGGCACGATCGCGATGAGGAGGAGCACGAGCGCTGTGCCGAAGAAAAATCAAGGGAGCAAGACGACAACGATAGGCACTGGGACTGCCCCTTCTTCAGACACTGCTGGGATTCAGGAATGAGCCGATTGCCCACAATCGGCAATTGCCCAGAATGCAACCGGAAGAAGAAGGAGGCAGCCAACGTGTCTGTGTTCAAGCGCCTAGGGCCTCTCCCGCCACAAAGCAAACGCGCTGAGTCACCTCGTTGGGCAGATCTCGAGGATTCAGAAGACGAGGGAGAAGAAGAAGAAGACAGGTACCACCGGCCAAGGTGGTGCCCTGACGGACTCAGCCGTTCCCAAAAGCGCAGGGTTCAGCGATTGCGCGGCCTGGAGGAAGCCGAAAGGCTATACTTGCATACGCTAAGGAAGGCACGACCTGATCTGGCTGCGAAAGTTCAGCGAACCCTGGACAAAGAGGGTCGTCCACGGAAAATGGAGTGGCGTCCCAAGCAGAGGAAAGCCGATGATGAAACATCGGCTGGTACAAACATGGTGCTCGTCCTTCCGACGGAGCTTAGTGCTCCACGATCAGACGAAGCACTCTCAAGCATCGTACCGGTGGAGAAGAAGGACGGCCGATGGCGGGTGGCTATAGATTTTCGAGACCTCAACAGAGCCACCGGCCTGACCGAGTAGCTGAAGCAAAGCGATGAGCAAACATGGCGAGGCTGATCCTTGTGGTCGGCCCCAAAAATTATGAAGGAGCATTACAGAACCTTCAGTCAGCGCTTCAATCGATATGGGGGCCGATTCCAGCAATCGGCTAAAATTATCTTCACCACGTGTTCTGCTTGTGTTCAGCATCGAGCTACTGGGCAGCGGCCACGTCGGCGGATGAAAGTCAGCACGAATCCTCGCGGAGCCGACGTGCAAATGCAGTGCCCTGGCTAACCACAGAAGCCGATATCTGCAGTCATCTGGCAGATTCGGCTCGGGGGGCACCTAGAGCGGATGAACATGTGAGCATGCACAGGAGAACATGGTGCAGTAAAATATTGGGGCCGATAGGAAAAATCGGCCAGTAAAATTTTTTTTTTTTTTGTCACAGCCGATGCAAAGCCATCGACTCTAGTACAGTTATACAAGACCAAGACCTGCCGGCTATGTACTCAACCCTTTGTTGGTGTTTCATCTACAACATCGACGTTCAGCGGAGGAAAGCCGATCAATGAGGGCAAGTTCGGTTGACTCTTCATGGTGGCTATCTCGGATTGCCAGATTGCCTAAAGTCAAAGCCTTTTGGTTTGACTTGTTCATCCTTGCTGGTGTTCTCGCCTTGATTAAGGCTCGGGGGGCAGCTAACTTGGTAGATGCTCTGTTCTTGGAGCCGACTGGAGTTGCATCGGCTGACCCTGCATCGTGGTCTTCTTTGAAAGCAATGAGGTGTGGCAGAAGAAGACTGCTAAAGCTACGGAGCAGGAGCCTGTCCTGCAGAAGTATCAGCTCCGGCCTCTGGGTTGATTCAGCAGTGGTCCAAGAGCTCTCCCGAAGACAAAGGTTGCCGTCAATATACGCTCAGTGGCTGCGGTTTGGACCTGTTGACGTCCGAAACCCACCGGCGGGCAGCGACGGGCAACACAGTAGAGCCGGGAACAACCTAGGGCTGCGGCTGGCCGAGGTCCCTCCGAGCGACGGCCCGCAAAGCCTTCTGGTCACACGTCCGATGCTGATTGCAAGGGCGTGCCACCTGACCTATACCTGGTCAGGAAGGTGATGGAGATGCCTCGCTTAGTTTCCTGCATGGCATACACGTAAACATTAAATACGAGCCTCGATCGGCTCTCAGGTTATCCTGTGAATCGGCTCAAGGAGCCGATCCACCCATGATTCGTACGAGGTGCACGAATATATGGTGGTCCTGCTTGATCAAGATAAAGCTAATGAGATCTACGACGATCTGGGGTTTTCACCGCATAATCGGATCATCCTACTCACGATTGGGCCTCGCGGCCACGCACGGTGATCGTAAGCCGATCCTAGATAGGGCCTAAAAACCAACACGAGGTTGATCCCCGTAACATCCTGTCTAGGACTAGCAAACGACACCCTACGTGCCGCTGGATCCTCCAACCCTTTGTAAGGCCTAACTATTGCAGATATTAAACTAATCCTCGATGAACGAGGAGCGATCGTAACGGATCGGATCTACTAAATAAAGATCAAGCGGGGTGCCGCCCCCACACCTGAGATAGGTGTGAGGGCGGCTAGATATGCAAGGGTTGCACTACGATAGCATGTTACGTGAAGAACTATGCTAACCCTAACACATCTATGATAACTACGTTGCTCGCCATCAACAAGGCTTCAGTACGAGCAACGCATGAACAACGTGGAGCTTGTGCTGCCTAGATCGCAAGATGCGATCTAGGCAGCATGTTGCTTACCGGTAGAAACCCTCGAGATGAAGGAGTTGGCGATGCGCCGAGATTGATTTGGTTGGTTGAACGTTGGTTGTTGTTTATTCCATAAACCCTAGATACATATTTATAGTCCAGGGGACTTTCTAATTTAGACGTGCACCTAACCGTGCACGGGTAAAACTCTATCTTCTAATCTAAGATGCGATCTACTATATTACAGATACAAGGGCAGACTAGCCCAACTTTGCATAACAGGCCGATTCTCGTAACTCTCCTATGTATATTCTTCAAGTCCATCTTGATCGCGGCCCACCTCTGGCTCGGTCAAATTCTGGTGATAACACATGCCCCCCTGGTTTTGGAATTGGTAATTCCAAAATCACTCTGCTTTTCCTTCGTCGGGTCATGTCGTGGCAGAACCGTTGCAGTATCCGTCATCATGATGCCTTGCCTTCTCAACTTCTCCGCGTGACCTGGCAGTTTTTTCTTTTTCTTTTAGGCACCACTTCCTCGGAAACTGCTGTGGCATTGAATTTCCACTATATCCCCTTTTATTTAACCGCTCCGCACAGTTTATTTCCGCATCTTCTTCGCATTAGCACTCCAAAAGCCCTCCTGTGCCACCATGTCTTCTTCCTCCTCTGCCTCATCGGATCTTTCTACCCAGTCCTCTTCCTCCCGCGAGCCGACGCCGGAACCGAACCTGGCGGAGGTCCACGCAGCCAACACCCGCCGCGCCATTGAGGCCGGGGAGGAGTCTAGCCATGACTTCTCCATCTGGTCGGAGGACGACAAGTCCCTGACCGACGGGGAAAGCGACCTCCGCTTCCTCGCCAGCGGGGAAACGGAGGAGGAGAGCGACGATGATCGCTTCTCCTGCGACTTCACCTCTCCCGAGGAGGTGGAGGAGGAAGAAGAGGAGGAGGAGGAGGACGATACCTCCTCCGACGAGCCGCCGGCCAAGCGGTTCTGCCCCTGGCCGGGGAACCTCAGCGACTTCGACAACGACGATGACGGCGCTGACGAAGAGGACGAGGACAATGAGGGCCCGGTCGGCGGCCATTGGAGCGACGATGAGCTCGCCGGGAGCAGCGCCGACAGCGGCGACGATGGTGACGACGAGGGCAGCGACGGCCCGTAGATAGGACCTCTAGTATAGGACCAGTAGTAGTAGATGGGGCAATGTATCCCCTAGTACTTCCTTTTGAGAGCAATCAGCTCTTTATGTAAGAAATCTATCAATGAAGAACTTTCCCCAATTTGATCTTGCCGATTTCCTTTGAGTTTAATTTAGCCGATTTCTTCTCATACTGATCTTGCCGATTTGTCCCCTTTGCCAATGCGTAATGAGCCGATAGCAACGCATCGGTCCTTTAAAATTCACCCTTCCATTCTTCAACTGATGATCTTGAAATCTGGTGGATAATGTAGAATCTTCAGGGAAGCCTTTGAATTCTTCCAACCAAACCTAATGGTCTTTTTTAACACTCATCATTTGTGAAGAAGGTTGCGACGAAAGACCAGCCGATGGTACCCCAATCGGCTCTTAAACAGAGCATCCACCGGGCCTGCTGCCCCCCGAGCCTTACTCGAGGCGAGAATGTCAGAGAGGATGCACCAAAACCGATCACCTTTCCTCCTTAGAAAGCCGATATACCCCTTCTGTCAACACGGCTGAACTAGCACCAAAGGTTGAGAATCCTCGACAAGAAGGTTCAGGAACCCGGATCAAGAAGGTTCAGGAACCCGGATCGGCTCAAAGCAGCTGAAGGAGTTCTCATTGTTTTACGCCCGCGAAGAAGCAGCGGGCCCCACAACTGAACTGGATTTGGTGGAGATCCGGTAAACCTCGTATAATTGCACTAGAGTCGATGGCTGCGCATCGGCTTTGCTTAGTTCTAAGTCGATGCCCTTGCATCGGCTGTATAATTTTTTTTTTACTGGCCGATTTTCTCCTATCGGCCCCAACATTTCACTGCACACATGTCCTCCTGCACCTGTTCCCATGTTCATCGTGTTTAGGTGCCCCCCGAGCCGAATCTGTCAGGGAATGGCAG
Organism: Lolium perenne; assembly: GCF_019359855.2. NCBI lineage: Eukaryota > Viridiplantae > Streptophyta > Magnoliopsida > Poales > Poaceae > Lolium > Lolium perenne. Next base: position 47,431,863 of record NC_067250.2, read on the forward strand.
ATATCGGCTCTGTAATTCACACGTCGGCTCCTGATAGGATCAAGGACGAACACAAGCAGAACATGTGGTGAGGATAATTTTGGCCGATTACTGGGATCGGCCTCCATAATGATTGAATCGCTGACTGAAGGTTCTGTAATGTCCCTTCATAGATTTTTGGGGCCGATCACAAGGATCAGCCTCGTCATGTTTGCTCATCGCTTCGCTTCAGCTACATGGTCAGGCCAGTGGATAAAACCAGCTTAACCCTTCCCTTCGTCACGTCGATGCGCTCGCAGTCGTCCAAATTGATACCTGAGAGGGGTTCTTGGCCTGCTGCTTCCCATGCGTTCATGCCAGCCGTTGAAATTTCGGCTGAGTGATCGGCCTGGACGACCTCTACCTCATCTCCATCCCACTGTATTATGCACTGGTGCATCGTGGAGGGAATGCAGCAGTTGGCGTGGATCCAATCCCTTCCTAGCAGAACAGCATAAGTGCTCGTGCTATCGACGATGAAGAACGTTGTAGGGATAGTTTTCCTTCCTACGGTCAGATCCACGTTCAGAACACCTTGTGCGTCAGATGCTTGGCCGTTGAAATCGCTCAATGTCACGTTGGTCTTGATTAGATCTGAGCTAGAGCGTCCCAGCCGACGTAGCATAGAGTACGGCATGATGTTGACTGCTGCTCCAGTGTCCACCAGCATCTTATTTACAGGCCTCCCATCGATGTAACCTCGCAAGTACAGGGCCTTCAGATGTCTGTAGCTTCTTTCTCGTGGCTTCTCAAAGATAACCGGCCGTGGGCCGCAGTCAAGTTGTGCCACAGGTGCCTCGTCTAATCCTGGAGCACTGAACTCCGAAGGGAGGATGAACACCATGTTTGTGCCAGCCGATGTTTCATCATCGGCTTTCCTTTGCTTGGGGCGCCACTCCATTTTTCGTGGACGACCCTCTTCGTCCAGGGTTCGCTGAACTTTCGCAGCCAGATCAGGTCGTGCCTTCCTTAGCGTATGCAAGTATAACCTTTCGGCTTCCTCCAGGCCGCGTAATCGCTGAACCCTGCGCTTTTGTGAACGGCTGAGTCCATCAGGGCACCACCTTGGCCGGTGGTACCTGTCTTCTTCTTCTTGTCCCTCGTCTTCTGAATCCTCGAGATCTGCCCAACGAGGTGACTCAACGCGTTTGCTTTGTGGCGGGAGAGGCCCTAGGCGCTTGAACACAGACACGTTGGCTGCCTCCTTCTTCTTCCGGTTGCATTCTGGGCAATTGCCGATTGTGGGCAATCGGCTCATTCCTGAATCCCAGCAGTGTCTGAAGAAGGGGCAGTCCCAGTGCCTATCGTTGTCGTCTTGCTCCCTTGATTTTTCTTCGGCACAGCGCTCGTGCTCCTCCTCATCGCGATCGTGCCGACGATGTCTTCTGGCGTCTATAGCCAGACGATCTCTTTCATCATCATCGCTTGATCGTCGGCGTTGGTCATACTGACTCACATACTTGTTGAGGAGGTGATCAGAGAGGGGTCGCTGATATCTGATATTCTTCACTTCTCCCTCTGTGACGTAGCGCTTGCCATCATGCCGGAGCCGATCGCGTGGAGCGGCCTCCTCTATGTCCTTGCTACGAGAGCAGCTGCCCTCGTCTCCATCCTTGCCAGCGTGGCGTCCAGATCCTACCATGTTGATGCTGAACGAGGATCCTGGCTGGCAACCTTCAGGGTAAGTGCATTCTACCATGTTAACGGTGGGGAAGGGTTGGGTGTCGACCTTCATGGCGTACTGGTTGAAAATCAGCCGCCCCTTTTCTATCGCCGCTTGGATGTGCTGACGCCACACCCTGCAGTCGTTGGTGGCATGGGAGAGCGAGTTATGCCATTTGCAGTATGGCTTTCCGTTCAGCTCTTGCACCGTGGGGAATTTGAGACCTGCGGGAATCGTCAACTGCTTCTCCTTGAGCAGGAGGTCGAAGATTTGCTCAGTTTTGGTCACGTCAAAATCAAACCCCCTGGGCGGGCCTGGTGGCTTTACCCATTTGCAGGACACGGGGGTTCCTCCCCGAGTCCATTCAGCCACTGCTACCTCTTGATCTCCCGCAGGAACTTCGTCTTCCTCTGCGTCGACCAGGACTACTGCACGCTTGAATTTGTCCTGGTACAGGTCCGGGTGGCGCTGTTCATATGCTGACAGTTTCTGAACCATGTGCGCCAGTGAGGGATAGTCTGCTTGGGAGGCCATGTCCTTGAGCGGTGTTGCGAGGCCCGCTACTGCCAACTCGACTGCTTCCTTTTCAGTTAAACGAACCGAATAACATCGGTTCCTAAGATTCCTGAAGCGCTGGATGTATTCTGTCACAGTTTCTCCACGCTTCTGACGTAGTTGTGCTAGATCGGCAATGCCGAACTCGGAAGCCTCTGAATGGTACTGCATATGGAACTGTTCTTCCAACTGCTTCCAAGTCCGGATGGAGTCTGGTGGCAACGAGGTGTACCACCCGAAAGCCGATCCCGTGAGGGACTGTGAGAAGAGCCTCACGCGTAGTTGATCCGACACTGAAGCCGGTCCTAGTTGTGCCAAATATCGGCCCACGTGCTCGATGGAGCTGGAACCATCTGATCCACTGAATTTGGAGAAGTCAGGGAGCCGATATTTAGGTGGTAGCGGGATCATCTCGTAGTCGTCGGGGTACGGCTTGGAATAGCCGATTGCCCTCCGTTTCGGCACCATGCCAAACTGGTCTCTCAGTATGTTGCTGATCTGATCCGCTGTGCTGGCTGCAGGAGTTGAACTCTGAAGATTCGCCGGGGTGGCGTACTTAGCCAGCCACGTTTGCTTTTCCAGCTCTGAGCCAACTGCAGGAGCTGAGCTCTGGAGGTTCGTCGGGGTGGCGTACTTAGTAAGCCACGTCTGCTTCTCAAGATCTGTTGCTGACGTCCCTCCTGCTTTCCCAGAAGTCCCTGATGTTGTGGCCTGGTTTGCGAGCGTCCAGTTACCGCAATCTGGCACATACGTGCACATGTACCCGTGAGGGATCTCCTTGGGCGCCTCTTGCAAGAACTGGCAGTCACTAGGGTCACCACCGATCTTGTAGACGACGAATGCCGGTGAATTCGGCACTTCTGGTGCTGCCCACGCAAATGGCAGTGGTGGACGGGACTGGAGTGGCAACTCCCCTTGATGCGTCCCGAGAGCCGGTCCTGACGGCGAGTACTGGTGCCTCATGATCTCCTGGATCACGCGAAGAGCGACACGCTCCAACGTGTTGACCAGGTTCTCAGAGTGGCGGTGTAGCGAGTGAGCCACCAAGTAGTTGATCTCCTGCCGCAGGGACCTGGTGCGTTCTTCCGACGGGGCAGAGAGGTCTATCCCATCTAGTGCACCATTAGGCGAGAACCCCTTCCACCTGATGCCATGTGAACGGGTTCTGTGGAAAGAGCCGATGAGGTCGGCTTCGAGGATGACTTTGATCTCGTCGTACTTCTTCTTAAGCTCATCGGTCAGATCCTCGTACGTGACTGGCGTGCCGTCCGCCATCTCAGATGTTGATGGCGATGTGGTTGATGTAGAAGCTTGTCCCACCGGGCGTGCCAGAATGTGTTGACGTCCGAAACCCACCGGCGGGCAGCGACGGGCAACACAGTAGAGCCGGGAACAACCTAGGGCTGCGGCTGGCCGAGGTCCCTCCGAGCGACGGCCCGCAAAGCCTTCTGGTCACACGTCCGATGCTGATTGCAAGGGCGTGCCACCTGACCTATACCTGGTCAGGAAGGTGATGGAGATGCCTCGCTTAGTTTCCTGCATGGCATACACGTAAACATTAAATACGAGCCTCGATCGGCTCTCAGGTTATCCTGTGAATCGGCTCAAGGAGCCGATCCACCCATGATTCGTACGAGGTGCACGAATATATGGTGGTCCTGCTTGATCAAGATAAAGCTAATGAGATCTACGACGATCTGGGGTTTTCACCGCATAATCGGATCATCCTACTCACGATTGGGCCTCGCGGCCACGCACGGTGATCGTAAGCCGATCCTAGATAGGGCCTAAAAACCAACACGAGGTTGATCCCCGGAACATCCTGTCTAGGACTAGCAAACGACACCCTACGTGCCGCTGGATCCTCCAACCCTTTGTAAGGCCTAACTATTGCAGATATTAAACTAATCCTCGATGAACGAGGAGCGATCGTAACGGATCGGATCTACTAAATAAAGATCAAGCGGGGTGCCGCCCCCACACCTGAGATAGGTGTGAGGGCGGCTAGATATGAAAGGGTTGCACTACGATAGCATGTTACGCGAAGAACTATGCTAACCCTAACACATCTATGATAACTACGTTGCTCGCCATCAACAAGGCTTCAGTACGAGCAACGCATGAACAACGTGGAGCTTGTGCTGCCTAGATCGCAAGATGCGATCTAGGCAGCATGTTGCTTACCGGTAGAAACCCTCGAGATGAAGGAGTTGGCGATGCGCCGAGATTGATTTGGTTGGTTGAACGTTGGTTGTTGTTTATTCCATAAACCCTAGATACATATTTATAGTCCAGGGGACTTTCTAATTTAGACGTGCACCTAACCGTGCACGGGTAAAACTCTATCTTCTAATCTAAGATGCGATCTACTATATTACAGATACAAGGGCAGACTAGCCCAACTTTGCATAACAGGCCGATTCTCGTAACTCTCCTATGTATATTCTTCAAGTCCATCTTGATCGCGGCCCACCTCTGGCTCGGTCAAATTCTGGTGATAACACAAACAACCTTGCTAGCCTAGCCTTGTATTGAGAGGAATTCTTCGCGTGCATCCAAATCCTTGAGCCAAAACTATGCCATTTGTGTCCACCATACCTACCTACTACATGGTATTTCTCTCCCATTCCAAGCAAATACTTCATGTGCTACCTTTAAACAATTCAAAAGCTATTATCTCTTATTTGTGTCAATGTTTTATAGCTCATGAGGAAGTATGTGGTGTTTATCTTTCGATCTTGTCATTTACTTCGGACAGACTTTCACCAATGGACTAGTGGCATATCCGCTTATCCAATAATGTTGCAAAAAGAGCTGGCAATGGGGTTCCCAACCCCAATTAAGTAACTTGCATTAATAATTCTCTTCACATGCTTTGCTCTGATTCATGAGTAAGCAACTTAATTTTGCAAATAGAAACTCCTCCATGGTATGTGAATGTTGGAAGGCACCCGAGGATTCGGTTAGCCATGGCTTGAGAAAGCAAAGGTTGGGAGGAGTGTCATCCATAAATAATGAAACTAAAATACATGTGTAAACAAAAGAGAAGAGGGATGATCTACCTTGCTGGTAGAGATAACGTCCTTCATGGGAGCCGCTCTTGAAAGTCTGGTTGATAAGGTAGTTAGAGTACCCATTACCATTCGTTGACAACAACAAACACCTCTCAAAACTTTACTTTTATGCTCTCTATATGATTTCAAAACTTAAAAAGCTCTAGCACATGATTTTATCCCTGCTTCCCTCTGCGAAGGGCCTTTCTTTTACTTTATGTTGAGTGATACGTCTCCGACGTATCGATAATTTCTTATGTTCCATGCCACATTATTGATGATATCTACATGTTTTATGCATACTTTATGTCATTATTATGCGTTTTCCGGAACTAACCTATTGACGAGATGCCGAAGGGCCAGTTGCTGTTTTCTGCTGTTTTTGGTTTCAGAAATCCTAGTAAGGAAATATTCTCGGAATTGGACGAAATCAACGCCCAGCATCTTAGAATCCCCGGGAGCTTCCAGAACACCCGAGAGCCGCCAGAGAGGGGCCACAGGGGGCCCACACATGGTGGCGGCGCGGCCCAGGAGGGGGGCGCGCCGCCCTAGTGTCTGGTGGCCCCAGACCCCTTCTGATGCCGCCCTTCCGCCTACTTAAGGTCTCCGTCGCGAAAACCCTACCACGTTCGACGAAACCAGAGAAAACCTTCCAGAGCCGCCGCCATCGCGAAGCCAAGATCTGGGGGACAGGAGTCTCTGTTCCGGCACGCCGCCGGGACGGGGAAGTGCCCCCGGAAGGCTTCTCCATCGACACCACCGCCATCTTCATCACCGCTGCTGTCTCCCATGAGGAGGGAGTAGTTCTCCATCGAGGCTCGGGGCTGTACCGGTAGCTATGTGGTTAATCTCTCTCCTATGTGCTTCAATACAATAATCTCATGAGCTGCCTTACATGATTGAGATTCATATGATGATGCTTGTAATCTAGATGTCATTATGCTAGTCAAGTGGGTTTTACTTATGTGATCTCCGGAGACTCCTTGTCCCACGTGTGTAAAGGTGACAGTGTGTGCACCGTGTGGGTCTCTTAGGCTATATTTCACAGAATACTTATTCACTGTTATGAATGGCATAGTGAAGTGCTTATTTATATCTCTTTATGATTGCAATGTGTTTTGTATCACAATATATCTGTGTGCTACTCTAGTGATGTTATTAAAGTAGTTTATTCCTCCTGCACGGTGTAATGGTGACAGTGTGTGCGTCGTGTAGTACTTGGCGTAGGCTATGATTGTGATCTCTTGTAGATTATGAAGTTAACTATTGCTATGATAGTATTGATGTGATCTATGCCTCCTTTCGTAGTGTGAAGGTGACAGTGTGCATGCTATGTTAGTACTTGGTTTGGTTATGTTGATCTGTTATGCACTCTAAGGTTATTTAAATATGAACATTGAATATTGTGGAGCTTGTTAACTCCGGCATTGAGGGTTCGTGTAATCCTACACAGTTAGTGGTGTTCATCATCCAACAAGAGGGTGTAGAGTCTAGCATCTATCTATTTATTCTGTTATGTGATCAATGTTGAGAGTTGATGACCCAAAAGTATAGGGGGTGTATCGTAGTATCTTCGATAAGTAAGAATGTCGATCCCAACGAGGAGCAGAAGGTGTTGACAAGCAGTTTCGATGAAGGATTCACTGTAAATGCTCACAGACAAGTATTCAGGGGGTTTTGATGTAACAGATGAATAAAGTACAAGTAAGTAAAATGCGAGAGAAATAATTGCAGCGAGTGGCCCAATCCTTTTTAGCACAAAGGACAAGCCGGTTTGATTACTTATAATGACCAAGCGTTCTCGAGGACACACGGGATTTTAGTCTAGTGCTTTCGCTACATATGGCTAATTAATCTTCATTGTTTTGATAAGTGTTGTGTGGGTGAACCTATGCTAATGTACCGCCCTTCCTAGGACTAATACATACTTGTGATTATACCCCTTGCAAGCATCCGCAACTACAAGAAAGTAATTAAGATAAATCTAACCACAGCCTTAAACTCTGAGATCCTGCGATCCCTCCTGCATCGATATACCAACGGGGGCTCAGGTTTCTGTCACTCCGGCAACCCCGCAATTGGCAAACGAGTACAAGATGCATTCCCCTAGGCCCATAAAGGTGAAGTGTCATGTAGTCGACGTTCACATGACACCACTAGAAGAATAACACCACAACTTAAATATCATAACATTGAATATTACTCAACCATAATTCACTACTAACATTTAGACTTCACCCATGTCCTCAAGAACTAAACGAACTACTCACGAGACATCATATGAAACATGATCAGAGGTGATATGATGATGAATAACAATCTGAACATAAACCTTGGTTCAATGGTTTCACTCAATAGCATCAACAACAAGTAGAAATAGATACCGGGAGAGTTTCCCCTATCAAACAATCAAGATCAAACCCAAATTGCTACAGCGGAGACGAGGTGCTGCGGCGGAGATGGCGGTGATGATGATGAAGATGATGATGATGGTGATGGAGATGATGTCCAGCTCGATGACGGTGACGATGGCGTCGATTTCCCCCTCCGGGAGGGAATTTCCCCGGCGGATTCCTGCCCGCCGGAGAGCTCTTTTCTCTCTGGTGTTCTCCGCCCCGCAGAGGCGGCTGTAACTCTTCGTGAGGTACCCTCTGGAGCTTAGGTTTTCGGGACGAAGGGTTTCGCGAAGAAAAGGAGGCGAAAGGGGCTGTGGGGCCCCCACACCACATGGTGGCGTGGCCAGGCCATGGGCCGCGCCGGCCTGTGGTCTGGCCCCACCTTGGGCCTTCTCAGCTCCTCCTTCTGGCTTCCTTCGTCATCTTGAAAAATAGGATTTTTGGTATAATTTCCTTCCACAGTTGATCTTCCGAAATATTGCGTTCTGACGGTGCTTTTTCCAGCAGAAATCCTGGCTCCGGTGCTTGATCCTCCAATAATGATGAAACATGCAAAATAGATGAAATAACATAAGTATTGTGTCCCAATATGAAATATATCAATGAATAACAACAAATTATGATATAAAACAGTGATGCAAATTGGACGTATCAACTCCCCCCAAGCTTAGACTTCGCTTGTCCCCAAGCGAAACTGAACTCGGTAAACAGGACCACATGTTTATGGAGTGAAGAGTCGATAAATAAAATACGGACAAGAAGCATCATATTCATTCACACAAGACATTATAGTAAACAACTTCCTCATATAACTCAATCTTGAAACAAGTATAAGGTAATCACAAATAAAGGTGCATAAGAAATCATAATTGGTGATGGCAAACTTTGTTCTTGGTCAGAGAACAGTTAACAGATTATACTTATCTATTGAGCAGCGCTCTCATATTAAAGCTTATGGTAAACTGGCATACTCAATCATAATGGTCTCCTCATGATCATTGATAACTTGCAAAGCTATATTCATTCAGATAAAACTTGTACTAAACAAGGAAGAATAAAAACATGATAAAGCAAATCACAATATAATGGTCTGATCACAACCACTCAAATGCTTGCTTGAGATGGAGGGAAATAGGTTCTTGACTCAACATAAAATAAAAGACAGGCCCTTCGCAGACGGAAGCAGGGATTAAATCATGTGCTAGAGCTTTTTCAGTTTTGAAATCATATAGAGATAATAAAAGTAACATTTTGAGAGGTGTTTGTTGTTGTCAACGACTGGTAGCGGGTACTCTAACCCCCTTGCCAGGCAAACCTTCAAAGAGTGGCTCCCATATTATTTTCATTTTATGTGGCATTCCTTCCAACCTTTCTTTCACAAACCATGGCTAACCGAATCCTCGGGTGCCTGCCAACAATCTCATACCATGAAGGAGTGCCTTTTTATTTTAGTTTTATTATGATGATGACACTCCCCCAACCTTTGCTTACACAAGCCATGGCTAACCGAATCCTTCGGGTGCCATCCATCAATCACATACCATGGAGGAGTGTCTTTTTAGTTTAATTAATTTGGGACTGGGAATCCCATTGCCAGCTCTTTTTGCAAAATTATTGGATAAGCGGATGAAGCCACTAGTCCATTGGTGAAAGTTGCCCAACAAGATTGAAAGATAAAACACCACATACTTCCTCATGAGCTATAAAACATTGACACAAATAAGAGATACTAAGTTTTGAATTGTTTAAAGGTAGCACATGAAGTATTTACTTGGAATGGCAGAAAATACCATGTAGTAGGTAGATATGGTGGACACAAATGGCATAGGTTTGGGTTAAGGTTTGGATGCACGAGAAGTATTCCCTCTCAGTACAGGTCTTTGGCTAGCAAGGTTAATTAGCAAGCATAAGAGTCGAGGGAAACAAACAAATATACATGTGATAGAAACAATCATGCATCCTCCTTATAAGCACAAACACTTTTAACTTCAGAATAATAAGCTATGAGCTAACAAGAAAGAAAGACAATGAAACAACTACATGTATTTCTCTTTTCTACTTAAACCTCAAAGTGTTGTTGCTATTGACCAATGCTAAGTTTGCCAAAACCAAATAGATTTATTCAATGCTCCCAAAGTGATACCAATACTAACAGCAAGGTAAATCATATAGTAGAGATTGCAAACTAAAATAAGATGTGCAATATGTAAATGATAAGACTTCTCATTAATATTCCATAACGATAACTCACACCAAGGGATACATAGATAACCAACTAAAGGAGAGATACTTCCAAACTGCAACCCATCTTATATGATAACTTCCCTACTCATGATATGACACTACTTGACAATAAAAAGTAAAAGGTAGTGATGATGTGATACCGCGGCACTCCCCCAAGCTTGGAACAAACCAAGGGGATGCCAATACCGATGATGAATTACTCCTGCGGCGATGGTGGTGATGAACTCCTCCCGCGCTTCTTACAGATCTCCTTCAGCTTCAGTTTCTCAGCTTGGCAATTCTGCACTAAGACTCGAAGAGATTCATTGTTATCTGAAGTTGGCGATGATGACCTTGTGATGTGAATCGAGTGGTATTCCAGCATTCTTCGGAGACGGCAATTCTCCTCCTGGAGTATCTCCACTTCTCTTCTTAGAGCCCGATATTGATCACAAAACTCATCGGTAGTCCGTAGAGCTTCTTCCAACACAGGGAAGGAGTCGAGGCTAAGAGCGGGTGGTAAGGGTCCCTGCAAGTTATGAGAAAAAGAACGTCGAGTGTCAACAGATCCCACCAAGATTTGCTTGCTCCCAACGGCTTGCTGCTCTTGTCTTGATGGCACCCTCTTCACTTCTTCCTCCGAAAGCCCCTTGCCCTTGTTGTTGGAGGCCATGGCGATTCTAGACCGAAAACAGATCCTGGCAGAAACAGCTCGAAACAAAACACGTCGAGAAAACGATATACGGACCTCCAGGGGTCCGGGGGATTGTATAGCAAAAATTTTCACGACAAAAGGAAAGTACCAGATCGAACTAGAGTCGGAAAGGGGCGACGAGGCGGCGGACCATAGGTCGGCGCGGGCCTGAGCCAGGCCGCGCCGGCCTATGGTGGCACGCCCTCGTGCGTCTTTTCCACTCCGTTTCGAACTCGTAATTTTTCATATTTTCCAAAAACAGCAAAAATATAGTTCGGAAAGTAAATTGCGAACTTTTCATTACCAGTACTGTTACCTATTCAAAGTCGAGTTCTGGCGGACTGTCAATTTGTCCTCTGATGAAAGCCTCCGGCGTTTCCACTCGAATAATATCAACATCAACATTATAGGAATCACCTGAGATATAATGCTTGAGTCTTTATCCATTCACCACTTGCGTAGCATTGCCTTGGAGAGAGCTAATTTTAATTGCTCCTGAACGATACACCTCCTCAACAACGTATGGTCCTTCCCATTTCGAGAGTAATTTCCCTGCAAAGAATCTGAGACGAGACCGATACAATAGGACTTTATCCCTAATATTAAATTCTCTTTTGATAATCCTTCTATCATGCCATTTTTTAACTTTCTCTTTAAAGAGTATAGCATTTTCGTAAGCTTCACTTCTCCATTCATCTAGAGAACTTAATTGCAACAACTTCTTATTACCGGCAAGTTTAGGATCTTTATTTAATTCTCTAACAGCCCAATAAGCTTTGTGCTCTAGTTCTAAAGGTAAACGACAAGCTTTTCCATAAACCATTTTATAAGGTGACATTCCCATGGGATTTTTATAAGCAGTTCTATAAGCCCATAGTGCATCCTTCAATTTACCAGCCCAATTCTTTCTAGTTTTATTAACAGTCTTTTGCAAGATAGATTTAATCTCTCTATTTGATAATTCTACTTGCCCACTAGTTTGAGGATGATAAGCGGAAGCAATTCTATGATTAATACCATACCTAGCAAGAGTTTTTCTAAAACCACCATGAATAAAATGAGAACCTCCATCAGTTATAATATATCTAGGAACTCCAAATCTAGGAAAAATAATATCTAAAAGCATTCTTAAAGAGGTCTCACCATCAGCACTTTTTGTAGGTATGGCTTCCACCCATTTAGTAACATAATCAACAGCAACAAGTATATGAGTGTTACCTTCTGAAGACGGAAAAGGTCCCATGAAGTCAAATCCCCAACAATCAAATGGTTCAATAACAAGAGTATAATTCATAGACATTTCATTACGTCTGGAGATATTACCAACCCTTTGGCATTCATCACAAGATAAAATAAACTTTCTCGCATCCTTGAAGAGAGTTGGCCAATAAAAACCTGATTGTAGAACCTTTTGCGCGGTTGTTTCTCCGGCGTGATGTCCTCCATAAGCACTACCATGACATTTACTCAATATCTCTTGTTGTTCATATTCGGGAACACACCTTCGCAGAATACCATCCACTCCTTCTTTATATAAGTGTGGGTCATCCCAGAAATAATGCCTCAAGTCATAAAAGAATTTCCTCCTTTGCTGAGCTGAAAAGGTTGGAGGCAAGTACTTGGAAACAATAAAGTTAGCATAATCAGCATACCAAGGACTGTCTCGCGAGCTCACCTTTATTACAGCCAATTGTTCATTTGGAAAACTATCATTAACAGGACCAGGATCATAAGCAATATTTTCCAATCTAGACAAATTATCAGCAACAGGATTATCAGCACCTTTCCTATCTACAATATGTAAATCAAATTCTTGCAAAAGAAGTACCCATCTAATAAGCCTCGGCTTAGCATCTTTCTTTGTCATAAGGTATCTAATTGCAGCATGATCAGTATGAATTGTAACTTTTGAATCAACAATATAAGATCTAAATTTATCACAAGCAAAGACTACAGCTAATAATTCTTTTTCAGTTGTAGCATAATTTCTTTGAGCAGCATCAAGAGTTTTACTAGCATAATGAATAACATTCAGTTTTTTATCTACTCGCTGTCCAAGAACAGCGCCTACAAAGAAAATCACTAGCATCACACATAATTTCAAAAGGCAAATTCCAATCAGGAGGTTCAACTACAGGAGCAGTTGTTAAGGCTTTCTTTAGAGTTTCAAAAGCTTCCTTGCAATCATCATCAAAAACAAAAGGTACATCTTTTTGAAGAAGATTAGTAAGAGGCTTTGAAATCTTGGAGAAATCTTTAATAAATCTCCTATAAAACCCAGCATGACCAAGAACACTACGAATACCTTTAACATCCCTCGGATAGGGCATCTTCTCAATTGCTTCAACTTTAGCTCTATCAACTTCAATACCTCTTTCAGAAATTTTATGTCCCAATACAATTCCTTCATTAACCATAAAGTGGCATTTCTCCCAATTAAGAACAAGGTTAGTTTCTTCACATCTCTGCAAAACTTTATCAAGGTTTCGCAAGCAACTACCAAAAGAATTCCCATAGACGGAAAAATCATCCATGAATACTTCCACAATACTCTCACAAAAGCCATGAAAAATAGCAGACATGCATCTTTGAAAAGTAGCAGGAGCGTTACATAAACCAAAGGGCATACGCCTATAAGCATAAGTTCCATAGGGACATGTAAAAGTGGTTTTCTCTTGATCTTTAGTTTTAACAGCAATTTGTGAAAACCCAGAATAACCATCAAGAAAGCAAAAATGAGTATTTTTAGACAATCTTTCTAGCATTTGATCAATAAATGGTAAAGGGTAATGATCTTTCTTAGTAACTTTATTAACTTTTCGAAAATCAATGCACATTCTATACCCTACAACTACTCTTTGAGGGATGAGCTCATCATTATCATTAGGCACAACAGTCATTCCTCCTTTCTTGGGAACGCAATGCACAGGACTAACCCATCTACTATCAGCAATAGGATATATAATACCAACTTCAAGAAGTTTTAATACCTCATTCCTTACCACCTCCTTCATCTTCGGAATTAGACGACGCTGATGTTCAACAACAGGCTTTGCATCATCTTCCATATTAATAGCATGTTGGCAAATAGAAGGAGAAATCCCCTTCAAATCATCAAGAGTGTAGCCAATAGCTCCTCGGTGTTTCTTCAATATTTCCAATAACCTTTCTTCCTCAATCTCTGAAAGCTTAGAACTAATAATAACAGGATATATTTTCTTATCATCAATATGAGCATATTTAAGATTATCAGGTAAAGGCTTTAAATCAAAAACAGGATCTTCCTTTGGTGGCGGTGTTGTACCCAAATCTTCCACCGGTAAATCATGCTTGAGAATAGGTTGGCGAAGAAAAATTTCCTCAAGCTCAGCTCTTTCTTTCCTGAAAACTTCACTCTTGCTATTCTCCAAATGTTGCTGCAAAGGATTAGTAGGAACAAGAACAATAGATGCACACTGTTCCATTTTAAAATCATCACTAGGCAAATCAGCTTTATAAGGAGTTTTGGTAAATTTAGAGAAGTTAAACTCATAAGATTCACCAGCAAATTTAGTCAAAATTTTCTCTTTCTTGCAGTCTATAATAGCTCCACAAGTATTTAGAAAAGGTCTACCAAAAATGATAGGACAATAATCACTAGCAGCAGAACCAAGTACCAAAAAGTCAGCAGGATATTTAATTTTACCACATAGAACTTCTACATCTCGAACAATACCAATTGGAGAAATAGTTTCTCTATTAGCCAGCTAAATAACCACATCAATATCTTCAAGTTCACAAGAATCAATTTCATGCATAATCTCCGTGTAAAGCTCATAAGGAATAGCACTAACACTTGCACCAATATCACATAAACCATAATAGCAATGATCACCAATTCTAACAGATAGCATAGGAACACTAACTTGTTTGGGTTTATTAGGATGTGAAACAATATTAGAAGCATCTTCACAGAAAATAATATGACCATCCTCCACATTTTCAGTCACAAGATCTTTAACTATTGCAACAGCAGGTTCAACTTTTATTTGTTCTTCAGGTTCTACAGGTTTCTTTTCACTTTTATGAACCGCACTATTTATAACAGAGTACTCCTTCATTTTAGCAGGGAAAGGAGTTTTTTCAATATAAGCTTCAGGAATAACATGATCAGCAGTTTCAACTACAATGCATTTATTAATAGATGAATCAATTTTATCTTTATACGGTTCATGATACTTATCAAAATTCTTCTTAGGCAATTCATAATGAGAGGCAAAAGCTTTATAAAGATTTGCAGCAACTTGAGAATCAAGACCATATGTAGAACTCATATTACGAAATTTATCAGTATCCATAAAAGCTTCAATGCATTTATAATCATAAATTATACCTGATTCTCTATCCTTGTCGTTCTCCCAACCTTCAGTATTTTCTTGGATCCGATCAAGAAGGTCCCTTTTAAACTCTTCTTTGTTGCGTGTAAATGATCCAGAACAAGAAGTATCCAGCAAGGTCTTGTCTTGAAAAGAAAGTCTTGCATAGAAATTATCAATAATAACATTACCAGGAAGCTCATGAATGGGGCATTTGAGCATTAAAGACTTCAATCTCCCCCAAGCTTGGGCAATACTCTCTCCATCATGAGGCCAAAAATTATATATGCGATTCCGATCCTTGTGAATTTCACTTGGAGGATAGAACTTAGAATAAAACCGGGGCACAATATCATTCCATTCAAGAGAATCCCCATTATCCAGTAATTTATACCAATGCGCCGCCTTACCGGACAGTGATATAGAGAATAGTTTCTTCCTCACTTCATCCATAGCAATACCTGCACACTTGAATAAACCGCATAAGTCATTCAAAACCAGTAACTGATACCCGGGATGGACAGTTCCATCCCCTTCATAGCGGTTATCCATAACACGTTCAATAATTTTCATAGGTATTTTATATGGTATCACTTCCTCACCTGGCGCCTCATCCACTACCGTTGCAGTAGTAGTAGATTTCCCAAATAGAAATTGAAGAGAAGATCTCTCCATAATGACTTATAGCAGCAGGCAGAAATAAAATCAGCACAAACAGTAAAGGTTTTCCTTACCAATTCCACTTACCAATAGCGCAGAGCTCCCCGGCAACGGCGCCATAAAATAGTCTTGATGACCCACAAGTATAGGGGGTGTATCGTAGTATCTTCGATAAGTAAGAATGTCGATCCCAACGAGGAGCAGAAGGTGTTGACAAGCAGTTTCGATGAAGGATTCACTGTAAATGCTCACAGACAAGTATTCAGGGGGTTTTGATGTAACAGATGAATAAAGTACAAGTAAGTAAAATGCGAGAGAAATAATTGCAGCGAGTGGCCCAATCCTTTTTAGCACAAAGGACAAGCCGGTTTGATTACTTATAATGACCAAGCGTTCTCGAGGACACACGGGATTTTAGTCTAGTGCTTTCGCTACATATGGCTAATTAATCTTCATTGTTTTGATAAGTGTTGTGTGGGTGAACCTATGCTAATGTACCGCCCTTCCTAGGACTAATACATACTTGTGATTATACCCCTTGCAAGCATCCGCAACTACAAGAAAGTAATTAAGATAAATCTAACCACAGCCTTAAACTCTGAGATCCTGCGATCCCTCCTGCATCGATATACCAACGGGGGCTCAGGTTTCTGTCACTCCGGCAACCCCGCAATTGGCAAACGAGTACAAGATGCATTCCCCTAGGCCCATAAAGGTGAAGTGTCATGTAGTCGACGTTCACATGACACCACTAGAAGAATAACACCACAACTTAAATATCATAACATTGAATATTACTCAACCATAATTCACTACTAACATTTAGACTTCACCCATGTCCTCAAGAACTAAACGAACTACTCACGAGACATCATATGAAACATGATCAGAGGTGATATGATGATGAATAACAATCTGAACATAAACCTTGGTTCAATGGTTTCACTCAATAGCATCAACAACAAGTAGAAATAGATACCGGGAGAGTTTCCCCTATCAAACAATCAAGATCAAACCCAAATTGCTACAGCGGAGACGAGGTGCTGCGGCGGAGATGGCGGTGATGATGATGAAGATGATGATGATGGTGATGGAGATGATGTCCAGCTCGATGACGGTGACGATGGCGTCGATTTCCCCCTCCGGGAGGGAATTTCCCCGGCGGATTCCTGCCCGCCGGAGAGCTCTTTTCTCTCTGGTGTTCTCCGCCCCGCAGAGGCGGCTGTAACTCTTCGTGAGGTACCCTCTGGAGCTTAGGTTTTCGGGACGAAGGGTTTCGCGAAGAAAAGGAGGCGAAAGGGGCTGTGGGGCCCCCACACCACATGGTGGCGTGGCCAGGCCATGGGCCGCGCCGGCCTGTGGTCTGGCCCCACCTTGGGCCTTCTCAGCTCCTCCTTCTAGCTTCCTTCGTCATCTTGAAAAATAGGATTTTTGGTATAATTTCCTTCCACAGTTGATCTTCCGAAATATTGCGTTCTGACGGTGCTTTTTCCAGCAGAATCCTGGCTCCGGTGCTTGATCCTCCAATAATGATGAAACATGCAAAATAGATGAAATAACATAAGTATTGTGTCCCAATATGAAATATATCAATGAATAACAACAAATTATGATATAAAACAGTGATGCAAATTGGACGTATCAACTCCCCCCAAGCTTAGACTTCGCTTGTCCCCAAGCGAAACTGAACTCGGTAAACAGGACCACATGTTTATGGAGTGAAGAGTCGATAAATAAAATACGGACAAGAAGCATCATATTCATTCACACAAGACATTATAGTAAACAACTTCCTCATATAACTCAATCTTGAAACAAGTATAAGGTAATCACAAATAAAGGTGCATAAGAAATCATAATTGGTGATGGCAAACTTTGTTCTTGGTCAGAGAACAGTTAACAGATTATACTTATCTATTGAGCAGCGCTCTCATATTAAAGCTTATGGTAAACTGGCATACTCAATCATAATGGTCTCCTCATGATCATTGATAACTTGCAAAGCTATATTCATTCAGATAAAACTTGTACTAAACAAGGAAGAATAAAAACATGATAAAGCAAATCACAATATAATGGTCTGATCACAACCACTCAAATGCTTGCTTGAGATGGAGGGAAATAGGTTTACTGACTCAACATAAAATAAAAGACAGGCCCTTCGCAGACGGAAGCAGGGATTAAATCATGTGCTAGAGCTTTTTCAGTTTTGAAATCATATAGAGATAATAAAAGTAACATTTTGAGAGGTGTTTGTTGTTGTCAACGACTGGTAGCGGGTACTCTAACCCCCTTGCCAGGCAAACCTTCAAAGAGTGGCTCCCATATTATTTTCATTTTATGTGGCATTCCTTCCAACCTTTCTTTCACAAACCATGGCTAACCGAATCCTCGGGTGCCTGCCAACAATCTCATACCATGAAGGAGTGCCTTTTTATTTTAGTTTTATTATGATGATGACACTCCCCCAACCTTTGCTTACACAAGCCATGGCTAACCGAATCCTTCGGGTGCCATCCATCAATCACATACCATGGAGGAGTGTCTTTTTAGTTTAATTAATTTGGGACTGGGAATCCCATTGCCAGCTCTTTTTGCAAAATTATTGGATAAGCGGATGAAGCCACTAGTCCATTGGTGAAAGTTGCCCAACAAGATTGAAAGATAAAACACCACATACTTCCTCATGAGCTATAAAACATTGACACAAATAAGAGATACTAAGTTTTGAATTGTTTAAAGGTAGCACATGAAGTATTTACTTGGAATGGCAGAAAATACCATGTAGTAGGTAGATATGGTGGACACAAATGGCATAGGTTTGGGTTAAGGTTTGGATGCACGAGAAGTATTCCCTCTCAGTACAGGTCTTTGGCTAGCAAGGTTAATTAGCAAGCATAAGAGTCGAGGGAAACAAACAAATATACATGTGATAGAAACAATCATGCATCCTCCTTATAAGCACAAACACTTTTAACTTCAGAATAATAAGCTATGAGCTAACAAGAAAGAAAGACAATGAAACAACTACATGTATTTCTCTTTTCTACTTAAACCTCAAAGTGTTGTTGCTATTGACCAATGCTAAGTTTGCCAAAACCAAATAGATTTATTCAATGCTCCCAAAGTGATACCAATACTAACAGCAAGGTAAATCATATAGTAGAGATTGCAAACTAAAATAAGATGTGCAATATGTAAATGATAAGACTTCTCATTAATATTCCATAACGATAACTCACACCAAGGGATACATAGATAACCAACTAAAGGAGAGATACTTCCAAACTGCAACCCATCTTATATGATAACTTCCCTACTCATGATATGACACTACTTGACAATAAAAAGTAAAAGGTAGTGATGATGTGATACCGCGGCACTCCCCCAAGCTTGGAACAAACCAAGGGGATGCCAATACCGATGATGAATTACTCCTGCGGCGATGGTGGTGATGAACTCCTCCCGCGCTTCTTACAGATCTCCTTCAGCTTCAGTTTCTCAGCTTGGCAATTCTGCACTAAGACTCGAAGAGATTCATTGTTATCTGAAGTTGGCGATGATGACCTTGTGATGTGAATCGAGTGGTATTCCAGCATTCTTCGGAGACGGCAATTCTCCTCCTGGAGTATCTCCACTTCTCTTCTTAGAGCCCGATATTGATCACAAAACTCATCGGTAGTCCGTAGAGCTTCTTCCAACACAGGGAAAGGAGTCGAGGCTAAGAGCGGGTGGTAAGGGTCCCTGCAAGTTATGAGAAAAAGAACGTCGAGTGTCAACAGATCCCACCAAGATTTGCTTGCTCCCAACGGCTTGCTGCTCTTGTCTTGATGGCACCCTCTTCACTTCTTCCTCCGAAAGCCCCTTGCCCTTGTTGTTGGAGGCCATGGCGATTCTAGACCGAAAACAGATCCTGGCAGAAACAGCTCGAAACAAAACACGTCGAGAAAACGATATACGGACCTCCAGGGGTCCGGGGGATTGTATAGCAAAAATTTTCACGACAAAAGGAAAGTACCAGATCGAACTAGAGTCGGAAAGGGGCGACGAGGCGGCCAGACCATAGGTCGGCGCGGGCCCAGGCCAGGCCGCGTCGGCCTATGGTGGCACGCCCTCGTGCGTCTTTTCCACTCCGTTTCGAACTCGTAATTTTTCATATTTTCCAAAAACAGCAAAAATATAGTTCGGAAAGTAAATTGCGAACTTTTTCATTACCAAGATCTTGTTACCTATTCAAAGTCGAGTTCGCGGATTTGTCAATTTGTCCTCGATGAAAGCCTCCGGTGTTTCCACTCGAATAATATCAACATCAACATTATAGGAATCACCTGAGATATAATGCTTGAGTCTTTATCCATTCACCACTTGCGTAGCATTGCCTTGGAGAGAGCTAATTTTAATTGCTCCTGAACGATACACCTCCTCAACAACGTATGGTCCTTCCCATTTCGAGAGTAATTTCCCTGCAAAGAATCTGAGACGAGACCGATACAATAGGACTTTATCCCTAATATTAAATTCTCTTTTGATAATCCTTCTATCATGCCATTTTTTAACTTTCTCTTTAAAGAGTATAGCATTTTCGTAAGCTTCACTTCTCCATTCATCTAGAGAACTTAATTGCAACAACTTCTTATTACCGGCAAGTTTAGGATCTTTATTTAATTCTCTAACAGCCCAATAAGCTTTGTGCTCTAGTTCTAAAGGTAAACGACAAGCTTTTCCATAAACCATTTTATAAGGTGACATTCCCATGGGATTTTTATAAGCAGTTCTATAAGCCCATAGTGCATCCTTCAATTTACCAGCCCAATTCTTTCTAGTTTTATTAACAGTCTTTTGCAAGATAGATTTAATCTCTCTATTTGATAATTCTACTTGCCCACTAGTTTGAGGATGATAAGCGGAAGCAATTCTATGATTAATACCATACCTAGCAAGAGTTTTTCTAAAACCACCATGAATAAAATGAGAACCTCCATCAGTTATAATATATCTAGGAACTCCAAATCTAGGAAAAATAATATCTAAAAGCATTCTTAAAGAGGTCTCACCATCAGCACTTTTTGTAGGTATGGCTTCCACCCATTTAGTAACATAATCAACAGCAACAAGTATATGAGTGTTACCTTCTGAAGACGGAAAAGGTCCCATGAAGTCAAATCCCCAACAATCAAATGGTTCAATAACAAGAGTATAATTCATAGACATTTCATTACGTCTGGAGATATTACCAACCCTTTGGCATTCATCACAAGATAAAATAAACTTTCTCGCATCCTTGAAGAGAGTTGGCCAATAAAAACCTGATTGTAGAACCTTTTGCGCGGTTGTTTCTCCGGCGTGATGTCCTCCATAAGCACTACCATGACATTTACTCAATATCTCTTGTTGTTCATATTCGGGAACACACCTTCGCAGAATACCATCCACTCCTTCTTTATATAAGTGTGGGTCATCCCAGAAATAATGCCTCAAGTCATAAAAGAATTTCCTCCTTTGCTGAGCTGAAAAGGTTGGAGGCAAGTACTTGGAAACAATAAAGTTAGCATAATCAGCATACCAAGGACTGTCTCGCGAGCTCACCTTTATTACAGCCAATTGTTCATTTGGAAAACTATCATTAACAGGACCAGGATCATAAGCAATATTTTCCAATCTAGACAAATTATCAGCAACAGGATTATCAGCACCTTTCCTATCTACAATATGTAAATCAAATTCTTGCAAAAGAAGTACCCATCTAATAAGCCTCGGCTTAGCATCTTTCTTTGTCATAAGGTATCTAATTGCAGCATGATCAGTATGAATTGTAACTTTTGAATCAACAATATAAGATCTAAATTTATCACAAGCAAAGACTACAGCTAATAATTCTTTTTCAGTTGTAGCATAATTTCTTTGAGCAGCATCAAGAGTTTTACTAGCATAATGAATAACATTCAGTTTTTTATCTACTCGCTGTCCAAGAACAGCGCCTATGTGATGTTCGTTGATCAATAGGTCAACTACTATTGTAATATTGGATCATGTGATCTACCCTTGTAAGACGATTATGTGTTGTAATAAATGATGACTTTATGATATTCAACTATTATGTCTCGCAACAACAATATTCCTGGGATTGCGATGTACGGCATAATAGGCATCTGGACTTAAAAATCCGGGTGTTGACAAGTTGGTATCAGAGCCATTGTTTGACCTTAGGAGACCCTAGTTAGAATGGACGTTCGATAAACTTAGTTTCCAAAATGATGAATTGAATAGTTATGAAAAATACAATCATACCCTTACCTTTGATCCTTTTTAAACTAGCCAAATTCATGTTCTTATTTATAAGTTGCTTAAAATTTTGAACACTTGCACATCTCTAACTTGCTCATCCATCCCTCTACAGATGGATCCTATCATCCCCACGGAGCCCTTCATCCAGACTCAAGTGTACGAACTGGCGAACGGTGGGGATCTGATCTTCGAGAGGGATCTGATGGCCCTCTCCCAGTTCCTCGGACGCTCGCCTCCCGTGTTCTACGGAGGCCAGATCTCTGATCAGCCCGGAGGCCAACTCCAATGGCTCATCATGGCTAGTCTCCCGGGGAAGCCGGAGTCCCCCATGTTCCGCCAGATTCAGTTCTCTCTCCGAGAGAACACCTGGGTGGATGGACTTGCCCGCGCTCTACAGGAGGCTCTCGCCCGTCTGTGCGGGCAAAACTCGGTGGCAATTGAAGGAGAACGCTTTGAGCACTTTGCAAGGCACTCCTCCCTCGGGCTGCCCCTCAACCTGCCGTTCCACCCGGTGCTCGGGCACCACGTGGATCACATGGACTTCATGCTGTTCGAAACTCGTGCTGAGTTGGACAACTCCCGCTCCACCGCCACCCACACCCAGGACCAGCTGAACAAGTATGCCGAGACCATCAAGGTCATCGCAAAGGAACGTAGAACTCTCCGCCAGACGGTCGTGAAGAGGGACTCTACCATTCACCGCCTGAAGGCCAAGATCGCCGTCCTGAAGGAGACCATCGCCACTCAGGCGGAGCAGCACCAGATCCTCGAAGGAGAAGGAGAAGGGGAGAACATCCAGGGGGATGGCTACTCCTACGTCAGCAACGAAGATAACTACGAGGAGGAAGACGAGGGAGACCTGGACTTCCACCAACACCTGCCTGCCGGGATGGACACCACCTTCCCGCTCCGCATCGATGAATAGCTTCCATCCCCTTATGAGCACTTGCGAGTATGAGATGTATCGGTCCTTTGTATTCGCCCCTTGTATCGTAGAGCGATGAATGGTTCTTAAAACCAACGGTGTGTTAGCTTTGTAATGTATGATGTTTGGTATGAATGAAAAAGTGTTGTTGGTTGTACCCCCTCAACACTACTCGAGTTTGGAACTTTTCGAATTTTATCTCAAACAAACCATAGAAATTCCCCTCTTATCTTATGATCTACCTTATTGTTCAGATGGCCCCTCCTACCCGCAACAACCCCCGCGCCCAAGCCAACCAGATGCACATTGAGCACGCCAACATGACTGACACCATCAACATCCTTGCAATGGAGCGCAAGGCACTTCGCCATCAGCACGCCAAGAAGGACTACCTCATTGCTCGCCTCCGCGTCAGAATAGCATCACTGGAGCAGCTCATCCCAATACCCAACCATACCCCAAGAGGCAAGTCCACTGTGACTTGCTATGAATGTGGTGTTACTGGTCATTACTCTAGAAAGTGCCCGATGAAAGCCGCCAACAATGCCCCAAGGACTGGAAGCAATGCTGTACCCATTACCCAAAAGGAAAAGTCAACAGTAACCTGCTATGAATGTGGAACTGTGGGTCATTACTCCTATGAATGCCCCAAAAAGCTTGCTAGGACTGCCTTCAATACCGCTGCAACTGCCCAGCGGCAGCACTGTGCCACAACTGGAAGGAAGTTTGCCCCAAACTACCCAAACAACCGCAACGGTCGTTACTACCGCTTGAATGCCACTGAAGCTCAGGAAGCACCCCAGACCATGCCAAGTATGTCCTCCTGTTAATAAAATGCTCAATCTCTCTTAGGAACCTAGCTTTTCTTAAAATCTCGGGACGAGATTTGTTTAAGGGGGAAGGGTTTGTAACATCCCAAGAACTTCAAAACAAAACAAATGAATTTCACTAGTTCCAAATTTTGGAACCAACAAAAACTTTTATTAAAATCAGATTGATACATATAGATCTTGTTTAAATCTTGTGTTTTGCCATGATGAGTGTTATTATGCTTATGTGCTAAACCCTAAAACCCTAAAGTGATCAAGTAAAGATCACCAACCAAATAAAATAAAAGAGAAAGAAATCAAACAAGAAAAACCTTAAACCCTAATCTTCCCCAAAAATCATTTGGATCTATTTTGAGAAACCCAAAATAAAATAGAAGACATATGGGGGCATATAGCCCTAATAGGTAAATCTTGAACCCTACCTTTTTAATTATGCTAAATGGTGGCGAACCATTGTGAACCACACTAAACCCTAAACCTCATCCCTCTTTTCACCACCCTAGTTAAAATAAAATAAAAGGAACATAAATAAGAAAAAGGCATATGTGCCTATGGCTATATTTATAAAACTTTACCCTAAGCTTTCTACTTTGCTTAGAGAATTGGAAAAACCTTCACACACCTTATCCAAGGCTATTCAAACCATTTCCAAGGGGTTTCCAAAGAAATTTAAAAGAAACTAAAAATGCCATAGAGGCATATGAGAGTAAAATGCAAATTTGTGAATTTGAGAAGATTGACCCTAGGACTTGTGGTGAATGGTTGGATCACTTCCATATACCATTTCAACAGTCAACAACACCAAATGGGTCAAGTCAAGTCAAATTTAAAATGAAATGCAACATATGCATAGAGGCATATGTGACACATAGCCATAATACCCAATTTTTGCCCTATGACTTAAAACCTCGACCAAATGATGGGAAACCATCTCTCAACCTATTATAACCCTAAATTGACCCTAACCCATGTCCAAGTAAAGCAAGGTGAACCCTTTTCAAAAATAATAAAAATTGACACATCACCTCTTATGTGTTATGGCCATTTTTGCAAATCTTTGACCAAGACCTTTTGAAATGGATTCAATGGTTTGAAAATGTTTCTAAACCAATAGGAATCACATTAGAGTCAACCAAAGTCAATTCAAATAAAGAGAAATCACATAGTGAGGAAATTCCCAATTTCACTCACACACACATTATGCCAAATTGCAAATCTTCAACCAAGGCCACCATTGCTTGATCTCTTGCTTGTAGAATACTTATATATGATAAACAAACACATTTGCATCAAAGAAACAAGAATCCAATCAAAGGAAAATTCAAAACTCACACACATGTGATAATGGTCACTTAACACATTTATAAAATCTTCCCTACTTTACACCCCTGCAATTGAATTTTCTTCAACCAAACTTTGTCAACCAAAGCCATGTCATCCAAGAACATGTCAAGGTGAGTAACTTTGATGTTGACCACCCTCCCTAAAGTTGACTAGGTTGACCAGAATAAGAGGGCAAAGAGGGAACCCGAGAGAGAGAAGAAGATCCCCTCAAATTTGAAATTTTGCAAATCAAATCCAAATTGAGTGCCACCACCACCAATACCTCACATTAATTATATCTTTGAGATGTACCAAAAAGAATTCCAAAATTCGACAAAAATATTCATGCGGGCATTATGTCGAATACTTGGCAGGCAAGAATCCCGAATTGTGTTACACACTATTATCCATCAGTTTCTTCACTAAACCACTTTAAACTCGTGATCATTAGCTAGCTCTAGGACCCCTGCATCCTCCCAGTACCTCCTTGATCGATTAAAGTGAGAGAGAGGGAGAAGAAAACCCTAAAACTGAACATGCCATTGCACTTTCGGCCACCTTTGGCATCTCCATCCCTGACCACCATCTCACCTCTTCTGCTTGTCCTGGAGTATCCCTGCAACACCAGGACACAGGCGGTACACGGCCCAGCCTCGCCAAGCCACGGCATTGGCCGGAACGCGCCCGCCCAAAACCCGCCAGATCATGCCAGCACGCGCGGTGATCGCGCTCTGGCCACTCAAGGACGCGCCAGGACGCCCAGCACTTGATCGACGCCGTCCTCCCCCTGCATCCCTATCACTGAAACGAGGATCGCCTACTCGCCCTCTACCAGCTAGCCACACTCGAACGACTGCGGCGGCCTTGTCACCGTCGTCCTCGTCGGGATTATACCGCGCACGCCGTGGCAGAACTCGCATGCGCCCGAGCCACTCTATCACGCCCTGGACGCTCTAGCTGTACCTTGAGCATCGCCTAGATGTCGCCTACAAGATTCTGTCCTCGCCACGCCCTTTCGCACACCGGAGCGGCCGCGCCATGGACACCCTCTCACCGCACCGTCGGTCACCTCGCCATCTATAAATAGGGGGCACCCAGAGCACAATCCCTTCACACCAATCTCCTCCCCTCCTCCCACTGACTCTGCCTGACCACCCAATTTCACCTCCTCTCGCCGGAGCCGCCCCAATTGGAAGCTCAGAGCCGCCGGAGCCCGCAGACCATCGCCGGTGATCCACGCCTCCTCAAGCTCCGCCACTGTACCAGGAGTCTCTTCCCCCTCGCCAACGTCGCCTTGAACCTCGACATCGACCGCCGGCGACCTACAGCGCCCTCCGACCCCCTAGGTACGCCGCCAGCACGCCGGGAGCTCGTCGGAGACGACGAGGCTCCACGGCCGTTCGATCGCGTTCTGATCTAACGGATCACGTAACGCATACCGTTTCGCGGGTTATGAACCACTGACGGGTGGCCCCCACCTCGTCAGGCGGCCCGCGCACACGGGCTGTGTTGCTGGGCCGCGCTACTCTGTTTAATTTCGTTTCGGCCCATTCTGTTTTCCCGCGTGGCCCAATAATTCAAATATGATCTTTTCCATTTAGTTCAAATCCAATGCTGATGCTGAATTCAAATTTGAATAGTTTAAAATCTACTACACCAAATTGGACAAATTTTATATAATTGGAAAGCCCATGAAATTGTCTAAATGATGCCACTGGCCTCATGTCCAAATTCGTATTAAAATTTAGATGACAAAAATAACAAGGCAGAGACTTTTGCACATTCAAACTTTATTTAAAAATCAACCAAAATAGATTTTGAAGTAATTCCAATTCTAATAAATCAAAAATGATGTCCTCTAATTGATTATGAAATAACATAGCCCTGTTGTTTGTATGATCATGGACTAGATCAAATAAAATGGCTATGTAGTCATTTCTAGAGTATTTTAAGTTGAATTCAAACTCAACCCTAACATGAGATTTACCTCTCATTTAAGTTTTGATCCTAAGTACTAATAACCAGGGGGAATGACTTAGGCTAATGAACCCTTGAGAATTATTACTTAGAGATTTTAATTCATTTAGATGTTAAGTATTAAGACTATGTGAAGTGTAGCACTTCAATTAAATTGAACTCACCTATAATAGATATGAAATGTTGACTTTGGGGTCAACCTATATTTCATACCTTATTATTATATGGAGAGATTAAATCTTAATATTAGGTAATGCAAAGAAATGAATTTCTTTAAAGACCTACATATCAAATTTTAGGAATTTAAATCAATGAGGTGTAGCACCTCATTTAAATCCTTCTCACAAGTAATATTAAGTAATGTGATGACCCTTGTTGCTTGGTCCCATTTTTGCTCACTTAAAAAAATTTAAATGATTACCATAGTAGCATTTAAATGGTTCCAACTAATTATTAAATCTTATGAGAAGTATCCCTCTCATTTAAACCTTTGTCTCAAGTAATTCTACATGAGGTAGAGACCATGATCTATTAACTCTCATGTGGAATTATTTGATGATGTTAAATCATTACTATGTTGGTATTAAATGGCATGAGGTGTATTCCCTCATTTAAATCATGTTCCTCAAATAATAAGTGTGAAGTGTTGACCTTAGTCAACATGTGCTCATACCTTAGTATTTGAGGAAATTAAATCTTAACAATATATAATGAGAGGAAACTACTTCCTCCAAAGCATTAAAGAGTTATACTAATAAATAATTATAATAAGAGGAAAAATATTGTTTTCTATAAAATAAAATAAAGTAAATCACCATGTTAATAAGAGGTGATGCTAGCATAGGCTTGTGTGAATCTTTGGTGTGTTTAGTCTAGCATGCAAGTTTTGTGTGGTGATTGTATCCTCGTATTCGTTTATAGACGCTAGTACCGAAGGCTACGAAGGGGACGACGAGAACATCGACGGAGAAGAAGGAGGAACATTTTGATCCATACCCCAACCAAGGCAAGCTAATATTTCTGCAAGCTAACACTCTTGCAAGGTCCCCTTGTGCAAAACTCTACAAGAGCAAGGCACCATTATTTTTACTTTAGGCTTGATGCTCCTATCCCAAGTTTTTATTTTACAAGCTTTCCTAAATTTTGTTTATCAAAGTTTACTTTTGATTCATGATTTACTTGGTTTAGATATGGAGTAGTACAAGAGTATCAAACTTAGCCTAGAGCAATCCAAGATAATTAGCATCCCTCATAAGTAGTTGCTAGTGCTAAACTCAAATTGACTACTAGAGATGGGAACTTGTGAAAACCAAGGACTTTGAAAACCTTGGAATGATGAGTATTTCTATTGGAAGATTCTTGAAGGTGAATATGACTGGTGAATGACTTGGTGAATTTTACGAAAAACCGATGGTTGGGTTCGGATGCGATACCATTCCAATTTACAAGTACCCCCACAATACCTGATTATGGGTAGGGCTTAAGCGGAAGTTTATGTGTCTTAGTATGGGTTCCCTCTAAACAAGCGTCATCGGGGTTATGCCAAGAGCTGCCTCCCCAACACAAAAGAAACGACGTTAAAGATGAGGTGAATGTCCGGCCCAAGCCCTGTGCAGTTCCCGGGTTGACTGCGGTTTTCACCGGGAGGCCAAGCTCATGGGGAGAGGTGCTCATACTAGTATATATAAGAAAAAGGTTATGGTTGATGATCCGCGTACTGAGTTACGATTATTCAGGGTTACCCCTGACGGATGAAATCAAAAGTTGTGGCACAAGTGTACAACCTCTGCAGAGTGTAAACCTATTCGAATAGCCGCGTCCACGGTTAAGGACGGTTGGAAAGGCCATACTGTTCCGTCATCAGACCATTTTCAAAAATGTGACATGTGACTTGTGTTTTAAATTTGGAAAGGTGAATGGTGAATTGGGATTACAACACAACCGAGTTGTGGGAATGACACTAATGTTCCCACTTGAGATAGTCTAGTGATTCAAGCATCTTTACTAAATGTTTTATGAAATAAACTTGGCTTTATGCAAATAAACCTAGAGCTTAGTATCCCTTTACCAAATTGATAGTGCTTACACTAGTACTAGTTTGCGAGTACTTTAAAAGTACTCATGGCTTTGTCCCTGGCTATTCAAATGGCCAGACTTTGAAGGAGAACTGCAGTACAAGGAAGATGGACAGCAGGACGTCTACGACAACTAGGACTACTCCTGACGTCAAGCGTTGGCCTGTGGATTAGATAGCCACTACTACTTCGTTTCCGCTATTTGTGATGTTCGTTGATCAATAGGTCAACTACTATTGTAATATTGGATCATGTGATCTACCCTTGTAAGACGATTATGTGTTGTAATAAATGATGACTTTATGATATTCAACTATTATGTCTCGCAACAACAATATTCCTGGGATTGCGATGTACGGCATAATAGGCATCTGGACTTAAAAATCCGGGTGTTGACAAGTTGGTATCAGAGCCATTGTTTGACCTTAGGAGACCCTAGTTAGAATGGACGTTCGATAAACTTAGTTTCCAAAATGATGAATTGAATAGTTATGAAAAATACAATCATACCCTTACCTTTGATCCTTTTTAAACTAGCCAAATTCATGTTCTTATTTATAAGTTGCTTAAAATTTTGAACACTTGCACATCTCTAACTTGCTCATCCATCCCTCTACAGATGGATCCTATCATCCCCACGGAGCCCTTCATCCAGACTCAAGTGTACGAACTGGCGAACGGTGGGGATCTGATCTTCGAGAGGGATCTGATGGCCCTCTCCCAGTTCCTCGGACGCTCGCCTCCCGTGTTCTACGGAGGCCAGATCTCTGATCAGCCCGGAGGCCAACTCCAATGGCTCATCATGGCTAGTCTCCCGGGGAAGCCGGAGTCCCCCATGTTCCGCCAGATTCAGTTCTCTCTCCGAGAGAACACCTGGGTGGATGGACTTGCCCGCGCTCTACAGGAGGCTCTCGCCCGTCTGTGCGGGCAAAACTCGGTGGCAATTGAAGGAGAACGCTTTGAGCACTTTGCAAGGCACTCCTCCCTCGGGCTGCCCCTCAACCTGCCGTTCCACCCGGTGCTCGGGCACCACGTGGATCACATGGACTTCATGCTGTTCGAAACTCGTGCTGAGTTGGACAACTCCCGCTCCACCGCCACCCACACCCAGGACCAGCTGAACAAGTATGCCGAGACCATCAAGGTCATCGCAAAGGAACGTAGAACTCTCCGCCAGACGGTCGTGAAGAGGGACTCTACCATTCACCGCCTGAAGGCCAAGATCGCCGTCCTGAAGGAGACCATCGCCACTCAGGCGGAGCAGCACCAGATCCTCGAAGGAGAAGGAGAAGGGGAGAACATCCAGGGGGATGGCTACTCCT
The DNA here is from genome assembly GCF_019359855.2 of Lolium perenne. Lineage (NCBI taxonomy): Eukaryota > Viridiplantae > Streptophyta > Magnoliopsida > Poales > Poaceae > Lolium > Lolium perenne. Next base: position 47,462,217 of record NC_067250.2, read on the forward strand.
ACGTCAGCAACGAAGATAACTACGAGGAGGAAGACGAGGGAGACCTGGACTTCCACCAACACCTGCCTGCCGGGATGGACACCACCTTCCCGCTCCGCATCGATGAATAGCTTCCATCCCCTTATGAGCACTTGCGAGTATGAGATGTATCGGTCCTTTGTATTCGCCCCTTGTATCGTAGAGCGATGAATGGTTCTTAAAACCAACGGTGTGTTAGCTTTGTAATGTATGATGTTTGGTATGAATGAAAAAGTGTTGTTGGTTGTACCCCCTCAACACTACTCGAGTTTGGAACTTTTCGAATTTTATCTCAAACAAACCATAGAAATTCCCCTCTTATCTTATGATCTACCTTATTGTTCAGATGGCCCCTCCTACCCGCAACAACCCCCGCGCCCAAGCCAACCAGATGCACATTGAGCACGCCAACATGACTGACACCATCAACATCCTTGCAATGGAGCGCAAGGCACTTCGCCATCAGCACGCCAAGAAGGACTACCTCATTGCTCGCCTCCGCGTCAGAATAGCATCACTGGAGCAGCTCATCCCAATACCCAACCATACCCCAAGAGGCAAGTCCACTGTGACTTGCTATGAATGTGGTGTTACTGGTCATTACTCTAGAAAGTGCCCGATGAAAGCCGCCAACAATGCCCCAAGGACTGGAAGCAATGCTGTACCCATTACCCAAAAGGAAAAGTCAACAGTAACCTGCTATGAATGTGGAACTGTGGGTCATTACTCCTATGAATGCCCCAAAAAGCTTGCTAGGACTGCCTTCAATACCGCTGCAACTGCCCAGCGGCAGCACTGTGCCACAACTGGAAGGAAGTTTGCCCCAAACTACCCAAACAACCGCAACGGTCGTTACTACCGCTTGAATGCCACTGAAGCTCAGGAAGCACCCCAGACCATGCCAAGTATGTCCTCCTGTTAATAAAATGCTCAATCTCTCTTAGGAACCTAGCTTTTCTTAAAATCTCGGGACGAGATTTGTTTAAGGGGGAAGGGTTTGTAACATCCCAAGAACTTCAAAACAAAACAAATGAATTTCACTAGTTCCAAATTTTGGAACCAACAAAAACTTTTATTAAAATCAGATTGATACATATAGATCTTGTTTAAATCTTGTGTTTTGCCATGATGAGTGTTATTATGCTTATGTGCTAAACCCTAAAACCCTAAAGTGATCAAGTAAAGATCACCAACCAAATAAAATAAAAGAGAAAGAAATCAAACAAGAAAAACCTTAAACCCTAATCTTCCCCAAAAATCATTTGGATCTATTTTGAGAAACCCAAAATAAAATAGAAGACATATGGGGGCATATAGCCCTAATAGGTAAATCTTGAACCCTACCTTTTTAATTATGCTAAATGGTGGCGAACCATTGTGAACCACACTAAACCCTAAACCTCATCCCTCTTTTCACCACCCTAGTTAAAATAAAATAAAAGGAACATAAATAAGAAAAAGGCATATGTGCCTATGGCTATATTTATAAAACTTTACCCTAAGCTTTCTACTTTGCTTAGAGAATTGGAAAAACCTTCACACACCTTATCCAAGGCTATTCAAACCATTTCCAAGGGGTTTCCAAAGAAATTTAAAAGAAACTAAAAATGCCATAGAGGCATATGAGAGTAAAATGCAAATTTGTGAATTTGAGAAGATTGACCCTAGGACTTGTGGTGAATGGTTGGATCACTTCCATATACCATTTCAACAGTCAACAACACCAAATGGGTCAAGTCAAGTCAAATTTAAAATGAAATGCAACATATGCATAGAGGCATATGTGACACATAGCCATAATACCCAATTTTTGCCCTATGACTTAAAACCTCGACCAAATGATGGGAAACCATCTCTCAACCTATTATAACCCTAAATTGACCCTAACCCATGTCCAAGTAAAGCAAGGTGAACCCTTTTCAAAAATAATAAAAATTGACACATCACCTCTTATGTGTTATGGCCATTTTTGCAAATCTTTGACCAAGACCTTTTGAAATGGATTCAATGGTTTGAAAATGTTTCTAAACCAATAGGAATCACATTAGAGTCAACCAAAGTCAATTCAAATAAAGAGAAATCACATAGTGAGGAAATTCCCAATTTCACTCACACACACATTATGCCAAATTGCAAATCTTCAACCAAGGCCACCATTGCTTGATCTCTTGCTTGTAGAATACTTATATATGATAAACAAACACATTTGCATCAAAGAAACAAGAATCCAATCAAAGGAAAATTCAAAACTCACACACATGTGATAATGGTCACTTAACACATTTATAAAATCTTCCCTACTTTACACCCCTGCAATTGAATTTTCTTCAACCAAACTTTGTCAACCAAAGCCATGTCATCCAAGAACATGTCAAGGTGAGTAACTTTGATGTTGACCACCCTCCCTAAAGTTGACTAGGTTGACCAGAATAAGAGGGCAAAGAGGGAACCCGAGAGAGAGAAGAAGATCCCCTCAAATTTGAAATTTTGCAAATCAAATCCAAATTGAGTGCCACCACCACCAATACCTCACATTAATTATATCTTTGAGATGTACCAAAAAGAATTCCAAAATTCGACAAAAATATTCATGCGGGCATTATGTCGAATACTTGGCAGGCAAGAATCCCGAATTGTGTTACACACTATTATCCATCAGTTTCTTCACTAAACCACTTTAAACTCGTGATCATTAGCTAGCTCTAGGACCCCTGCATCCTCCCAGTACCTCCTTGATCGATTAAAGTGAGAGAGAGGGAGAAGAAAACCCTAAAACTGAACATGCCATTGCACTTTCGGCCACCTTTGGCATCTCCATCCCTGACCACCATCTCACCTCTTCTGCTTGTCCTGGAGTATCCCTGCAACACCAGGACACAGGCGGTACACGGCCCAGCCTCGCCAAGCCACGGCATTGGCCGGAACGCGCCCGCCCAAAACCCGCCAGATCATGCCAGCACGCGCGGTGATCGCGCTCTGGCCACTCAAGGACGCGCCAGGACGCCCAGCACTTGATCGACGCCGTCCTCCCCCTGCATCCCTATCACTGAAACGAGGATCGCCTACTCGCCCTCTACCAGCTAGCCACACTCGAACGACTGCGGCGGCCTTGTCACCGTCGTCCTCGTCGGGATTATACCGCGCACGCCGTGGCAGAACTCGCATGCGCCCGAGCCACTCTATCACGCCCTGGACGCTCTAGCTGTACCTTGAGCATCGCCTAGATGTCGCCTACAAGATTCTGTCCTCGCCACGCCCTTTCGCACACCGGAGCGGCCGCGCCATGGACACCCTCTCACCGCACCGTCGGTCACCTCGCCATCTATAAATAGGGGGCACCCAGAGCACAATCCCTTCACACCAATCTCCTCCCCTCCTCCCACTGACTCTGCCTGACCACCCAATTTCACCTCCTCTCGCCGGAGCCGCCCCAATTGGAAGCTCAGAGCCGCCGGAGCCCGCAGACCATCGCCGGTGATCCACGCCTCCTCAAGCTCCGCCACTGTACCAGGAGTCTCTTCCCCCTCGCCAACGTCGCCTTGAACCTCGACATCGACCGCCGGCGACCTACAGCGCCCTCCGACCCCCTAGGTACGCCGCCAGCACGCCGGGAGCTCGTCGGAGACGACGAGGCTCCACGGCCGTTCGATCGCGTTCTGATCTAACGGATCACGTAACGCATACCGTTTCGCGGGTTATGAACCACTGACGGGTGGCCCCCACCTCGTCAGGCGGCCCGCGCACACGGGCTGTGTTGCTGGGCCGCTACTCTGTTTAATTTCGTTTCGGCCCATTCTGTTTTCCCGCGTGGCCCAATAATTCAAATATGATCTTTTCCATTTAGTTCAAATCCAATGCTGATGCTGAATTCAAATTTGAATAGTTTAAAATCTACTACACCAAATTGGACAAATTTTATATAATTGGAAAGCCCATGAAATTGTCTAAATGATGCCACTGGCCTCATGTCCAAATTCGTATTAAAATTTAGATGACAAAAATAACAAGGCAGAGACTTTTGCACATTCAAACTTTATTTAAAAATCAACCAAAATAGATTTTGAAGTAATTCCAATTCTAATAAATCAAAAATGATGTCCTCTAATTGATTATGCAATAACATAGCCCTGTTGTTTGTATGATCATGGACTAGATCAAATAAAATGGCTATGTAGTCATTTCTAGAGTATTTTAAGTTGAATTCAAACTCAACCCTAACATGAGATTTACCTCTCATTTAAGTTTTGATCCTAAGTACTAATAACCAGGGGGAATGACTTAGGCTAATGAACCCTTGAGAATTATTACTTAGAGATTTTAATTCATTTAGATGTTAAGTATTAAGACTATGTGAAGTGTAGCACTTCAATTAAATTGAACTCACCTATAATAGATATGAAATGTTGACTTTGGGGTCAACCTATATTTCATACCTTATTATTATATGGAGAGATTAAATCTTAATATTAGGTAATGCAAAGAAATGAATTTCTTTAAAGACCTACATATCAAATTTTAGGAATTTAAATCAATGAGGTGTAGCACCTCATTTAAATCCTTCTCACAAGTAATATTAAGTAATGTGATGACCCTTGTTGCTTGGTCCCATTTTTGCTCACTTAAAAAAATTTAAATGATTACCATAGTAGCATTTAAATGGTTCCAACTAATTATTAAATCTTATGAGAAGTATCCCTCTCATTTAAACCTTTGTCTCAAGTAATTCTACATGAGGTAGAGACCATGATCTATTAACTCTCATGTGGAATTATTTGATGATGTTAAATCATTACTATGTTGGTATTAAATGGCATGAGGTGTATTCCCTCATTTAAATCATGTTCCTCAAATAATAAGTGTGAAGTGTTGACCTTAGTCAACATGTGCTCATACCTTAGTATTTGAGGAAATTAAATCTTAACAATATATAATGAGAGGAAACTACTTCCTCCAAAGCATTAAAGAGTTATACTAATAAATAATTATAATAAGAGGAAAAATATTGTTTTCTATAAAATAAAATAAAGTAAATCACCATGTTAATAAGAGGTGATGCTAGCATAGGCTTGTGTGAATCTTTGGTGTGTTTAGTCTAGCATGCAAGTTTTGTGTGGTGATTGTATCCTCGTATTCGTTTATAGACGCTAGTACCGAAGGCTACGAAGGGGACGACGAGAACATCGACGGAGAAGAAGGAGGAACATTTTGATCCATACCCCAACCAAGGCAAGCTAATATTTCTGCAAGCTAACACTCTTGCAAGGTCCCCTTGTGCAAAACTCTACAAGAGCAAGGCACCATTATTTTTACTTTAGGCTTGATGCTCCTATCCCAAGTTTTTATTTTACAAGCTTTCCTAAATTTTGTTTATCAAAGTTTACTTTTGATTCATGATTTACTTGGTTTAGATATGGAGTAGTACAAGAGTATCAAACTTAGCCTAGAGCAATCCAAGATAATTAGCATCCCTCATAAGTAGTTGCTAGTGCTAAACTCAAATTGACTACTAGAGATGGGAACTTGTGAAAACCAAGGACTTTGAAAACCTTGGAATGATGAGTATTTCTATTGGAAGATTCTTGAAGGTGAATATGACTGGTGAATGACTTGGTGAATTTTACGAAAACTGATGGTTGGGTTCGGATGCGATACCATTCCAATTTACAAGTACCCCCACAATACCTGATTATGGGTAGGGCTTAACTGGAAGTTTATGTGTCTTAGTATGGGTTCCCTCTAAACAAGCGTCATCGGGGTTATGCCAAGAGCTGCCTCCCCAACACAAAAGAAACGACGTTAAAGATGAGGTGAATGTCCGGCCCAAGCCCTGTGCAGTTCCCGGGTTGACTGCGGTTTTCACCGGGAGGCCAAGCTCATGGGGAGAGGTGCTCATACTAGTATATATAAGTGAAAGGTTATGGTTGATGATCCGCGTACTGAGTTACGATTATTCAGGGTTACCCCTGACGGATGAAATCAAAAGTTGTGGCACAAGTGTACAACCTCTGCAGAGTGTAAACCTATTCGAATAGCCGCGTCCACGGTTAAGGACGGTTGGAAAGGCCATACTGTTCCGTCATCAGACCATTTTCAAAAATGTGACATGTGACTTGTGTTTTAAATTTGGAAAGGTGAATGGTGAATTGGGATTACAACACAACCGAGTTGTGGGAATGACACTAATGTTCCCACTTGAGATAGTCTAGTGATTCAAGCATCTTTACTAAATGTTTTATGAAATAAACTTGGCTTTATGCAAATAAACCTAGAGCTTAGTATCCCTTTACCAAATTGATAGTGCTTACACTAGTACTAGTTTGCGAGTACTTTAAAAGTACTCATGGCTTTGTCCCTGGCTATTCAAATGGCCAGACTTTGAAGGAGAACTGCAGTACAAGGAAGATGGACAGCAGGACGTCTACGACAACTAGGACTACTCCTGACGTCAAGCGTTGGCCTGTGGATTAGATAGCCACTACTACTTCGTTTCCGCTATTTGTGATGTTCGTTGATCAATAGGTCAACTACTATTGTAATATTGGATCATGTGATCTACCCTTGTAAGACGATTATGTGTTGTAATAAATGATGACTTTATGATATTCAACTATTATGTCTCGCAACAACAATATTCCTGGGATTGCGATGTACGGCATAATAGGCATCTGGACTTAAAAATCCGGGTGTTGACATGTTTGTTGTTGTCAACGACTGGTAGCGGGTACTCTAACCCCCTTGCCAGGCAAACCTTCAAAGAGTGGCTCCCATATTATTTTCATTTTATGTGGCATTCCTTCCAACCTTTCTTTCACAAACCATGGCTAACCGAATCCTCGGGTGCCTGCCAACAATCTCATACCATGAAGGAGTGCCTTTTTATTTTAGTTTTATTATGATGATGACACTCCCCCAACCTTTGCTTACACAAGCCATGGCTAACCGAATCCTTCGGGTGCCATCCATCAATCACATACCATGGAGGAGTGTCTTTTTAGTTTAATTAATTTGGGACTGGGAATCCCATTGCCAGCTCTTTTTGCAAAATTATTGGATAAGCGGATGAAGCCACTAGTCCATTGGTGAAAGTTGCCCAACAAGATTGAAAGATAAAACACCACATACTTCCTCATGAGCTATAAAACATTGACACAAATAAGAGATACTAAGTTTTGAATTGTTTAAAGGTAGCACATGAAGTATTTACTTGGAATGGCAGAAAATACCATGTAGTAGGTAGATATGGTGGACACAAATGGCATAGGTTTGGGTTAAGGTTTGGATGCACGAGAAGTATTCCCTCTCAGTACAGGTCTTTGGCTAGCAAGGTTAATTAGCAAGCATAAGAGTCGAGGGAAACAAACAAATATACATGTGATAGAAACAATCATGCATCCTCCTTATAAGCACAAACACTTTTAACTTCAGAATAATAAGCTATGAGCTAACAAGAAAGAAAGACAATGAAACAACTACATGTATTTCTCTTTTCTACTTAAACCTCAAAGTGTTGTTGCTATTGACCAATGCTAAGTTTGCCAAAACCAAATAGATTTATTCAATGCTCCCAAAGTGATACCAATACTAACAGCAAGGTAAATCATATAGTAGAGATTGCAAACTAAAATAAGATGTGCAATATGTAAATGATAAGACTTCTCATTAATATTCCATAACGATAACTCACACCAAGGGATACATAGATAACCAACTAAAGGAGAGATACTTCCAAACTGCAACCCATCTTATATGATAACTTCCCTACTCATGATATGACACTACTTGACAATAAAAAGTAAAAGGTAGTGATGATGTGATACCTGCACTCCCCAAGCTTGGAACAAACCAAGGGGATGCCAATACCGATGATGAATTACTCCTGCGGCGATGGTGGTGATGAACTCCTCCCGCGCTTCTTACAGATCTCCTTCAGCTTCAGTTTCTCAGCTTGGCAATTCTGCACTAAGACTCGAAGAGATTCATTGTTATCTGAAGTTGGCGATGATGACCTTGTGATGTGAATCGAGTGGTATTCCAGCATTCTTCGGAGACGGCAATTCTCCTCCTGGAGTATCTCCACTTCTCTTCTTAGAGCCCGATATTGATCACAAAACTCATCGGTAGTCCGTAGAGCTTCTTCCAACACAGGGAAGGAGTCGAGGCTAAGAGCGGGTGGTAAGGGTCCCTGCAAGTTATGAGAAAAAGAACGTCGAGTGTCAACAGATCCCACCAAGATTTGCTTGCTCCCAACGGCTTGCTGCTCTTGTCTTGATGGCACCCTCTTCACTTCTTCCTCCGAAAGCCCCTTGCCCTTGTTGTTGGAGGCCATGGCGATTCTAGACCGAAAACAGATCCTGGCAGAAACAGCTCGAAACAAAACACGTCGAGAAAACGATATACGGACCTCCAGGGGTCCGGGGGATTGTATAGCAAAAATTTTCACGACAAAAGGAAAGTACCAGATCGAACTAGAGTCGGAAAGGGGCGACGAGGCGGCCAGACCATAGGTCGGCGCGGGCCCAGGCCAGGCCGCGTCGGCCTATGGTGGCACGCCCTCGTGCGTCTTTTCCACTCCGTTTCGAACTCGTAATTTTTCATATTTTCCAAAAACAGCAAAAATATAGTTCGGAAAGTAAATTGCGAACTTTTCATTACCAGTACTGTTACCTATTCAAAGTCGAGTTCTGGCGGACTGTCAATTTGTCCTCTGATGAAAGCCTCCGGCGTTTCCACTCGAATAATATCAACATCAACATTATAGGAATCACCTGAGATATAATGCTTGAGTCTTTATCCATTCACCACTTGCGTAGCATTGCCTTGGAGAGAGCTAATTTTAATTGCTCCTGAACGATACACCTCCTCAACAACGTATGGTCCTTCCCATTTCGAGAGTAATTTCCCTGCAAAGAATCTGAGACGAGACCGATACAATAGGACTTTATCCCTAATATTAAATTCTCTTTTGATAATCCTTCTATCATGCCATTTTTTAACTTTCTCTTTAAAGAGTATAGCATTTTCGTAAGCTTCACTTCTCCATTCATCTAGAGAACTTAATTGCAACAACTTCTTATTACCGGCAAGTTTAGGATCTTTATTTAATTCTCTAACAGCCCAATAAGCTTTGTGCTCTAGTTCTAAAGGTAAACGACAAGCTTTTCCATAAACCATTTTATAAGGTGACATTCCCATGGGATTTTTATAAGCAGTTCTATAAGCCCATAGTGCATCCTTCAATTTACCAGCCCAATTCTTTCTAGTTTTATTAACAGTCTTTTGCAAGATAGATTTAATCTCTCTATTTGATAATTCTACTTGCCCACTAGTTTGAGGATGATAAGCGGAAGCAATTCTATGATTAATACCATACCTAGCAAGAGTTTTTCTAAAACCACCATGAATAAAATGAGAACCTCCATCAGTTATAATATATCTAGGAACTCCAAATCTAGGAAAAATAATATCTAAAAGCATTCTTAAAGAGGTCTCACCATCAGCACTTTTTGTAGGTATGGCTTCCACCCATTTAGTAACATAATCAACAGCAACAAGTATATGAGTGTTACCTTCTGAAGACGGAAAAGGTCCCATGAAGTCAAATCCCCAACAATCAAATGGTTCAATAACAAGAGTATAATTCATAGACATTTCATTACGTCTGGAGATATTACCAACCCTTTGGCATTCATCACAAGATAAAATAAACTTTCTCGCATCCTTGAAGAGAGTTGGCCAATAAAAACCTGATTGTAGAACCTTTTGCGCGGTTGTTTCTCCGTCGTGATATCCTCCATAAGCACTACCATGACATTTACTCAATATCTCTTGTTGTTCATATTCGGGAACACACCTTCGCAGAATACCATCCACTCCTTCTTTATATAAGTGTGGGTCATCCCAGAAATAATGCCTCAAGTCATAAAAGAATTTCCTCCTTTGCTGAGCTGAAAAGGTTGGAGGCAAGTACTTGGAAACAATAAAGTTAGCATAATCAGCATACCAAGGACTGTCTCGCGAGCTCACCTTTATTACAGCCAATTGTTCATTTGGAAAACTATCATTAACAGGACCAGGATCATAAGCAATATTTTCCAATCTAGACAAATTATCAGCAACAGGATTATCAGCACCTTTCCTATCTACAATATGTAAATCAAATTCTTGCAAAAGAAGTACCCATCTAATAAGCCTCGGCTTAGCATCTTTCTTTGTCATAAGGTATCTAATTGCAGCATGATCAGTATGAATTGTAACTTTTGAATCAACAATATAAGATCTAAATTTATCACAAGCAAAGACTACAGCTAATAATTCTTTTTCAGTTGTAGCATAATTTCTTTGAGCAGCATCAAGAGTTTTACTAGCATAATGAATAACATTCAGTTTTTTATCTACTCGCTGTCCAAGAACAGCGCCTACAGCAAAATCACTAGCATCACACATAATTTCAAAAGGCAAATTCCAATCAGGAGGTTCAACTACAGGAGCAGTTGTTAAGGCTTTCTTTAGAGTTTCAAAAGCTTCCTTGCAATCATCATCAAAAACAAAAGGTACATCTTTTTGAAGAAGATTAGTAAGAGGCTTTGAAATCTTGGAGAAATCTTTAATAAATCTCCTATAAAACCCAGCATGACCAAGAACACTACGAATACCTTTAACATCCCTCGGATAGGGCATCTTCTCAATTGCTTCAACTTTAGCTCTATCAACTTCAATACCTCTTTCAGAAATTTTATGTCCCAATACAATTCCTTCATTAACCATAAAGTGGCATTTCTCCCAATTAAGAACAAGGTTAGTTTCTTCACATCTCTGCAAAACTTTATCAAGGTTTCGCAAGCAACTACCAAAAGAATTCCCATAGACGGAAAAATCATCCATGAATACTTCCACAAGACTCTCACAAAAGCCATGAAAAATAGCAGACATGCATCTTTGAAAAGTAGCAGGAGCGTTACATAAACCAAAGGGCATACGCCTATAAGCATAAGTTCCATAGGGACATGTAAAAGTGGTTTTCTCTTGATCTTTAGTTTTAACAGCAATTTGTGAAAACCCAGAATAACCATCAAGAAAGCAAAAATGAGTATTTTTAGACAATCTTTCTAGCATTTGATCAATAAATGGTAAAGGGTAATGATCTTTCTTAGTAACTTTATTAACTTTTCGAAAATCAATGCACATTCTATACCCTACAACTACTCTTTGAGGGATGAGCTCATCATTATCATTAGGCACAACAGTCATTCCTCCTTTCTTGGGAACGCAATGCACAGGACTAACCCATCTACTATCAGCAATAGGATATATAATACCAGCTTCAAGAAGTTTTAATACCTCATTCCTTACCACCTCCTTCATCTTCGGAATTAGACGACGCTGATGTTCAACAACAGGCTTTGCATCATCTTCCATATTAATAGCATGTTGGCAAATAGAAGGAGAAATCCCCTTCAAATCATCAAGAGTGTAGCCAATAGCTCCTCGGTGTTTCTTCAATATTTCCAATAACCTTTCTTCCTCAATCTCTGAAAGCTTAGAACTAATAATAACAGGATATATTTTCTTATCATCAATATGAGCATATTTAAGATTATCAGGTAAAGGCTTTAAATCAAAAACAGGATCTTCCTTTGGTGGCGGTGTTGTACCCAAATCTTCCACCGGTAAATCATGCTTGAGAATAGGTTGGCGAAGAAAAATTTCCTCAAGCTCAGCTCTTTCTTTCCTGAAAACTTCACTCTCGCTATTCTCCAAATGTTGCTGCAAAGGATTAGTAGGAACAAGAACAATAGATGCACACTGTTCCATTTTAAAATCATCACTAGGCAAATCAGCTTTATAAGGAGTTTTGGTAAATTTAGAGAAGTTAAACTCATAAGATTCACCAGCAAATTTAGTCAAAATTTTCTCTTTCTTGCAGTCTATAATAGCTCCACAAGTATTTAGAAAAGGTCTACCAAAAATGATAGGACAATAATCACTAGCAGCAGAACCAAGTACCAAAAAGTCAGCAGGATATTTAATTTTACCACATAGAACTTCTACATCTCGAACAATACCAATTGGAGAAATAGTTTCTCTATTAGCCAGCTAAATAACCACATCAATATCTTCAAGTTCACAAGAATCAATTTCATGCATAATCTCCGTGTAAAGCTCATAAGGAATAGCACTAACACTTGCACCAATATCACATAAACCATAATAGCAATGATCACCAATTCTAACAGATAGCATAGGAACACTAACTTGTTTGGGTTTATTAGGATGTGAAACAATATTAGAAGCATCTTCACAGAAAATAATATGACCATCCTCCACATTTTCAGTCACAAGATCTTTAACTATTGCAACAGCAGGTTCAACTTTTATTTGTTCTTCAGGTTCTACAGGTTTCTTTTCACTTTTATGAACCGCACTATTTATAACAGAGTACTCCTTCATTTTAGCAGGGAAAGGAGTTTTTTCAATATAAGCTTCAGGAATAACATGATCAGCAGTTTCAACTACAATGCATTTATTAATAGATGAATCAATTTTATCTTTATACGGTTCATGATACTTATCAAAATTCTTCTTAGGCAATTCATAATGAGAGGCAAAAGCTTTATAAAGATTTGCAGCAACTTGAGAATCAAGACCATATGTAGAACTCATATTACGAAATTTATCAGTATCCATAAAAGCTTCAATGCATTTATAATCATAAATTATACCTGATTCTCTATCCTTGTCGTTCTCCCAACCTTCAGTATTTTCTTGGATCCGATCAAGAAGGTCCCTTTTAAACTCTTCTTTGTTGCGTGTAAATGATCCAGAACAAGAAGTATCCAGCAAGGTCTTGTCTTGAAAAGAAAGTCTTGCATAGAAATTATCAATAATAACATTACCAGGAAGCTCATGAATGGGGCATTTGAGCATTAAAGACTTCAATCTCCCCCAAGCTTGGGCAATACTCTCTCCATCATGAGGCCAAAAATTATATATGCGATTCCGATCCTTGTGAATTTCACTTGGAGGATAGAACTTAGAATAAAACCGGGGCACAATATCATTCCATTCAAGAGAATCCCCATTATCCAGTAATTTATACCAATGCGCCGCCTTACCAGACAGCGATATAGAGAATAGTTTCTTCCTCACTTCATCCATAGCAATACCTGCACACTTGAATAAACCGCATAATTCATGCAAAAACAGTAAATGATCACCAGGATGGACAGTTCCATCCCCTTCATAGCGGTTATCCATAACACGTTCAATAATTTTCATAGGTATTTTATATGGTATCACTTCCTCACCTGGCGCCTCATCCACTACCGTTGCAGTAGTAGTAGATTTCCCAAATAGAAATTGAAGAGAAGATCTCTCCATAATGACTTATAGCAGCAGGCAGAAATAAAATCAGCACAAACAGTAAAGGTTTTCCTTACCAATTCCACTTACCAATAGCGCAGAGCTCCCCGGCAACGGCGCCATAAAATAGTCTTGATGACCCACAAGTATAGGGGGTGTATCGTAGTATCTTCGATAAGTAAGAATGTCGATCCCAACGAGGAGCAGAAGGTGTTGACAAGCAGTTTCGATGAAGGATTCACTGTAAATGCTCACAGACAAGTATTCAGGGGGTTTTGATGTAACAGATGAATAAAGTACAAGTAAGTAAAATGCGAGAGAAATAATTGCAGCGAGTGGCCCAATCCTTTTTAGCACAAAGGACAAGCCGGTTTGATTACTTATAATGACCAAGCGTTCTCGAGGACACACGGGATTTTAGTCTAGTGCTTTCGCTACATATGGCTAATTAATCTTCATTGTTTTGATAAGTGTTGTGTGGGTGAACCTATGCTAATGTACCGCCCTTCCTAGGACTAATACATACTTGTGATTATACCCCTTGCAAGCATCCGCAACTACAAGAAAGTAATTAAGATAAATCTAACCACAGCCTTAAACTCTGAGATCCTGCGATCCCTCCTGCATCGATATACCAACGGGGGCTCAGGTTTCTGTCACTCCGGCAACCCCGCAATTGGCAAACGAGTACAAGATGCATTCCCCTAGGCCCATAAAGGTGAAGTGTCATGTAGTCGACGTTCACATGACACCACTAGAAGAATAACACCACAACTTAAATATCATAACATTGAATATTACTCAACCATAATTCACTACTAACATTTAGACTTCACCCATGTCCTCAAGAACTAAACGAACTACTCACGAGACATCATATGAAACATGATCAGAGGTGATATGATGATGAATAACAATCTGAACATAAACCTTGGTTCAATGGTTTCACTCAATAGCATCAACAACAAGTAGAAATAGATACCGGGAGAGTTTCCCCTATCAAACAATCAAGATCAAACCCAAATTGCTACGGCGGAGACGAGGTGCTGCGGCGGAGATGGCGGTGATGATGATGAAGATGATGATGATGGTGATGGAGATGATGTCCAGCTCGATGACGGTGACGATGGCGTCGATTTCCCCCTCCGGGAGGGAATTTCCCCGGCGGATTCCTGCCCACCGGAGAGCTCTTTTCTCTCTGGTGTTCTCCGCCCCGCAGAGGTGGCTGTAACTCTTCGTGAGGTACCCTCTGGAGCTTAGGTTTTCGGGACGAAGGGTTTCGCGAAGAAAAGGAGGCGAAAGGGGCTGTGGGGCCCCCACACCACATGGTGGCGCGGCCAGGCCATGGGCCGCGCCGGCCTGTGGTCTGGCCCCACCTTGGGCCTTCTCAGCTCCTCCTTCTGGCTTCCTTCGTCATCTTGAAAAATAGGATTTTTGGTATAATTTCCTTCCACAGTTGATCTTCCGAAATATTGCGTTCTGACGGTGCTTTTTCCAGCAAAATCCTGGCTCCGGTGCTTGATCCTCCAATAATGATGAAACATGCAAAATAGATGAAATAACATAAGTATTGTGTCCCAATATGAAATATATCAATGAATAACAACAAATTATGATATAAAACAGTGATGCAAATTGGACGTATCAAGAGTGTCCACTAGTGAAAGTATGATCCCTAGGCCTTGTTCCTAAATACTGCTATCGCTGCTTGTTTACTATTCTACTGCATGTTTACTGCCTGCAATATTACCACCATCAACTGCACGCAAGCAAGCACTTTTCTGGCGCCGTACTACTGCTCATATTCATTCATACCACTTGTATTTCACTATCTCTTCGCCGAACTAGTGCACCTATTAGGTGTGTTGGGGACACAAGAGACTTCTTGCTTTGTGGTTGCAGGGTTGCATGAGAGGGATATCTTTGACCTCTTCCTCCCTGAGTTCGATAAACCTTGGGTGATCCACTTAAGGGAAACTTGCTGCTGTCTACAAACCTCTGCTCTTGGAAGCCCAACACTGTCCACAAGAATAGAAGCACCCGTAGACATCAAGCTATTTTCTGGCGCCGTTGCCGGGGAGGAAAGGTAAAAGGCACTCATACTCCGGTCCCAGGTAAAGTACTTTTCTGTTGCCGTTGTGTGTGTGCTCGAAGCTATTTCCTTTAGATCATGCAATTGCATCTTTTTGTTTCTTGTTTACACTAGTTAGGCATAATGGACAACAATGAGCTTCTTATTCTATTTCCTGATTTAAGACATGGATGGTTTGATGCGAAAATTAAAAAACCTATGGAACATATTAGTATGAACGCTTTGAACACCATTGTTGCTAATGATATGGAAAATTCTAAGCTTGGGGAAGCTGGCTTTGATGAGCATGATATTTTTAGTCCCCCAAGCATTGAGGAGAAAATTTACTTTGATGATACTTTGCCTCCTATATTTGATGATGAGAATAATAATGATAGCTACTTTGTTGAATTTGCTCCCACTACAACTAATAAAATTGATTATGCCTATGTGGAGAGTAATAATTTTATGCATGAGACTCATGATAAGAATGCTTTATGTGATAGTTATATTGTTGAGTTTGCTCATGTTGCTACTGAAAGTTATTATGAGAGAGGAAAATATGGTTGTAGAAATTTTCATGTTACTAAAACACCTCTCTATGTGCTGAAATTTTTGAAGCTACACTTGTTCTATCTTCCTATGCTTGTTACTTTGCTCTTCATGAACTTTTTTATTTACAAGATTCCTTTTCATAGGAAGCATGTTAGGCTTAAATTTGTTTTGAATTTTCTTTTTGATGCTCTCTTTTGCTTCAACTCTTATTTCTTGCGAGTGCATCATTAAAACTGCTGAGCCCATCTTAATGGCTATAAAGAAAGCACTTCTTGGGAGATAACCCATGTGTTTATTTTGCTGCAGTACCTCTATTTTATATTTGAGTCTTGGAAGTTGTTACTACTGTAGCAACCTCTCCTTATCTTATTTTATTGCATTGTTGTGCCAAGTAAAGTCTTTGATAGCAAGGTTCATACTAGATTTGGATTACTGCGCAGAAACAGATTTCTGTCTGTCACGAATCTGGGCAGAATTCTCTGTAGGTAACTCAGAAAAATCTGCCAATTTACGTGCGTGATCCTCAGATATGTACGCAACTTTCATTCAATTTGGGCATTTTCATCTGAGCAAGTCTGGTGCCACTTTAAAATTCGTCTTTACGGACTGTTCTGTTTTGACAGATTCTGCCTTTTATTTCGCATTGCCTCTTTTTCTGTGTTGGATGGATTTCTTTGTTCCATTAACTTTCAGAAGCTTTGGGCAATGTCCAGAAGTGTTAAGAATGATTGTGTCACCTCTGAACATATGAATTTTTGATTGTGCACTAACCCTCTAATGAGTTTGCTTAAAGTTTGGTGTGGAGGAAGTTTTCAAGGGTCAAGAGAGGAGGATGATATACTATGATCAAGAAGAGTGAAGAGTCTAAGCTTGGGGATGCCCCCGTGGTTCATCCCTGCATATTTCAAGAAGACTCAAGCATCTAAGCTTGGGGATGCCCAAGGCATCCCCTTCTTCATCAACAATTTATCAGGTTTCTTCTCTTGAAACTATATTTTTATTCGGTCACATCTTATGTACTTTACTTGGAGCGTCTGTTTGTTTTTGTTTTTGTTTTTGTTTGAATAAATGCTTGTGTGGGAGAGAGACACGCTCCGCTGGTTCATATGAACACATGTGTTCTTAGCTTTTAATGTTCATGGCGAAGGTTGAAACTGCTTCGTTAATTGTTATATGGTTGGAAACGGGAAATGCTACATGTAGTAATTGATAAAATGTCTTGAATAATTTGATACTTGGCAATTGTTGTGCTCATGTTTAAGCTCTTGCATCATATACTTTGCACCTATTAATGAAGAAATACATAGAGCTTGCTAAAATTTGGTTTGCATATTTGGTCTCTCTAAAGTCTAGATAGTTTCTAGTATTGAGTTTTGAACAACAAGGAAGACGGTGTAGAGTCTTATAATGTTTACAATATGTCTTTTATGTGAGTTTTGCTGCACCGGTTCATCCTTGTGTTTGTTTCAAATAACCTTGCTAGCCTAAACCTTGTATCGAGAGGGAATACTTCTCATGCATCCAAAATCCTTGAGCCAACCACTATGCCATTTGTGTCCACCATACCTACCTACTACATGATATTTCTCCGCCATTCCAAAGTAAATTGCTCATGTGCTACCTTTAAACAATTCAAAAGCTATTATCTCTTATTTGTGTCAATGTTTTATAGCTCATGAGGAAGTATGTGGTGTTTTATCTTTCGATCTTGTCAGTTACTACTGACAGACTTTCACAATGGACTAGTGGCTTCATCCGCTTATCCAATAATTTTGCAAAAAGAGCTGGCAATGGGGTTCCCAGCCCCGATTAATTAACTTGCATTAATAATTCTCTTCACATGTTTTGCTCTGATTCATCAGTAAGCAACTTAATTTTGCAAATAGACACTCCTTCATGGTATGTGATTGTTGGAAGGCACCCGAGGATTCGGTTTGCCATGGCTTGTGTAAGCAAAAGGTTGGGAGGAGTGTCATCCATAAAATAAATAAAGAAAAACTAAAGTACATGTGTAAACAAAAGAGAAGAGGGATAATCTACCTTGCTGGTAGAGATAACATCCTTCATGGGAGCCGCTCTTGAAAGTCTGGTTGATAAGGTAGTTAGAGTACCCGCTACCATTCGTTGACAACAACAAACACTTCTCAAAACTTTACTTTTATGCTCTCTATATGATTTCAAAACTTGAAAAGCTCTAGCACATGATTTAATCCCTGCTTCCCTCTGCGAAGGGCCTTTCTTTTACTTTTATGTTGAGTCAGTTCACCTATCTCTCTCCACCTTAAGAAGCAAACACTTGTGTGAACTGTGCATTGATTCCTACATACTTGCATATTGCACTTGTTATATTACTCTATGTTGACACTATCCATGAGATATACATGTTATAAGTTGAAAGCAACCGCTGAAACTCAATCTTCCTTTGTGTTGCTTCAATACCTTTACTTTGAATTATTGCTTTATGAGTTAACTCTTATGCAAGACTTATTGATGCTTGTCTTGAAAGTACTATTCATGAAAAGTCTTTGTTATATGGTTCAGTTGTTTAATCATCATCTTTACCATTGCTTTGAATCGCTGCATTCATCTCATATGCTTTACAATAATGTTGATCAAGATTATATTGGTAGCATGTCACTTAAGAAATTATCTTTGTTATCGTTTACCTGCTCGGGACGAGCAGGAACTAAGCTTGGGGATGCTGATACGTCTCCGACGTATCGATAATTTCTTATGTTCCATGCCACATTATTGATGATATCTACATGTTTTATGCATACTTTATGTCATTATTATGCATTTTCCGGAACTAACCTATTGACGAGATGCCGAAGGGCCAGTTGCTGTTTTCTGCTGTTTTTGGTTTCAGAAATCCTAGTAAGGAAATATTCTCGGAATTGGACGAAATCAACGCCCAGCATCTTAGAATCCCCGGGAGCTTCCAGAACACCCGAGAGCCGCCAGAGAGGGGCCACAGGGGGCCCACACATGGTGGCGGCGCGGCCCAGGAGGGGGGCGCGCCGCCCTAGTGTCTGGTGGCCCCAGACCCCTTCTGACGCCGCCCTTTCGCCTACTTAAGGTCTCCGTCGCGAAAACCCTACCACGTTCGACGAAACCAGAGAAAACCTTCCAGAGCCACCGCCATCGCGAAGCCAAGATCTGGGGGACAGGAGTCTCTGTTCCGGCACGCCGCCGGGACGGGGAAGTGCCCCCGGAAGGCTTCTCCATCGACACCACCGCCATCTTCATCACCGCTGCTGTCTCCCATGAGGAGGGAGTAGTTCTCCATCGAGGCTCGGGGCTGTACCGGTAGCTATGTGGTTAATCTCTCTCCTATGTGCTTCAATACAATAATCTCATGAGCTGCCTTACATGATTGAGATTCATATGATGATGCTTGTAATCTAGATGTCATTATGCTAGTCAAGTGGGTTTTACTTATGTGATCTCCGGAGACTCCTTGTCCCACGTGTGTAAAGGTGACAGTGTGTGCACCGTGTGGGTCTCTTAGGCTATATTTCACAGAATACTTATTCACTGTTATGAATGGCATAGTGAAGTGCTTATTTATATCTCTTTATGATTGCAATGTGTTTTGTATCACAATATATCTATGTGCTACTCTAGTGATGTTATTAAAGTAGTTTATTCCTCCTGCACGGTGTAATGGTGACAGTGTGTGCGTCGTGTAGTACTTGGCGTAGGCTATGATTGTGATCTCTTGTAGATTATGAAGTTAACTATTGCTATGATAGTATTGATGTGATCTATGCCTCCTTTCGTAGTGTGAAGGTGACAGTGTGCATGCTATGTTAGTACTTGGTTTGGTTATGTTGATCTGTTATGCACTCTAAGGTTATTTAAATATGAACATTGAATATTGTGGAGCTTGTTAACTCCGGCATTGAGTGTTCGTGTAATCCTACACAGTTAGTGGTGTTCATCATCCAACAAGAGGGTGTAGAGTCTAGCATCTATCTATTTATTCTGTTATGTGATCAATGTTGAGAGTGTCCACTAGTGAAAGTATGATCCCTAGGCCTTGTTCCTAAATACTGCTATCGCTGCTTGTTTACTGTTCTACTGCATGTTTACTGCCTGCAATATTACCACCATCAACTGCACGCCAGCAAGCACTTTTCTGGCGCCGTACTACTGCTCATATTCATTCATACCACTTGTATTTCACTATCTCTTCGCCGAACTAGTGCACCTATTAGGTGTGTTGGGGACACAAGAGACTTCTTGCTTTGTGGTTGCAGGGTTGCATGAGAGGGATATCTTTGACCTCTTCCTCCCTGAGTTCGATAAACCTTGGGTGATCCACTTAAGGGAAACTTGCTGCTGTTCTACAAACCTCTGCTCTTGGAGGCCCAACACTGTCTACAAGAATAGAAGCACCCGTAGACATCATTGAGTCAGTTTACCCACTTCTTTCTATCTTAGAAGCAAACACTTGTGTCAACTGTGTGCATTGATTCTTACATGTTTACCTATTGCACTTGTTATATTGCTTTATGTTGACAACTATCCATGAGATATATATGTTACAAGTTGAAAGCAATTGCTGAAACTTAATCATCCTGTGTGTTGCTTCAATGCCTTTTACCTTGAATCTATTGCTTTATGAGTAACTCTTATGCAAGACTTATTGATGCTTGTCTTGAAAGTATTATTCATGAAAAGTCTTTGCTATATGATTCATTTGTTTACTCATCATCTTTACCATTGCTTTGAATCGCTGCATTCATCTCATATGCTTTACAATAATGTTGATCAAGATTATGTTGGTAGCATGTCACTTAAGAAATTATCATTGTTATCGTTTACCTACTCGAGGGCGAGTAGGAACTAAGCTTGGGGATGCTTGATACGTCTCAAACGTATCTATAATTTCTTATGTTCCATGCTAGTTTTATGACAATACCTACATGTTTTGTTCACACTTTATATCATTTTGATGCGTTTTCCGGAACTAACCTATTGACGAGATGCCGAAGTGCCAGTTCCTGTTTTCTGCTGTTTTTGGTTTCAAAAATCCTAGTAAGGAAATATTCTCGGAATTGGACGAAATCAATGCCCAGCATCTTAGAATTCCACGAAACTTCCAGAACACCCGAGAGCCACCAGAGGAGAGCCACAGGGGGCCCACACATGGGGCTGGCGCGGCCCAGGAGGGGGGCGCGCCACCCTGTTGTGTGGCGGCTCCGTAACCCCTCCGACTCCGCCTCTTCGCCTATTTAAAGCTCCCTGACCTAAATCTTCGATACGAAAAAGCCACGGTACGAGAAACCTTCCAGAGCCGCCGCCATCGCGAAGCCAAGATCTGGGGGACAGGAGTCTCTGTTCCGGCACGCCGCCGGGACGGGGAAGTGCCCCCGGAAGGCTTCTCCATCGACACCACCGCCATCTTCATCGCCATCTTCATCACCGCTGCTGTCTCCCATGAGGAGGGAGTAGTTCTCCATCGAGGCTAAGGGCTGTACCGGTAGCTATGTGGTTAATCTCTCTCCTATGTACTTCAATACAATGATCTCATGAGCTGCCTTACATGATTGAGATTCATATGAGTTTTGTATCACTATTAGTCTATGTGCTACTCTTGTGATGTTATTAAAGTAGTCTATTCCTCCTTCACGGTGTAATGGTGATAGTGTGTGCATCATGTAGTTCTTGGCGTAGGTTATGATCATAATCTCTTGTAGGTTATGGAGTTAATTATTACTATGATAGTATTGATGTGATTTATTCCCCCTTCATAGTGTAAAGGTGACAGTGTGTATGCTATGTTAGTACTCGGTTTAAATTGCAAAGATCTATTATGCTCTAAAGGTTACTTAAATATGAATGCCGAATGTTGTGGAGCTTGTTAACTCCGGCATTGAGGTGCTCTTGTAGCCCTACACAACGAATGGTGTTCATTATCAAACAAGAGTATATGTAGCACAAAGGAAGAGAACTTATTTATTTATGTGATCAATGTTGAGAGTGTCCACTAGTGAAAGTATGATCCCTAGGCCTTGTTTTCAAATACTGCAATCATCGCTTGTTTACTGTTTTACTGCAACTTTACTTCCTGCAATATTACTACCATCAACTGCACGCCAGCAAGCACTTTTCTGGCGCCGTTACTACTGCTCATATTCATTCATACCACTTGTATTTCACTATCTCTTCGCCGAACTAGTGCACCTATACACCTGACAAGTGTATTAGGTGTGTTGGGGACACAAGAGACTTCTTGTATCGTGATTGCAGGGTTGCTTTAGAGGGATATCTTTGACCTCTTCCTCCCTGAGTTCGATAAACCTTGGGTGATCCACTTAAGGGAAACTTGCTGCTGTTCTACAAACCTCTGCTCTTGGAGGCCCAACACTGTCTACAAGAATAGAAACACCCGTAGACATCAGGCGCCGAAGGAGAGAGATAGATCAAAACTTCATGGTTTAATCAATGAAATTAAATCAAAACAGCAGATTCTTGGCTTTAGTCCATCATGCCAGTCTCCAATGAAATTTAGAAAATTCACACCACCCCACTTCTTTTCCCACACACGCACCCTCTTTCTTCTCTCTCCCTTGTGGGCGCCGCTGCCGCCGAGTCGTCAGTTCTTCTTCTAGTTTAAATCATAGGGGACTGGCATGATGGAACTTGCAAAGATCTTTCATGACTACTATGAATTATTAAGTATTAGTAGATTCTATTCTCTTTGTCGCAACCTCCTGTACACAACACTTGTTCTTGGAAAGGTATCTCAATATATCAAATGATCAGTTTTCCAGAAAAATGGCCAACTTGCAGCCTCGGATCACAAACTTTATCTTCAAGAACACCATAGTAGACAAAGATGTATATATCACGACCTAGAAGATTTTCATCAAAAAAAAATATTGGCCCATGCGAGCATTTCTTCATATGTGAACAGATATAATTTTGTCTATCACACATCTAGTACAATACCTACGGTAGAGATGGCTCAGGTACGCAGGTCTATGTGAAGTACCAGATATTGGAGAACAATGGCTGTCCAAGCTACCAGTTCCAGCAGACCGCTGCCTGTTTATTGTGGTTCCATATATTGGCAAAGGGCACTCGGGGCAGCCAAGTTTGGAGGTGAAACAGAAGGATTGTCATGTTTCAACGGCAAGCTGCGCTGTTGAGAGGCACTTGTTGAAGAAGAGGTTCCTTCCTGATGTCCAGAGTCTCCAGACACAAAGATATATTCCTGATCTACAAACTCTAATGAATCAATGATAGAGGAATCAACCATTACAAAATCAAAATAATAAATTCAGTAAGAACTATTCGTAATGACAATAAGGAAGCGTGTGATAATCACAACAGACTTCAGTACCTTCTCGATAGCAGTCTCCTTTGATTTTAACCTCCTGTACACAACACTTGTTCCTGGCAAGGTATCTAAATATATGAAATGATCAGTTTTCCAGAAAATTGGCCAGCTTGCAGCCTCGGATCACAAACTTTATCTTCAAGAACACCATAGTAGATAAGGACGTATACATCATGACCTAGCAGATTTTCATCATAAAAGAGATTGGCCCAATCGAGCATTTCTTCATATGTGAACTAATATAAATTTCTCAATCACACATCTAGTACCATACCTGCGGTAGAGAAAAACTCACAAGTCAGAACAACTTATATGTATTATAGGAGCAAAAGAAAAATAAAAGAAACCTAAATTAAGCATTCATTTGCAGTATCTTATCATATAGCAAGTCATTAGTGAACTCCTATCACAACCTTTTTTGTTCTTTAGTCTGATTTGAACATAGTACTTATGTACAAATAAAATCTGAATGTAACTAAATAGCTGCAATATCAGAAATATGATGAGTCTCCTAATTTTCACATCTAAGACACAGTAAAGAAAAAAAACCAGTTGAACCACCATTGTCTAGTTCCTCATTAGCAATCCCTATAGTGAAAGGAAAAAAAGTGTCAATCCAAAGGAAGTTGAAGAGGTTTGAAGGCAGTAAACCTAATCATTTGGTTGGAAAGTGGTCTCAACCACGGATCTGCATTCTAGTATCTGCATGTAAACCATCTCTCAGCCATGCTCTTTCAAAAAATAATATAGAACATGATAAGTAAGCACAATGTACATAAGGGTGTGGTCAAAGGGTGAACGATAGTTAGCAGGTATTCTTCATTTATTATCACCACAAATTTGATGCATATGATGCTCGAAGTTTTTAATGTTTTCAGTTAAGAAGAAAAGATGAAGATTCAGTTAGCAAACAATAGACAAAACGACATTTGTGGTATATCCTGCTTTTTCCCCGCGACTTATATATGAATACAAATTATCAAAATAAACAACACAAATTACCTTTTGCACACTTCAAATACATAGGTGCACAAAATTATCAGCTACACACTTGAAAACAAAAACAAATTATATTAGTTTGTATGTTGAAAAAGAAAGTACTATGCATAATAACTTAGAAAGGGAATCGGTTTACCATGGTTTAATCAATCTGCACAAACATTATAAAGAAACATTTAGAGGTCACACGCTCAGCTGTAGCCAGACATGACCTTGCAGCTCATTGGCGGCACTTCACACTTCGGCGTGCGGAAGCGGCGAACTGAAAACAGAGTCATCGGACGAAGGTTTTATCCAATGGCAATGCAGAGAAAATAATCCGGATGTCAGAATCCAACAGATCATGCTACGCAACCCTCGCCAAAGAAGTGAAAGCCTTGATTCAGGAAGGGCAGGGATTTTGTTATCAATCACATTAGAAGAGTATTAGCTAGCTGACGTTGACCGTACTGAACCTTGCACATCTCATTTGTTTGGCTGTGTTCAGGGCAGCGGTAGTAGCTGCTCCGTGCGAGAATAATTGAGTTTTTTTTCGTGGGGAAGAAGTGAAACGGAGAGGGGATTGAACCTGAAGCCTGAAGGGAGGAGGCGGATCAGGAGAAGCTGAGCACAGCGCACCAGTTATTGAGCATCTGGAGCTGGACCCCGGGGACGGTGGTGTCGCTGTAACTGGGTTTCCTTCCGATCGTACCGGAGGCCGGAGACCATGCCCTGGAGGTCCTCGAACATCGACGCGGGTCTTGGCGCGGGCGCGGAACTGCTGGTGCTGCAGCGAGCTCTTGCGCATCGCCGTCCCACTCCTTCTCTACTTGTCGTGGTATCGTCACGGCATATGCCATAGGGTGGCTAACGAAGGTGGTTCCTAGGAGATCTCACGGCGGTATCCGGATGCGGGTATGGGGACGAGCGACATGGCGACGTACCCAGGTTCGAGGCCCTCCGATGGAGGTAACACCTCTACTCCTGCTAGAGTGTATATGATGATCACACAATACAAGGTTGCTCCTTGAGCTGTGTCCGGCTGCTCCTGGGAGGCTAAGGAAGACAAGAGTCTCTCTCTCAGGGCAGCGCTAGGGGTGGAAGTGAGGTGAGAATGATCGATCCCCTGCACGAGAGGGGGTAGTGCGGCTTATATAGGCACCGGCACTTTACATATAAGACCCTATAGTCTACTGGCCGGCTTGGCCGGCTCCGGCTTCCGCTCCTTCCCGAGGCAATGACGTCAGGAGCCGTTGAGGCCTCATGGCCTGTCCCATCCGGCTGCCAAGGTCAGCGGTATGGAGAGGAGGTGTCCCTTTCGCCATCAGCCACTGTAGCCAGTACGGATCGACGTGGACCATGATGGCCTGTCCGGCGCGTGGCACTATTGCTCCACAGTGCCCCGCGCTTTACGGAAGATGAAGTCAGCGTGGACTTTGGGGACCCGGATCACCAACCCGGTTCCTTCTAGTGCAAGACTCGCCAGCCTCGAGTCGGTCTGAGGTACAAACCCCCAGTCGGATATGGCTTGTAGAAGCCGGCCCAGCTACAGCATTGTCGGCCGTAGCCAGGCCGACTAGGACCTGGAGCCAGCCGATTTCCGGACCAGCCGGCCACGGCGCCAGCCGGCTGCTCCTCAGCCGGCCTTTGCCGCGAGCCGGCCAGTGGCCAGCCGGCTGCTCCGCGTCCATTGCCCTACCCGGGGTCTTCCCCCCGACACTACTGCGATAGATAAGCGCGGCGCGGTGGAGTAGATCTGGGAGTCGTGATGGTTGATTGGTTTCGCCCTCCTCCCTCCTCCAATCCTCCCCTGTCGCCAGGTAAGCTCAGCATTATTTGAGAATAAAGCCGAGCAAAATCTTATGTGAAAGGGATGAGATGAGCAGCGGGGAAAGAGGAGCAGACACCCAACCATAGCTGCTGGTGGATGTGAAGGCGGTACCGTCAGTTCTCTCTCGAGCTCCGGTGGAGGAGAAGGCCTGGTCGACGTGGGGGAAGCGCTCGCGGTCGTCGTGCCGCCGCTTGCCGTCAGACTCCGGCTGCACGACCAACGCCAGGCCCGTCTCCGTACTGGTCCGTCTGCGTCATCGCTCTCGGGTTCCCTCGTCCGCCTGCGCAAGCTGCTCCCATCGGTTTTGCTCGGTGTCCTGTACCGTCGTGCCGCCGTGCCCGAGGTGGAAGAGGAGGATGGCGATGTCGCTTGTGTGGGTGCTGTTGAGAGAGAGGACAGGGATGAGGAGGATTGGGCCTCACCTGCTACTGCTGCTTGCCGTCGAAGCCATCAAAGACCTCTCTGTTGTCATCGAGTCTGGCTGTTGCATCCCCTCCCTCCACCGGCCGCCGGCCACCGGCCACCTACAACCTACTCTCTTTCCACCGGCAGCCGCTCACCGTGTCGCCGGTCACCACCTGCTTTCTCGCTGCCTACCACCACAAATCTCTGGCCGGTGGTGTGGCTACATGATTTGTGATGGGAGAGAGACAATTGTATGAGACGTGGAGAAGAAACAGGAGGGATTGGGAGAGAGAAAGGGGAACAAATATTCTAGATAGGTCCTGGCAAGAGAAAATGGTCAAAGCGGTGAGGCCAGTCACATCAGAAAACACCAAAACGCTAAAGAGCCCCCAAACTACACACAAGAGAATCACATGTCAATTCCGAGCAGATCCCAAAATTATGAGAAAAGAGTCAGTTAAGCTTTAATATAGTAGTTATTGTACCACTAATCAAAATGGGATTGGAGAGGTCTTCACTTTATCTAGGAGTCCCATATCTCTTGAGATTGATCAATCATCTTGTTATATTATTGATAAAAGTGGGTTTGAAAGTTTTAATCCCATTATTTTTGAGCTTGATAAAAATTATGTGTTTGTGGATCATGAAAAACATGCTTTATGTGATAGTTATATTGTTGAGTTTATTCATGAAGCTACTAAAAATTATTATGGGAGAGGAAAATATGGTTGTACAAATTTTCATGGTACTAAAACACCTCTCTATATGCTGAAACTTTTGAAGTTACTCTTGTTTTATCTTCCTATGCTTATCATTTTGTTCTTTTTGAATTTATTTGTGTACAATATTCCTATGCATAGGAAGTGGGTTAGGATCAAATGTGTTTTGAATTTGCTTCTTGATGCTCCTTTTGCTTCATTTTCTATTTTTATGTGAGCATCATTAAAATCTTCTGCGCCTAGCTGAAAGGCGTTAAAGAAAAGCGCTTATGGGACACAACCCATTATTTTATTTCTGCAATTTTTCTTTTATTTTTAAGTCAAGGAGCTGTTTACTTCTGTAGCAATGCCTTTGTATCTTTATTTTATCGCATTGTTGTGCCAAGTAAAGTCTCTAATAGAAAGTTGATACTAGATTTGGATTTCTGCGCAGAAACTGATTTTTAGCTGTCACGAATTTGAGGTTTTTTCTCTGTAGAAGAATCGTAAAATCCTGAAAAAATTCATGCATTATCATCAGATATGTACGCAACTTTCATTATTTTTGAGTTTTCTGATTTGAGCAACGGAAGTACCTCGAAAAAATTCATGTTTACTAGCTGTTCTGTTTTGACAGATTCTGTCTCTGTTTTTTGCATTGTCACTTGTGGACTTTAAGTAAGGCTTTGTAGACGTGGAGAAATGTAGCTAATGTTTTATTGAGTTCTTGCAATGTGTCACTATAGAACTAAAGTGGATTAAAGTTTTTTGAGTACTAACCCCTCTAATGAAGTTTATGAGAAGTTTGGTGTGGCAGAAGTTTTCAAGGGTCAAGAGAGAAGGGTGATATAATATGATCAAGAAGAGTGAAGAGCCTAAGCTTGGGGATGCCCCCGTGGGTCACCCAAGCATATTTCAAGAAAACTCAAGCATCTAAGCTTGGGGATGCCCAAGGCATCCCCTTCTTCATCAACAACTTATCAGGTCATCTCTAGTGAAACTATATTTTAATTCTTCCACATCATATGTGCTTTACTTGGAGCGTCTGTGTGCTTTTATTTTTAGTTTGTTATTTTTATTTTCTGACCCATATCAATATTGGATCCTAGCATTCTTGTGTGGGAGAGAGACACGCTCCACTTTTTCATTTGAACACTTATGTTCTTAATTTATGTTTATGGCGAAAGCTGAAAGCCTCAGCATTTATGTTTGGAGAGTTGCTTGGTTGATGTGTTGGTTCAG
This sequence comes from Lolium perenne, assembly GCF_019359855.2. NCBI lineage: Eukaryota > Viridiplantae > Streptophyta > Magnoliopsida > Poales > Poaceae > Lolium > Lolium perenne. Next base: position 47,490,725 of record NC_067250.2, read on the forward strand.
AAAATGTTGCATGTGGTAGTGGTATAATGAAAAATTTGCATAATCTTGTAGATCATTGAACTTTGATAACCTGATTCTTTGCAAACATTTTGAGATATTTAGATGGTGAAGCTTGCTGGTTAATTAAGTTAAAATCAGTAGTGGATTGTTGTCTTTAAGCTTGTACCGTACTACAAACTCTATAAAATTGTTGAAGGAGTAGTTGGACTTGATAGCTTTCCATGTCTAAAGGCTCATCGTAATAACTAAGAGCATCTCCAGCCGCGTCCCCCAAACCGTCCCCCAAACCGCGCCGGATTGAGCGTTTGGGGGACGTGTTTCGTTCGTGCCGCGTTTGGGGGACGTCGCTCCCCAGTCACGTCCCCCAAACAAAATTTCGGAAATTTTAAACTTAACGAGATTCGATTAGATTCGTCCAAACTTACATAGATTCAAATGAAATTTGACTAAATTTAAACTAAACCTAATCTAGAACCACTTGCGGCGGCCGGAGGCGTTGTAGTACTGCTGGAAGTTATACATGTCGTCGGTGACGACCTCCTGCTTGACGCGCTCGTCGACGGGCTCGTCCTTCACCAAGCTGCTTGGTCCTGCCTCGCCGTCGTCGGTGAGGTCCACCAGTGGCTTGCCGGCATCGCGGATGGACATGGCGATCGCCGCGTCCAGGTCGCCCCTCCAGGCGTCCTTGTCGTTCATGGACGCCAAGAACGCCGCCCGCAGCCCTGGGCAGTCCTCGGGGTCGTCGCTGCTGGCGATGAGCCGCTGCTGCCGCTCGTACTCCGCCAGCAGCGCCGCTTGCGACGCTTCCTCCGGCTCCTCCTTCACCTCCAGCTTCGGGATGAGGAGGTCGCCGCCGCGCCTCCCTTGCTGCCGCCGGCTGCCGCTGCCGCCACGCCTCGTGTTGACGGGCGTCGCCGGCTCCTCCTTGACCTCCCGTTTGGGGACGGTGTAGGGCGCCGACCGGTACGACGAGGATGGCGTCGATCGCGCCGGTCCCGAGGAAGAAGAGTGCAAGGAGGACGAGTACGTCGTCCTCCTCGGCTGCCATTGAGGAGACGGCGGCGGCGACGACGGCATCTCCAACCTTGGAGCGCCGTTGCGGATGCCGCGGATGACGTTGTCGAGGGTGCGCCCCGGAACTCCCCAGAACAGGGCGCGGCCGTCCTTGTTCCAGCTGTTGGGGCCGCCGACGAGGTTGTCGGTGCTGTGCATCTCGACGTCGTACTTCGCCTTGAAGTACGTCGTCCACCAGGCGTCGTTGTTTTTGACCGCCCACGTTGGATCCAACCGCTCCTCGGCGGTGAGTTGAGCCCGCCGGGCCTTGATGGCGTCCCTCCATTGATCTGTGCCCGGCTTCGGCGGCGGCGGGACGCCAATGCCGTTCACGGCCATCTTCCAGCCACCGCTGCTTGGCAGCCGCATGTCCGGCGGGACTGGATACCGGGCGTGGTACATCGCCCACGCCTCCGGCACGGTGAGGCTGCCGCGGCCGAAGCCGTTCGCCGCGGCGATCTTGCGGGAGGACGAGCTCGACATTTTTGGAGCGGCGAGGAGAAGATCGGGGAGGGGGGAGGCGGCGGCGACGAGAAGGATTGTGAGCGGCGAGAACTGCAGGGCGTCTTGAAACAGTGGCGGCAGCGGGTGGTTGCATGCAATAACTCCGGCGCGGACGGCCACGCGGCCATGCACGACGAGACGCGTCCCTGCGTCGCCTGGGAAAACAGGGATGCCATTAACGTCGCTTGACCAAAGGTAGGCGACGGGGTTTTAGCCTTCCGTGCCGCTGACGGGTCAGCCCCGCCACTCCCCGCCTCGCTTTTCGTTGTGTCCGGCGTGCCCGGTGCGTCCCCTGTGGGACGGGGACAGGCTCGGGGCGCCGGACACCATATCGGGGCCCGCCGGACAAAAATGGGCTTTGGCGGACGCGGCTGGAACGCATTTTTTGTCCGGTGCGCCCCAAATCCCTTTGGGGGACGCTTTGGGGGACGCGGCTGGATATGCTCTAAGTTGTGCTGAAGGTCGAGGGATCTAGCGGGGTACTTGTGCCGCCGTGAACGGCCCTCCTTGGAGTGAAATTTAATCATGCTCTTAATGTTGAACCTGCTAGTCGTTTGAAATAAGCTTGTGAGTTCTTTTTGACTAATGTTAAGCTACGGTTTTTGGCACTTCCACCATCCAAATTTGCTAGCCTCTTTGGTGCTGTGCATTGCCTTCTGCTCACATTGAGAGTTGTGCATATTTCGCCAGTACATCCAAACCCGTGGGAGGACTTTCTCTTGTTCTCCTACACATAAGCCCATACATCTTCCTCAAAACAGCCACCATACCTACCTACCACAGCATTTCCATAACTGTTCCAAGATATATTGCCATGCAACTTCCATTTTACATTACATGACTTGTTGTCATTCATCATTTATATATTGATTTGTGTGATTCTATACAGCTGATGTGTGGTTTACCCATGTTACGCTAGATCATTGCACATCCTGCTACACTGGCAGAGGCATACAGTTTTATACATCATGTTTTGTTCATTATGAGTTATTTGTACCAAAAAGTGTGTTGTCATATTAGGATGTTGCCCCTAAAGGTGAAAAGAGCCATGGAGGCCATTGAAAAGAGAAACAGAAAAAGAAAAAAAATAGAAAAAAGGAAAAATAGAAAAAATAGAATAAAGAAAAAGGGGGCAACATTACTGTCCTTTATCCATACTTGTGCTCATGTTTCAGCACCTGCAGTATTCATAGTCATCATTTGTGCTCATGTTTAGCACCTATACTCCATGTGAGAGAGTTTTCATGTTTTACTAGTATAACTATGTGGGGAATTTACACTATAGAACTTGGGTTGTATATTCCAGTGATGAGCTTCCTCAAAAGTGCTCTAGGTCTTCGTGAGCAACCAAGTTGGATGCACCCCCACTAGTTCCATTGGAGAGCTTTTATACACATATAGCTCTATGTGCATCCGTTGCATGGCAATCACTACTCCTTACATAGCTTCGATTATAAGACTTCCTCTTGTGTAATGATCACTTATAGCTTTGTGAGACTTTCTTCCATTGGCCTTCCAAACCCCCATTAAAGTTCTTTTTGCCATAACATCCTGGTGCCAATACCAAATGCTTGCGCTCACCGGTTGAGTAGGCTTCGAAACAGTTGATTCATGATGTTCATGTTTATTTTTACTTGACTGAATCCTTCTATGTTGTGAAAATTTACTTGATGCTTGGAATGAAGGATAGAACTCCTACGCTGGATACTGAAAACATCTTTAATGAACTTTGTACGGTTTCATGTCTTTAAAGCAATAGTTCATGAAAACTTTTAGCTTGTTTAACTCTTGCATTATCATCTCTTATATCAACTATAGACATTTGCTTTGAATAATTTGATCTCAGTTCACATGCCTTACATCATTATTGGATCAAGATTATGTTAGTAGCATATCATTTCAGAAATTATTTTCTTTTTATCATTTACCTACTCGAGGACGAGTAGGAACTAAGCTTGGGGATGCTTGATACGTCTTCAACGTATCTATAATTTGTGATGTTTCATGCTTGTTTTATGTATCATTGTCACATGTTTTATATGCATTATATATCATTATTATACATTTTCTGGGACTAACCTATTAACAAGATGCCACAGTGCCAGTTCCTGTATTTCTGCTGTTTTTGGTTCCAGAAAAGCTGTTCGGGCAATATTCTCGGAATTCGACGAAACAAAAGCCAAACCTCCTATTTTTCCGAGGGACACACAGAGCTAGAAGGGCAAGCCAGGGGGAGGCCCACGGCCTCCTCCCCATAGGGCGGCGCGGCTAGGCCCCCAGGCGCGCCGGGGTGTGGGGAGCCCACCTCGGGACTCCACCGACATCGCCCCTTTGCCTATTTATTCCCCCACGACGCGAAAACCCGAGGGAGATCTATCATACTCCAGAAAGACTCCCGGAGCACCGCCGCCATCGCGAAACCTAGTTTCGGGGGTCAGAAGTTCCTGTTTCGGCACCCTGCCGGGACGGGGATCGACCCCCGGAGCCTTCTCCATCGACGCCACCGCCTCCATCATGCCCCGTGAGTAGTTCCCCCATGGACTACGGGTTCTAGCAGTAGCTAGTTGGTACTCTCTCTCCAATGTACTTCAATACAATGATCTCATGAGCTGCTTTACATGATTGAGATCCATCTGATGTAATCGGTGTTGTGTTTGTTGGGATCCGATGAATTGTTACATTATGATCAGTCTATCTATATAAGTTTGTGAAGTTATTGTTGCTGCAATCTTGTTGTTTTTAATGCTTGTCACTAGTGCACGAGTGGCATGATCTTAGATTTAAGCTCTATAATTATTGCTTAGATTGTATCTACAAGTTGTTTGCACATGTCTATGTCCGGAACCCGAGGCCCCAGAGTGACAATAACTGGGATAACCGGAGGGGAAGGTTTAGATATGAGGATCACATGTTTTCACCAAGTGTTAATGCTTTGCTCCGGTGCTCTATTAAAAGGAGTACCTTAATTACCAGTAGATTGCCTTGAGGCCCCGCTGCAAACGGGCTGGTAGGACAAAAGATGTTGTGCAAGTTTCTCATTGCGAGCACGTATGACTATATATGGAAAACATGCCTACGTATAATTAATAGACTGGATGTTCTGTCTTAATGCTATTTCAATCATATCAATTGCCCAACTGTAATTTGTTCACCCAACACTTGTTATTGGAGAGTTACCACTAGTGTAGATAGCTGGGAACCCCGGTCCATCTGTCATCATCAAATACTCACTCGGTCCTATATGTCATTGGAAGTAGTATCAACTATTTTTACGGTGCCATCGCCTACGTATTTACGATTCTTTGTATTCTTGTTACTATTGCTCTCATATTACTGCTGCTTTCACATCACGCCTGTTACTAGTGCTTTTCCAGGTGCAGCTGAATTGACAACTCAGTTGTTAAGGCTTATAAGTATTCTTTGTTTCCCTTGTGTCGAATCAATAAATTTGGGTTTTACTTCCCTCGAAGACTGTCGCGATCCCCTATACTTGTGGGTCATCAGGGCCATCGGGCGGAGAATCCTCGGGATGGTGGTACGCGATTTACCCAGCTTCGAAACACCTGCTCGATGACAGGGCCTACTGTTGCTTGTCTGGAATTATCTGGACTCTTTCGCGTTGTTACAATAAGTTGTGGTTGTGGCTCTAGGGATCCTAGGATCTAGCTTATAAAGGCGCCTGGATCTAGGGTTTACACGGAGAGTCCTAGCCGGAATACAAGTTACCTAACTACGGAACATTACATTGCCGTGCACGTCAGGGATCCGCCTTTCCTTATACGCCGTACTTGATCCGGCTACCCCTGATGGGCCAGGCCGGATCCAACTTCCAGAGTTGGTCGATGGATCCGGCTCCTTGTTCCTGGGCTGGACTTTATCCATCTTGATCTACAACAACTGGGCCGCTCGATGGGCCATACGCCACCATCACAGTCTATGGTCCACCTGGGCTTACCCGATCTAGGCACTGTCGATGGTACACCCATGAAGTATACCCACAACAGTAGCCCCCAGAGTTCTCCGAGGTTAACCCCGTGTTTCCGCCTTGCTCGAATCATCTTGCTTCCGACAATCCTTTCGATAACATGGCGAACTTGAAGAACTCCAACTTCATGATTCTTCCCTTTCCAGCTTGCATGCCGGAAAGATCCTTTATCCTGCGGGACTTCATCCATCGACCTCACCTTTACAACAAGTCTCTGGGTTACTCCCCTACAGAGATAACGGCTCGTCGTTTTAAATTCTTACTCGGAACCTTGAAAGGTTCAAACTGTTCCGCCAATCTTGGTGCCATTTTTGGGTAATTTGAACGGTAACTTATCCTTAGCCATTTTTACCGCTAGGGTTTTCGACACGTGTCCATCATCCAACTGTGCAACGCTTGCGTTCCGACCACAGGATGCAGAGCACGAATCTGATCCCGCGCCTATAAATATCCCCACCGCACACACCTAATCACCTCATCCCCCCATTTCACATCTAACTCGAGCGCCGCCACCGAGCTCCAGCTTCCGCCGTGCCGGAGTCTGCCGGAACTTTCGCCGGAGTCAGCGCCGCCGCATCATGTTCGTCCTGTTCTTAACCTCGGTGAGCCACCGCAGCGAATTTCTCGTTGTCGGTGTCTCCGACCACCGCGGAAACCATCTCCAGTAAGCCCTCAGCTCGAGCTTCTTCACCGGCGTTGGTAGAGACGATTAGGGTATAGCAGTAGTTCCGACTAAGTTAGATCACTTGCAATTTGTAGATGTCTTCCTCTACTCCGCCTCCATCGCAGACGAAACCCATTGCGGCAACGCCCATCTCCTCCGCCCCTCCGCCATTCAGCCATGTCCAGCTGGATCCTACTAAGGGATCCAGCAAGAACATCGAGGGGACGTCTGCCAATCCGGAAGATTTAGCCGGATCCAAGCAGATGGAAAAGAAGATGGAAGAGGTCACCGCCAAAAATTCGAAGGCCCGATCTCGCGAAGGCGAGGTCAAGGGGCAATGGTGGTCCTGCACCACCATATAGGACGAGCTCCGCAACCTCGAGGCGGAGGGCTTTCTACAACCCGGATCTTGGCGAACGGTTCCGGGTGCCCTGATCCCAGCGCCCGAAGCCGGAGAATGGGTGCTGACCAAGGCGTTGGTCGAGCGTGGGTTCTCGTTGCTGCTGAGCGACTTCTTCACGGAAATCCTCAAGGCGTACAACCTGCAACCTCACAACATCTCCCCCAACAGCATCCTCGCCATTGCCAACCACGTCACCCTGTGCGAGGGCCATCTCCGGGTAACACCTGATTTGCCCTTGTTTCAATATTTCTTCTCCGTCAAGAAGGAGACGGTCCCGCATACTTCATCGCTAGCCACCTGCGGGAGCATCACCTTCAAGATCCGGCCCGGCCGCGTCTACCCCCACACGGATCGCCATGAATCCGTCAGGTATTGGTCTGGGGGATTCTTCTATGTGAAGGATGTCTCAGATCCAGTGATACGTCTCCGACGTATCGATAATTTCTTGTGTTCCATGCCACATTATTGATAATATCTACATGTTTTATGCACACTTTATGTCATATTCGTGCATTTTTTGGAAGTAACCTATTAACAAGATGCCGAAGTGCCAGTTGCTGTTTTCTGATGTTTTTGGTTTCAGAAATCCTAGTAAAGAAATATTCTCGGAATTGGACTGACGTGGGCATTACCCTTCGAGTAACCGACGTTGCCCTATCCTGTGTTGATCAACTGGAGGCCCATGAAGACACCTGAAGGCTAGATGGGCCACTAGGCTGGCGCACCAGAAGATTCCTTGACAGGCAAGACAAGGGAGCGAACAAACAAGGAAAGATTGGATCTAAATTACTGTAATTCTAGTCGTATTCGGTTAGACCTCTTGAGACCTGGCCTCCTATATAAAGGCCAGGAGAGGGGCTGCTGGAGGACACAATCAATCTCAGCAGCAATAGCCAACAGAAGCTTAGAACTAGGTTACCCTAGCAACTAGCATCTCGACGAGATCACAGCCGAACTATTCGGCACCTCATTGTAATCTGTTTTCATCATAATCAAAGAACAGACAGGCAGGACGTAAGGGTTTTACCTCATCGAGGGCCCCGAACCTGGGTAAATCGCTCTCCCCGCTTGTCTGTGTACCGATGTCTCGTGTCAGCTTGCAGGATTCCATCAACCCTAAGCCCCTATCGGAGGGCATTGCCGAGGAGCACCCTCGACAATTGGCGCCGTCTGTGGGAACCCTGTTGGCACAAGGCAGGGCATCGGCAGATCCGATCATGACATCGGCAGCCTCATCGGCAAACTTGCTGGCAATTTCGCCAGCAAGTTCGCCAGTAACTTCATCAGCAACCTCATCGACACCATCGTCGCCCGTCCTGGGAAGCCCGATTCGATTCGGCTCCTACGAGTTTACTCCACACAGCGAGTCCTCCCGTTCAAACTTTTCGGATCTACAAGGGAACATGGAGATGACCTTCGGCAGCGTTCATTACAACGTCAACGCAGAAGGAATCCTTCAACTGCTGGAATCCCCCACTTCCGGATCGACAAGTTCGAACGCATCGTCTTCAGTCGATCTGTCGGCTGGCCTAACAGGATCAACGTGCTCTCCTACACCATCGGCTCCCCGCTCGACGTCCTCTATGTCAGTAGGGTCGGACGATTCTTCATCTTCGAAGTTAACCTCGTATTATTGCCTGAACTGCGACACCAAGCACGGACTGGGATCTACCGACACGCCGTTCATCTGCAACGACCAATATTTATCAGGAGAAGACAGTATCGACAGCACCATCCTACGAACCAACCAGAGGGCGGCACGCCATCAGGTCTATGTCGCCAATAACACAGGGAACGCAAGGCGCAGAGGAGACGAGGACCATACCCCCCGCTCTAGCAGAAGGGCAAGTTTTGAGGACAGCGCCAGCAACCGCGATAGCGATTACACCATTGCGGATGAGGAGTGGGCGGCAGCACGGGCAGCAGTACTCAACAACACACCGCTCCCTGCAGGAACTTCGGTCGGAACCCTCAATGCTTACCGCTCCATACTAGAGAAAAACCGAGAACACTTGTCGAAAGAGCAAGCCTCCCTCGAGAGACGCTTAACTGCTGCGGATCGATCCAGCGAACGACGAAGGGGTTCACAGGGGAGTGCCTCCCGAAACACCCAGGGAGCAGGCAAGCACCGGTCGAGGATGTCCAGGCTTTCGGAAGATGACGCCAGAGAGATAACGTCAAATCTGACTAAATCTTTCATGACCACGGATACCGCGGGTATGCCACGGCCAAAAACCGTTGCAGTAGCAACGGCCAACCTCGCCGCTTACCTCATCAACCAGCGCCCTGAAGGATCTATGGCTCAGGCTCACCGAGGTGCCCTCGAGAGTCTCGCGATATTGGGAAACAACCTGGTCCCGCAAAAGGAAAAAACTATGGCCCAAGGCAGTGGGTCAAAACATCATGCGAGAGACGCTCGGGACGAGATCACCCAGAGCAGGATCGACAAAGCAAGGCGTCGACGCGCCACCAGGAAAGACGACGATAGCGATTCTTCGGATGAAGACCAGGAGTACGACGGCGAGCTCAGGGGAGCCGACTGCTTAAGTTACAAGATACGCGAAGCAATGCCGCCTAAAAAGTTTAAGCCTACCCCTGCTGACGCCGCCAAGTACGATGGGCAGCAAGAACCAAGATCTTGGATAGATGACTACCTGCAGACAGTGATCTTGCACAAAGGAAACCAGATAGCGGCAATGCAATGCTTACAACTTTACTTGAAGGATTCAGCACGGGCCTGGCTACGGGGTCTGCCGAAAGGTTCTGTCAAATCATGGGATGACCTAGTAGGCGCCTTCGTTGCCAACTTCCAAGCAACATATAAGAGGCCCGTCGGGATCGAAGAGCTACGGAATTGTCGGCAGAAGCAGAAGGAGTCGATGCGTTCTTACATTGGGAGATTCACAAAGCTCCTGAATGCTGCCGAAGACGTATCTGTCGACAGAGCAATCGACGCTTTCAGCGACGGCGTCCAGCGGGAAAGTTACATAGAAGAACTCGGGCGCAAGAAGCCAAAAACCATAACCAAGTTAATGGAAATTGCCAACAGCTGGGCCGACGGCGAAGATAACGTGCGAAGGCCACGGCAGCGCAGCGATGACGAAGACGATGATCAGCCGAAGCACGACTCGGGTAGTCGAAGGGATCGACACAAGAGGAGGAAAAACCGCAACTACGATGATAACAATCTGGTAGCCGCAGGGTATTCCGATCGGCAGGACGATCGAGACGACAGGCACGATGGTAACCGGAACAACTCTGGGAACCGTGGTAACTATAAACCACGACAGCAGAGAACTCCCGAACTACCTTACGCCGAACAGGTCAACGCCCCCTGTTACCTACATTCGTATGTCGATTCCAAAGACGGCAAGACGAAGTCAAGTCACCTGCTGAGGGACTGTCGGCAGTTTCTTGACATGCACAAACTCATCCAGTAGTCAGGTCAGCAACAGCTACCACCACCACCCCCACCTCCACCGCAGCATCAAGTCCAGCAGGCTCAAACCCATCAACCCAACGAGGCGTTTCCACCACCACGTGGGCAGATGAGCATGATCCACAGGACAGGTGTTTCGAAAAGGGAGATGAAGAAGCTCACCCGAGAGATCAACTTGGCAGAAAGCATCATGGCAAATATCCCTGAATACGTCGATTGGTCTTCTCAGAATATTACATTTAGTCGAGCAGATCACCCGATGACCATACCAAAACCCGGACACGCCGCATTGGTAGTCGAAGCACAAATTGGGGGGTTCAAGATGAGCAAAGTCTTCATGGATGGTGGAAGCGGACTAAACCTGATATTCGTCGACACAATCAGAAGCATGGGGATCACCATGAGCATGCTGGAAGAAACAGACACCTGCTTCCACGGGATCCTTCCAACCGCACCGGGCCACTCTCTTGGCAAAGTTTACCTGAATGTTATCTTCGGTAGAGCCGATAATTTCCGGAAGGAAAAAATCGAGTTTGAAGTGGTGAACTGGGAGTCGCAGTATCACGCTATACTCGGGAGACCAGCATATGCCAAGTTCATGGCTGTACCACATTATGCATACCTCAAGCTGAAAATGCCTGGGAATAATGGGACAAACATCATAGTCTATGGAAGTTTTTCGCGCTCGGACAATTGTGATCGCGACTTTCAGAGGATCGCTGCGAAGTTCGGGAAACAGCAAGAAATCATCGACCTTCCGCCCAAGCTGTCTTTACGAGAGATCAAGGAAGAAAAAGATGGCCGGGAAATAAAGAAGAAGCCAGCCGCTCTCGCCCTTAAAGCTTCGGCAGCAGAAGCTTCGGCAGCAGAAGCTTCGGCAGCAAAGGGTTCGGCAGTTGATGGCACAGAAGGTTTAGGAGAAAGCAAGACGCTGGCAACCACCGCTCAAACCCCTGATGAAACCAGCAACGCTGCAGCAATCACTAACGCGGAGAAGAAGCCAGAAGAAGAAAAGAACCCCTTCCTTGACTAAGCAGTTTACCAGCCTTTACTTTCTTTCTTTCCCTCCATTATAAACAGGGCCTTCCTCTTTTCGCCCTCTAGCATCGTGCTTACCTTATTAATAAGAACTTAAAGCTTCGATTCTTGTTAAGCATTGCAGTAACTACAAACTTCTAAGCCCCATCACTATGCAAACATAGTACAGGGCGGAAGATCGTGCTCCAAAAAGCCTCTACGAGTGCTACAATGACGTCACCTTTCCCTCTGCTTCAGATGCCTCTACGAGTGCCGTATAAAGCAAGAGTTTGGAAAAACTTACACACAACCCATGCTCGATATTTCACTTATGGAAATATCAGAGAGCAACGGGCTTATCGGCAGAACCATTACACCCGAAAAATTCGGGAATGACTATCGAAATTTACAAACGGTTGAAAGCAAAGTTGCGCATACAACAGGTTTAGCAAAACCTGCAACACGAGCTGATCACTCATAATGATTTGCTAACCAACTAGTACTCATACATCCAACGGGCAATTAAGCTTCGCCCCTTTAAATATTTGCCAACGGCATGGTAAAAGTACACATTCATGTACCAACCAGATAAGAAGTTTTTGGCCCAAAAAACCCGAACACTCGGATGAATTAGCCAATACAATTTACAAAAATAACTTTAAACCTTTACATCACCCTTGCGGAGTTTCCTTTTCCTCAGGTACCTTTGACATCTCCTCAAGCCTGTCGACAATTACATGAGCAGGAGCTAAAACCTTCGGGTACAGCTCCTCGAAATCACCAGTTGCGTTGGCAATAGACAGCAAGCAAGCTGAAGGATAACAAGCAAGCACAAGGGCAAGCGTACATTTGGCCCCTGCAAAGACTTGAGATCTTACTAGCTCCCGAACCTTCTTGGCACTTCCAAATTCAGACATCAAAGTCAAAAGGGTAGGGGGAACTGCATTGAGAGGAAACATTGTTTTCCAAACTACCCTCATGGCCTTGTAGCACTTGTCGAAGAACTGGTGGACCTGTTGCACTCGATCTTGAAATTTGACGACGGCCGAAGCCTTCGAGTGTTCCCGCCAGAAAATCTCTTCGGAAGAGGAAAGCTGAGTCAAAGCATGCACCCGCTCGTGTATCCGCTTGTTCTCTTCCGCAGGGTTCAACGCTACGACTGCCAAAAGAATTAGTAAAAGACTCAGACAAGAAGCTGCTAGCAAGCAGGCAAAAGGATCAAGAAACTTACAGTTTAAACTTTCGGTAGCCTTATGCAGCTCGCCAAGAATATACCGCTCCACGTCGGCTGCAATCTCGCTCTTTTTATTGACGATAGCAGCTAAGGCATAAGTGCTGCGTAAATCCTTCTCCATCTGTGTTATTCGGTCTTTCATGCGCTGGATCCGATCGCTTTCAGGAAGCGCACCCGACGAGTCGTCTGCAAATGAGGGCACTGGGAAGACCTGCAAGAAGTACTGGCTATAAAAAAGTGATGGATATGGTACAGCCCAACGTCCAAAATAACTCCCATCGGGAGAAGTGCAAGAAAGTGATATCATAGCAAAACTGGGCCTACAACAAATGCTAGCACGAAGTTTATTACAAAAACATGAGTTTGGCGGCAGAGCAATGTTTCGCATCAACTCAAGGCACAAGTTTGGTACAAGAATCAAGGAAGCTGTGTTTGAGTCGATGAACTAGGGCCAGTCGATGATTTCCTTGATGAAACCAGTTCAAGAAGCTGACGGGCACAAGTAAGAGCAGATGCCTTAAAGGTGCTCAAATCAACAGGCTGCCCGTCTTGCCCTTTTGGAAGCCCCTTAGTCATTTCCTCGATGTCACCCTTAAAGCCGTAACCCATCATAAGCTGGAAGGCTAGGACAGCACCAAAAGTGCGCGATGTACGCTTGAATACCTCGATGACCTCCTTGGTGTCAACCGCGAAGGTATCGATCAGCTGTCCCAGGGTCTTCTCTTGCTTAATCTTGGGGAAGATCATCGAGTGCATCCGCGCCAGAGCACCCTTCCCCTTCACAAGAAGCTCTTGTGTAAGCTGGTGAGAAGCGAGAATCGTTGACACCGCGTTCGCCGGGGAATTATTTGGAACTCTTTCCAGGGCATCGACAGGAATGTTTGCTGCCTCTGCAACACAAAAGAAGGAAAAAATTCAGTCATTGACAAAAAGTTTAAATCCATAAGAACGTCTCCCGACAAAAGTATGTTAGAGATTACCAAGCAAGGCCAAAGAAGATTGACGAAGGACTTCATCCTTTTCGGCTGCTCGAGCCTCAGCTACCAGCCTGGATGCTTCTTCTTCCTTCAGCTTCCCTTTCAGTTTGGCCAGCTCCTCCTTCAGAGAATCAATCTCTTGGCGAGCCGCGGCAGCTATCTTGACTGCGCCATCCAGTTTTGAGGAGGAAGATTCGACTTCTTTTTGCAGCCGAACTTTGTCAGCCTCTAGAGAAGTGAATCGAGAGGCGAAAACCTCCAGAGAGGAGATAACGCCACGCAGGTCCTTAAAGAGAGAAAGAAAAACAATTAAACAGGGCACGCTCCAAGGAATTTGTATTAAGATCAGAAGAGGACTTACAGAAAAAGGAGCCGCAGTAGCAGCAGTTGGAGAAATATCCTTCCCTTTGGAAAGGGAAGACGCAGTCGATGCTTGAGCCATGGGGGCAGCCTTAGGAGCCGAAGCTTCGGAAGCCACCACGACCGGCGAAACAGCATCAGATTTGGCCTTTTTAGGAGGAGGCTCGATAAAGCCCTCGTCACTGCAAAAGTAAACAGTCGACTGTGATTATAACAGAAGTATGGAAGGTAAAAAAGGCACAGTATAACTTTCAGAAAGGAACTACTTACATGTCGAAGAGATCATCTTCATCGGCAAAACCGCCGGTTGATCTCTTCGCAGGAGAAGCTCTGACCCCATCCGCAGCTGCATCAACAAATGTATCACGATCAGTGTCGACGTTACGCACTGATCCATCCGCGATACAAGTATTATCGGCTGGGGAGGGAAGATCAGCGCGGGCAACTTCAAGATTCATTGGACCATTGTATTCATCCTCTAAACCTGTTTGATCGATGGTGTGGAAATCTACTAGGATTGAGGAGCCTTTCCCCTCAGAGGTATCACCCGATGAATCACGTGTATTTTCAGAAGCTATAGGGATCTGGCAAAGAAGAATGACAAGTAAGAACAAAGGTAATCATGTCGGCTAAGCAAGGAGCTATAATAGAGATGTGAAAAAAGGAAAATACCCCTGATGGTGGATGATCAACGTCAAGGGGAGCATAAGAAGAGATCAGCGGAATCGAATCTTCCTGGTTGAAGGAAGTAAGATGACGAACTTCGTCAAGCAGCTCTTTTTCTGATAGATCGGCAGCATTGATCCTGGTCTCATCCTTTGGACCTGAGTACAACCACATCGGGTGAACTCTGGCCATGACTGGTTGGATTCGGCGCTTCAGGAAAACTGCTGCCACCTCCGTACCAATCATAGTTTGGCCGTCGGCCTCTTTGATTCGAAGGAATTTGGCGAACAATTCTTCGGCTGAGGTCCTTTCGTCGGCTGAGAGGATGTTCTTCCAAGAGTCCTTGGGCTTGGCTTCAGTAACGTTGGCATAGCAGGGGAGTCGACATTCGGGTGACGAGGAATCTTTAACGTAAAACCATTTCAACCTCCATCCTTGCACAGACTCTCTCATTGGAAAATTAAAGTAATTAACTTCTGAGCGAGCAACGAAACCTACTCCTCCGGTGACAAAGTACCCATTACTACTGCTGTATCTTTTCACATAGAAGATCTTCTTCCACAGCCCGAAATGAGGTTCAATGCCCAAAAACGCCTCGCAAAGGGTGATGAACACAGCAACATGGAGGATTGAGTTGGGGGTAAGTTGCCACAATTGGATTTCATACGACCGCAAGAGATGGAGGAGGAATCCATGAGTGGGGAGTGAAAGGCCTCGATGAAGAAAAGATAAGAACATCACAGAAAATCCAGCAGGAGGATCAGGCCGAGAGATCGCACCTGGAAGGATCACATCTCCCGCGTCGGAGGATATCAATCCTAAGCTTCGAGACCTCTTTTCGTCGCGCTTGGTGACGGTTGAAGCTACCCAGTCCCCAGGTTTGGCCATCGAGCCCGACGGCGCTGGCGGCGCCGGAGCTGGGGGAGGGGCGTTTGGAGCGCTCCCCTTCGGAAGAGAAGAGGAGGACTTGGCAGCGGCACCTCCGCTAGTGGAGCTAGCAGCGGCGGCGGTGTTCTTCTTCTTCACCATTGCGAGATCTGAGGAAGATTGAAACTGTGGCGGCGGCGCAACAATGGCGAAAGAAGGAAGAAGAGGGAGAATGAGGAGATGCTGCGGGAACCGTGGACAAAATTGAGAACTTTTTGTCCCTTGGAGATTTCAAGGAAAAATTGAAGTAAGCACGTGGCGCTTGAGGAAGGGAAGGAATTGACGGCCCACTACGCCCACGATTGCGCGAAAATCGAGGAGCCACCTCGGTCGTTACGCGTATAGTGGTCAAGCCCTAAAAAACTGATTGAGCAGGGCTAGGGCTAGCTCGTCATGATGGGCCCGTCAAATCAGCCTGCAGCAGTTACACGTCAGCAATGATGTCATAATTTGGAAGCATTCGAAGGAAACATAAAAAGTTATCGGATGAAGGATTCGAGTCCACGCACGGATTACAAGCATTCGTACCTAGGCTCGGGGGCTACTCCCATCGGGAGCGCTGACGCGCACCCGATAAAATGAAGACTCGACAAAATGGGTAGTCGAAGGAAGAAGGTTTGAGTCAGCACTCGGTTGCAAAGCGCGTGCACCCAGGCACTCGGGGGCTACACTCCCATCGGGAGTTCGTGATGCACACCCGATAGAAATTTTTTGCACTCCAGGATCATGCCCGGGGACTTGATTCTGTGTAGGGTAACGGTGTTTTGCCATCGGCAGTTAACCAAACAACAGTTGGGCACGTTACTCATTATCCTTTGCATAAAGAAAATATATCGGATGACTTATGAAGATCTCGGTAGAGGAAAGTATTTGAGTAGTACAACTTGAGTCTATGCACGGATTGCAAGCATCCATACCTAGACTCGGGGGCTACTCCCATCGGGAGCGCTGAAGCGCACCCGATAAAAAGAAGATGAAGCATAATCAAGATGAACAAAAGCAATGAAGGAGAAGAATGTCAGGAGAAAACATGCATTAGTCTCTACCCGAATTATCTTCGGCTAGACACTCGGGGGCTACTGACGTGGGCATTACCCTTCGAGTAACCGACGTTGCCCTATCCTGTGTTGATCAACTGGAGGCCCATGAAGACACCTGAAGGCTAGATGGGCCACTAGGCCGGCGCACCAGAAGATTCCTTGACAGGCAAGACAAGGGAGCGAACAAACAAGGAAAGATTGGATCTAAATTACTGTAATTCTAGTCGTATTCGGTTAGACCTCTTGAGACCTGGCCTCCTATATAAAGGCCAGGAGAGGGGCTGCTGGAGGACACAATCAATCTCAGCAGCAATAGCCAACAGAAGCTTAGAACTAGGTTACCCTAGCAACTAGCATCTCGACGAGATCACAGCCGAACTATTCGGCACCTCATTGTAATCTGTTTTCATCATAATCAAAGAACAGACAGGCAGGACGTAAGGGTTTTACCTCATCGAGGGCCCCGAACCTGGGTAAATCGCTCTCCCCGCTTGTCTGTGTACCGATGTCTTGTGTCAGCTTGCAGGATTCCATCAACCCTAAGCCCCTATGTAATGAATTATTGCTTTATGAGTTAACTCTTATGCAAGATTTATTGATGCTTGTCTTGAAGTGCTATTCATGAAAAGTCTTTGCTTTATGATTCACTTGTTTACTCATGTCATTACCATTGTTTTGATCGCTGCATTCATTACATATGTTTACAAATAGTATGATCAAGATTATGATGGCATGTCACTCCAGAAATTATCTTTGTTATCGTTTTACCTGCTCGGGACGAGCAGAACTAAGCTTGGGGATGCTGATACGTCTCCGACGTATCGATAATTTCTTGTGTTCCATGCCACATTATTGATAATATCTACATGTTTTATGCACACTTTATGTCATATTCGTGCATTTTTTTGGAACTAACCTATTAACAAGATGCCGAAGTGCCAGTTGCTGTTTTCTGCTGTTTTTGGTTTCAGAAATCCTAGTAAAGAAATATTCTCGGAATTGGACGAAATCAACGCCCAGGGTCCTATTTTGCCACGAAGCTTCCAGAAGACCGAAGAGGAGACGAAGTGGGGCCACGAGGTGGCCAGACTATAGGGCGGCGCGGCCCAGGTCTTGGCCGCGCCGACCTATAGTGTGGGCCCCTCGTGTGGCCCCCTGACCTGCCCTTCCGCCTACAAATAGCCTTCGTCGCGAAACCCCCCAGTACCGAGAGCCACGATACGGAAAACCTTACTGAGACGCCGCCGCCGCCAATCCCATCTCGGGGGATTCTGGAGATCTCCTCTGGCACCCTGCCGGAGAGGGGATTCATCTCCCGGAGGACTCTTCACCGCCATGGTCGCCTCCGGAGTGATGAGTGAGTAGTTCACCCCTGGACTATGGGTCCATAGCAGTAGCTAGATGGTTGTCTTCTCCTCATTGTGCTTCATTGTTGGATCTTGTGAGCTGCCTAACATGATCAAGATCATCTATCTGTAATACTATATGTTGTGTTTGTCGGGATCCGATGGATAGAGAATACTATGTTATGTTAATTATCAAGTTATTACCTATGTGTTGTTTATGATCTTGCATGCTCTCCGTTATTAGTAGAGGCTCTGGCCAAGTTTTTGCTCTTAACTCCAAGAGGGAGTATTTATGCTCGATAGTGGGTTCATGCCTCCATTGAATCTGGGACAGTGACAGAAAGTTCTAAGGTTGTGGATGTGCTGTTGCCACTAGGGATAAAACATTGATGCTATGTCTAAGGATGTAGTTATTGATTACATTACGCACCATACTTAATGCAATTGTCTGTTTTTTTGCAACTTAATACTGGAAGGGGTTCGGATGATAACCTGAAGGTGGACTTTTTAGGCATAGATGCATGCTGGATAGCGGTCTATGTACTTTGTCGTAATGCCCAATTAAATCTCACTATATTTATCATGACATGTATGTGCATTGTTATGCCCTCTCTATTTGTCAATTGCCCGACTGTAATTTGTTCACCCAACATGCTTTTATCTTATGGGAGAGACACCTCTAGTGAACTGTGGACCCCGGTCCTATTCTTTACATCGCATACAATCTCGTAATACTTGTTTTACTGTTTTCTGCAAACAATCATCTTCCACACAATACGGTTAATCCTTTGTTACAGCAAGCCGGTGAGATTGACAACCTCACTGTTTCGTTGGGGCAAAGTAGTTTGGTTGTGTTGTGCAGGTTCCACGTTGGCGCCGGAATCCCTGGTGTTGCGCCGCACTACATCCCGCCGCCATCAACCTTCAACGTGCTTCTTGGCTCCTCCTGGTTCGATAAACCTTGGTTTCTTTCTAAGGGAAAACTTGCTGCTGTGCGCATCATACCTTCCTCTTGGGGTTCCCAACGAACGTGTGAGTAACACGCCATCAAGCTCTTTTTCTGGCGCCGTTGCCGGGGAGATCAAGACACGCTGCAAGGGGAGTCTCCACTTCCAATCTCTTTACTTTGTTTTTGTCTTGCTTTATTTTATTTACTACTTTGTTTGCTGCATTATATCAAAACACAAAAAAATTAGTTGCTAGCTTTACTTTATTTACTGTCTTGCACTCTATATCAAAAACACAAAAAAATTAGTTACTTGCATTTACTTTATCTAGTTTGCTTTATTTACTGTTGCTAAAATGGGTACTCCTGAAAATACTAAGTTGTGCGACTTCACAACCACAAATAATAATGATTTCCTATGCACACCTATTGCTCCACCTGCTACTACAGCAGAATTCTTTGAAATTAAACCTGCTTTACTGAATCTTGTTATGAGAGAGCAATTTTCTGGTGTTAGTTCTGATGATGCTGCTGCCCATCTTAATAATTTTGTTGAACTATGTGAAATGCAAAAGTATAAGGATGTAGATGGTGATATTATTAAATTGAAATTGTTTCCTTTCTCATTAAGAGGAAGAGCTAAAGATTGGTTGCTATCTCTGCCTAAGAATAGTATTGATTCCTGGACTAAATGCAAGGATGCTTTTATTGGTAGATATTATCCCCCTGCTAAAATTATATCTTTGAGAAGTAGCATAATGAATTTTAAACAATTGGATAATGAACATGTTGCTCAAGCTTGGGAAAGAATGAAATCTTTGGTTAAAAATTGCCCAACACATGGACTGACTACTTGGATGATCATCCAAACCTTCTATGCAGGACTAAAATTTTCTTCGCGGAATTTATTGGATTCAGCTGGTGGAGGTACCTTTATGTCCATCACTTTGGGGGCGGCTACAAAGCTCCTTGATAATATGATGATTAATTACTCTGAATGGCACACGGAAAGAACTCCACAAGGTAAGAAGGTAAATTCTGTTGAAGAATCCTCTTCCTTGAATGATAAGATTGATGCTATTATGTCTATGCTTGTGAATGATAGGACTAATATTGATCCTAATAATGTTCCGTTAGCTTCATTGGTTGCCCAAGAAGAACATGTTGATGTAAACTTCATTAAAAATAATAATTTCAACAACAATGCTTATCGGAACAATTCTAGTAATAACTATAGGCCATATCCTTCTGCTAATGGTAATGGTTATGGTAATTCTTATGGGAATTCTTACAATAATAATAGGAGTGTACCCCCTGGTCTTGAAGCTATGCTTAAAGAATTTATTAGTACACAAACTGCCTTTAACAAATCTGTTGAGGAAAAACTCAATAAAATTGATATTCTCGCTTCTAAGGTTGATAGTCTTGCCTCTGATGTTGATCTTTTGAAATCGAAAGTTATGCCTAATAGGGATATTGAAAATAAAATTGTTACTACAGCAAATGCCATCCAAGTTAGAATTAATGAGAATATAAGATTAATGGCTGAATTGCGTGCTAGGTGGGATAGAGAAGAAAATGAAAAACTAGCTAAAGAGAAAAATGTAGCTAAAGTTTGGACTATTACCACCACAAGTAATGTTGATTCTTCACATGTTGCTGCACCTCCTACTATTAATGGTAAAATAATTGGTGTTGGCAATGTTTCTACTCCTAGTGCAAAGCGTACAAAACTGCCTGAAATTGCTAAAACTGCTGAAATTGCTTGTGATAAAGCTGCTGAAATTTTTCCAACCTTGGGGATGATGATCCCATTGCTGTAGCTCATAATGATTTAGATTTTGATGATTGCCACATCTCTGAAGTTATAAAGTTCTTACAAAAACTTGCTAAGAGTCCTAATGCTAGCGCTGTAAACTTGGCTTTCACAAAACATATTACAAATGCTCTCATAAAAGCTAGAGAAGAGAAACTAAAACTTGAAACTTCTATTCCTAGAAAGCTAGAAGATGGTTGGGAACCCATCATTAAAATGAGGGTCAATGATTTTGATTGTAATGCTTTATGTGATCTTGGTGCAAGTATTTCTGTTATGCCTAAGAAAGTCTATGATATGCTTGACTTGCCACCATTGAAAAATTGTTATTTGGATGTTAGTCTCGCTGATAATGCTAAAAAGAAACCTTTGGGGAGAGTTGATAATGTTCATATTATGGTCAACAATAACCTTGTCCCCGTTGATTTTGTTGTCTTGGATATTGAATGCAATGCATCTTGCCCCATTATATTGGGAAGACCTTTTCTTCGAACCGTTGGTGCTACTATTGATATGAAGGAAGGTAATATTAAATATCAATTTCCTCTCAAGAAAGGTATGGAACACTTCCCTAGAAAGAGAATGAAGTTACCTTATAATTCTATTATTAGAACAAATTATGATGTTGATACTTCGTCTCTTGATGTTACTTGATTTACACTTTCTGCGCCTAGCTGAAAGGCGTTAAAGAAAAGCGCTTATGGGAGACAATCCATGGTTTTTACTATAGTACTTTGTTTTTATTTTGTGTCTTGGAAGTTTTTTACTACTGTAGCAACCTCTCCTTATCTTAGTTTAGTGTTTTGTTGTGCCAAGTAAAGTCTTTGATAGTAAAGTTCATACTAGATTTGGATCACTGCGCAGTTTCAGATTTCTTTGCTGTCACGAATTTCGACCTGCCTCCCTGTAGGTAGCTCAGAAAATTAAGCCAATTTACGTGCGTGATCCTCAGATATGTACGCAACTTTCATTCAATTTGGGCATTTTCATTTGAGCAAGTCTGGTGCCATTTTAAAATTCGTCTTTACGAACTGTTCTGTTTTGACAGATTCTGCCTTTTATTTCGCATTGCCTCTTTTGCTATGTTGGATGAATTTCTTTGATCCATTAATGTCCAGTAGCCTTATGCAATTTCCAGAAGTGGTAAGAATGATTGTGTCACCTCTGAACATGTTAATTTTTATTGTGCACTAACCCTCTTATGAGTTGTTTCGAGTTTGGTGTGGAGGAAGTTTTCAAGGATCAAGAGAGGAGTATGATGCAATATGATCAAGGAGAGTGAAAGCTCTAAGCTTGGGGATGCCCCGGTGGTTCACCCCTGCATATTCTAAGAAGACTCAAGCGTCTAAGCTTGGGGATGCCCAAGGCATCCCCTTCTTCATCGACAACATTATCAGGTTCCTCCCCTGAAACTATATTTTTATTCCGTCACATCTTATGTGCTTTGCTTGGAGCGTCGGTTTGTTTTTGTTTTTGTTTTTGTTTGAATAAATGGATCCTAGAATTCACTGTATGGGAGAGAGACACGCTCCGCTGTAGCATATGGACAAGTATGTCCTTAGGCTTTACTCATAGTATTCATGGCGAAGTTTCTTCTTCGTTAAATTGTTATATGGTTGGAATTGGAAAATGCTACATGTAGTAATTCTAAAATGTCTTGGATAATGTGATACTTGGCAATTGTTGTGCTCATGTTTAAGCTCTTGCATCATATACTTTGCACCCATTAATGAAGAAACACCTAGAGCTTGCTAAAATTTGGTTTGCATATTTGGTCTCTCTAAGGTCTAGATAATATCTAGTATTGAGTTTTGAACAACAAGGAAGACGGTGTAGAGTCTTATAATGTTTTCAATATGTCATTTATGTGAGTTTTGCTGCACCGCTTCATCCTTGTGTTTGTTTCAAATAACCTTGCTAGCCTAAACCTTGTATCGAGAGGAAATACTTCTCATACATCCAAAATCCTTGAGCCAACCACTATGCCATTTGTGTCCACCATACCTACCTACTACATGGTATTTCTCCGCCATTCCAAAGTAAATTGCTTGAGTGCTACCTTTAAATTTCCACTCTTCACCTTTGCAATATATAGCTCATGGGACAAATAGCTTAAAAACTATTGTGGTATTGAATATGTACTTATGCACTTTATCTCTTATTAAGTTGCTTGTTGTGCGATAACCATGTTTCTGGGGACGCCATCAATTATTCTTTGTTGAATATCATGTGAGTTGCTATGCATGTCCGTCTTGTCTGAAGTAAGAGAGATCTACCACCTTAATGGTTGGAGCATACATATTGTTAGAGAAGAACATTGGGCCGCTAACTAAAGCCATGATTCATGGTGGAAGTTTCAGTTTTGGACATATATCCTCAATCTCATATGAGAACAATAATTGTTGCCACATGCTTATGCATTAAAGAGGAGTCCATTATCTGTTGTCCATGTTGTCCCGGTATGGATGTCTAA
The DNA here is from genome assembly GCF_019359855.2 of Lolium perenne. Lineage (NCBI taxonomy): Eukaryota > Viridiplantae > Streptophyta > Magnoliopsida > Poales > Poaceae > Lolium > Lolium perenne. The sequence goes on from NC_067250.2 coordinate 47,513,575, forward strand.
GTTGAGAATAATCAAAAGCGAGAAATCCAAAATGCGAGCTTTCTCCTTAGACCTTTGTACAGGCGGCATGGAGGTACCCCATTGTGACACTTGGTTAAAACATGTGTATTGCGATGATCCGGTAGTCCAAGCTAATTAGGACAAGGTGCGGGCACTATTAGTATACTATGCATGAGGCTTGCAACTTGTAAGATATAATTTACATAACTCATATGCTTTATTACGACCGTTGACAAAATTGTTTCATGTTTTCAAAATAAAAGCTCTAGCACAAATATAGCAATCGATGCTTCCTTTTTGAAGGACCATTCTTTTTACTTTTATGTTGAGTCAGTTCACCTATTTCTCTCCACCTCAAGAAGCAAACACTTGTGAACTGTGCATTGATTCCTACATACTTGCATATTGCACTTATTATATTACTCTATGTTGACGATTATCCATGAGATATACATGTTATAAGTTGAAAGCAACCGCTGAAACTTAATCTTCCTTTGTGTTGCTTCAATGCTTCTACTACTCCCTCTCTCACAGTTTATAAGGCATGCGCGTACCCCTAGGTTGCAAATTTGATCAATTTAGCATTAGTTATATGTTATAAAAGTTATATCATTGCAAAGCTCAGATGTTCTATTTTCTAATGATATAATTTTTGTATTATATAATTTAAATTATATAGGTTAAATTGATGACCTAGGGGTACGTGCGCGCCTAATAAACTGTGAAGGAGGGAGTATGAATTATTGCTTTATGAGTTAACTCTTATGCAAGATTTATTGATGCTTGTCTTGAAGTGCTATTCATGAAAAATCTTTGCTTTATGATTCACTTGTTTACTCATATCATTACCATTGTTTTGATCGCTGCATTCATTACATATGTTTACAAATAGTATGATCAAGATTATGATGGCATGTCACTCCAGAAATTATCTTTGTTATCGTTTTACCTGCTCGGGACGAGCAGAACTAAGCTTGGGGATGCTGATACGTCTCCGACGTATCGATAATTTCTTGTGTTCCATGCCACATTATTGATAATATCTACATGTTTTATGCACACTTTATGTCATATTCGTGCATTTTTTTGGAACTAACCTATTAACAAGATGCCGAAGTGCCAGTTGCTGTTTTCTGCTGTTTTTGGTTTCAGAAATCCTAGTAAAGAAATATTCTCGGAATTGGACGAAATCAACGCCCAGGGTCCTATTTTGCCACGAAGCTTCCAGAAGACCGAAGAGGAGACGAAGTGGGGCCACGAGGTGGCCAGACTATAGGGCGGCGCGGCCCAGGTCTTGGCCGCGCCGACCTATAGTGTGGGCCCCTCGTGTGGCCCCCTGACCTGCCCTTCCGCCTACAAATAGCCTTCGTCGCGAAACCCCCAGTACCGAGAGCCACGATACGGAAAACCATCGAGACGCCGCCGCCGCCAATCCCATCTCGGGGGATTCTGGAGATCTCCTCCGGCACCCTGCCGGAGAGGGGATTCATCTCCCGGAGGACTCTTCACCGCCATGGTCGCCTCCGGAGTGATGAGTGAGTAGTTCACCCCTAGACTATGGGTCCATAGCAGTAGCTAGATGGTTGTCTTCTCCTCATTGTGCTTCATTGTTGGATCTTGTGAGCTGCCTAACATGATCAAGATCATCTATCTGTAATACTATATGTTGTGTTTGTCGGGATCCGATGGATAGAGAATACTATGTTATGTTAATTATCAAGTTATTACCTATGTGTTGTTTATGATCTTGCATGCTCTCTGTTATTAGTAGAGGCTCTGGCCAAGTTTTTGCTCTTAACTCCAAGAGGGAGTATTTATGCTCGATAGTGGGTTCATGCCTCCATTGAATCTGGGACAGTGACAGAAAGTTCTAAGGTTGTGGATGTGCTGTTGCCACTAGGGATAAAACATTGATGCTATGTCTAAGGATGTAGTTATTGATTACATTACGCACCATACTTAATGCAATTGTCTGTTGTTTTGCAACTTAATACTGGAGGGGTTCGGATGATAACCTGAAGGTGGACTTTTTAGGCATAGATGCATGCTGGATAGCGGTCTATGTACTTTGTCGTAATGCCCAATTAAATCTCACTATATTTATCATGACATGTATGTGCATTGTTATGCCCTCTCTATTTGTCAATTGCCCGACTGTAATTTGTTCACCCAACATGCTTTTATCTTATGGGAGAGACACCTCTAGTGAACTGTGGACCCCGGTCCTATTCTTTACATCGCATACAATCTACTGCAATACTTGTTTTACTTTTTTCTGCAAACAATCATCTTCCACACAATACGGTTAATCCTTTGTTACAGCAAGCCGGTGAGATTGACAACCTCACTGTTTCGTTGGGGCAAAGTACTTTGGTTGTGTTGTGCAGGTTCCACGTTGGCGCCGGAATCCCTGGTGTTGCGCCGCACTACATCCCGCCGCCATCAACCTTCAACGTGCTTCTTGGCTCCTCCTGGTTCGATAAACCTTGGTTTCTTTCTGAGGGAAAACTTGCTGCTGTGCGCATCATACCTTCCTCTTGGGGTTCCCAACGAACGTGTGAGTTACACGCCATCATCCAGCCAGCTCGAAGACGCTGCCGGAATTCAAGGACGGGCCCGCCAGCGAGACCCCCGCCTGGACCAAGTGCCCTCACCTCTCCGAGTCGCCTCGGCTGACAAGGGCGGTCAGGCGGATCTGCAAGCTGACAGAAGCCGGCTTGTCGTGGAAGGACCTGACGATGTCTTGGTTCACCAAGCGGATCCAACCCCTTCAACATCGGGATCGCTTGATGTACGAATACACCGGCCGCGATGACACCATGCGCGCCTCCAAGGACAACCTCTCCTCCGACGCCCTGGACAAGCGGATCCGGGTAATGATCAAGATTCCGCGTGACGTTCGCTCTCACGTGTGCAATCTAGACATACACACGGATGGCGCCGGCATCGCGGTAAGTCTTCCGACTAATCGCCACTTCCCTTTTTGTACATGTGAATATGCCTAAGGACTTCTATCTTTGTATGTTCAGCTCGAAGCCCTCGAGGAGAAGGACCTCGGAAATCTGACCCGGGTCCCTCACTCCGGCAACACGAACCCGGAGGCCGCGTCCGACGCGGAATCTCCAGAGGCCCCTGCTCCCGCCAAGCGGAAGAGAGGTGCAGCCTCCGGCCGGCATCAAAACGTGCGCGCGAGGCTCCCAACACCGCGGTCACCAAGAAGGCCAAGTAAGAGAAACAACGCCTCAAGCAAATCGACACCAGCAGAAGCTCGCAAGCCAACATCGAGCAGTTCTTCCTTAAACCTAGGTAAGTACTTAGCTTCTGACTTACTTCATGTTTGCAACTTAACTCAAAATCTGCTAAGTTTTATTCTCTTCTCGTCGTGCAGCAAAAGTTCCGGAAGCAAGCCCCCCCCAAGAAGAAGTCCAAGCCCTCGCCTGCCTCAATGCTTGTCACTCCGGAAGTGGAGGTTCCGCCTAAGGCCTCCTCCTCTACAGCTCAGGGTCCAAAGGATGTCATCATTCTTGATGATATTCCGGAGGAGCCAACTGCTGATTCCGGCAAAGGCGCCTCCTCGTCCAAGCCTCCGCCAGAAGAACCTGAAACCGCCTCGGCTAAAGCTACGGCTAATGATGCCCCAAAGAAATTGCTGCTAAGTGGTGCTACTGGTACACCCAAAACGCATCCGCACTTCTTTCCGGTTCTTCAGAAAGTTCCCCTCGCTCAACGTCATGCGGAAATGACGAGCTTAATGAATGAAGTGTGGGGGGAGCCGGAGACGGAGCAGCAAGACCTAACAACCCTTGAAGAAAATCTCCGGGTCTTCTTCACCAAGCACAAAACCGTGCGCCAGGTAACACTAGCCCCCAAGCATTGGTTTAGATATTTCCGGGTAAATTTGTAAGCCGATGCTTTTAACCGTATAATCTTGAATTGTTCTTGGCGAAAACTTAAAATTTCCTAGCACAATAAGAGTTTTTTAACTTCGTGTCCAGACCCCCAGTTTTAAATTTCCGGCTAACCATTCCTATTTGCTTCACAGAACACCCGTCAACTGCACGAGGATCTGCGGACGCTGGTGCTGGAGCAGAAGACGGAGATCGAGAGGCTAACCAAGAAGGGGGCGGAGGACCAGCAGGCAATCGCACACCTTGAAACTCGTTTGAAAAATAACGAGGGTATGTGTTTCGCCTTGCTTGAAGTTCCTCAACGCATTCTTTGTTATTTGACTATGTCTTTTTTACTTTGATCTTTCTTTCTGCCTTACAGAACAACTTGCTAAGCGCCCCTCCATCGACTCAATCTCCGCTGAGCTCGAGGTGCTGAAAGCCGAGCATGCCTCCCTCAAGAATTTCCTCAAGGAATCAACCGAAAAAGAGATTAAGGCCAAGAAGGAACTGGAGGAGAAGCATGTGCAGGCTAAGTCGGAGCTGGCCGAGAAGCTGAAAACGAGCCACCAGAGAGTCAAGACTCTGGTGTCTAAGGCGAAAGCTTATGAGGCGGAGGCGTCGGACATCGACGAGTTGATCTTCCGTAAGGACTTCATATTTTCCGGCATCTCCATTGCATTCGTTTTGGTCCCATCTCGGAAACGGACCGTGCGATTTTTTGTGTATATCAGCATGTCTCGGGTTTGAATGGACGGAGGACTCCGGCCTTTCCAGGACTGAAGCTTATGAAGAAGCCCAGAACTCCATTGATGATCTCTTCGAAGCTTGCCGGGGCATTGCCGAGACGCTGTCCCTGAAGAGAGCCCGCACCAACATCATCGACAAGATGGCGAAGCTGATGAAGCTGGTACCGGATCTGATCAGGGACTGGCAAGAGACTTCAGCTCGCGGAGCCGCCTCGATTGCCCTGGCCATGTGCACGTACTTCCCCGCCATGGATTTCACGACAGTCGCACGCGGAGTCATCAAGGGCATCAACGTCAAGAAAGATCTCGCGGAGACCGAAGGCTTCGACACGCTCTTTGCCCAGCAAGTGAATCACTCCGCGTGGTACAAGAAGCATGCTCCTCTAGCCTGTTTCTCTGATAATGAGGAAGATGACGAGGAGGGCTCCGGGTCCAGCACGCACCGAGCCGACGATGACTCTGGCGAAGGTTCCGGCAAGGATGACACATATCAAGCCTCGGAGGATGACCCAGAATATTCCGAGTGACTCCTGAAAAACAATGAGACGCATCATTTTGGCCCCTTTGTGGGTTTGTAATAAAACTAAGTATTTGAAGTAGCTAGGACGAAACATATGCATGTGGGTGAAAGAAACTTATCCTGCGATCCGTTTTAATTTATGTATGCATGTTTCGTTCGTTTGGAAAGCAAGTGCTAGTTTCTAAGTTTTTCTGACTTACTTGTTTGACCTTAAATGAGCCGAAAGACCTTTATCCGGAAACGCTCGCCGACGGCGACGAAGCCCAATGACAATCCGTCCATAACCGCGGTAACAAGCCCCCAGCGAAGGTGTCGGAAGTCACTACCATGAATCCACAAGTTCGCAACGAAAAAACCTATCCACCAGGAAACTTAAGCTCACATCCTAAAGGACGATTTTGAAAATCACAACTTTTATACACGCCTAGGCGGAAACATCCAGCTCTGCGGTTTTAGTCGTAAAACATACACGATCCAAAAATGAACAACTAAAGGAGGTAAAAGACTCAGAGAGTGAACCATATGCTTTATTTCATCGATCATGTATCATAACTATTACAAAGTATGTAATGCGAAAAATTGCTAAGTGTGGAAAGGACGTAGCTGTGATATATTCTAGGGACGATCTGTTTCATCGTATATGTCACCCGGATCCTCCCTCTTGCGTTTCCGGTACCAATTGGCAGGGCTATCGTTTAACTCGCAGAAATCAACGAGGTAGTAAGATCCGTTGTGCAGCACTTTGCTGATGACGAAAGATCCTTCCCATGGAGATTGCAACTTATGCTCTTTCAACTGTCGAAGGTGGAGGACCAATCACCTTCCTTAAACGAGCGGTTCCGAACTCGACGACTATGATAGCGTCGGAGTTTCTGCTGGTAAATGGTGGAACGTTGGTCAGCCAAATTCAGAGCTTCTTCGATCAGGTCCACAGATGGCTGTCGAGCCTCGTCAGCAGTTTCTTTGTTGTAGGCGGAAACTCGCGGGGAATCATGGATAATGTCGGAGGGGAGCACCACTTCGGATCTGTATACTAGGAAGAAAGGTGTAAATCCAGTCGACCTATTAGGGGTAGTTCGTAAACTCCATATAACAGAATCTAACTCCTCAGCCCAAGCTCCGGCTGCTCGTCGCAACGGTTCCTCAAGGCGAGGTTTGACTCCGACTAGTATGAGGCCATTGGCTCGCTCGACCTGCCCATTGGATTGTAGATGATCCACAGATGCAAGGTCAAGACGGATCCCTACGTCATTGCAATAATCCTTTAGTTTTCCTTGTGCGAAGTTCGTGCCATTGTCTGTGATTCAATACAACAAAAGTTGCCATGGCCGACGAAGTTGAAGTCGCGCCGTGGTTGCTGATGCGCCAAAATGTCGCGTATGGTGGCCCGACACGTCAAAACTTTTTTCTCTCGTTTTTGAGGCCACCTAGCCCGACGAAAACATCCAAAATGTCGCGTATGGTGGCCCGGGACATGGTTCATCATGAATTCTCGGGTTCGCCGGCTGTGTCAACGCAAATCCGCACCGCCCAGGGATGTAGGGCCCAGATGGCAGCCTCTCTAGCATTGTTTTTTTTTCTCGATCGCGCCATCTTGTTCAACGCTCTCTGATCGAGCCGTTTACGATGCATGATCATGGGTCCCGCATGTCATCCTCTATGAACGAAAATTCTTTCTTTTCTTGGATTTTTTTGACCCCCTGATTTCTGGCTACTTCCTTTTTCTTTTGATCCCATGCCACCTTGGAAATGTTGAGACTGCTGCTGCTAAATGGGACCCGCATGTCATCCTCTATGAGCAAGCAAGTTTCTTTTCTTGGAGTTTTTGTTGGCACCTCATATTTTGTCACTTGCCTTTTTCTTTTGAACCCGTGCCGCCTCTCAAACGGTGATACCGCTGCTGGTAAATGGGACCCGCATGTCATCCTCTGTGTACTATAAAACTTTCTTTTCTTGGATTTTTTTGGCACCTGATATTTGGTCACTTGCCTTTTTCTTTCGATCACGTGCCGCCTCTCAAACGGTGATAACGCTGGTGCTAAATGGGACCCGCATGTCATCCTCTATGTACAATCAAGTTTCTTTTCTTGGATTATTTTTGGCTCCTGATATTTGGTCACTTGCTTTTTTCTTTCGATCTCATGCCACGTTTGAAACGTTGAGGAACCTGCTAGCTCATGGGACCCGCATGTCATCCTCTATGTACTATAAAAGTTTCTTTCTTTGATTTTTTCACCCTCTGATTTTTGGCTATTTCCTTTTTCTTTTGATCCCCTGCCGCCTTGGAAACGCTGAGTAAGCTGCTGACTCATGGGACCCGCATGTCATCCTCTATGTACAATCAACTTTTTTGGAGTTTTTTACCCCCTAATTTCTGGCTACTTCCTTTTTCTTTTGATCTCAAGCCGCATTTGAAACGTTGGGACCGCTGCTGCAAAATGGGACCCGCATGTCATCCTCTATGTACAATAAAGTTTCTTTTCTTGGATTATTTTTGGCTCCTGATATTTGGTCACTTGCCTTTTTCTTTTGATCTGATACCACCTTTGAAACGTTGAGTAAGCTGCTGGCTCATGGGTCCCGCATGTCATCCTCTACGAACAATAAAAGTTTACTTTCTTGGAGTTATTTTTGACCCCTAATTTCTGGCTACTTCCTTTTTCTTTTGATCCCCTGCCGCCTTTGAAAAGTTGAGGATTCTGCTGGCTCATGGGTCCCACATGTCAGCCTCTATGAACAATAAATCTTTCCTTTCTTGGAGTTATTTTGACCTCTAATTTCTGGCTATTTTGCCTTTATTTTAATCCTGTGCCGCCTTGGAAACGTTGAGGATGCTGCTGCCTCATGGGTCCCGCATGTCATCCTCTCAGAACGATAAATGTTTATTTTCTTGGATTTTTTACCAACTGATTTTTGGTTTATTTTTTCTTTCGATCCCCTGCCGCCTTTAAAACGTTGAGGACGCTGCAAGCTCATGGGTCCCCGATGTCAGCCTCCCCGTACAAGAAACATGTGATATCTTGATTATTTTGCAGACAATAAACAATGTATTTCGCTCTGAGCTATTGCAAACAGATAAATTAAATCTTTATTTTTACATAAACAAACTTATATGTTGAATCTCCTTGTTTTTTGTTTTTGCGAAGCATAAGACTTTCCTGGTTTTTTTAGAAAAATCCGGACTTTCCTGTTTTGGAGTGGGCTGAAGTTGTACGAGCCAAAAGGCCCAGCAGGATAGTTAGAAGGCCCAGATGTCCAGATGCAGCCCAATTGAAATCTTTCTTTTTTTGTATTTTTTTTCACCCACTGATTTCTGGCTACTTTATTTTTCTTTTGGTCCTGTGCCGCCTTGGAACCGTTGAGACCGCTGCGGCAAAATGGGACCCGCATGTCATCCTCTATGTACAATAAATTTTCTTTTCTTGGATTATTTTTGGCTCCTGATATTTGGCCACTTGCCTTTTTCTTTTGATCTCTTGCCGACTTTGAAACGTTGAGGAAACTGCTGGCTCATGGGTCCCGCATGTCATCCTCTATGAACAATAAAAGGTTCCTTTGTTAGATTTATTGTTTACCCCTAATTTCTGGCAAGTTGTCATTTTCTTTTGATCCCCTGCCCCCTTTGAAACGATGACGACGCAGCTGGCAGGTCGGTCCCGTGCCGCCTTGGAAACATTGAGACCTCTACTGCAAAATGGGTCCCGCATGTCATCCTCTATGTACAATAAAAGTTTCTTTTCTTGGATTATTTTCGGCTCCTGATATTTGGTCACTTGCCTTTTTCCTTCGATCTCCTGCCGTCTTTCAAACGTTGAGGAACCTGCTAGCTCATGGGACCCGCATGTCATCCTCTACGTACAATAAAAGTTTCTTTTCTTGGAGTTATATTTCACCCTCTGATTTTTGGTCATTTCCCTTTTCTTTCGATCCCCTACTGCTTTGGAAACGTTGAGGATGCTGCTGCCTCATGGGTCCCGCATGTCATTCTCTATGAACAATAAAAGTTTCTTTTCTTGGATTAGTTTTGGCTCCTGATATTTTGTCACTTGCTTTTTTCTTTCGATCTAATGCCGCCTTTGAAACATTGAGAAAGCTGCTGGAGCCAGGGCGGGCCCAGGATTTCTAGGATTTGTATTCAAAATTTTGAAATGTGCAAAAAAAAATAGACTGCCTAAAACGTTTTCTAGCCTTTACAACTAATTATAGAACTACCACTCTTTTTCTTCATATTTCATAGCAAATGATGCAAGCTGAAAAACCAAAACAAAAGTAACATCAAGTCTTATGAATTTCGGATGTTCTATTTGAATTTTTTCTGAAATTCTAAAGCACCTCAATCTCAACGATTAGAACTGTTCTGATAAGAAGAGGGAATTTACGGAAGGCAGGTGAAATGGAATTCGGCAGACGGGCAGAGAGCCTTGATCGGTGACATGCCCTGATCGGCGATGAAGAGGAGCGTCGCAGCAGCGGGTGTTCTGCAGGTGAGGCAGACATGCGGTTAGGCGGAGATGACAATCTCTGGGACGAGTTCTGCAGCCTGCTGTGTCGACACCGGCCGCCAGGATTCCGCTGTTGACGTGGACATTACCCTTCGGGTAACCAATGTTGCCCTATCCTGTATTTCCTAGTTGGAGGCCCATGAAGGAACTCGATGGCGAGATGGGCCATTAAGACGGTGCAACGGAAGATTCCTTGAAGTACAAGACGCGGAAGGAGCCGAACAAGGAAAGTCTAGAGATAGATTTACTGTAAACCTAGTCGTACTCGACTAGACCTCTTGAGACCTGGCCTCCTATTTAAAGGCCAGGAGAGGGGCTGTCGAGAGACACAATCAATCTTAGCGATTTTAGCCAATAGAAGTCTAGAGCTAGGTTACCCTAGTACTTAGCCATCTCGACGAGATCTCAGCCGAACTATTCGGCACCCCATTGTAACCCATTATCATCATAATCAAGAACAGACAGGCAGGACGTAAGGGTTTTACCTCATCGAGGGCCCCGAACCTGGGTAAATCGCTCTCCCCGCTTGTCTGTGAACCGATGTCTCGTGTCAGCTTGCAGGATTCGATCAACCCTAAGCCCCAATCAGAGGGCATTGCCGAGGAGCACCCTCGACAATTGGCGCCGTCTGTGGGAACCCTGTCGGTACAAGGCAGGTCATCGGCAATACCAGTCATGTCTGCGGCGTTCGTACTCGAGTCGCCAACGCCAGCAGATCCAGAAGACCCGATCCGTTGCGGATCCTTTGAGTTCATACCACATCTCGAGCCGCCACATCCGATCTCTGCAGAATCGCATGACGGCATGACCACAACTTTCGGAGGCGTTCACTTCATCGACTCCGGAGGCTTTCTTCGCCTCCCTAGGGCAAGTACATCTGGCTCAAGAACCTCAGTCTCGGCAGGTGACGTTCCGGCGGCAACCTTGGAAATCCCGCCCAGAAACGCGCAGGGAGGCAGCCGAGGAAATTTCGACCTCGCAACGGGATGAAGGAAAAGACGAAGGGATTCGCACCGTGGAGAGGAAGAACGTACAACGACTCACCCTCGCCAATCTGATCGAGGGCAGCAGGACATGCAACCGATCCACGGCCGCACCCGTTCGCCATGTTTATCGGCTACAGAGCAACTCGAGGCACCATGTTACCTCCACTCCTACATTGATCCGAAGGATGGTCGAGAGAAATCCAGTCACCTACTAAGGAACTGCCGACACTTCCTGGAGATTCGACGGTTCTGTGATGATCTTAGAGCCGAAGCCATATCAAGAGTTCACATGATGGAGAAGAGGGCAAGATCTTACGGCCATCCGCCAGAACCATATGTACCAGAACCGTATGTACCAGAGCCGTACGAACCAATGGAGAGAGAGGAGTATGTACCAGCCGATGCATTCCCAGAGCCACGCGGACAGGTCAACATGATCCATAAAACCAGCTTTTCAAAAAGGGAAATCAAGAAATTCTCGCGAGAAGTAAAGTATGCAGAAGTAGATATGGTTGACACACCCGAATTCATCGACTGGTCGGAGCAAAGTATCTCCTTCGACAGGACAGACCACCCGAAAGCCGTCCCTAGACCGGGTCACGCAGCCCTTGTCCTTGAGGCGCAGATTGGAGGGTAGAACATGAGCAACGTATTCATGGATGGAGGAAGTGGTTTGAACCTACTATTCGCAAACACAATGAGAGCAATAGGTTTAACAGTCGACATGCTAAGAGAGTCTGACCCAGGGTTCCATGGCATCATACCGACTCGACCCGCTTATTCCCTTGGTAAAACATCACTGGATGTAGTCTTTGGAACACCCAACAATTTCAGGAAGGAGAAGATCGAGTTCGAAGTAGTCGACTGGGAGTCTCAATATCACGCCATCCTCGGCAGGCCCGCGTTTGCCAAATTCATGGCCGTACCTCATTATGTGTACCTAAAGCTGAAGATGCCAGGCAACAACGGGACCCCAATAACCGTTCATGGGAGCTTTGCTCGATCAGACACCTGCGATAGGGAGTTCCAGAAGATCGCCTCGAAGTTCGGTGCCAAGGAAGAACTCAATGCAATCGACGCTGCCATAGATCATATGCAACCACCAACCGACAATCGAAACGTAAGATCCGATGAATTCGATGCTACAAAGGAAGCCAAGAAGCTGCAGGTGCATCCCACTGACCCAAAGAAAACGATCAATACGTCGGCTGACCTTACGGTCGCATAGGAAGGCGCGCTCATCGAGTTCCTCCGTGAGCGCTGGGAGATATTTGCATGGGAACCATCCGACATGCCAGGTATCCCCAGGGAACTCGCTGAGCACGCCCTTAATGTTGACCCGACAGCCAAACCAGTGCAGCAGTCGATGCGCCGATTTTCCGAGCCTAAGAGAAGAGCAATTGGCGAAGAAGTTAATCGACTCCGTAAAGCAGGATTCATCCGAGAGCTCAAGGAATCTGAGTGGGTGGCCAACCCTGTTATGGTGCCCAAAAAGGACACCACCGCTCTGCGTATGTGTATCGATTACACCAGCCTCAACAAACACTATCCGAAGGACCACTTCCCGCTGCCTCGTATTGATCAGATAGTCGACTCCACAGCCGGATGTGATCGCCTCTCCTTCCTTGATGCGTACTCCGGATATAATCAGATCAAGCTGAAGAAAGAAGACCAGGAGCTAACCGCGTTCATCACACCACACGGCGTTTTCTGTTACAACGTCATGACATTCGGGTTGAAAAACGCAGGAGCAACTTATCAACGTTGCATGCAGGCTTGCCTTGGAGAGCAGATCGGGAGAAACATCGAAGTCTACATTGACGATATCGTGGTGAAAACAAAGCACATTGTCACTCTCATCGATGATTTGCGGGAAACTTTTGACAACTTAGACAAATATAAAATCAAGCTGAATCCAAAAAATGTTTCTTCGGAGTGCCAGGGGGACAAGTATTAGGGTACTTCATCTCGGCCAGGGGGATTGAAGCCAACCCTTTGAAGATCAAAGCTATTCTTGACATGGAGCCGCCAAAGAATCTGCACCAAGTGCAGCAACTGGCAGGACGATTAGCAGCGCTCAGCAGGTTCATCGCCAAGCTAGGAGAAAAAGCTTTGCCCTTCTACAATTTGATGAAAAAATCAGAAAAGTTCAAGTGGACAAAGGAGGCACAGGAATCCTTCGACAATCTGAAGAAAATCTTGTCGACATCTCCAGTCCTTGTAACCCCCCGTGAGAAGGAAACACTGCTGATGTATATAGCTGCGACAGCCCAACTCTTTAGCAGCGTCTTGGTCGTCGAACGCGAAGAAGCAGGGAGAGTTCATGGCGTGCAAAGGCCCATTTACTACCTCAGTGAAGTGCTCACACCCGCAAGACAGAGGTACCCTCATCATCAGAAGCTGGCATACGCAGTGTGGAGGTCAGCTCGCAAGTTACGGCACTACTTCACAGAGCACCCGATTATCGTCGTTAGCGAAGCACCACTGAAGAACATAATGACCAATCCAGAGGCCACAGGTCGAGTGTCCCAATGGGCTATCAGGATAGCACCACACGACATAACCTACGTCAATCGAACAGCGATAAAATCCCAAATCCTCCCAGATTTCGTGGCAGACTGGATCCAATCACAGACACCAGTAGCACCCGACATGTCGGGGTCATGGATAATGTACTTTGACGGGTCAAAACGAAGCACAGGTGCAGGAGCAGGAGTGGTGTTGATATCACCGCAGGGAGATAAGATGAAGTACATACTACGTATGAATTTCTCATTGCCAACGAACAATGAAGCAGAATACGAAGCGCTGCTGCACGGAATGAAAATGGCAAAGGCATGCGGAGCAACTCGTCTGGAAATCTATGGAGACTCAAACTTGGTGGTGCAGCAGTCGATGAACCTGTGCGACGCGGTCAGCGACAACATGATCGCCTATCGGCAGTTGTATCAAAATATGGAAGCTAAATTCGAAGGATGTGAGCTCAAGCATATCGGCAGAGCCAGCAACGAGGAAGCCGACACTCTGGCAAACATCGGGTCCATGTGCTCCCCTATTCCAGAAGGAGTGTTTTACGAAGTGATCACTCAGCGATCAATAAAAGAGAAGGCGTCGGCACCTCCAGAACCGTCGGGTGATGAATTGGAGGCGAGCTCGTAGCAAGCTGCCGAAAAATCTTCAACTCCTCCTGCCGAACAATTCCTCCTCCTCGAGCCACTATGGACCAAGCCGTTCCTAGCGTATCTAACGAAGCAGGAGTTACCAGAGGATCCGGTAGAAGCAAGACGAATCGTTAGGCGATCGAAAGCCTTCACAATAGTGAACGGTCAACTTTACAAGCGCAGCATTTCCGGTATTTTCCAAAGATGCATTGCCATTGACGATGGAAGAGCACTGTTGCAAGAGATACACGAAGGAACTTGCGGACATCACGCAGGAAGCAGGGCCCTCGTGGCGAAGGCCTTCAGAGCGGGATTTTACTGGCCAACGGCGGCATCGGATGCCCGAGATCTGGTCATGAAGTGCGACCCCTAACAGCGGTTTTCACCAAAACCACACGCCCCTGCCACGGACCTGATGACGATACCTCTGGCGTGGCCGTTCGCTCAATGGGGACTCGACCAAGTTGGACCGCTGCCGAGATCATCGCCTGGAGGACACACGTATCTATTGGTCGCGGTCGACAAATTCACAAAGTGGATCGAAGCAGTACCGGTGCGAAACCAGAAAACAAAAACAGCAGTCCAATTCTTTAGGGGAATAACATGTCGATTTGGTATGCCTCACAGTCAGGGACGGAGCCAGCAGGGGGCTGGCTGGGGCCATGGCCCCCCTCATGATGGAAATTTTTATGAAAATACCCTTGTTAATATGATGATTTGACCTGCAGTTTTAGCTAAATTTAGCTATATGGCCCCCTCCAAGAATTTTTACATGTAGTTGGCCCCCCTTATATCACTTTCCTGGCTCCGTCCCTGCTCACAGTATCGTCACAGACAACGGAACCAATTTTGACTCCAAAGAGTTTCGAAAATTTTGCGATGACGGAGGAATCAAACTAAAGTTTGCATCAGTGGCCCACCCACAGACCAATGGCCAGGTGGAATGGATCAACGGTCTCATAGGGGATGGCCTCAAGAAACGCCTTACAGGTGCAGCTGGAGCCTGGGTCGAAGAATTACCATCTGTACTTTGGAGTTTGCTTACTACACCAAACAGGTCGACTCAGTACACCCCATTCTTCTTGGTGCATGGAGCCGAGGCAGTCCTACCAGCCGACGTTCAATTTGAAGCACCCCGGTTGACAGCATACACGGAATCCTCTTCCAATATCGCGCTACAGGAAGCTGTGGACCTACTCGACGAGGCACAAGATATTGCCTTGGAAGAACAACGGTATACCAGCAGGCGCTGAGAAATTATCACAGCCGACGAATACGCAGTCGAAGCTTTAATGTCGGAGATATGGTACTTCGGCTGAAGCAAGAGAGACCCTTGAAGCTCGAATCCCCATGGGAAGGACCATATATCGTCACTGAAGTGATACCAGGAGGAGCCTATCGACTCAAAAACCCAGCTTCCGGAAAAGACGTTGAGAATCCATGGAACATCGCACACTTGCGACGGTTCTATACATAGGATACGATTGTTTTTAATTACTCGACAGCCCTTAAGGTTGCTTTTGCACTATGAATAAAAGTTCTAATCAGGTTTTCTACCTTTTTTTCTTGCTCCATGCTTTATTATCGGGAGCGCTGGCCTAAAAATACGCTTACACAGTGTCATTAATTAAATACTCTCAATGGGAGCTAAGATTAATGATGCACAAAAACAACCAATCCAAGCCTCGAGAAAATACACGAGTGCTGCAGTCGATGGTTACATTATCACAAAATAAGGCTCAAACCGGTGCACCGCGTAACGAAGCCAAGCGTCTAATTCCCTCGACTAAGTCGATGGGTCTCGCCCTTACAAAACTTACATAAAGGCTTCGCAATAACATTGCATAATTCAACGAAGTCGTCGAGAGAGCAGGTTGAACTGATCACTCAGCCGCCCTCGACAATAAAACATCAATCAAACTAACGTAGCGTGCAACGTACGCAGTAAATTTATACAAAACAATCTTACGCAGATGTAAGGCTATTACATTCATGATCGGGCTCCCCGGTCCCAGTGGGCCTTCAGATCCTTCTCAAGGCATGACTCCATCCGAGAAACAATGGTGTAAGCAGGACCTCTAGCAACATCATAATATTGGCCTAAATTCCTCTCAGTGTTTGCTACGGCTCCCAAGTCTAAAGACGGATGGCACGCCAATATCGAAGCAAAGGCAAGCTCAGCACCAGCCAGGAGTTCTTTCCGCACCAACTGTCGAATCCTTTCGGGAGACTTGAATCGGGTGAACAGGGCAGATAAAGTTTCGGGTGCTTGGTCCAGAGGGAACAAGGTGTTCCAAACCATCATGAGATGAGCGTGGAACTTATCAAAGTAATAGTGCGCCTTCCCCACCCGGTACTTAAACTTCGCCATGACAATAGCCTTTGGGCGATGCAGCCATAAATCGTGCTTCGGGTGCGCAACGTCAGTCATCGCCTCGACCTCTTCATGGATCTTCTTGTTCTCCTCAGCTGCATCTGAAGCTACGACTGGAAAAGGAACGAATGTCAGTTAAAGGAACATTCAAGCTATGTCAGAAATCAGAAGATGGGCTAATACTTACAGCCCAAACTTTCGGTAGCAACATGAAGACCATCGAGAGCGTACTATTCGATAGCAGTCGCTATCTCCCCCTTTTTCTTCACCAAGGCTGCCATCGCGCGAAGAGAAGTGATGTCTTTATTTAGACAAGACACTTGGTCACGCAAGCGACGAACAAGGCCTGATTCATCATTACTCGAAGGGTTCGGAAAAAGCTCGGCACGGGAAGAAGATGAAGGAATCTGCAGTACAGTCCCCAATTCAGACCAACATTAACATAAAAACTCCCATCGGGAGCGCTTGGCATATATAATACATTCAAAAGGATGTTCGAATTGGCAACAAAGCCGAAATAAAACTGGACTACATCAAGTTACGGTTGATCTTATTTACAACAAATCAAACAGAAGTTCAAGGGTTCGCCGATGATGAACCAGGGGCAGATTCAGGAATTGGCTTGGCTTGCGCTTCATCTACCAGCTTCAGAAGTTGATTGGCGCAAGTTACTGCCGATCTTTTGAAGGGCTCAAGGTCGACTAAATGGTTGTCATCGTCAACAGGCAATGCCTTAGATAACTTCTCCAATTCCGACCCCATCCCATGGCCCATAAGCAACTGGAAAGTAAGAACCGCCCCAAATAAGCAGTTACGGCGTTTCAGTACCTCCACAGGCTCGGAAGGATCAACAAGGAAAGCATCCGCCATCTCGTCGAGAGTCTTGTCCTGCTTCATCTTCGGGAAGATCATCGAGTATAGCCTCGACAATGCTCCTTTGGTCTTTTGCAGAAGTCCAAGGACTTGGACATTAGACTCAGCGGCAAGCGACAAGGCATCGGCTGTAGAGTCCTCCCGAAGCTGATGACGTCGAGTGACAGTTATGTCGGCGGCCTCTGAAAGAAAGACAGATCAATAATCAATGAAGAAACACCAAGAAAGAAATGGTGTACCATGGATCTTACCTAATAAATTCTTAATGGATTCGCGGAGGACGCCTTCCTTCTTGTCGACTGCAGCCGCCGCCGCACGCCTGGCATCTTGTTCATCCTTCACCTGCTACTTCAGCTTCTTCACCTCCTCCTTCAGCAAGGCGTTCTCATTCTTGGCATCGGCAGCGAGCGTGTTGGCTTCAAGCACCTGGTCAGCCGAAGATCTGATAGTCTTTCGAAGTTGGGAGTTTTCAGCCACAAGTCGGGTGAATTGATCGGCGAAATCCGCTACAGCATCGACTGTGACGTAAATCGGCTGCAGCAAGAAAAATCAAGAAGACTCAGTCGACAGAAACTCGACAAAGCAAGGCAGACTAAATACTTACATGATCACGACCAGCCGACGGAGTGGGAGCATCGCCAGGAGGAATAACTTTCGACACTGGAATCTTCTCTACACCCGTTCGCGGCGGAGGTGTCGACTTGGCGGGAGAGGGATTCGATTCCTTAGCCGATGCTGCTCTCCCAGAGGCTAATTTGGCCCTCTTCGCAAGAGGAACTTCATCGTCATCATCATCAGAGCTGCTTAAGTGCAGTGCATGGTTAGCATAAAAATGATAGGAAATAAATCAGGAAAAGAGTATAGATGCTCACAGGTCCAGATCATCTTCGCCTGCGAAGAAACTTGTTGAACTCTTCTTAGTAGGAGGAGGCGAAGCAGTTTCATCGGCATCATTATCTCCTCCGCTAGGACTTGATTCAGCCATTGTAATGAGATCGTCATGTATCTGCTTACGACGCCTGCTCTTGATGAAGGCATCATCCTCGACAGCTTCTTCCTCTTGGACATCGCTGTCCTCGAGGGCATGCTGAGCATCCTCGGTCTCCTCCGAGTCGTCATCATCATCCTCCGGTTCCACGCCACTTTCGGGTGGAGGAGGGTAGCATTGAGTAACGGAGGGGGCCCATCGAGAGAAGAAGGTCTATAAAGCGCAGTAAAAGATAGAAACAACAACAACAAGCAAAAAAAAAATGGTGAAAAAATTACCTCAGCTGGAAGATGGTGAAGATCATAAGGAGGACGAGCCGATGTCAAGATAATGTTGTCCTTCATGCTGAGGCATGTGAGGCGACGAACTTCGTCTCGGAGCTCCTCAGCCGAAAGGTCGGCAGAGATAACCCTGGACTTGTCACTTTTGCCAGTGTAAAGCCATAATTGGTGGGGACGAGACATTAGTGGCTGTACTCGACGTTGCAGGAACACTGAGACTACTTCAGTGCCGCACATCGTCAAGCCCCCCGTATTCTTCAAAACGACGACTTGGTCGAAAAGCCTGTCGGCTACCATCTTCTCTTCGGGAGAAAGGGTGTTTCGCCAGGACTTCTTCAGCTTAGCTATCAAGACATCTTCAAAAGGGGGAAGGTTTGAGCGTCGCCCAGGCACTATGGGATCACGCAGGTAAAACCACTTGTTGTCGGGGGGGAGACCCCGGGTAGGGCAATGGACGCGGAGCAGCCGGCTTGAGGTTGGCCGGCTGGTAGCAAAGGCCGGCTGAGGAGCAGCCGGCTGGAGTCGTGGCCGGCTGCCTCGGGAGCCGGCTGGCTCTAAGTCCTAGTCGGCCTGGCTACGGCCTTCTGCGCTGTGGCTGGGCCGGCTTCTACAAGCCATATCCGACTGGGGTTTACACTCTAGACCGACTCGAGGCTGTCGAGTCTTGCATGAGAAGGAACTGGGTAGGTGGTCCGGGTTCAAAGGTCCACGCTGACCTCACCTCCCGTAAAGCGCGGGGCACTGTGGAGCAATAGTGCCACGTGGCGGACAGGCCATCATGGCGTACGTCGGTCCGTACCGGCTACAGGGAATGATGGCGACAGGGACATCTCCTCGCCATGCCGCTGACTCCCGCAGGCGGACAAGACAGGCCACTACGCCTCAACGGCTCCATGACGTCAACGCCTCGGGAAGGAGCGGAAGCCGGAGCCGGCCAAGCCGGCCACTAGACTATAGGGACTTCTATGTAAAGTGCTAGTGCCTATATAAGCCGGGCTACCCCCCTCGTGCGGGGGACGATCGATGATTCTCACTTCATTCTAGTCTTAGCGCTACTCGTGGAGAGAGACCTTCGTCTACCTTAGCCTCTGTTACCGTGGGAGGCAATTCTCTGTGGTGTAGCTTTTCTTCAGTTCCCCGGCAACGGCGCCAGAAAAAGCTGCTTGATACACGTTCAGCACGCGTCCATTGGGAACCCCAAGAGGAAGGTGTGATGCGTACAGCGGCAAGTTTCCCTCAGTATGAAACCAAGGTTATCGAACCAGTAGGAGCCAAGAAGCACGTTGAAGGTTGATGGCGGCGGGATGTAGTGCGGCGCAACACCAGAGATTCCGGCGCCAACGTGGAACCTGCACAACACAACCAAAGTACTTTGCCCCAACGAAACAGTGAGGTTGTCAATCTCACCGGCTTGCTGTAACAAAGGACTAACCGTATTGTGTGGAAGATGATTGTTTGCAGAAAACAGTAGAACAAGTATTGCAGTAGATTGTATTTCAGTAAAGAGAATTGGACCGGGGTCCACAGTTCACTAGAGGTGTCTCTCCCATAAGATAAACAGCATGTTGGGTGAACAAATTACAGTTGGGCAATTGACAAATAAAGAGGGCATGACCATGCACATACATATCATGATGAGTATAGTGAGATTTAATTGGGCATTACGACAAAGTACATAGACCGCCATCCAACTGCATCTATGCCTAAAAAGTCCACCTTCAGGTTATCATCCGAACCCCCTCCAGTATTAAGTTGCAAAGCAACAGACAATTGCATTAAGTATGGTGCGTAATGTAATCAACAACTACATCCTTAGACATAGCATCAATGTTTTATCCCTAGTGGCAACAGCACAACACAACCTTAGAACTTTCTGTCACTGTCCCAGGTGTCAATGCAGGCATGAACCCACTATCGAGCATAAATACTCCCTCTTGGAGTTACAAGCATCTACTTGGCCAGAGCATCTACTAGTAACGGAGAGCATGCAAGATCATAAACAACACATAGATATAACTTTGATAATCAACATAACAAGTATTCTCTATTCATCGGATCCCAACAAACGCAACATATAGAATTACAGATAGATGATCTTGATCATGTTAGGCAGCTCACAAGATCCGACAATGAAGCACAATGGGGAGAAGACAACCATCTAGCTACTGCTATGGACCCATAGTCCAGGGGTAGACTACTCACACATCACTCCGGAGGCGACCATGGCAGCGTAGAGTCCTCCGGGAGATGAATCCCCTCTCCGGCAGGGTGCCGGAGGCGATCTCATGGATCCCCCGAGATGGGATCGGCGGCGGCAGCGTCTCAGTAAGGTTTTCCGTATCGTGGCTCTCGGTACTGGGGGTTTCGCGACGGAGGCTATTTGTAGGCGGAAGGGCAGGTCAAGAGGCGGCACGAGGGCCCCACACCACAGGGCCGCGCGGCCAAGGGGGGGGCCGCGCCGCCCTAGGGTGTGGCCCCCTCGTGGCCCCTCTTCGTCTCCTCTTCGGACTTCTGGAAGCTTCGTGGCAAAATAGGACCCTGGGCGTTGATTTCGTCCAATTCCGAGAATATTTCGTTACTAGGATTTCTGAAACCAAAAACAGCAGAAAACAGCAACTGGCACTTCGGCATCTTGTTAATAGGTTAGTTCCAGAAAATGCACGAATATGACATAAAGTGTGCGTAAAACATGTAGATAACATCAATAATGTGGCATGGAACATAAGAAATTATCGATACGTCGGAGACGTATCAGCATCCCCAAGCTTAGTTCTGCTCGTCCCGAGCAGGTAAAACGATAACACAGATAATTTCTGGAGTGACATGCCATCATAATCTTGATCATACTATTTGTAAAGCATATGTAGTGAATGCAGCGATCAAAACAATGTATATGACATGAGTAAACAAGTGAATCATATAGCAAAGACTTTTCATGAATAGCACTTCAAGACAAGCATCAATAAGTCTTGCATAAAAGTTAACTCATAAAGCAATAATTCAAAGTAAAGGTATTGAAGCAACACAAAAGAAGATTAAGTTTCAGCGGTTGCTTTCAACTTATAACATGTATATCTCATGGATATTGTCAACATAGAGTAATATAACAAGTGCAATATGCAAATATGTAGGAATCAATGCACAGTTCACACAAGTGTTTGCTTCTTGAGGTGGAGAGAAATAGGTGAACTGACTCAACAATAAAGTAAAAGAATGGTCCTCATAGAGGAAAAGCATCGATTGCTATATTTGTGCTAGAGCTTTTATTTTGAAAATATGAAACAATTTTGTCAACGGTAGTAATAAAGCATATGTATCATGTAAATTATATCTTACAAGTTGCAAGCCTCATGCATAGTATACTAATAGTGCCCGCACCTTGTCCTAATTAGCTTGGACTACCGGATCATCACAATGCACATGTTTTAACCAAGTGTCACAATGGGGTACCTCTATGCCTTTGTACAAAGGTCTAAGGAGAAAGCTCGCATTGGATTTCTCGCTATTGATTATTCTTCAACTTAGACATCCATACCGGGACAACATAGACAACAGATAATGGACTCCTCTTTTATGCATAAGCATGTAACAACAATTAATAATTTTCTCATTTGAGATTGAGGATATTTGTCCAAAACTGAAACTTCCACCATGGATCATGGCTTTAGTTAGCGGCCCAATGTTCTTCTCTAACAATATGCATGCTTAACCATAAGGTGGTAGATCGCTCTTACTTCAGACAAGACGAACATGCATAGCAACTCACATGAAATTCAACAAGGAATAGTTGATGGCGTCCCCAGAAAACATGGTTATCGCACAACAAGCAACTTAATAAGAGATAAAGTGCATAAGTACATATTCAATACCACAATAGTTTTTAAGCTATTTGTCCCATGAGCTATATATTGTAAAGGTGAATGATGGAATTTTAAAGGTAGCACTCAAGCAATTTACTTTGGAATGGCGGAGAAATACCATGTAGTAGGTAGGTATGGTGGACACAAATGGCATAGTGGTTGGCTCAAGTATTTTGGATGCATGAGAAGTATTCCCTCTCGATACAAGGTTTAGGCTAGCAAGGCTTATTTGAAACAAACACAAGGATGAACCGGTGCAGCAAAAATCACATAAAAGACATATTGTAAACATTATAAGACTCTACACCGTCTTCCTTGTTGTTCAAACTCAATACTAGAAATTATCTAGACTTTAGAGAAACCAAATATGCAAACCAAATTTTAGCATGCTCTATGTATTTCTTCATTAATGGGTGCAAAGCATATGATGCAAGAGCTTAAACATGAGCACAACAATTACCAAGTATCACATTACCCAAGACATTTATAGCAATTTGCTACATGTATCATTTTCCAATTCCAATCATATAACAATTTAACGAAGAAGAAACTTCGCCATGAATACTATGAGTAGAAACTAAGGACATACTTGTCCATATGCTACAGCGGAGCGTGTCTCTCTCCCATAAAGTGAATGCTAGGATCCATTTTATTCAAACAAAACAAAAACAAAAACAAACCGACGCTCCAAGCAAAGCACATAAGATGTGATGGAATAAAAATATAGTTTCAGGGGAGGAACCTGATAATGTTGTCGATGAAGAAGGGGATGCCTTGGGCATCCCCAAGCTTAGACGCTTGAGTCTTCTTAGAATATGCAGGGGTGAACCACCGGGGCATCCCCAAGCTTAGAGCTTTCACTCTCCTTGATCATGTTGCATCATACTCCTCTCTTGATCCTTGAAAACTTCCTCCACACCAAACTCGAAACAACTTATTAGAGGGTTAGTGCACAATAAAAATTAACATGTTCAGAGGTGACACAATCATTCTTAACACTTCTGGACATTGCATAAAGCTACTGGACATTGGTGGATCAAAGAAATTCATCCAACATAGTAAAAGAGGCAATGCGAAATAAAAGGCAGAATCTGTCAAAACAGAACAGTTCGTATTGACGAATTTTAAAATGGCACCAGACTTGCTCCAATGAAAATTCCCAAATCGAATGAAAGTTGCGTACATATCTGAGGATCACTCACGTAAATTGGCATAATTTTCTGAGTTACCTACAGAGAATTTTGCCCAGATTCGTGACAGCAAAGAAATCTGTTTCTGCGCAGTAATCCAAATCTAGTATGAACTTTACTATCAAAGACTTTACTTGGCACAACAAAACAGTAAACTAAGATAAGGAGAGGTTGCTACAGTAGTAAACAACTTCCAAGACACAAAATAAAAGCAAAGTACTGTAGGTAAAAACATGGGTTGTCTCCCATAAGCGCTTTTCTTTAACGCCTTTCAGCTAGGCGCAGAAAGTGTGTATCAAGTATTATCAAGAGACGGTGCGTTCTCAGCAGGGTGCGGAGTTTTCTCAACCAGGCATAGTATATTAGATACATAAGTTTTAGCATCTCCCTTTTCATTAGTCTTAGGCGTGCTACTCTCATCAAACAAATTTTCAGGAACAAGCCAAGCATAGTTATTTTCTAGTGCATCATTCATAGCTAGGAGCTTACATGGTATTGGTGCTTTGATCTCCCCACCATCATCAATATTATTAGTGTATCTTATTCTATCCATGTCCATCTTTTCAAGGAGACTAACAAAATTAGTATGAGAACCAAGCATATTAAATTTAGCAAAGACCTTTCTGGCTTCTCTTGCTAGACCACCAAATTCTCTAAGAAGGGTTTCTAAAACAAAATCTTTCTTTTCCCCTTCTTCCATATCACAAAGCGTGAGAAACATGTGTTGGATTATAGGATTAAGATTAACAAATTTAGTTTCCAACAGGCGAACTAAATGCGCAGCAGCAATTTCATAAGTAGGCGCAAGGTCTACCAAGTGTCTATCTTCGAAATTTTCAACGGTACTAACATGATTGAAAAATTCTTCTATATTATTTCTTCCAACTATAGACCCACGTCCTACCGGTATGTCTTTTGTGGTAAAATTAAAAGGAAACATGATGAATCAAGTAAAGTAAATGCAAATAACTAATTTTTTTGTGTTTTTGATATAGCAAACAAGATAGCAAATAAAGTAAAACTAGCAACTAATTTTTTTGTATTTTGATTTAGTGCAGCAAACAAAGTAGTAAATAAAACTAAGCAAGACAAAAACAAAGTAAAGAGATTGGGAAGTGGAGACTCCCCTTGCAGCGTGTCTTGATCTCCCCGGCAACGGCGCCAGAAAAAGCTGTTGCCGTGGGAGGCAATTCACTGTGGTGTAGCTTTTCTTCAGTTCCCCGGCAACGGCGCCAGAAAAAGCTGCTTGATACGCGTTCAGCACGCGTCCGTTGGGAACCCCAAGAGGAAGGTGTGATGCGTACAGCGGCAAGTTTCCCTCAGTATGAAACCAAGGTTATCGAACCAGTAGGAGCCAAGAAGCACGTTGAAGGTTGATGGCGGCGGGATGTAGTGCGGCGCAACACCAGAGATTCCGGCGCCAACGTGGAACCTGTACAACACAACCAAAGTACTTTGCCCCAACGAAACAGTGAGGTTGTCAATCTCACCGGCTTGCTGTAACAAAGGATTAACCGTAATGTGTGGAAGATGATTGTTTGCAGAAAACAGTAGAACAAGTATTGCAGTAGATTGTATTTCAGTAAAGAGAATTGGACCGGGGTCCACAGTTCACTAGAGGTGTCTCTCCCATAAGATAAACAGCATGTTGGGTGAACAAATTACAGTTGGGCAATTAACAAATAAAGAGGGCATGACCATGCACATACATATCATGATGAGTATAGTGAGATTTAATTGGGCATTACGACAAAGTACATAGACCGCCATCCAACTGCATCTATGCCTAAAAAGTCCACCTTCAGGTTATCATCCGAACCCCCTCCAGTATTAAGTTGCAAAGCAACAGACAATTGCATTAAGTATGGTGCGTAATGTAATCAACAACTACATCCTTAGACATAGCATCAATGTTTTATCCCTAGTGGCAACAGCACAACACAACCTTAGAACTTTCTGTCACTGTCCCAGGTGTCAATGCAGGCATGAACCCACTATCGAGCATAAATACTCCCTCTTGGAGTTACAAGCATCTACTTGGCCAGAGCATCTACTAGTAACGGAGAGCATGCAAGATCATAAACAACACATAGATATAACTTTGATAATCAACATAACAAGTATTCTCTATTCATCGGATCCCAACAAACGCAACATATAGAATTACAGATAGATGATCTTGATCATGTTAGGCAGCTCACAAGATCCGACAATGAAGCACAATGGGGAGAAGACAACCATCTAGCTACTGCTATGGACCCATAGTCCAGGGGTAGACTACTCACACATCACTCCGGAGGCGACCATGGCGGCGTAGAGTCCTCCGGGAGATGAATCCCCTCTCCGGCAGGGTGCCGGAGGCGATCTCCTGGATCCCCCGAGATGGGATCGGCGGCGGCGTCTCAGTAAGGTTTTCCGTATCGTGGCTCTCGGTACTGGGGGTTTCGCGACGGAGGCTATTTGTAGGCGGAAGGGCAGGTCAAGAGGCGGCACGAGGGCCCCACACCACAGGGCCGCGCGGCCAAGGGGGGGCCGCGCCGCCCTAGGGTGTGGCCCCCTCGTGGCCCCTCTTCGTCTCCTCTTCGGACTTCTGGAAGCTTCGTGGCAAAATAGGACCCTGGGCGTTGATTTCGTCCAATTCCGAGAATATTTCGTTACTAGGATTTCTGAAACCAAAAACAGCAGAAAACAGCAACTGGCACTTCGGCATCTTGTTAATAGGTTAGTTCCAGAAAATGCACGAATATGACATAAAGTGTGCATAAAACATGTAGATAACATCAATAATGTGACATGGAACATAAGAAATTATCGATACGTCGGAGACGTATCAGCCTCCCCGAGCAGCCGGATACAGCTCAAGGAGCACCATTGTACTGTGTGATTACCATATACACTCATAGCAGGAGTAGAGGTGTTACCTCCACAGGAGGGCCTCGAACCTGGGTACGTCGACCGTGTCATTCTTCCCCATACCCGCATCCGGATACCGCCGTGAGACCACTAGGAACCACTTCGATTAGCCACCCTATGGCATATGCCGTGACGATACCACGACATTTGGCGCCCACCGTGGGGCCTTCAGCGTCCGCGGCCGGTGTCTTCATCCGGACGGGCCTCACCATCACCACCGGCGAGCGGGTCGCTTCAGGCTTGATCTGGAGATTCGGCTCCCTCGACTGCATCAGCGACAACGCTGGTTGCTTCGCCGACCGGCCATTCCCTGCCGGCGGCAACGTAATCAGCTTCGGCGGCTTCGACGTCTACGTCGCCACCGTCGCACCACCGCGCGCAGATCCTGCGCTGCGCAAGCCCTCCTCCCGGAGCCGGCGCCAGCCTCACCACCGCCAGCCCCTGCATCATGCACGAGGTCATGGCAACCGGCGACGACGCCGGGGCCAAGTCCACACGCGTCCGTGGTCCGGACCTAGAGCGTCCCACCTCGGCCGGCGCGTCCGGCTCGGGCGCAAAGGCGCCGCCACCACCGTCCCGGCTGGAGGAAGTCCGGGCAAAGGTGAGCACCCCGCTCACACCTGGCGGCGACCCCACCACCATCGAGGCGGATTTGGAGGCGCACCGCCAGCTCCTCCTCAAGCAGACCGAAGAACTAGCCGCTGCCAAGCTCCTGTGGGACATCACCCAGCGCGAGTACAACCGCGCCCACGGCCTCACTCCAGGCGGCGACGGTCCCAGCCGAGCCGGCCAGATCCGCCGCAGGGGCCGCGACCTAGGCGCCGAGCTCGACCGCGACGGCGTGGAAGCGCCGGCTCCGTCAACAGAGCTGCCCCTCTACAACACCCCCGACAAGAACATGCTCACGACCGAAGCCGCCGCAGAAGAGCTACACCGCCTCGAAGGCGAAGAGTTACGCCGCCAGACCGCACGGGTGACTGAGCTGCTGAAGGCTGCGAATCGGCAGTCGAAGGACCCCAGGTACGCCAACGCTCTCAGAGCTTCTCACGCTCGTGGTGCCGCAGGCAACGCCAGGGAAGGTGCCAGGGACACGGCCGAGTCCGCCTCCCCAGCACCAAGCCGGCATCGTGACTCTCGGGCTACCCACGCAAGCTCGAGCCGGCCGAGCCACCAGCCGAGCGGCAGCAGCAGCCGCAGCTGGCCTCCACCAAGCCGGAATCATGAGCAAGACTCCGAGCCCCGCCGCCAGCACCGGCCGGCCCCAGAAGCAAGCGGCGCTCGCCAGCCGGCACGGTCCCGGCTGGGCCCGCGCATCGAGCCAACCGACGCCCGAGATCGCCTCGACCGGCTGGTCGAATCCCGCATCGCGGAAGAAGAAGGGCCGCGCATCCTCAACGAGCCCATGATCGACGGCTTCCAGCTTCCGCGCGACACCCCCAAGTACGATGGCACCGCCAAGCCAGAGGACTGGCTGCTGGACTACTCCACCGCAGTCGGCATCGCCAAAGGCAACAAATGCTGGGCCGTGCGCTATTCACCCCTGATGCTGCTCGGCTCCGCCCGCACCTGGCTCAACAACCTGCCAGCCGGCAGCATAAACGGCTGGCTGGACATCGAAGACGCCTTCGTCAGCAACTTCACCGGCACCTACCGCCGGCCGGGTCGGCCCCAGCAGCTGGAGATGTGCAAGCAGGGCCCGGACGAGACGGATCGCGCGTACCTGACGCGCTGGTGCGAAATGCGCAACTCCTGCGAGGGCGTGCACGAGATCCAGGCCATCAGCTTCTTCATGGGAGGCTGTCGGCCCAACACCATGCTGTGGCACAAGCTACGCCGCAGCGACCCCAAGTCGATGGCCGCCTTGATGGCCATCGCCGACAAGTACGCGCTGGCTGAGGAAGCCGGCAAGGCTCCGGCTGAAATTTCGCTGGCCCCCGCCAGGCGGGACAACAACAAGCCGGCCGAGCACAAGCCGGCCGAGGGCGGCTCGCATGGCAGTCGGCGGGACAACTACCGCGGCAAGCGGCACAGCGACCAGCCGGACCGCCGGTACGGTTCCACCCATGTGGCAGCCATGTCGGACCACGTGGCGGCTGGCGGCAGCCGGCGCCAGAAGCAAGACCGGCCCTGGAAGCCGAAGTACACCTTTGAGCAGATGCTCGACTCTCCGTGCAAGTACCACAGCGGCAAGAACCCCTCCAACCACACCACCCGCGACTTCCACTTCATGAAGCGGCTGACAAGCGGCGAACCCCTCCCGCCTCCACCCCCGCCTCCACCAGCCGGCGGGCCGGGTGGCCAAGCCGGCGCAGAAAACGCCAACCTCGAGCACCACGAGGCTAACCACGTGCACCATGGCCGCTACTTGGCCGAGGATGCTACCTACATCATCTTCACCTCCGAGCCCGAAGACAAGACGAGCCAGCAGAGCCGTTCCCTCGAGGTCAATGCGGTCATACCGCCGGTCCCCCATTACCTAAACTGGTCAGAGCAGGCCATCACATTTGATCGCCGCGACACACCGGCTGTCCTGCCGAAGCCGGGCAGCTATGCCATGGTCCTCGACCCCACCATCGGCACAACCCGGCGCAGCGTGCGCTTCTCGCGTGTCCTCATCGATGGGGGCAGCAGCATCAACATCCTCTACCGCGACACCGCCCGCAAGCTGGGCATCCAGGAGGCCGAGTTGCGCCCCACCCCCACCGTCTTCCATGGCATCGTGCCAGGCCACTGCTGCCAGCCGATAGGCCGGATCACGCTGGAGGTGATGTTCGGGAAGCCGGATCACTTCCGCACTGAGAAGGTCGAGTTCGAGGTGGTGGACCTCGTCAGTCCCTACCACGCGCTCCTGGGCAGGCCGGCCCTGACCAAGTTCATGGCGGTGCCCCACTACGGGTACCTGAAGATGAAGCTGCCTGGCCCAAAAGGGGTCATCACCATAGCCGGCGACTACCGCCGCTCCATGGACTGCGCCACGCAGAGCTCCAAGATGGCCCAGACGCTGGTCATCGCCACCGAGAAGCAGCTCATCCACGACGCTGTCGCCTTGGCCAAGGCCGCGCAGTCGGACATGCCGGCTGTAGGCAACCCGGCTGGGACGACTCACTTCCAGCCGGCCAACAACACCAAGAAGATCCTGCTCGACCCGGCGCAGCCGGACAAGTACGTCACCATCGGTGCCGGCTTGAGCAGCAAATAGGAAGGCGAGCTCACCAGCTTCCTCCGTGAGAATCGGGACATCTTTGCATGGTCTCCAAGGGACATGCCGGGTGTGCCGAGGGAGTTGGCTGAGCACCACCTCCACGTCAGGCCCGAAGCCAAGCCGGTGAAGCAGCCCCTCAGGCGCTTCGCCGAAGAAAGAAGGAAGGCCATCGGTGAAGAAATCGCCCGGCTCCTAGTAGCCGGCTTCATCATGGAAGTGCTGCACCCGGACTGGTTGGCGAACCCGGTCCTGGTTTTGAAGAAGAACGGCTCCTGGCGCATGTGTATCGACTACACCAGCCTGAACAAGGCGTGCCCGAAGGACCCCTTCCCCCTGCCGCGCATAGATCAAGTCATAGACTCGACTGCCGGCTGTGAACTGTTGTCTTTTTTAGATGCCTATTCAGGCTACCACCAGATTCCTTTGAATCCGGCTGATCAAATAAAGACTTCGTTCATTACCCCGTATGGGGCTTACTGCTACACGACTATGCCATTCGGCTTGAAAAATGCAGGCGCCACCTACCAAAGGTGCATGCAAAAGTGTTTGCAGGATCAAATCGGCAGAAATGTTCACGCATATGTGGATGATGTCGTTGTAAAAACCAAGGAGATGCCTATCCTCCTTGATGACCTGAGAGAAACCTTCACCAATCTGCGAAGATTCTGGATGAAGCTCAACCCGGCCAAGTGCACGTTCGGCGTGCCAGCCGGCCAACTCCTGGGCTACCTTATCTCTCAGCGAGGAATCGAAGCCAACCCGGAGAAGATCAGTGCCATTGAGAAGATGGAGCTGCCGCAGTGCCTCAAGGACGTCCAGAAGTTCACCGGATGCCTGGCCTCCTTGAGCCGCTTCGTCGTCACCGGCCGGGGAGAAGGCACTGCCCCTGTACCAGCTGCTAAAGAAATCGGACAAATTCGTCTGGTCACCGCAGGCGGATGAAGCCTTCCGTGACTTGAAGCGCGTGCTCTCGACCGCGCCGATACTCGCATCGCCGGCTTCAATGGAGCCGATGCTGTTGTACATCGCTGCCACCAATCGTGTGGTTAGCGTCGTCCTGGTGGTGGAACGCAAAGAGGCCGGCAAGGAAGCCGGCAAGGAGCAGTCAGTGAAGCGCCCAGTCTACTACCTCAGAGAAGTGCTGTCCCAGTCAAAGCAAAACTACCCCCACTACCAGAAGGTCACCTACGGCGTATACATGGCGGCCAAGAAGCTCAAGCACTACTTCCAGGAGCACCCCATCAAGGTGGTGGCCACAGCGCCCTTGGCGGAAATCATTGGCAGCAAAGACGCCAATGGCCGGGTTGCCAAGTGGGCCCTGGAGCTAGCTGCCCACACCATCCTCTACGAGCCATGCACGGCCATCAAGTCGCAGATCCTCGCGGACTTCTTCGTCGACTGGGCCGAGATGCAATACCTGCTGCCTGTGCCTGACTCCACGCATTGGAAGCTGCACTTCGACGGCTCGAAGATGCGAAACGGCTTGGGAGCCGGCATCGTCGTCACCTCCCCCAAAGGAGATCGGCTGGACTACGTCCTGCAGATCCACTTCACCGCATCCAACAATGTGGCGGAGTACGAGGCGCTCATCCACGGGCTGAAGCTGGCCAAGGAGATAGGCGTGCGTCGCATTCTTTGCTTCGGCGACTCCGACTTGGTCATACAGCAAGCATCCGACGATTGGGACGCGAAGGACGCCAACATGGCCTCATACCGCTTCCACGTCCAGCAGCTGGCCGGCTTCTTCGATGGCTGCGAATTTCATCACGTGCCACGAGCAAACAACGAGGCGGCTGACGCGCTGTCCAAGATAGGCTCAACCCGGCAAGCAATTCCGCCGGGGGTTGCCTTGGCGCATCTACGAAAGCCGTCCATCATACCGTCACCGACTCGGATTCCATATTCGTGCCGGCTGACCCGGGGGCTTCTCAGCCGAACCCGGGGGCTTCATCGCCCAAGTCGGGGGCTTCTCAGCCAAACCCGCCGGCTCCACAGCCGAACCCGGGGGCTTCTCAATCCAACCCGGGGGCTTCTCAGCCAAACTCGGGGGCTTCTCGGCCAAACCCGCCGGCTTCACAGCCGAACCCGGCGACCATGCAGTCGAACCCGGAAGCTCCGAAGATGGAGGCCTTGATGGTCAGCGTATTTGAAATAAAATGCGTACCATCATGGGCACAAGAATTCCTCTCCTACCTCACCGATGGTGTGCTGCCAATGACAGGGTTCAAGCCAGGCAGATTGAGAGAAGGGCCAAGGCCTATACCATCATCAACCACGAGCTGTACAAACGCAGCGTAAGTGGGATGCTCCAGCGGTATGTCGAGCCGGCTGAAGGGATTGAACTCCTACGGGAAATCCATCAGGGAGAGTGCGGCCACCACGCCTCCTCCAGAGCCATAGTGGCCAAAGCCTTCCGGCACGGTTTTTACTGGCCGACTGCGCTCAGAGACGCAGAAGAACTGGTGAAGAAGTGCAATGGCTGCCAACGCTTTGCCAAGCAAAAGCACACGCCGGCTTCCGCCT
This sequence comes from Lolium perenne, assembly GCF_019359855.2. Taxonomy (NCBI): domain Eukaryota; kingdom Viridiplantae; phylum Streptophyta; class Magnoliopsida; order Poales; family Poaceae; genus Lolium; species Lolium perenne. The sequence goes on from NC_067250.2 coordinate 47,545,584, forward strand.
TGAAGTCCATCCCCATTACCTGGCCGTTTGCCGTATGGGGCTTGGATATGGTGGGCCCATTCAAAACAGCCCGAGCCGGCATGACTCACCTCTTGGTGATGATTGACAAATTCACTAAGTGGATTGAAGCCAAGCCAATCAAGAAGCTGGACGGCTCCACAGCCGTCACATTCCTCAAAGAGATCATCGTGAGATACGGCTACCCCCATAGCATCATCACCGACAACGGCAGCAACTTCGCCGAAGGCATCTTCAAACGCTATTGTGGGGAGATGGGGATCCGAATGGACCTATCGTCCGTGGTGCATCCGGAAACCAACGGCCAAGTGGAGAAGGCAAACGGCCTAATCCTAGCCGGCATCCGGCCCCGGCTGGTGGAGCCGCTTGAGCGGTCAGCCGGCTGCTGGATTGAAGAGCTGCCCCATGTACTGTGGAGCCTGCGCACAACGCCAAACCGCTCAGTGTCGGGGGGAAGACCCCGGGTAGGGCAATGGACATGGAGCAGCCGACTGGAGGTCGGCCGGCTCGCGGTAGGGCCGGCTGAGGAGCAGCCGGCTGGAGCCGTGGCCGGCTGACCCAGGAGTCGGCTGGCTCTAAGTCCTAGTTGGCATGGCCACGGCCCTCAACGCTGTGGCTGGGCCGGCTTCTACAAGCCATATCCAACTGGGGTTTACACCCTAGACCGACTCCCGGCTGACGAGTCTTGTACGAGAAGGAACTGGGTAGGTGGTCCGGGTTCAAAGGTCCACGCTGACCTCATCTCCCGAAAAGCACGGGGCACTGTGGAGCAACAGTGCCACGTGGCGGACAGGCCATCATGGCGCACGTCGGTCCGTACCGGCTACAGGGCATGATGGCGACAGGGACACTTCCTCGCCATACCGCTGACTGGCAGGCGGATGGGACGGGCCACTACGCCTCAACGGCTCCGTGACGTCAACGCCTCGGGAAGGAGCGGAAGCCGGAGCCGGCCAAGCCGGCCACTAGACTATAGGGACTTCTCTGTAAAATGCCAGCGCCTATATAAGCTGGGCGACCCCCCTCGTGCGGGGGACGATCGATCACTTCTCATTCACTCTAGCCTTAGCGCTGCCCTGGGAGAGAGACCTTCATCTACCTTAGCCTCTCAGGAGCAGCCGGACACAGCTCTAGGAGCACCATTGTACTGTCATATCATCATATACACTCATAGCAGGAGTAGAGGTGTTACCTCTATCGGAGGGCCTCGAACCTGGGTACGTCGCCGTGTCGCTTGTGCCCATACCCACTTCCGGATACCACCGTGAGACCATCTAGGAACCACCTTCGATTAGCCACCCTATGGCATATGCCGTGACGATACCACGACATTTGGCGCCCACCGTGGGGCCTTCAGCGTCCGCGGCCGGTGTCTTCATCCGGACGGGCCTCACCATCACCACCGGCGAGCGGGTCGCTTCAGGCTTGATCAGGAGATTCGGCTCCCTCGACTGCATCAGCGACAACGCTGGTTGCTTCGCCGACTGGCCATTCCCTGCCGGCGGCAACATCATCAGCTTCGGCGACTTCGACGTCTACATCACCACCGTCGCACCACCGCGCTACCCGCGCCAGATCCTGCGCTGCGCAAGCCCTCCTCCCGGAGCCGGCACCAGCCTCTCCACAGCCAGCCCCTGCGTCATGCACGAGGTCATCGCAACCGGCGACAAGTAGCCCACCAAGTCCACGCGCGTCCGTGGCCCGGACCTGGAACGTCACCTCACGGCCGGCGCGTCCGGCTCGGGCGCAAAGGCGCTGCCACCACCATCCCGGCTGGAGGAAGTTCGGGCAAAGCTGAGCACCCCGCTCACGCCTGGCGCTGACCCCACCACCATCGAGGCGGATTTGGAGGCGCACCGCCAGCTCCTCCTCAGGCAAACCGAAGAACTGGCTGCTGCAAAGCACCAGTGGGAAATCACCCAGCGCGAGTTCAACCGCGCCCACGGCCTCACTCCAGGCGGCGACGGTCCTAGCCGAGCCGGCCAGATCCGCCGCAGGGGCCGCGACCTTGGCGTCGAGATCGCCCGCGATGGCGCTCCCTCGCCGGCCCCATCAGCGGAGCAACCCGTCTACAACACCCCCGACAAGAACATGCTCGCGGCCGAAGCCGCCGCAGAAGAGCTGCACCGCCTTGAAGGCGAAGAGTTACGCCGCCAAACTGAGCGGGTGACTGAGCTGCTGAAGGCGGCCAACCGGCAGGCCCAAGACCCCAGGTACGCCCATGCCCCCAGAGCTTCTCACGCTCGTGGCGCTGCAGGCAACAACCGGGAAGGCGCCAAGGACACGGCCGAGTCCGCCTCCCCAGCTCCAAGCCGGCACCGTGACTCCCGGGCCACGCACACCAACTCGAGTCGGCCGAGCCACCCGCCGAGCGGCATCAGTGGCCGCAGCCGGCCACCTCCAAGCCGGCATCAGGAGCAAGACTCCGAGCCCCGCCGCCAACACCGACCTGCCCCAGAGGCAAGCGGCTACCGCCAGCCGGCCCATTCCCGGCTGGGCCCGCGCATCGAGCCAACCGACGCTTGGGACCGCCTTGACCGGCTGGTTCAATCCCGCATCGCGGAAGAAGAAGGGCCAGCCGGCCCAAAATGCTTCGGGCCGCGGATCCTCAACGAGCCCATGGTCGATGGCTTCCAGCTCCCGCGCGACACCCCCAAGTACGACGGCACCGCCAAGCCGGAGGACTGGCTGCTAGACTACTCCACCGCAGTCGGCATTGCCAAAGGCAACAAGCGCTGGGTTGTGCGCTACTCCCCCCTCATGCTGCTCGGCTCCGCCTGCACATGGCTCAACAACCTGCCAGCCGGCAGCATAAACGGCTGGCTGGACTTCGAAGCCGCCTTCATCAGCAACTTCACCGGCACCTACCGCCGGCCGGGTCGGCCCCAACAGCTGGAGATGTGCAAGCAGGGCCCGGACGAGATGGATCGCGCGTACCTGACGCGCTGGTGCGAAATGCGCAACTCCTGTGAGGGCGTGCACGAGATCCAAGCCATCAGCTTCTTCATGGGAGGCTGCCGGCCGAACACCATGTTGTGGCACAAGCTGCGCCGCAGCGAGCCCAAGTCGATGGCCGCCTTGATGGCCATTGCAGACAAGTACGCGCAGGCTGAGGAAGCCGGCAAGGCACCGGCTGAGATTTCGCCGGCCCCCGCCAGGCGGGACAACAACAACAAGCCGGCCGAGGGCGGCTCGCATGGCAGCCGGCGGGACAACTACCGCGGCAAGCGGCACAGCGACCAGCCGGACCGCCGGTACGGTTCCACCCAAGTGGCGGCCGTGTCAGACCATGCGGCGGCTGGCGGAAGCCGGCGCCACAAGCAAGACCGGCCCTGGAAGCCGAAGTACACCTTCGAGCAAATGCTCGACTCGCCGTGCAAGTACCACAGCGGCAAGAACCCCTCCAACCACACCACCCGCGACTTCCACTTCATGAAGCGGCTGACAAGCGGTGAACCTCTCCCGCCTCCACCCCCGACTCCACCAGCCGGCGGGCCGGGTGGCCAAGCCGGCGCAGAGAACGCCAACCTCGAGCACCACGAGGCTAACCAAGTGCACCATGGCGGCCGATACTTGGCCCAAGACGCCACCTACATCATCTTCACCTCCGAGCCCGAGGACAAGACGAGCCAGCAGAGCCGTTCCCTCGAGGTCAACGCGGTCATACCGCCGGTCCCCCAGTACCTAAACTGGTCAGAGCAGGCCATCACATTTGATCGCCGCGACACACCGGCTGTCCTGCCGAAGCCGGGCAGCTACGCCATGGTCCTCGACCCCACCATCGGCACAACCCGGCGCAGCGTGCGCTTCTCGCGCGTCCTCATCGATGGGGGCAGAAGCATCAACATCCTCTACCGCGACACCGCCCGCAAGCTGGGCATCCAGGAGGCCGAGTTGCGCCCCACCCCCACCGTTTTCCATGGCATCGTGCCAGGCCACTGCTGCCAGCCGATCGGCCGGATCACGCTGGAGGTGATGTTCGGAAAGCCGGATCACTTCCGCACCGAGAGAATCGAGTTCGAGGTGGTGGACCTCGTGAGCCCCTACCACGCACTCCTGGGCAGGCCGGCCCTGACCAAGTTCATGGCGGTGCCCCACTATGGGTACTTGAAGATGAAGCTACCTGGCCCAAAGGGGGTCATCACCGTAGCCGGCGACTACCGCCGCTCCATGGACTGCGCCACGCAGAGCTCCAAGATGGCCCAGACGCTGGTCATCGCCACCGAGAAGCAGCTAATCCACGATGCCGTCGCCCTGGCTAAGGCCGCGCAGGCGGACATGCCGGCTGTAGGCAACCCGGCTGGGACGACTCACTTCCAGCCGGCCGACAACACCAAGAAGATCCTGCTCGACCCGGCGCAGCCGGACAAGTACGTCACCATCGGTGCCGGCTTGAGCAGCAAATAGGAAAGCAAGCTCACCAGCTTCCTCCGTGAGAATCGGGACATCTTCGCATGGTCTCCAAGGGACATGCCGGGTGTGCCGAGGGAGTTGGCTGAGCACCACCTCCACGTCAGGCCTGAAGCCAAGCCGGTGAAACAGCCTCTCAGGCGCTTCGCCGAAGAACGAAGGAAGGCCATCGGTGAAGAAATTGCCCGGCTCCTAGCTGCCGGCTTCATCATGGAAGTACTGCACCCGGACTGGCTGGCGAACCCGGTCCTGGTTTTGAAGAAGAACGGCTCCTGGCGCATGTGTATCGACTACACCAGCCTCAACAAGGCGTGCCCGAAGGACCCCTTCCCCTTGCCGCGCATAGATCAAGTTATAGACTCGACTGCCGGCTGTGAACTGTTGTCTTTCTTAGATGCCTATTCAGGCTACCACCAGATTCCTTTGAATCCGGCTGATCAAATAAAGACTTCGTTCATTACCCCGTATGGGGCTTACTGCTACACGACTATGCCATTCGGCTTGAAAAACGCAGGCGCCACCTACCAAAGGTGCATGCAAAAGTGTTTGCAGGATCAAATCGGCAGAAATGTTCACGCATATGTGGATGATGTCGTTGTAAAAACCAAGGAGATGCCTACCCTCCTTGATGATCTGAGAGAAACCTTCACCAATCTGCGAAGATTCCGGATGAAGCTCAACCCGGCCAAGTGCACGTTCGGCGTGCCAGCCGGCCAACTCCTGGGCTACCTCGTCTCTCAGCGAGGAATCGAAGCCAACCCAGAGAAGATCAGTGCCATTGAGAAGATGGAGCTGCCGCAGTGCCTCAAGGACGTCCAGAAGTTCACCGGATGCCTGGCCTCCTTGAGCCGCTTCGTTAGCCGGCTGGGAGAGAGGGCACTGCCCCTATACCAGCTGCTGAAGAAATCGGACAAATTCGTCTGGTCACCGCAGGCGGTTGAAGCCTTCCGTGAATTGAAGCGCGTACTCTCGACCGCGCCCATCCTCGCATCACCGGCTTCAATGGAGCCGATGCTGTTATACATCGCTGCCACCAATCGTGTGGTTAGCGTCGTCCTGGTGGTGGAACGCAAGGAAGCCGGCAAGGAGCAGTCGGTGTCGGGGGGAAGACCCCGGGTAGGGAAATGGACGCGGAGCAGCCGGCTGGCCACTGGCCGGCTCGCGGCAAAGGCCGGCTGAGGAGCAGCCGGCTGGCGCCGTGGCCGGCTGGTCCGGAAGCCGGCTGGCTCTAGGTCCTAGTCGGCCTGGCTACGGTCGCCAATGCTGTAGCTGGGCCGGCTTCTACAAGCCATATCCGACTGGGGGTTTGTACCTCAGACCGACTCGAGGCTGGCGAGTCTTGCACTAGAAGGAACCGGGTTGGTGATCCGGGTTCCCAAAGTCCACGCTGACTTCATCTTCCGTAAAGCGCGGGGCACTGTGGAGCAATAGTGCCACGCGCCGGACAGGCCATCATGGTCCACGTCGATCCGTACTGGCTACAGTGGCTGATGGCGACAGGGACACCTCCTCTCCATACCGCTGACCTTGGCAGCCGGATGGGACAGGCCATGAGGCCTCAACGGCTCCTGACGTCATTGCCTCGGGAAGGAGCGGAAGCCGGAGCCGGCCAAGCCGGCCAGTAGACTATAGGGTCTTATATGTAAAGTGCCAGCGCCTATATAAGCTGGGCTACCCCCTCGTGCGGGGGAGGATCGATCATTCTCATTCACTTCCACCCCTAGCGCTGCCCTGAGAGAGAGACACTTGTCTTCCTTAGCCTCCCAGGAGCAGCCGGACACAGCTCAAGGAGCAACCTTGTATTGTGTGATCATCATATACACTCTAGCAGGAGTAGAGGTGTTACCTCCATTGGAGGGCCTCGAACCTGGGTACGTCGCCGTGTCGCTCGTCCCCATACCCGCATCCGGATACCGCCGTGAGATCTCCTAGGAACCACCTTCGTTAGCCACCCTATGGCATATGCCGTGACGATACCACGACATTTGGCGCCCACCGTGGGGCCTTCAGCATCCTCGGCCGGTGTCTTCATCCGGACGGGCCTCACCATCACCACCGGCGAGCGAGTCGCTTCAGGCTTGATCTGGAGATTCGGCTCCCTCGACTGCGTCAGCGACAACGCTGGCTGCTTCGCCGACCGGCCCTTCCCAGCCGGCGGCAGCGTCATCTCCTTCGGCGGCCACGACGTCTACGTCGCCACCGTCGCACCGCCGCGCTACCCGCGGCAGGTGCTGCACTGCGCAAGCCCTCCTCCGCGAGCCGGCAGCAGCGCTCCCGCCAGCCCCGCCGTCGTGCAAGTCATGATGGCTGGCGAGGAGCTCCCCACCAAGAACCCGCGCACCCGCGGCCCCAACCTGGAGCGCAACATCGACCCCAACGCCTCCGGCTCGGGCGCAAAGGCGCCACCACCACCGTCCCGGCTGGACGAAGTCCGGGCGAAACTGAGCACCCCGCTCACGCCTGGCGCCGACCCCACCACCATCGAGGCGGATTTGGAGGCGCACCGCCAGCTCCTCCTCAAGCAAACAGAAGAACTGGCTGCTGCTAAGCGCCAGATGGAGATCACCCAGCGCGAGTACAACCGCGCCCACGGCCTCACTCCAGGCGGCGACGGTCCCAGCCGAGCCGGCCAGATCCGCCGCAGGGGCCGCGACCTTGGCGCCGAGATCGCCCGCGACGGCGCTCCTTCGCCGACTCCGTCCGCGGAGCAACCCGTCTACAACACCCCCGACAAGAACATGCGCGCGGCACAAGCCGCCGCGGAAGAGCTGAACCGCCTTGAAGGCGATGAGTTACGCCGCCAGACCAAGCGGGTGACTGAGCTGCTCAACGCAGCCACCAGGCAGGCGGCCGACCCCAGGTATGTCAATGCCCCCAGAGCTTCTCACGCTCGTGGAGCTGCAGGCAACGACAGGGAAGGCGCCAGGGACTCGGCCGAGTCCGCCTCCCCAGCACCAAGCCGGCACCGTGACTCCCGGGCCACACACGCAAGCTCGAGCCGGCCGAGCCACCAGCCGAGCGGCAGCAGCCGCAGCCGGCCTCCTCCAAGCCGGAACCAGGAGCAAGACTCCGAGCCCCGCCGCCAGCACCGGCCGGCTCCAGAAGCAAGCGGCGCACGCCAGCCGGCACGCTCCCGGCTGGGCCCGCGCATCGAGCCAACCGACGCCCGAGAGCGCCTCGACCGGCTGGTCGAATCCCGCATTGCGGAAGAAGAAGCGCCAGCCGGCCCAAAGTGCTTCGGGCCGCGCATCATCAATGAGCCCATGATCGACGGCTTCCAGCTCCCGCGCGACACCCCCAAGTACGACGGCACTGCCAAGCCGGAGGACTGGCTGCTGGACTACTCCACCACAGTCGGCATTGCCAAAGGCAACAAGCGCTGGGCTGTGCGCTACTCCCCCCTCATGCTGCTCAGCTCCGCCCGCACATGGCTCAACAACTTGCCAGCCGGCAGCATAAACGGCTGGCTGGACTTTGAAGCGGCCTTCATTAGCAACTTCACCGGCACCTATCGCCGGCCGGGTCGCCCTCAGCAGCTTGAGATGTGCAAGCAGGGCCCAGACGAGACGGACCGCGCATACCTGACGCGCTGGTGCGAGATGCGCAACTCCTGCGAGGGTGTGCATGAGATCCAAGCCATCAGCTTCTTCATGGGAGGCTGCCGGCCCAACACCATGCTGTGGCACAAGCTACGCCGCAGCGACCCCCAGTCGATGGCCGCCTTGATGGCCATCGCCGACAAGTACGCGCTGGCTGAGGAAGCCGGCAAGCCTCCGGCTGAAATTTCGCCGGCCCCTGCCAGGCGGGACAACAACAAGCCGGCCGAGGGCGGTTCACATGGCAGCCGGCGGGACAATTACCGCGGAAGCGTCACAGCGACCAGCCGGACCGCCGGTACGGCTCCGCCCACGTAGCCGCCGTGGCAGACAACGCGGCAGGCGGCAGCCGCCGCCAGAAGCAAGACCGGCAGTGGAAGCCGAAGTACACCTTCGAGCAGATGCTCGACTCGCCGTGCAAGTACCACAGCGGCAAGAACCCCTCCAACCACACCACCCGCGACTGCCACTTCATGAAGCGGCTGACAAGCGGTGAACCTCTCCCGCCTCCACCCCCGCCTCCACCAGCCGGCGGGCCGGGTGGCCAAGCCGGCGCGGAGAACTCCAACCTCGAGCACCACGAGGCTAACCAAGTGCACCATGGCGGCCGATATCTGGCCGAAGATGCTACCTACATCATCTTCACCTCCGAGCCCGAGGACAATACGAGCCAGCAGAGCCGTTCCCTCGAGGTCAACGCGGTCATACCGCCGGTCCCCCAGTACCTAAACTGGTCAGAGCAGGCCATCACTTTTGATCGCCGCGACACACCGGCTATCCCGCCGAAGCCGGGCAGCTACGCCATGGTCCTCGACCCCACCATCGGCACAACCCGGCGTAGCGTGCGCTTCTCGCGCGTCCTCATCGACGGGGGCAGTAGCATCAACATCCTCTACCGCGACACCGCCCGCAAGCTGGGCATCCAGGAGGCCGAGTTGCGCCCCACCCCCACCGTCTTCCATGGCATCGTGCCAGGCCACTGCTGCCAGCCGATCGGCCGGATCATGCTGGAGGTGATGTTCGGGAAGCCGGACCACTTCCGCACCGAGAGAATCGAGTTCGAGGTGGTGGACCTCGTGAGTCCCTACCACGCGCTCCTGGGCAGGCCAGCCCTGACCAAGTTCATGGCAGTACCCCACTATGGGTACTTGAAGATGAAGCTACCTGGCCCGAAGGGGGTCATCACCGTAGCCGGCGACTACCGCCGCTCCATGGACTGCGCCACGCAGAGCTCCAAGATGGCCCAGACGCTGGTCATCGCCACCGAGAAGCAGCTCATCCACGACGCCGTCGCCCTCGCCAAGGCCGCGCAGACAGACATGCCGGCTGCAGGCAGCCCGGCTGGGACGACTCACTTCCAGCCGGCCGACAACACCAAGAAGATCCTGCTGGACCCGGCGCAGCCGGACAAGTACGTCACCATCGGTGCCGGCTTGAGCAGGAAATAGGAAAGCGAGCTCACCAGCTTCCTCCGTGAGAATCGGGACATCTTCGCATGGACTCCAAAAGACATGCCGGGTGTGCCGAGGGAGTTGGCTGAGCACCACCTCCACGTCCGGCCTGAAGCCAAGCCGGTGAAGCAGCCTCTAAGGCGCTTCGCCGAGGAAAGAAGGAAGGCCATCGGTGAAGAAATCGCCCGGCTGCTCGCAGCCGGCTTCATCATGGAAGTGCTGCACCCGGACTGGTTGGCGAACCCGGTCCTGGTTTTGAAGAAGAACGGCTCCTGGCGCATGTGTATCGACTACACCAGCCTGAACAAGGTGTGCCCGAAGGACCCCTTCCCCCTGCCGCGCATAGATCAAGTCATAGACTCGACTGCCGGCTGCGAACTGTTGTCTTTTCTAGATGCCTATTCAGGCTACCACCAGATTCCTTTGAATCCGGATGATCAAATAAAGACTTCGTTCATTACCCCGTACGGGGCTTATTGCTACACGACTATGCCGTTCGGCTTGAAAAATGCAGGCGCCACCTACCAAAGGTGCATGCAAAAATGCTTGCAGGATCAAATCGGCAGAAACGTTCACGCATATGTGGATGATGTCGTTGTAAAAACCAAGGAGACGACTACCCTCCTAGATGACCTGAGAGAAACCTTCACCAATCTGAGAAGATTTCGGATGAAGCTCAACCCGGCCAAGTGCACATTCGGCGTGCCGTCTGGCCAGCTCCTTGGCTACCTCGTCTCTCAGCGAGGGATCAAAGCCAACCCGGAGAAGATCAGTGCCCTGGAGAAGATGGAACTGCCGCAGTGCCTCAAGGACGTCCAGAAGTTCGCTGGCCGCCTGGCTTCCTTGAGCCGCTTCGTCAGCCGGCTGGGGGAGAAGGCACTGCCCCTGTATCAATTGATGAGGAAGGCGGACAAGTTCGTCTGGTCACCACAGGCGGATGAAGCCTTCCATGACTTGTAGCGCGTGCTCTCAACCGCGCCAATCCTTGCAACGCCGGCTTCAATAGAGCCGATGCTGTTGTACATCGCAGCCACCAATCGAGTGGTTAGCGTTGTCCTGGTGGTGGAGCGCAAAGAAGCCGGCAGGGAGCAGCTGGTCCAGCGCCCAGTCTACTACCTCAGCGAAGTGCTCTCCCAGTCGAAGCAAAACTACCCCCACTACCAGAAGGTCACCTACGGCGTATACATGGCGGCCAAAAAGCTCAAGCATTACTTCCAAGAGCACCCCATCAAGGTGGTTGCCACAGCGCCCTTGGCGGAAATCATTGGCAGCAAAGACGCCAACGGCCGAGTTGCCAAGTGGGCTCTAGAGCTAGCCGCCCACACCATCCTCTACGAGCCGCGCACAGCCATCAAGTCGCAGATCCTCGCGGCCTTCTTCGTCGACTGGGCCGAGATGCAGTACCTGCCGCCTGTGCCGGATTCCACACATTGGAAGATGCATTTTGACGGCTCGAAGATGCGCAACGGCTTGGGAGCCGGCATCGTCATCACCTCTCCCAAGGGAGACCGGCTGGACTACGTCCTGCAGATCCACTTCGCCGCATCCAACAATGTGGCGGAGTACGAAGCGCTCATTCATGGGCTAAAGCTGGCCAAGGAGATTGGCGTGCGTCGCATACTCTGCTTCGGCGACTCCGACTTGGTTATACAGCAAGCATCCGGCGACTGGGACGCGAAGGACGCCAACATGGCCTCGTACCACTTCCACGTCCAGCAGCTATCCGGCTTCTTCGACGGCTGCGAATTCCACCATGTGCCACGAGCAAACAACGAGGCGGCTGACGCCCTGTCCAAGATTGGCTCAACCCGGCAAGCCATTCCGCCGGGTATCGCCTTGGCGGTTCCCAAGAAGCCATCCATCATACCGTCACCGGACTCGGATTCAATATTCGTGCCGGCTGACCCGGGGGCTGCTCAGCCGAACCCGGGGGCTTCATCGCCAAACTCGGGGGCTAGCAAGCTGAACCCGCCGGCTAGCAAGCCGAACCCGGCGACCACGCAGTCGAATCCGGAAGCTCCCACGCAGGAGGCCCTGTTGGTCAGCGTATTCGAGATAAGATGCGTACCTTCATGGGCACAAGAATTCCTCTCCTACCTCACCGACGGTGTGCTGCCTGATGATAGAGTCCAGGCCAGGCAGATTGAGAGAAGGGCCAAGGCCTATACAATCATCAACCACCAGCTGTACAAACGCAGCGTATGTGGGGTGTTCCAGCGGTGCGTTGAGCCGGCTGAAGGGATTGAACTCCTACGGGAAATCCACCATGGAGAGTGCGGACATCACGCCTCGTCCAGAGCCATAGTGGCCAAAGCTTTCCGACACGGTTTTTACTGGCCGACCGCGCTCAGAGACGCAGAAGAACTGGTGAAGAAGTGCAATGGCTGCCAACGCTTTGCCAAGCAAAAGCACACGCCGGCTTCCGCCTTGGAAACCATCCCCATCACATGGCCGTTTGCCATATGGGGCTTGGATATGGTGGGCCCGTTCAGAACAGCGCGAGGCGGCATGACTCATCTCTTGGTGATGATTGACAAATTCACTAAGTGGATCGAAGCCAAGCCAATAAAGAAGCTGGACGGCTCCACAGCCGTCACATTCCTCAAGGAAATAATCGTAAGATACGGCTACCCCCACAGCATCATCACCGACAACGGCAGCAACTTCGCCGAAGGCATTTTCAAATGCTACTGTGGGGAGATGGGGATCCGAATGGACCTATCGTCCGTGGCGCACCCGGAGTCAAACGGCCAAGTGGAGAAAGCAAACGGCTTGATCCTAGCCGGCATCCGGCCCCGGCTGGTGGAGCCGCTTGAGCGCTCAGCCGACTGCTGGATTGAAGAGCTGCCCAGCGTGCTGTGGAGCCTGCGCACAACGCCAAACCGCTCAGTCGGCTTCACACCCTTCTTCCTCGTATATGGGGCCGAAGCCATCCTACCAACTGACATCGAGCATGACGCACCAAGGATCAAGCTATACACAGAAGCTGAAGCCAAAGAAGCTCGCGAAGATGGAGTCGACCTGGTTGAAGAGGTCCGGCTGATGGCCGAATCCAGGTCCGCCATATATCAGCAAAGCCTTAGACGCTATCACAGCCGGAAGGTCCAGTCCTTAGCATTCCGAGAAGGAGACCTAGTGCTCCGGCTGATCCAACGGACAGCCGGACAGCATAAACTGTCATCCCCATGGGAGGGTCCCTTCATTGTGAGCAAGGCAGTAGGCAATGATTCCTACTATCTCATAGATGCCCAAGAGGCTAAGAAAAACAAGGCAAACAAAACTGATGAGGAGACTAAACGTCCCTGGAATGTCAGGTTGCTTCGACCATTTTATACTTGAGAGCAGGAATGTATGTATCCCTTGCATCCCTTTTTTAAGCTATAAAAAAGCATGCGCCAAGAGCGCCGTTTCCGACAAGTTTTTCGCATACTCTACTTTGTTTCGCCAATTGGCTTAAACCCTCTCACGCGGCCGGCTCAGTAACGTGATCCGGTTTCCGACAGCCGGCTTCCGATCCAGCGACAGACCGCAACCCGGCTGTCCGGCTGGCGGGAGTAAGGTCTAGGAAGCCGGCACGCGAAAGACGTCTAAGGGAAAGAGTAAAAGCGAGTTGACTTGCAACTTTTCATAAAAGTGCCAAATTGCCGAATTCGGCTCGTTCGACTGAAATACTGTCGGCCTCACCCAGCGGCCCGCTCTTGATCCGGCGACGGATCGCAAGTCGGACGTACGACCGGCAAGAGCAAAGCCAAAGAGTGGGGCGGATGGGAAAAAGCGAACAAGTCGAAAGAAAGCAAGTCGGCACACAAGTGATTAACAAACACATTAAAGTGTGACATAATAAAAGAGATGATAATATCCATACATGTGCACCCGGCATCCCGGGGATTTAATAAATTGTCTTGGCAAAAGCAACAATTGAGAGACAGGTAAATTAAGGACCAGCCGGAGGGGCATCAGCGGGGCCGGCTGCCGGGTCGTCCCCAGGCGCGTCTTCCGCCTCCTCGTCTTGCATCTCCTCATCCTCGTCGTCAGACGGCGGGCTCGGGTCCGCAACAAAGAGGCTCTTGTCGACGAAGTCGGCGATGGCGCTGGCTCGGGCAAGATGGGCAGCCTTGTATTCGGCCGGGAGCTTGCCCTCCACGTCGGCTCGCCGGTACTCGAGCTGCCCAAGGTCCACCTCGTTGTACCAGGAGAGGACAAAGGACAGCGCCATGTCGGCTCCAGCGCGCGTGGCCGACTCCTTCCAGTCGAGGAAGCGATCCGGCGCCCGCTCCATCAAGGAGATGAGGTCGGAGATATCTTGCGGCACGGCCTTCGCGGGCCACAGCATCGGAACCAGTTCCTCAGCCGCCTTCCGGAGCTCCCAGCCAAGCTTGGTGATGGGCTCGACGCGGGCAGCCATGGATGCCATATAGTCCTCCATGGTGAAGTACTCCGAGCTGCCCTCGCCAGTCGCCCGCCTCCTAGTCTCACGCGCAACGCCAACGGCTGCTAATGCCGCATCCTGCGTTTCCGGGAAGGCCGCTGCAAGAAAAAGCACGTCAGAAATCATCAAAGCCGAAATAAGCTGAAAAATGCAAATTTTCGAAGTCCTAAAGTAGGCCAGGCGGCAGCCGGCAAGAGCCGACTGCCCCCGGTCCGAAGATGGAAATTCCGAAGGATAAAAGGAAAAGCCTGGCGGCAGCCGGCAAGAACCGACTGCCCCCAGCCCGAAGATGGAGATAGCGAAAAAATCAGAGTTTCTGCCGCCGGCTGCCAACACAGGCCGGCAGCCGACAGCCGAAAGCCGGCAAAGGGAAAGAGAGAAAGAAGAAATGCACTCACCCAACAAGCCGCGGTCGAGCGCGCCAATCTCGCCCACCCAGCGTTTGGCAGTGGCCGACAGCTCCGTGGTCTTGGTGGTGACCTCCTCCTGAAGCGCAAGCCGCTGCTTCTCCACCTCGGTCAGCCGCCGGCTCAGATCCTCCATCTTCTCCTTCTCAGCCGTCCTGAGGAGGGCAAGCTCATTGAGGTGGTTTGCCTCAAGCCGGCGCAGCCGCGCCAGCTCCCCATCAGCTACCTTGAGCTTGGCGGCAGCAGATCGGCCCGCCTCCTCGCTCTCGGCGCACTGAGCACGAGCAGCCCGAAGATCCGCCTCCAGCTGCGGGACCTTGGCGGCTTCAGCTACAAGGCAGCCAGAAAGAAGCGTCAGCTAACCAAGACTAAAGAAAGAAGACATCAAGTCGGAAGGAAAAAGATCTTACCCTTGACGGCCTCCAGCTCGCGAGCCAAGTCGGCCCGGTCCAGCTTGGCCTTGTGGTAGTGGGTCACGGCACGGTTGTACAAGCCAGTGCGCCGCTCCGCCACAGCCTAAGGAGAAAGAAAATCAATCAACTAGGCGAAACCCGAGCCGGCTTCGAGCAGCCGGCCCATGCCTCGGAGGGCTACCAGGATGATAACCAAATTGAAAAACAGACGAAGCGCTTACCTTGCTGGCTTCCTCCACCTTGGCGACGTTGGTCGCGGCCTCGGCAGCCCTGGCCTTGAGGTTGGCCTGCAAGCTGGAGAAGAACATCTCCACCGATGCTTGGCCTGGGTTCCCCTCCCGGCTGGTCACCTCGTAGGAGTCGGCGCGGAGCCACGCCTGCTCCATAGTGCCAGCCGAGGCGAGGCTGGAGTCGGAGGCGGACGGCACGTGCAGCAGCCGGGCGCCCTTGGCCACATGCAGGCTCCCCATCGGCGCCGACGGGGCCTCCGTCCTCACCAGCGCGCGCGAGTCGGCGTCCTCCATGCTTGTCGGCTCATCCCTTGCCGGCTCCTGCCTGGCCGGCTCATCCCTCGTTGGCTCCGGCGGCGGCGGCGCTCCGGGCGAAGCAGTTGGCCCAGTCGGCGCAGCCGTCTCCAACACCTGAGGCTCCCCCTCCGGGCTCTCCTCCAACACCACCACGCTCGGCCCGGTTCCGGCCCCGGTCGGGGCTCCGGCTCCGGTCAAAGGCGGCATGCCCCAGCCGGCCCCAGTGCCTTGGTCCAGAAGACGAGCACGGCGCGGGAACATGTCGTCCAGCGTCGGCTGGCGCGTCGGCTCGGCCCGCGTGCCGCGGCCAGGCGCTGAGGCCAGCGGCACGACGAGAGAAGGCGCCCCTGCAGGAGGCGGAGTACCCACAGGCGGCGGCGGCGTAGGCGCGCGCGATGGAGGCTGCGACGTCGACTCCCTCCTCTGTCGCGGAAGCGGCGACACGACACGCGGGGCTTGCCGGGAGCCGCCGCCCTGAGCAAACTTGATGGGGGCCCTAGTTGAACAAATAAGAAAAAGATAAGCATAAAGAGTAAGGAAAGAAAAGGAATCAAACAAGAGAAAAAGAGAACTCACCCGGCCTGCTCCAGAACCTTCTTCGGCTGCTGCCGGCGAAGCTTCTTCGCCTTCGCCTCCAAGGCGGCGGTGGAGCGGAGGTCGCCGACCCGTTTCTTCCCCTTGGGCGCCGAAGTCTCCGTGGTGCTTGGCGGCCTCGCGCGCAGAGGCACGGCAGAGATTGGCCCCGTGGCGGACGTCGCCGGCTCCTCGTCCTCCTGCTGCTCCGGTGAAGGGGGCGGATTGTGCTCCCCCTGGCCGCCTAGATCAGGCGCCTACAGCAGGTCGTCGTCGCCGGCCTGGTCGCCGGCTTGGCCCGCCGGATCGGCGTGATCCAGCGTCCACCTCCTTGTCGCCAGATCGCGCTCCTCAGCCGAACCCGGGGGCTCATCAGTCCAACCCGGGGGCTTCTCAGCCGAACCCGCCGGCTCCACAGCTGAACCCGGCGACCACGCAGTCGAATCCGGAAGCTCCGAAGATGGAGGCCTTGATGGTTAGCGTGTTTGAAATAAGATGCGTACCATCATGGGCACAAGAATTCCTCTCCTACCTCACCGATGGTGTGCTGCCCCATGACAGGGTCCAAGCCAGGCAGATTGAGAGAAGGGCCAAGGCCTATACAATCATCAACCACGAGCTGTACAAACGCAGCGTAAGTGGGGTGCTCCAGCGGTGCGTCGAGCCGGCTGAAGGGATTGAACTCCTACGGGAAATCCACCAGGGAGAGTGCGGCCATCACGCCTCCTCCAGAGCCATAGTGGCCAAAGCCTTCCGGCACGGTTTTTACTGGCCGACTGCGCTCAGAAACGCAGAAGAACTGGTGAAGAAGTGCAACGGCTGCCAACGCTTTGCCAAGCAGAATCACACGCCGGCTTCCGCCTTAAAGACCATCCCCATTACCTGGCCGTTTGCCGTATGGGGCTTGGATATGGTGGGCCCATTCAAGACAGCCCGAGGCGGCATGACACATCTCTTGGTGATGATTGATAAATTCACTAAGTGGATCGAGGCCAAGCCAATCAAGAAGCTGGACGGCTCCACAGCCGTCACATTCCTCAAGGAAATAATCGTGAGATACGGCTACCCCCATAGCATCATCACCGACAACGGCAGCAACTTCGCCGAAGGCATTTTCAAACGCTATTGCGGGGAGATGGGGATCCGAATGGACCTATCGTCCGTGGCGCATCCGGAGTCAAACGGCCAAGTGGAAAAGGCAAACGGCCTGATCCTAGCCGGCATCCGGCCCCGGCTGGTGGAGCCGCTTGAGCGCTCAGCCGGCTGCTGGATTGAAGAGCTGCCCAGCGTGCTGTGGAGCTTGCGCACAACACCAAACCGCTCAGTCGGCTTCACACCCTTCTTCCTCGTATACGGGGCCGAAGCCGTCCTACCAACTGACATCGAGCACGACGCGCCAAGGATCAAGCTATACACAGAAGCTGAAGCCAAAGAAGCTCGTGAAGATGGAGTCGACCTGGTTGAAGAGGTCCGGCTGATGGCTGAATCCAGGTCCGCCGTATACCAGCAAAGCCTCTGTCGCTATCACAGCCGGAAGGTCAAGTCCTTAGCATTCCGAGAAGGAGACCTAGTGCTCCGGCTGATCCAACGGACAGCCGGACAGCATAAACTGTCATCCCCATGGGAGGGTCCCTTCATCGTGAGCAAGGCGGTAGGCAATGATTCCTACTATCTCATAGATGCCCAAGAGGCTAAGAAAAACAAGGCGAACAAAACTGACGAGGAGACTAAACGTCCCTGGAATATCAGGTTGCTTCGACCATTTTACACTTGAGAGCAGGAATGTATGTATCCCTTGTACCCCCTTTTGTAAGCTATGAAAAAGCAAGCGCTAAGAGCGCCGATTTCGACAAGTTTTTCGCGTACTCTATTGTTTTCGCCAATTGGCTAACACCCTCTCGCGCGGCCGGCTCAGTAACGTGATCCGGTTTCCGACAGCCGGCTTCCGACCAGCTACAGACCGCAACCCGGCTGTCCGGCTGGCGGGAGTAAGTGCCTAGGGAGCCGGCACGCGAAAGACGGCTAAAGGAAAGAGTGAAGGTGAATTGATTCTCGCACAACTTTTCATAAGTGTCGGATTGCTGAAGTCGGCTCGTTCGACTGAAGTACTATCGGCCTCACCCAGCGGCCCGCTCTTGATCCGGCGACGGACCACAAGTCGGACGTACGATCGGCAAGGGCAAAGCCAAAGAGTGGGGCGGATGGGAAAAAGCGAACAAGTTGAAAGAAAGCAAGCCGGCACACAAATAATTAACAAACACATTAAAGTGTGCCATAACGAAAGGATAATAATATTGTCTTACGTATGCACCCAGCATCCCGGGGATTTAACGAATTTGTCTTGTCAAGAGCAACATGTTTAAACAGATACATTTAAGCACCGGCTGGATCAGAACCAGCCGGGGGAGCGTCAGCGTTGCCGGCTGCCGGGTCCGCCTCAGGCGCCTCCGCATCGTCCTCCACCTCCTCCTCCTCGTCGTCAGAAAGCGGGTTCGGATCCTCGATGAAGATACGCTTGTCGACGAAGTCGGCGATGGCGCAGGCGCGGGCAAGCCGGGCGGTTTTGTTCTCCGCCGAGAGACCTTCCTCCACATCAGCCCTCCGGCACTCCAGCTGGTCAAGATTGACCTCGTCGTACCAAGAGAGCACGAAGGAGAGGGCCATATCGGCTCCGGCACGTGCTGCCGACTCCTTCCAGTCGAGGAAGCGGTCGGGAGCCGTCTCCAGCCACTTGATGAGATTGGAGAGGTCTTGCGGCAGCGTCTCCGTCGGCCTCAACAGCCGGATCAGCTCCTCCGCCGCCTTCCGGAGCTCCCAGCCGAGCTTGGTGATTGGCTCTACGCGGGCGGCCATGGACGCCAGATAGTCATCCATGGTGAAGAAAGCGGAGCTCTGCTCCCCAGTAGCCTGCCGGCGCGCCTCCCGCGCCTTGCCAACCGCCGTCAATGCCGCCTCCTGCGCCTCAGGGAAGGCCGCTGCAAAGAAGAAACATGTCAAAGATCTGTCGAAGGCCGGAAAATGCAAATTTTCGAAGTCCTAAAAAGTAAGCCTGGCGGCAGCCGGCAAGGACCGACTGCCCCCAGCCTGAAAATGGAGATTTCGAAGTAAAAGTAAGCCTGGCGGCAGCCGGCAAGGACCGACTGCCCCCAGCCTAAAAATGGAGATTTCGAAGTAAAAGCAAGACTGGCGGCAGCCGGCAAGGACCGACTGCCCCCAGCCTGAAGATGGAGATGTCGAAAGAAATCAGTTTTTGCCGCCGGCTGCCAACCTAAGCCGGCAGCCGACGGCCGAAAGCCGGCAAAGGGAAAGGAGAGAGAAATAAGACTCACCCGCCAAGCCGCGGTCGAGCGCGCTAATCTCATCCACCCACCGCTTGGCGGTGGCCGACAGCTCCTTGGACTTGGAGTTCACCTCTTCGCGAAGGGCAAGCCACTGCCGTTCCACCTCCTCCAGCCGCTTGCTCAAGCCCTCCAGCTTTTCCTCCCCATCCTTCTTGAGGGCGGCCAGCTCCTTGAGGTGATTGGCCTCAAGCTTGCGCAGCCGTGTCAGCTCCCCATCAGCCACCTTCAGCTTGGCAGCAGCAGCTCGGCCCGCCTCCTCACTGTCGGCGCATTGGGCGCGGGCGGCCCAAAGGTCCGACTCCAGCTGTGGGACCCGGGCAGCCTCGGCTGCAAATCGACAAGAAAAGTCGTTAGCCATATGAAATCAAAGAAAAAGAAGCTAAGCCAAAGGAAGAAAACCTTACCCTTGGCAGCCTCCAGCTCGCGAGCCAAGCCGGCTCGCTCAATCTTGGCCTTGTGGTAGCTGGTCACCACTTTGTTGTACAAGACAGTGCGTCGCTCCGCAACCACCTGAAAGAAACAATCAGATGTTAGACGAAACCCGGACCGGCTCCAAGCAGCCGGCCCATGCCTCGGAGGGCTACCAGGATAACAACAAAATTGCAAAAGATAAGATGAGAAGCCACCTACCTTGTCAGCATCCTCCAGCGTTGCTAGCTGGGCAAGGGCCTCGGCGGCCTTGTTCTTAAGGCTGGCCCGGTAGCTGGAGAAGAGCATCTTCATGGGCGCCGCGCCAGGCTGCCCCTCCCGGCTGATCACCTCGCAGGAATCCGCCTGGTGCCACGCCTTCTCCATGGTGCCAGCCGAGCCAAGGCTGGAGTCGGAGGCGGACGGCACGTGCAGCAGCCGGGCCCCCTTGGCCACATGGAGGCCCTCAGACGGGTCCGAGGGGCCCTTCCTCCTCACCAACGCGTGGGAGTCGGCGTCCTTCGGGCGTGCTGACTCCTCCCTTGCCGGCTCCTTCCCGGCCGGCTACTCCCTCGACAGCTCCGAAGTCAGAGGCGGCACAGTCGAAGCAGTCGGACCGGTGGGGACTACCCTCTCCGGCGTCGGGTGCGTTCCCTCCGGCGGCGCAGCCCCGCCGGCTCCAGCATCAGGCGGCGCAGCCCCGCTGGCCCCAGCTCCAGCTTCAGGCGGCGCAGCCCCGCTGGCCCCAGCTCCTGTATCAGGCGACGCAGCCCCGCCGGCTCCAGCCCCGGTCGCTGGCGGCGCACCCCTGCCGGCCCCGGCCGCAGGCCCCAACAGAGGAGCGCGGCGCGGAAACATCTCATCCAACATGGGCCGGTGGACCGGCTCACCCTGGGTGCCACGACTGGGCACCGCAGAAGGCGCAGCTGAAGACGTGCCTGCAGGCGGCACGATCACGACGGGCGGCGCGCGCATCGACGACTGCGGGGTCGACTCCCTCCTCTGCCGCAAGAGCATTGGCTCAACACGGGGAGGCGGCCGAGAGCCGCCGCCCTGGGTAAACTTGATGGCAGCCCTAGTTGAACAAACAAGAAAAGATAAATACAAAGAGAGAGGAAAGAAAAGGAATCAAACAATGAAGAAAAAGGACTCACCCGGCTGCCTCTGGAACCTTCTTGGGCCCCACCCGGTGCTGCTTCTTGGCCCTAGCTTCCAGCTTGGCCGTGGACCCGCCGCCGGCTCGCTTCCTCCCCTGGGGTGCAGAAGCCGCCAAGGCGCCGGGCGGCCTCGAGCGCAGGGGCACCGCAGGGATAGGTCCTGTACCAGACTCCGACGGCTCCTCCGGCTCCGGCTCGTGCTCCGGTGAAGGCAGTGGGTTGTGCTCCCCCTGGCCGCCTTGGTCTGGCACCACCGGCAGATCGTCATCGCCGGCTTGGTCGCCAGCCTGGTCAGCCGGATCAATATGATCCGGGGTCCAGATGTTCTGCGCCAGATCGCCGTCCTCAATACCTTGGCGGTTGAAAAGCTGAAGACAAAACAAAGTAAATATCAAGTCTGCCACGCAGCCGCAAGCCGGAAGTCGGCCAAAACACTAAACTTACCAATTCGGGCGGCGATGCACGGTCGTAAGGCGGCAGCCCCCAATCCCAGTTCTCCGGCATGTTCGCCTTGGTGATGTTGTTCACCCGGTGGGCAACCTGGGCCTTGGTGAGCGCCAGCTTCGACGTCCGGGTTGGATCAAGCCGGCCGGACATGTGCCCGATCTTGTGGACCCGCCTCTGGAGTGGCAGCACCCGGTGCTCGATGTAGGTGCAGAGGAGATCCTCGGCGCTCAGCCGGCCCCCCGTGACGCACTCTCCCAAGATGTCCATCAGAAGGTTCACCTCCGCATCCGGGTCCGCTGACTTGGGGTTGTGGCCCCAGTTGAGCCGGCCGACTGGCGGAGCCGGGTTGTATTCCGGCAGGTTGAGCCGGTCGAAGGCGGGATTCTCGTTCCGCACATAGAAAAACGACATTTGCCAGTTCTTCACAGAATCCACAGTCGGGATCCGCGGGAAAGACGTACCCGTGCGAGGATATATGGAGGCGGCACCGCAGGTCCTCAGATGGCCTTCGGTCGTCTGCGCCTTGATGTAGAAGAGCCGGCTCCAGAACTCCACATCCGGCCACAAGCCGGCGTAGCCTTCCATGAAAGCCACGT
Source organism: Lolium perenne (assembly GCF_019359855.2). Lineage (NCBI taxonomy): Eukaryota > Viridiplantae > Streptophyta > Magnoliopsida > Poales > Poaceae > Lolium > Lolium perenne. The sequence goes on from NC_067250.2 coordinate 47,567,357, forward strand.
AGCAGCTGAGGAGGATGAAGGCGTTGGCCGGCAGGTGGTGAGGCTGCAGGCCGAAGAAGTCGAGGAAGCAACGGAAGAAGTTTGAAGCCGGCAGGCCCAACCCACGGTCAAGGTGTGCTCCGAAGACCACACGCTCGCCGGGTTCCGGCCTGGGCTCCATCTCCTCGCCGGGTGGCCTCGTAATCACCCCCGCCGGAATGCGGCGGAGGCGCACGAACCGCTGGATGTCGTCCTCCCGCATGTAGGAGCCCCTCCAAGAGCCGCTTGGTTGAGCCATCGATGAAGAGGAGGAAGAAGAAGACCGCGAGAGGCGAAACGGTGAGGAAGAACCGCTCCTCGCCGGAGGAGAGCGCGGTGGAGAGGAGCGTGCCGTCGACACGCGCGGTCCCGTGGCGCTGGATTGGCGGAGCGGCGGCGCCGGCTCGGCGGAGGAACGTCGGGGCGGCTGCCCGCCGGAGTTCGCCAGGGTAACAGCGGAGTAGCCGCGCCGGAACGATGAAAAGCTCGAACGAGAGAAAGAATGAAGTGGGAGCGCGAGGAAGAAGAAGGGCGCCTCGGTACTGCTCCGGGGGCATTTATAGCCGCCTGACGCGCCAGTTGCGCGGCCGCATGGCGATCGTGGGCCACGATCGGGATTCACTGCGGCCTTAACTACCCCCACGACGGCAGCGATTACTGGAAACGGACGCGCCACTTCCTCCACGACCGCACCGGATCCGGCGGAAACACCGATGTGACTATACGTAACGGCAAACAGGAGCCAGCCGTCAGAGCGGTCAAGTCGGGCGCAGGGCCCGAGGCGGCGGAAACACCGGCACACCCAAGCCGGAGCCGGACATTAAAGTCCATTCGGCCCCAAACTCTCTCAGCAAGGCGGAGGCATCATCAACACTTATGAGAAAGCGAAAGTTGCAGAAGCAAAAATAGCGTTCGGCTGGAGGCAGCCGGACAAAGCAAGCCGGATACGGGCGCAGCCGGCTGAATGAAAATTCTGAGTCGGCCCCTTCAAGTGCTGCTAAAACATAAGGGATTTAAAGCCAGGAAAACCTGCCGAGGTCCCTCTAAACGCAGGACCTTGCCAGCTTCGGGGGCTAGTGTCGGGGGGAAGACCCCGGGTAGGGCAATGGACATGGAGCAGCCGACTGGAGGTCGGCCGGCTCGCGGTAGGGCCGGCTGAGGAGCAGCCGGCTGGAGCCGTGGCCGGCTGACCCAGGAGTCGGCTGGCTCTAAGTCCTAGTCGGCCTGGCCACGGCCCTCAACGCTGTGGCTGGGCCGGCTTCTACAAGCCATATCCGACTGGGGTTTACACCCTAGACCGACTCCCGGCTGACGAGTCTTGTACGAGAAGGAACTGGGTAGGTGGTCCGGGTTCAAAGGTCCACGCTAACCTCATCTCCCGAAAAGCACGGGGCACTGTGGAGCAACAGTGCCACGCGGCGGACATGCCATCATGGCGCACGTCGGTCCGTACCGGCTACAGGGCATGATGGCGACAGGGACACTTCCTCGCCATACCGCTGACTGGCAGGCGGATGGGACGTGCCACTACGCCTCAACGGCTCCGTGACGTCAACGCCTCGGGAAGGAGCGGAAGCCGGAGCCGGCCAAGCCGGCCACTAGACTATAGGGACTTCTCTGTAAAATGCCAGCGCCTATATAAGCTGGGCGACCCCCCTCGTGCGGGGGACGATCGATCACTTCTCATTCACTCTAGCCTTAGCGCTGCCCTGGGAGAGAGACCTTCGTCTACCTTAGCCTCTCAGGAGCAGCCGGACACAGCTCTAGGAGCACCATTGTACTGTCATATCATCATATACACTCATAGCAGGAGTAGAGGTGTTACCTCTATCGGAGGGCCTCGAACCTGGGTACGTCGCCGTGTCGCTCGTGCCCATACCCGCTTCCGGATACCACCGTGAGACCATCTAGGAACCACCTTCGATTAGCCACCCTATGGCATATGCCGTGACGATACCACGACACTCAGTCGGCTTCACACCCTTCTTCCTCGTATACGGGGCCGAAGCCGTCCTGCCGACTGACATCGAGCACAATGCGCCAAGGATCAAGCTATACACAGAAGCTGAAGCCAAAGAAGCTCGTGAAGATGGAGTCAACCTGGTCGAAGAAGTCCGGCTAATGGTCGAGTCCAGGTCTACCATATATCAGCAGAGCCTCCGCCGCTATCACAGCCGGAAGGTCCAGTCCTTAGCATTCCGAGAAGGAGACCTAGTGCTCCGGCTGATCCAACGGACAGCCGGACAGCATAAACTGTCATCCCCATCGTGAGCAAGGCAGTAGGCAATGATTCCTACTATCTCATAGATGCCCAAGAGGCTAAGAAAAACAAGGCGAACAAAACTGACGAGGAGACTAAACGTCCCTGGAATGTCAGGTTGCTTCGACCATTTTACACTTGAGAGCAGGAATGTATGTATCCCTTGTACTCCCTTTTGTAAGCTATGAAAAAGCAAGCGCTGAGAGTTCCGATTTCGACAAGTTTTTCGCGTACTCTATTGTTTTCGCTGATTGGCTAGCACCCTCTCACGCGGCCGGCTTAGTAACGTGATCCGGTTTCCGACAGCCGGCTTCCGACCAGCTACAGACCGCAACCCGGCTGTCCGGCTGGCGGGAGTAAGTGCCTAGGGAGCCGGCACGCGAAAGACGGTTAAGGGAAAGAGTGAAAGCGAATTGATTCTTGCACAACTCTTCATAAAAGTGCCGGATTGCCGAACTCGGCTCGTTCGACTGAAATACTGTCGGCCTCACCCAGCGGCACGCTCTCGATCCGGCGACGGACCGCAAGTCGGACGTACGATCGGCAATGGCAAAGCCAAAGAGTGGGGCGGATGGGAAAAAGCGAACAAGTCGAAAGAAAGTAAGCCGGCACACAAATGATTAACAAACACATTAAAGTGTGCCCTAATAAAAGGATAATAATATTGTCTTACATATGCACCCGGCATCCCGGGGATTTAACGAATTGTCTTGGCAAAAGCAACATCTTAAACAGATACATTTAAGCACCGGCTGGATCAGGACCAGCCGGGGGAGCATCATCGGAGCCGGCTGCCGGGTCCGCCTCAGGCATGTCCGCATCATCTTCCGCCTCCTCCTCCTCGTCGTCAGACGGCGGGTTCGGATCCTCAATGAAGATGCGCTTGTCAACGAAGTCGGCGATGGCGCAGGCGCGGGCAAGCCGGGCGGTCTTGTTCTCCGCCGGAAGGTTTTCCTCCACGTCGGCCCGCCGACACTCCAGCTGATCGAGGTTGACCTCGTCATACCAGGAAAGCACAAAGGAGAGGCCATATCGGCTCCGGCAGGCGCAGCAGACTCCTTCCAGTCGAGGAAGCGATCAGGCGCCGTCTCCAGCCACTTGATGAGGTTGGAGAGATCCTGCGGCAACGTCTCCGTCGGCCACAACAGCCGGATCAGCTCTTCCGCCGCCTTCCGGAGCTCCCAGCCAAGCTTGGTGATTGGCTCCACGCGGGCGGCCATGGACGCCAGATAGTCGTCCATGGAGAAGCAGGCCGAGCTCTGCTCCCCAGCAGCCTGCCGGCACGCCTCCCGCGCCTTGCCGGCCGCCGCTAATGCCGCCTCCTGCGCCTCAGGGAAGGCCGCTGCAAAGAAGAAGCATGTCAGAAGTCTATCGAAGGCAGAAAAATGCAAATTTTTAAAGTAAGCCTGGCGGCAGCCGACAAGAACCGACTGCCCCCAGCCTGAAGATGGAGATTTCGAAGTCCTAAAGTAAGCCTGGCGGCAGCCGGCAAGAACCGACTGCCCCCAGCCTGAAGATGGAGATTCCGAAGCTCTAAAGTAAGCCTGGCGGCAGCCGGCAAGAACCGACTGCCCCCAGCCTGAAGATGGAGATTTCGAAGCTCTAAAGTAAGCCTGGCGGCAGCCGGCAAGAACCGACTGCCCCCAGCCTGAAGATGGAGATATCGAAAAGATCAGTTTCTGCCGCCGGCTGCCAACCTAAGCCGGCAGCCGAGAGCCGAAAGCCGGCAAAGGGGAAGGAAAGAGAAAAATACAAAGACTCACCCGCCAAGCCGCGGTCGAGCGCGCTAATTTCATTCACCCACCGCTTGGCGGTGGCCGATAGCTCTTCGGACTTAGCGGTCACCTCTTGACGAAGTGCAAGCCGCTGCCGATCCACCTCCTCCAGCCGCTTGGACAGGCCCTCCACCTTCTCCTCCTCAGCCTTTTTGAGGGCGGCGAGCTCCTTGAGGTGGTTATCCTCAAGCCGGCGCAGGCACGTCAGCTCCCCCTCGGTCACCTTCAGCTTGGCGGCAGCAGCCCAGCCCGCTTCCTCGCTTTCGGCGCATTGGGCGCGGCGGCCCGAAGATCCGCCTCTAGTTGCGGGACCCGGGCAGCTCCAGCTGCAAGACGACAAGAAAAGTCATTAGCCGAGTGAAATCGAAGAAAAAGAAGTCAAGTCAAAAGGAAGAAAACCCTACCCTTGGCAGCCTCCAGCTCACGAGCCAAGCCGGCCCGCTCAATCTTGGCCTTGTGGTAGCTGGTCACGACCTGGTTGTACAAGACGGTGCGTCGCTCCGCAACCACCTGTGAGAAATAGTCAGATGTCTAGGCGAAACCCGGACCGGCTCCGAGCAGCCGGCCCATGCCTCGGAGGGCTACCAGGATAACAACAAAATTGCAAAAACGAGATAAGACACCTACCTTGTCAGCATCCTCCAACGTCGCCAGGTGGGCGAGGGTCTCAGCGGCCCTATTCTTAAGGTTGGCGCGGAAGCCGGAGAAGAACATCTTCATGGGCGCCACACCAGGATGCCCCTCCCGGCTGGTCACCTCGCAGGCATCCGCCTGATGCCACGCCGTCTCCATGGTGCCAGCCGAACCAAGGCTGGAGTCGGAGGCGGACGGCACGTTCAACAGCCGGGCGCCCTTGGCCACGTGGAGGCCTTCAGGCGGCTCCGACGGACCCTTCGTCCTCACCAACGCCCGGGAGCCGGCGTCCCTCGAGCGCGCCGGCTCATCCCTCGCCGGCTCCTTCCCGGCCGGCTCCTCCCTCGACGGCTCCGAAGTCGGAGGCTGCACGGTCGAAGCAGTCGGACCGGTGGGGGCCGCCATCTCCGGCGCCTGTTGCGCCCCCTCTGGGCTATCCTGCAACACCACGACGCTGGGTGCGGCGCCGCCGGCTCCAGTCGCAGGCGGCGCAGCCCCGCCGGCTCCAGCTCCGGTCCCAGGCGGCGCACCCTTGCCGGCCCCGGCCGCAGGTCCCAACAGTGGAGCGCGGCGCGGAAACAACTCATCCAGAGTAGGCCGGCGAGCCGACTCACCCTGGGCACCGCGGCCAGGCGCTGCAGAAGGTACAACTGAAGAAGACGCCCCCGCAGAAGGAGGCGTGGTCGCAGGCGGCACGACGACGACGGGCGGCGCGCGCGCAAGCGTCGAAGGCTGCGGTGTCGACTCCCTCCTTTGCCGCGGGAGCGTTGGCACAACGCGGGGAGCCGACCGAGAGCCGCCGCCCTGGGTGAATATGATGGCAGCCCTAGTCGAACAAACAAGAGAAGATAAATAAGAAGAAAGGAAAGAAAAGGAATCAAACAACGAAGAAAAGGGACTCACCCGGCCGCCTCGGGCACCTTCTTGGGAGCCAGCCGGCGCTGCTTCTTGGCCTTAGCCTCCAACGCGGCCGTGGACCCGCCGCCGGCTCGCTTCTTCCCCTTGGGCGCAGAAGTCGCCGAGGCGGCAGGCGGCCTCATGCGCAGGGGCACCGCAGGGATCGGTCCCGTGGCGGACGTCGCCGGCTCCTCCTCCTCCTGTTGATCTGGCGAGGGCGGCGGGTTGTGCTCCCCCTGGCCGCCCTGGTCGGGCACCTCCGGCAACTCGTCGTCGCCGGCTTGGTCGCCGGCCTAGTCAGCCGGATCAACATGATCCGGCGCCCAGACCTTCTGCTCCAGGTCGCCGTCCTCGAGGCCCTGGCGGAGTAAATAACAAAGTCGGCCACACAGCCGCAAGCCGGAAGTCGGCCAAAGCACAAAAACTTACCAGCTCAGGCGGCGACGCCCGGTCGTGAGGCATCAGCCCCCAGTCCCAGTTCTCCGACATGTTGGCCTTGGTGACGTTGTTCACCCGGCGGGCGACCTGGGCCTTGGTGAGCTCGATCTTGGACGTCCGGGTTGGATCAAGCCGGCCAGACATGTGCCCAATTTTGTGGACACGCATCTGGAGCGGCAGCACCCGGCGCTCGGTGTAGGTGCAGAGGAGGTCCTCGGCGCTCAGCCGGCCCTCTGAGACACTGGCCCCCAGGAAATCCCACAGAAGGTTTACCTCTGCGTCTGGGTCCGTTGTCCTGGCGTTGTGGCCCCAGTTGAGCCGGCCGACCGGCGGCGCCGGGTTGTACTCCGACAAGTTAAGCCGGTCGAAGGCCGGGTTGTTGTTCCGCACATAGAAAAAGGACATTTGCCAATTCTTCACCGAATCCACCGTCGGGATCCTCGGAAATGGCGTGCCCGTGCGGGAATATATCGAGGCGGCGCCGCAGGTCCGCAGGTGGCCGTCAGTCGTCTGCACCTTGATGTAAAAGAGCCGGCTCCAAAACTCGACGTCCGGCCACAAGCCGGCGTAGCCTTCCATTAAGGCCATGTAGCAACTGAGGAGGATGCAGGCGTTGGCCGGCAGATGATGAGGCTGCAGACCAAAGAAGTCCAAGAACCGGCGGAAGAAGTGCGAAGCCGGCAGACCCAACCCTCGATCGAAGTGCGCCCCGAAGACCACACGCTCGCCGGGGTTCGGCATGGGCTCGATCTCCTCGCCGGGCACCCTCGTGATCACCTCCGCGGGAATCCGGCGGAGGCGCACAAGACGCGCGATGTCGTCCTCGCGCATGTAGGAACCCCTCCAAGAACCGCTTGGTTGGGCCATCGACGAGGAAGAAGAGGAGGAAGACCTAGAAAGACGAAATGGCGAGGAAGAACCACGAGACGGCGGCGATGGCGGCGGCGGAGAGCGTACCGTTGACACGCGCGGCCCCGTGGCGCCGGATTGGCGGAGTGGCGGCGGCGGCTCGGCGGAGGAACGTCGGGGCGGCTGCCCGCCGGAGTTCGCCAGGGAAACGGTGGAGAAACTACGCCGGAGCAGCGAAGAGCTCGAGCGAAGAGGAGGAGCGAAGCGGGAGCGCGAGGAGCAAGAAAGGGGCAAGTGGCCGCCTCGATGCCTCCCCCGCGGCATTTATAGCCCCTTACGCGGGCGGTTGGCCTCCAAGTGGCAAACGTGGGCCACGTCCCCGGATTTACTGCGCCATAACTTCTCCCACGACCGCAACGGTTACTGAAAACGGCCACACCACGTCCCCCACGACCGTACCGGATCCGGAGGCGACATTGATGTGACCAGACGAAGCGGCCGCAGCAACCGGCCGTCAGACCAGTCAAGTCGGGCGCAGGGCCCGAGGCGGCGGAGGCTCCGGCGCGTGATGCGTGTAGTTGACACGTCCGTTGGGAACCCCAAGAGGAAGGTGTGATGCGCACAGTAGCAAGTTTCCCTCAGTAAGAAACCAAGGTTTAATCGAACCAGTAGGAGTCAAGAAGCACGTTGAAGGTTGATGGCGGAGGAGTGTAGTGCGGCGCAACACCAGGGATTCCGGCGCCAACGTGGAACCTGCACAACACAATCACAGAACTTTGCCCCAACGTAACAGCGAGGTTGTCAATCTCACCGGCTTGCTGTAAACAAAGGATTAGATGTATAGTGTGGATGATGATGTTTGTTTGCGAAGAACAGTAAAGAACAATTGCAGTAGATTGTATTTCAGATGTAAGGAATAGGACCGGGGTCCACAGTTCACTAGTGGTGTCTCTCCCATAAGATAGCAGATGTTGGGTGAACAAATTACAGTTGGGCAATTGACAAATAAAGAAGGCATAACAATGCACATACATATATCATGATGAGTACTATGAGATTTAATCAGGGCATTACGACAAAGTACATAGACCGCCATCCAGCATGCATCTATGCCTAAAAAGTCCACCTTCAGGTTATCATCCGAACCCCTTCCAGTATTAAGTTGCAAACAACAGACAATTGCATTAAGTATGGTGCGTAATGTAATCAATAACTACATCCTCGGACATAGCATCAATGTTTTATCCCTAGTGGCAACAACACATCCACAACCTTAGAACTTTCTGTCACTGTCCCAGATTTAATGGAGGCATGAACCCACTATCGAGCATAAATACTCCCTCTTGGAGTCACAAGTATCAACTTGGCCAGAGCCTCTACTAGCAACGGAGAGCATGCAAGAACATAAATAACATATATGATAGATTGATAATCAACTTGACATAGTATTCAATATTCATCGGATCCCAACAAACACAACATGAAGGATTACAAATAGACGATCTTGATCATGATAGGCAGCTCACAAGATCGAACATGATAGCACAATGAGGAGAAGACGACCATCTAGCTACTACTATGGACCCATAGTCCAGGGGTGAATTACTCACACATCGATCCGGAGGCGATCATGGCGATGAAGAGACCTCCGGGAGATGATTCCCCTCTCCGGCAGGGTGCCGGAGGCGATCTCCTGAATCCCCCGAGATGGGATTGGCGGCGGCGGCGTCTCTGGAAGGTTTTCCGTATCGTGGCTCTCGGTACTGGGGGTTTCGCGATGGAGGCTTTAAGTAGGCGGAAGGGCAGGTCAGGGGGCCACACGAGGGCCCCACACGCCAGGGCCGCGCGGCCAGCACCTGGGCCGCGCCGCCCTGTTGTGGCGGCGCCTCGTGGCCCCACTTCATCTCTCCCTCAGACTTCTGGAAGCTTCGTGCAAAAATAGGCCCCTGGGCGTTGATTTCGTCCAATTCCGAGAATATTTCCTTACTAGTATTTCTGAAACCAAAAACAGCGTAAAACAAAGAATCGGCTCTTCGGCATCTCGTCAATAGGTTAGTGCCAGAAAATGCATAAATATGACATATAATGTGTATAAAACATGTGAGTATCATCATAAAAGTAGCATGGAACATAAGAAATTATAGATACGTTTGGGACGTATCAAGCATCCCCAAGCTTAGTTCCTACTCGCCCTCGAGTAGGTAAACGATAACAAAGATTATTTCTGAAGTGACATGCTATCATAATCTTGATCAATACTATTGTAAAACACATGAGATGAATGCAGCGATTCGAAGCAATGATGAAGATAATGAGTAAACAAATGAATCATATAGCAAAGACTTTTCATGAATAGTACTTTCAAGACAAGCATCAATAAGACTTGCATAACAGTTAACTCATAAAGCAATAAATTCTTAGTAAAGGAGTTGAAGCAACACAAAGGAAGATATAAGTTTCAGCGGTTGCTTTCAACTTCAACATGTATATCTCATGGATAATTGTCAACACAAAGTAATATAACAAGTGCAATAGGTAAACATGTAAGAATCAATGCACACAGTTGATACAAGTGTTTGCTTCTAAGATAGAAAGAATAGGTAAACTGACTCAACAATAAAGTAAAAGATAGGCCCTTCGCAGAGGGAAGCATGGATTACTATTTTTTGTGCTAGAGCTTTTCATTTTGAAAACAAGAAACAATTTTGTCAACGGTAGTAATAAAGCATATGTGTTATGTATAAGACATCTTATAAGTTGCAAGCCTCATGCATAGTATACTAATAGTGCTCGCACCTTGTCCTAATTAGCTTGGATTAACACGGATTATCATTGCATGACATATGTTTCAACCAAGTGTCACAAAGGGGTACCTCTATGCCGCCTGTACAAAGGTCTAAGGAGAAAGCTCGCATTGGATTTCTCGCTTTTGATTATTCTCAACTTAGACATCCATACCGGGACATCATAGACAACAGATAATGGACTCCTCTTTTAATGCTTAAGCATTTAAAAACAGATAATATTCTCATAAGAGATTGAGGATTAGCTGTCCACACTGAAACTTCCACCATGAATCATGGCTTTAGTTAGCGGCCCAATGTTCTTCTCTAACAGTATGCATACTCAAACCATTTGATTGTGAAAACCGCCCTTACTTCAGACAAGACGAACATGCATAGCAACTCACATGATATTCAACAAAGGTAAAAGAGTTGATGGCGTCCCCAGAAAACATGGTTACCACTCAACAAGCAACTTACTAAGAAATAAGACACATAAGTACATATTCTTCACCATGATAGTTTTTAAGCTATTTTGTCCCATGAGCTATATATTGTAAAGGTAAAGAATAGAAATTTTAAAGGTTGCACTCAAGTAATGTACTTTGGAATGGCGGAGAAATACGATGTGGTAGGTAGGTATGCTGGACACAAATGGCATAGTATTTGGCTCAAGGATTTGGATGCACGAGAAGAATTCCTCTCAATACAAGGCTAGGCTAGCAAGGTTGTTTGAAGCAAACTCAAGTATGAAATGGTGCAGCAAGACTCACATATAAACATATTGTAAGCATTATAAGACTTTACATCGTCTCCTTGTTGTTCAAACACCTCAACCAGAAAATATCTAGACTTAGAGAGACCAATCATGCAAACCAAATTTTAACATGCTCTATGTAGTTATTCATTAATGGGTACAAGGTACATGATGCAAGAGCTTAAACAAGATCTATATGAGCACAACAATTGCCAATTATCACATTATTCAAGACATTAACCCATTTACCACATGCGGCATTTTCCGTTTCCAACCATATATCAATGAATGAAATAGTTCAAATTTCGCAATGAACATTAAAGATAAAGCTAAGAACATATGTGTTCATACGAAACAGCGGAGCGTGTCTCTCTCCCACACAAAGAATGCTAGGATCCGATTTATTCAAACAAAAACAAAAACAAAAACGAAAACAAACAGACGCTCCAAGTAAAGCACATAAGATGTGACTGAATAAAAATATAGTTTCACTAGAGGAACCTGATAATGTTGTCGATGAAGAAGGGGATGCCTTGGGCATCCCCAAGCTTAGACGCTTGGGTCTTCTTAAAATATGCAGGGATGAACCACGGGGGCATCCCCAAGCTTTGACTTTTCACTCTTCTTGATCATATTGTATCATCCTCCTCTCTTGACCCTTGAAAACTTCCTCCACACCAAACTCGAAACAAACTCATTAGAGGGTCAGTGCATAATTCATATATTCAGAGGTGACATAATCATTCTTAATACTTCTGGACATTGCACAAAGCTACTGAAAGTTAATGGAACAAAGAAATCCATCAAACATAGCAAAACAGGCAATGCGAAATAAAATGCAGAATTTGTCAAAACAGAACAGTCCGTAAAGACGAATTTTAAAGTGGCACCAGACTTGCTCAGATGAAAATGCCCAAATTGAATGAAAGTTGCGTACATATCTGGGGATCACGCACGTAAATTTGCAGATTTTTCTGAGTTACCTACAGAGAATTCTGCCCAGATTAGTGACAGCAAGAAATGTGTTTCTGCGCAGTAATCCAAATCTAGTATTGACTTTGCTATCAAAGACTTTACTTGGCACAACAATGCAATAAAATAAAGATAAGGAGAGGTTGCTACAGTAATAAACAACTTCCAAGACTCAAATATAAAACAAAGTGCAGAAGTAAAAACATGGGTTGTCTCCCATAAGCGCTTTTCTTTACGCCTTTCAGCTAGGCGCAGAAAGTGTGTATCAAGTATTATCAAGAGAAGAAGCATCGACATCATAATTTGTTCTAATAATAGAATCATAAGGTAACTTCATTCTATTTCTAGGGAAGTGTTCCATACCTTTCTTGAGAGGAAATTGATATTTAATATTACCTTCCTTCATATCAATGATAGCACCAACAGTTCGAAGAAAAGGTCTTCCCAATATAATGGGACAACATGCATTGCATTCAATATCCAAGACAACAAAATCAACGGGGACAAGGTTATTGTTAACCATAATACGAACATTATCAATCCTCCCCAAAGGTTTCTTCATAGCATTATCAGCAAGATTAACATCCAAATAACAATTTTTCAATGGTGGCAAGTCAAGCATATCATAGATTTTCTTAGGCATAACAGAAATACTTGCACCAAGATCACATAAAGCATTACAATCAAAATCATTGGCCCTCATCTTAATGATAGGCTCCCAACCATCTTCTAACTTCCTAGGAATAGAAGTTTCAAGTTTTAGTTTATCTTCTCTAGCTTTTATGAGAGCATTTGTAATATGTTTTGTAAAGGCCAAGTTTATAGCACTAGTGACGTGGGCATTACCCTTCGGGTAACCAATGTTGCTCTACCCTACACGGTCCAACTGGAGGCCCATGAAGGTACCCGATGGCAAGATGGGCCACTAGGACGGTGCGACGGAAGATTACTTGGAGTACAAGACATGGAGGAAGCCAAACAAGGAAAGATTAGAGATAGATCTGCTGTAAACCAACTCGTACTCAGATAGACCTCTCGAGACCTGGCCACCTATATAAAGGCCAGGAGAGGGGCTATCGAGGGACACAATCAATCTTAGCAATCTTAGCCAACAGAAGTTTAGAACTAGGTTACCCTAGCAATTAGCTATCTCGACGAGATCTCAGCCGAACTATTCGGCACCCCATTGTAACCTGTTTTCATCATAATCAAGAACAGACAGGCAGGACATAAGGGTTTTACCTCATCGAGGGCCCCGAACCTGGGTAAATCGCTCTCCCCGCTTGTCTGTGTACCGATGTCTCGTGTCAGCTTGCAGGATTCCATCAACCCTAAGCCCCTATCGGAGGGCATTCCCGAGGAGCACCCTCGACAATTGGCGCCGTCTGTGGGAAACCTATCGGCACAAGGCAGGGCATCGGCAGATCCGATCATGACATCGGTGGCTTCGCCGATAGCTCTATCAGCAACTTCATCAACACCATCATCGCCAATCCTGGGAAGCCCGATTCGGTTCGGCTCTTACGAGTTTACCCCACACAGCGATTCCTCCCGCTCGAACTTTTCAGATCTACAAGGAAACATGGAGATGACCTTCGGCAGCGTCCACTACAACGTCAACGCAGAGGGAATCCTTCGATTGCTGGAATCCCCCACTTCCAGATCGACGGGTTCAGACGCGTCATCGTCACTCGATCTGTCGGCTGGTCTGACGGAATCGATGTGCTCACCCGTGCCCTCGACTCCCCGCTCGGTGTCCTCCATGTCGGTAGGGTCGGATGATTCCTCATCTTCGAAACTAACTTCGTACTACTGCCTGAACTGCGACACCAGGCATGGGCTGGGATCAAGCGACACGCCATTCGTCTGCAACACCCAGTATTCATCAGGAGAGGACAGTATCGGCAGCACCATCCAGGGAACCACCCGAAGAACGGCACACCATCAGGTTTATGTCGCCAATAACACGGGAAACACAAGGCGCAGAGGAGACGAGGACCATACCCCCCGTTCCAGTAGAAGGGCGAGTTTTGAAAACAGCGCCAGCAACCGCGACAGCGATTACACCATCGCGGATGAAGAGTGGGCAGCAGCAAGGGCAGCAGTACTCAACAACACGCCGCCCCCTGCAGGAACTTCGGTTGGAACTCTCAATGCTTATCGCTCCATACTGGAGAAAAACCGGGAACACCTGTCGAAAGAGCAAGCCACCCTCGAGAGACGCCTATCTGCGGCGGACCGATCCAGCGAACGGCGAAGGGGCTCACAAGGGAGTGCCTCCCGAAACACTCAGGGAACAGGCAAGCACCGGTCGAGACTATCCAGGCTTTCAGAAGATGACGCCAGGGAAATAACGTCGAATCTGACCAAATCCTTTATGACTATGGATAGCGCCGGCATGCCACGACCGAAAACCGTTGCAGGAGCAACAGCCAACCTCGCCGCATACCTCATCAACCAACGCCCTGAAGGGTCCATGGCTCAAGCTCATCGAGGTGCCCTGGAGAGTCTCGCAATACTGGGGAACAACCTAATCTCGCCAAAGGAAAAGACCACCGTCCAAGGCAGTGGGTCGAAACATCATGCGAGAGATGCTCGAGACGAAATCACCCAGAGCAAGATCGACAAAGCAAGGCGACGACGCGCCACTAGGAAGGACGACGACAGCAATTCTTCGGATGAAGACCAGGAGTACGACGGCGAGCTCAGGGGAGCCGACTGTCTAAGTTACAAGATCCGCGAAACAATGCCGCCCAAAAAATTTAAGCCTACCCCTACCGATGCTGCCAAGTACGATGGGCAACAGGAACCAAGATCCTGGATAGACGATTACTTGCAGACTGTGATCCTGCACAAAGGAAACCAGATAGCGGCAATGCAGTGCTTACAGCTTTACTTGAAAGATTCAGCACGGGCCTGGCTAAGGGGGCTGCCGAAAGGTTCTGTCAAGTCATGGGACGACCTAGTAGACGCCTTCGTTGCCAACTTCCAAGCAACATACAAAAGGCCCGTCGGGATCGAAGAGCTATGGAATTGCCGGCAGAAACAGAAGGAGTCGATGCGTTCATACATCGGGAGATTCACAAAGCTCCTGAACGCTGCCGAAGACGTATCTGTCGACAGAGCAATCGACGCTTTCAGCGACGGCGTTCAGCGGGAAAGTTACATAGAAGAGCTCGGGCGCAAAAGGCCAAAAACCATAACCAAGCTAATGGAAATCGCCAACAGCTGGGCTGATGGTGAGGACAACGTACGAAGGCCACGGCAGCGTAGTGATGACGAAGACGATGACCAGCCGAAGCACGACTCGGGTGGCCGAACGGATCGTCACAAGAGAAGGAAAAACCGCAACTACGACGATAACAATCTGGTAGCCGCAGGGTATTCCGATCGGCAGGACGATCGAGACGAGAGGCACGATGGTAACCGGAACAACTCTGGGAACCGTGGTAATTATAAACCACGACAGCAGAGGACTCCCGAACTACCTTACGCTGAACAGGTTAACGCCCCTTGTTACCTGCATTCGTATGTTGATTCCAAGGACGGCAAAACGAAGTCAAGTCACCTGCTCAGGGACTGCCGGCAGTTCCTTGACATGCACAAACTCATCCAGCAGTCAGGCCAGCAACAACTACCACCACCACCCCCACCTCCACCGCAGCATCAAGTCCAGCAGGCTCAACCCCATCAACCCAACGAGGAGTTTCCACCGCCACGTGGGCAGATGAGCATGATCCACAGGACAGGCGTTTCGAAAAGGGAGATGAAGAAGCTCACCCGAGAAATCAACTTGGCAGAAAGCATCATGGCAAACATCCCTGAGTACGTCGACTGGTCTTCTCAGAACATTACGTTCAGTCGAGCAGATCACCCGATGACCATACCAAAACCAGGACACGCCGCCTTGGTAGTCGAAGCACAAATTGGGGGGTTCAAGATGAGCAAAGTCTTCATAGATGGTGGAAGCGGACTAAACCTGATATTCGTCGACACAATCAGAAGCATGGGGATCACCATGAGTATGCTGGAAGAGACAGACACCTGCTTCCACGGGATCCTTCCAACTGCACCGGGCTACTCTCTTGGCAAAGTCTACCTGAATGTTATCTTCGGTAGAGCCGACAATTTCAGGAAGGAAAAAATCGAGTTTGAAGTGGTGAACTGGGAGTCACAGTATCACGCTATACTCGGGAGACCAGCGTATGCCAAGTTCATGGCTGTGCCACATTATGCATACCTCAAGCTGAAAATGCCTGGGAACAATGGGACAAACATCACAGTCTATGGAAGTTTTTCACGCTCAGACAATTGTGATCGCGACTTTCAGAGGATTGCTGCAAAGTTCGGGCCACAGCGAGAAATCATTGACCCTCCGCCGAAGCTGTCTTTACGAGAGATCAAGGAAGAAAAAGATGGCAGGGAAACCAAGAAGAAGCCGGCCGCTCTTGCCCTCAAAGCTTCGGCAGCAGAAGCTTCGGCAGCAGAAGCCTCGGCAGCAAAGGGTTCGGCAGTTGATGGCACAGAAGGCTTAGGAGATAGCAAGACGATGGCAACCACCGCTCAAACCCCTGATGAAACCAGCAACGCTGCAGAAACCACTAACGCGGTGAAGAATCCAGAAGAAGAGAAGAACCCCTTCCTTGCCTAAGCAGTTTACTAGCCTTATTTTCTTTTTCCTTTATTATAAACAGGGCCTTCTCCTTTTCGCCCTCTAGCATCGTGCTTACCTTATTAATAAGAACTTAAGCTTCGATTTTTTGTTAAGCATTGCAGTAACTACCAAACTACTAAAGCCCCATCACTATGTAAAAATAGTACGAGGCAGAAGATCGTGCTCCAAAAAGCCTCTACGAGTGCTAAAACGACGTTGACCTTTCCCTCTGCTATAGATGCCTCTACGAGTGCCGTAAATAGCAAGAGTTTGGAAATACACATAAACAACAACCCACGTTCGATATTTCACTTATGGAAATATCAAAGAACAACGGGCTCATCGGCAGAATCACTACACCCGAAATATTCGGGAGTGCCTGTCGAAATTTAAAACGGTTGAAAGCAAAGTTGCGCATACAACAGGTTTAGCAAGACCTGCAACACGAGCTGATCACTCACATGATTTGCTAACCAACCAATATACATACATTTAAACGAGCAACTAAGATTCGTTCAAAACTTGCCAACGGCAATAACATGGTAAAAGTACATATGCATGTATCTACCGAATAAGAAGGCATCATTACACAATCCAAACACTTGGATAAAGTAGCCAAATTCTCTATTTACAAAACGGACATTAAATCCCTGAAATCACCCTTGCGGAGTTCCTCTTTCTTCAGGTACCCTTGAGTCTTCCTCGAGTCTGTCGACAACTATGTTGGCAGGCAACAATACCTTCGGGTACAGCGCCTCCAAGTCTCCAATAGCATTGGCAATCGACAGCAAACCTGCCGAAGGATAACGGGCAAGAACAAGGGCAAGTGTAAACCTGGCCCCTGCAAAAACTTGCGCGCGTACCAACTCTCGGACCTTCTTGGCGTTACCAAATTCAGACATCAAAGCAAGGAGAGTTGGGGGAACTGCGTTCAAAGGGAACATTGTCTTTCAAACCATCCTCATAGCCTTGTAGCACTTGTCAAAAAAGTGATGGACCTGCTGAACCCGATCTTCAAATTGCGCGACAGCCGAAGCCTTCGAGTGCTCCCGCCAGAAAATCTCTTCGGATGAGGATAGCTGGGTCAATCCATTCACACGTTCGTGAATCCGCTTGTTCTCCTCTGCACGATTCAGAGCTATGACTGGCACAGAAGTAAACAAAGGATCAGATAAGATTCCATCAATCAAAGGGCGCAGAGATCAAAGGACTCACAGTTCAAGCTCTCGGTAGCCTTATGTAGCTCAGTAAGAGCATACCGCTCTACGTCGGCTGCAATCTCGCTCTTCTTGTTGACAATCGCAGCCAAGGCGTAAGTGCTGCGCAGGTCCTTCTCCATTTGCGTGATCCGATCCTTCATTCGTTGGACCCGATCACCTTCGGGAAGAACGCCCGAAGAGTCATCAACAAACGAGGGCACCGGGAAAACCTGCAGGCAACAGCGTCAAAAGGTTGATAGTTATGGACAAATCAAGCGTCCAACGTAACTCCCATCGGGAGAGGTACAAGAAATTCCTATCAGGAGAAGTGCCAATGAAGATATTATGACAAAAGTGTGTCGGCAACATTGCCAGCACAGTGTTCATTACAAACTTAAGTTCTCACAACAGAATAATGTTTCATGCTAGCTCAAGGATAAAATTGTTACAACAATTAAGGAGCCTGAGTCTGAGTCGACAGACTGGGGCCAGTCGATGCCTTTCCCGGCGAAACTAAATCAAGGAGCTGGCGAGCACAAGTACGGGCGGATGCTGTAAAGGCGCTTAAGTTAACAAGTCGCCCATCTTTCTCTTTCGGCAGCTCCTTAGTCATTTCTTCGATGTCAGCCTTAAAGCCGTAACCCATCATAAGTTGGAAGGCAAGGAGGGCACCATAGGTACGTGAGGTGCGCTTGAATACCTCGATGACCTCCTTGGTGTCGACTGCGAAGGCGTCAATCAGCTGCCCCAGAGTTTTCTCCTGCTTGGCCTTGGGGAATATCATCGAATGCATCCGCGTCAGAGCACCCTTTCCCTTGTCAAGCAGCTCCCGGGTAAGCTGGTGGGTGGCGAGAACCATTGACACACCATTTGCCGGGGAGTTGCCTGGAACTTTGTCCAAGGCAGTAGCAGGGATGCTGGCGGCTTCTGCAAAGAAATTAAAGGAAATCGTTGACGAAGAAACAGATCCATAAAAAGTGGTGAATCTACAAGAGATGTAGGAACTTACCAAGCAGGGCCAAGGCAGATTGACGGAGGAGTTCATCCTTTTCTGCCGCCCGAGCTTCCTCCTCCTTCAGCCTCTCCTTCAGCTTGTTCAGCTCTTCTTTCAGGGAGTCGACCTCCTGGCGAGCTATGGCAGCCTTTTTGATGGCGCCATCCAACTTTGAAGAGGAAGACTTAGCCTCCTCCTGCAGCTGAATTTTGTCCGCCTCCAGAGAGGTGAATTGAGAGGCGAAGGCCTCTAAAGAGGATATCACACCTCGTAGATCCTTGAAGAAAGGGAATGTTTTACAAATATCATTAGGCAAAGGCACGTTCCAAAAGATTCTTGTTAGATTCGACAAAGACTTACAGAAGGAGGAGCTGTGGCAGCAGCAGGAGCATCTTTCCCTTTGGAAAGGGAGGAGGCAGTCGATGCTTGCGCCGTGGGAGCCGCTTTAGGAGCCGAAGCTTCGGAAGCTGCGGCGGCCGGCGAGACAGCATCAGACCTGGCCCTCTTAGGAGGAGGCTCAATGAAAGCATCGTCACTACAAGAAAGGTTTGATCGACCAAGTTATGAGAAAAATGTGAAAAGACCAAGGAGCTGAAAATGGTAAAAAAGAAGAAAAACACTTACATATCAAGGAGATCATCTTCATCGGCAAAACCGCCGATTGATCTCTTCGTAGGTGGAGCCCTGGTCTCCTCCGCAGCTGCATTAACAAAGGCATCGTGATCAGCGTCATCATCACGCACTGATCCCTCTGTGTCGCAAGTATCATCGGCTGATGGGGGGAGATTGGTGTAAGCAGTTTCAGAATCTATCGGGTCATCGTGATCGGTTGTTGGGTTTGTATGCTCAACAGTACGAGAGTCAACGGGTTCTGAAGAGCCTCTTCCTTCGGAAGTATCATTTGGCGAGTTATGAAAGTTCCCGGAAGCTATGGGGGTCTGTAGAAGAGAAGACGAATGAGAATAACAGTCATCATGTCGATTAAGTAAATAGCAGCATAACAAGAATCTGAGGAGGGAAATTACCTCTGGTGGTGGATGATCGGCGTCAAAAGGAGTATACGGAGACAACAATGGGATCGAGTCTTCTTGGCTAAAGAAAGTGAGGCGACGGACTTCATCAAGCAGTTCTTTTTCCGACAGTTCGGCAGCGTTAACTCTGGTCTCGTCCTTTGGACCCGAATACAACCACATTGGACGAATTCTAGCCATAACTGGTTGGACTCGACGTTTCAGAAACACTGCCGCTACCTCAGTACCAACCATGGTTTGGCCATCAGCTTCTTTAATCCGAAGAAATCTAGCAAATAGTTCGTCGGCTGCTACTTTTTCGTCGGGAGAGAGAACATTCTTCCAGGAATTCTTAGGCTTGGCTTCAAGGGCATCGACAAAGCGGGGAAGCTGAGATCCGGGTGATAAGGAATCCTTGATATAGAACCACTTCAATCTCCACCCTTGCACGGACTCTCTCATTGGGAAATTAAAGTAATTGACATCCGAACGAGCTACAAATCCCACTCCTCCGGTGACAAAAGATCCGTTACTACTGCTGTATCTTTTCACATAGAAGATCTTTCTCCACAACCCAAAATGAGGCTCAACGCCCAGATATGCTTCGCAGAGGGTGATAAACACAGCAACGTGGAGGATTGAGTTGGGAGTGAGTTGCCATAGTTGGATTTCGTAAGTTCGCAAGAGATGGAGGTGGAATTCGTGGACGGGAAGCTAAAGGCCTCGGTATAAGAACGATAAGAACATCACGGTAAAACCGGCAGGGGGATTAGGTCGAGAAATCGCACCTGGAAAGATCACGTTCCCCTCATCAGAGGAGATCAATCCTAGGCTTCGAGATCTTTTTTCGTCACGCTTGGTGACGGTAGAAGCTGTCCAATCTCCGGGCCTGGCTGCTGAACTTGGTGGCGCCGGCGGCGCCGGAGCTGGGGGAGGAGCGCCGGCGGCGCCTTCCTTCGAAAGAATCGAGGAGGATTTGGCGGCGGCACCGCCGCTCGTGGAACTGGCGGCGGCGCTAGGGTTCTTCTTCTTCACCATTGTGGGATCTGGGAGAAATCGGAACGACAGTGGTGGCGGCGCGAGCGGTTGTGAACAGGAGAAGAAGAAGAACAGCGAAGGGATGAATGAAGGAGAATGCTAGGAATTTCTATCTCTTGGGGAACTTAAGAAAGGCTTCGTATTGTTAATGGGCCTTTTCTCCAGTTAATGGTTGCGGAAATCGAGGAGGTGCCTCGCTAACCGTGTAAAGAGGAGCAGGAATTGCTCCAGAACAGGGCTGGCAGGTCGCGTCTTATCAGTTAAAATCAAGGGGACAGAAAAACGTCATCGATGACGTCATGGGTAATGATTGCATACGAAGAGATAAGAAAATGTCGGGTGATCAACTTGAGCCTACGCACGGATTGCGAGCATCCGCACCTAGGCTCGGGGGCTACTCCCATCGGGAGCGCGGACGCGCACCCGATAGAATAAAGACTCGAAGGAAAAAACGTGACTCGAGTCTGCACTCGGACGTAAGTACCTGTGCTCAGACTCGGGGGCTACACTCCCATCGGGAGCGCTGAATGCGCACCCGATAAAACTTTTTCGCACTCCAGGATCATGCCCGGGGACTTGATTCTGTGTAGGATAACGTTGTTTTGCCATCGGCAGTTAACCAACAAAAGTTGGGCGCGTTATTCGTTATCCCTTGCATAAAGAAAATGTATCGGATGGACTACAGAGACTTGCAGGAAAAAGCTTCGGCAGACGAAAATGTTCGAGTAGTACAACTTGAGTCTATGCACGGATTGCAAGCATCCGTACCTAGACTCGGGGGCTACTCCCATCGGGAGCGCTGACGCGCACCCGATAGAAAATAGAAGATAGAAGAAACGCAAGAATGATCAGGGAGAAGAACTTCGGAGGAAGACATGCTCTAGTCTCTACCCGAACTATGTTCGGCTAGACACTCGGGGGCTACTGACGTGGGCATTACCCTTCGGGTAACCAATGTTGCTCTACCCTACACGGTCCAACTGGAAGACAAAAACAAAGTAAAGAGATTGGAAGTGGAGACTCCCCTTGCAGCGTGTCTTGATCTCCCCGGCAACGGCGCCAGAAATTTGCTTGATGCGTGTAGTTGACACGTCCGTTGGGAACCCCAAGAGGAAGGTGTGATGCGCACAGTAGCAAGTTTCCCTCAGTAAGAAACCAAGGTTTAATCGAACCAGTAGGAGTCAAGAAGCACGTTGAAGGTTGATGGCGGAGGAGTGTAGTGCGGCGCAACACCAGGGATTCCGGCGCCAACGTGGAACCTGCACAACACAATCACAGAACTTTGCCCCAACGTAACAGCGAGGTTGTCAATCTCACCGGCTTGCTGTAAACAAAGGATTAGATGTATAGTGTGGATGATGATGTTTGTTTGCGAAGAACAGTAAAGAACAACTGCAGTAGATTGTATTTCAGATGTAGAATAGGACCGGGGTCCACAGTTCACTAGTGGTGTCTCTCCCATAAGATAGCAGATGTTGGGTGAACAAATTACAGTTGGGCAATTGACAAATAAAGAAGGCATAACAATGCACATACATATATCATGATGAGTACTATGAGATTTAATCAGGGCATTACGACAAAGTACATAGACCGCCATCCAGCATGCATCTATGCCTAAAAAGTCCACCTTCAAAGTTATCATCCGAACCCTCCAGTATTAAGTTGTAAACAACAGACAATTGCATTAAGTATGGTGCGTAATGTAATCAACACAAATATCCTTAGACAAAGCATCGATGTTTTATCCCTAGTGGCAACAACACATCCACAACCTTAGAACTTTCTGTCACTGTCCCAGATTTAATGGAGGCATGAACCCACTATCGAGCATAAATACTCCCTCTTGGAGTCACAAGTATCAACTTGGCCAGAGCCTCTACTAGCAACGGAGAGCATGCAAGAACATAAATAACATATATGATAGATTGATAATCAACTTGACATAGTATTCAATATTCATCGGATCCCAACAAACACAACATGAAGGATTACAAATAGACGATCTTGATCATGATAGGCAGCTCACAAGATCGAACATGATAGCACAATGAGGAGAAGACGACCATCTAGCTACTGCTATGGACCCATAGTCCAGGGGTGAACTACTCACACATCGATCCGGAGGCGATCATGGCGATGAAGAGACCTCCGGGAGATGATTCCCCTCTCCGGCAGGGTGCCGGAGGCGATCTCCTGAATCCCCCGAGATGGGATTGGCGGCGGCGGCGTCTCTGGAAGGTTTTCCGTATCGTGGCTCTCAGTACTGGGGGTTTCGCGACGGAGGCTTTAAGTAGGCGGAAGGGCAGGTCAGGGGGCCACACGAGGGCCCCACACGCCAGGGCCGCGTGGCCAGCACCTGGGCCGCGCCGCCCTGTTGTGGCGGCGCCTCGTGGCCCCACTTCGTCTCTCCCTCGGACTTCTGGAAGCTTCGTGCAAAAATAGGCCCCTGGGCGTTGATTTCGTCCAATTCCGAGAATATTTCCTTACTAGGATTTCTGAAACCAAAAACAGCAGAAAACAACAACTGGCTCTTTGGCATCTCGTCAATAGGTTAGTGCCGGGAAATGCATAAATATGACATATAATGTGTATAAAACATGTGAGTATCATCATAAAAGTAGCATGGAACATAAGAAATTATAGATACGTTTGGGACGTATCAGCGCGCCCAAGCCGGAGCCGGACATTAAATTCAATCCGGCCCCAAACTCTCTCAGCAAGACGGAGACGTCATCAACACTTGTAAAAAAGCAAAAGCTGCAGAAGCGAAAATAGCGTCCGGCTAGAAGCAGCCGGACAAAGCGAGCCGGATGAGGGCGCAACCGGCTGAATAAAAATTCTCAGTCGGCCCCTCCAAGTGCCGCCAGATACATTCAAGAGATGTCCAAAAGCCAGGAAAACCTGCCTAGGTCCCTCTTAACGCAGGACCTTGCCAGCTTCGGGGGCTAATGTCGGGGGGAAGACCCCCGGTAGGGCAATGGACGCGGAGCAGCCGGCTTGAGGTTGGCAGGCTGGTGGCAAAGGCCGGCTGAGGAGCAGCCGGCTGGAGCCGTGGCCGGCTGCCTCGGGAGCCGGCTGGCTCTAAGTCCTAGTCGGCCTGGCTACGGCCTTCTGCGCTGTGGCTGGGCCGGCTTCTACAAGCCATATCCGACTGGGGTTTACACTCTAGACCGACTCGAGGCTGGCGAGTCTTGCATGAGAAGGAACTGGGTAGGTGGTCTGGGTTCAAAGGTCCACGCTGACCTCACCTCCCGTAAAGCGCGGGGCACTGTGGAGCAATAGTGCCACGCGGCGGACAGGCCATCAAGGCGTACGTCGGTCCGTACCGGCTACAGGGAATGATGGCGACAGGGACATCTCCTCGCCATGCCGCTGACTCCCGCAGGCGGACAAGACAGGCCACTACGCCTCAACGGCTCCATGACGTCAACGCCTCGGGAAGGAGCGGAAGCCGGAGCCGGCCAAGCCGGCCACTAGACTATAGGGACTTCTATGTAAAGTGCCAGTGCCTATATAAGCTGGGCTACCCCCCTCGTGCGGGGGACGATCGATGATTCTCACTTCATTCTACTCTTAGCGCTACTCGTGGAGAGAGACCTTCGTCTATCTTAGCCTCCCCGAGCAGCCGGATACAGCTCAAGGAGCACCATTGTACTGTGTGATTACCATATACACTCATAGCAGGAGTAGAGGTGTTACCTCCACAGGAGGGCCTCGAACCTGGGTACGTCGACCGTGTCATTCGTCCCCATACCCGCATCCGGATACCGCCGTGAGACCACTAGGAACCACTTCGATTAGCCACCCTATGGCATATGCCGTGATGATACCACGACACTTGTTGCGCCAGCCCTGGACGGACTCCTTCATTGGATAATCGAAGTAGTCGACCTCCTTCCTAACCACAAAGCCAACGCCACCGACGATGGGGGGGGCATTGCTGTCATTGTGGCGCTTCACGTAGAAGATCTTCCTCCAAAGACCCCAGTGAGGGTCAATGCCGAGGAAGGCCTCGCAAACAGTGATGAAGATAGAAAGATGGAGGATGGAGTTTGGGGTCAGCTGCCAGAGCTGTCCCGTAAAAGAAAAGAAGAGAGCGAAGGAACTCGTGGGCCGGAAGAGAAAGACCACGGAACAAAAAGGCGACGAACATGACAGTGAAACCCTTCGGGGGCTTTGGGCGAGAAACCGCACCTGGAAGACGAATGTCATCCTCAGATGCGGAGATGAAGCCCAGGGCGCGCAACTTGTTGATGTCGCGGTTGGAAATGGCGGAGGCACTCCAATCGCGGCTAACTTTGGCCGCGTCCGAGGTGCTGGCACCCTTCTTCTTGCCCATGGCGTCTGAAGCTTTTGCGGGAAGAACAAAGGAAGCAGGAAAGGACGGGCGAAGAAGATGAGCAGTGGGAGGCGTAAAAAAGTAAAAACGAGGAAGCCCTCTATTTATGCCATGAGAATTAGCGTGGGATCGTGGCCATAACTCCACAGACGTCGTGGGAGGTGGAGCGGATCTGGCTGTATACGTGGCGCTTGAAAAGGGAATGGAACCGGCGGCCCATTATTCCCACGTCGCGCAAAAATCGAGGAAACGCCTCGGTCGCTGCGCGTGCATTGGTCAAATCCTAAAACCTGCCCGCGCAGAACTAGGGTGGGCCCGTTAGGTCAAGTCTTGTCAATCGAGCCACGGCAGCGGCGCGTCATCAATGACATCATGGGCGCTGTCAAAGACAGTCGAAGAAATGAAAAAAGTATCGGATGGCGAATTTGAGTCTATGCACAGATTGCAAAGCATCTACACTTAGACTCGGGGGCTACTCCCATCGGGAGCGCTGAACGCGCACCCGACAAAATGAGGACTCGAAAGAAATTGAAAAGAAGGCCTTGCAGGAGGAGAAAATTGTTCGACTCGAGTCTACACCCGGTTGCCAGCACCCGTGCCCAGACTCGGGGGCTACTCCCATCGGGAGTGCTGGACGCGCACCCGACAGAACTTTTTTCGCACTCCAGGATCATGCCCGGGGACTTGATTCTGTGTAGGGTAACGTTGTTTTGCCATCGGCAGTTAACCAGCAAAATTTGGGCACGTTATTCATTATCCCTTGCATGAGAAAAATATATCGGATGACCTACGAAGACTTGCAGAAAAACTTCGGCAGAGAAAAATGTTTGAGTGGTACAACTTGAGTCTACGCACGGATTGCAAGCATCCTACCTAGACTCGGGGGCTACTCCCATCGGGAGCGCTGACGCGCACCCGATAGAAGAAGATGATGCAGACAGAAGGAAAACAAGAACGATTGAGGAGAAAGACGTCGGAAGAAGGCATGCTTTAGTCTCTACCCGAACTACCTTCGGCTAGACACTCTGGGGCTACTGACGTGGGCATTACCCTTCGGGTAACCAATGTTGCCCTATCCTGTATTTCCTAGTTGGAGGCCCATGAAGGCACTCGATGGCGAGATGGGCCATTAAGACGGTGCAACGGAAGATTCCTTGAAGTACAAGACGCGGAAGGAGCCGAACATGGAAAGTCTAGAGATAGATTTACTGTAAACCTAGTCGTACTCGACTAGACCTCTTGAGACTTCGCCTCCTATATAAAGGCCAGGAGAGGGGCTGTCGAGAGACACAATCAATCTTAGCGATTTTAGCCAACAGAAGTCTAGAGTTAGGTTACCCTAGTACTTAGCCATCTCGACGAGATCTCAGCCGAACTATTCGGCACCCCATTGTAACCCATTATCATCATAATCAAGAACAGACAGGCAGGACGTAAGGGTTTTACCTCATCGAGGGCCCCGAACCTGGGTAAATCGCTCTCCCCGCTTGTCTGTGAACCGATGTCTCATGTCAGCTTGCAGGATTCCATCAACCCTAAGCCCCTACCGGAGGGCATTGCCGAGGAGCACCCTCGACAGCCGTCGTGGGTCTCCTTGCAGTGTCGCCGGTTTAGGGATTTCGGGAATTGTGGGCCTGGGCGCTTGGCGATTGGGGTTCAGGGAGAACGACACGAAATGTTGTTTGTCGCTGGCGTCCGAGCGAACCAAGCGACGCGGCCAGTAGTTGGGCCACTTTGTTAGATTGGCCTAGGGAGGATGGATGGGACTCGGGAGTCAGCCAGACATGCGTGGGACGTAGTCCCTCTCCCCTTCTATTTCTCTGTTTTCTCATTTATACATCTGTATATACTATATATATCTTGTATTTTGCCAAAAGTTTTGGGTATTCACTTGAATACCTTTGAATTGAAGTGGGCCCGCCCCTAGCTGGCGCATGGGTTCCGCATGTTATCCTCTATGAACAATAAAAGTTTTCTTTCTTGGAGTTATTTTTTACCCCTAATTTCTGGCTACTTTCTTTTTCTTTTGATCCCCTGCGGCCTTTGAAACGTTGAAGACTTTGCTGGCTCATGGGTCCCACATGTCAGCCTCTATGAACAATAAACATTTCACTATTTGCCTTTTTCTTTCGATCCCCAGTCGCCTTTGAAACGTAGAGGACGCGGCTGGCTCATGGGTCCCACATGTCAGCCTCTATGAACAATAAACCTTTCCTTTGTTGGATTTATTTTTCACCCTCTGTTTTTTGGCTATTTCATTTTTCTTTTGATCCACTGCCGCCTTGAAAAGGTTGAGTAAGCTGCTGACACATGGGCCCCGCATGTCATCCTCTATGTACAATCAACTTGCAAGATCATGGAGCGAAAGAACTTGTATTAGTGGGACCCATATGTCATCCTCTATGTACAATAAAAGTTTCTTTTCTTGGATTATTTTTTGCTCCTAATATTTGGTCAGTTTCCTTTTTCTTTTGATCTCATGCCGACTCTGAAACGTTGAGTAAGGTGCTGGCTCATTGGACCCGCATGTCATCCTCTATGTACGATAAAGTTTCTTTTTCTTGGATTTTTTTTACCCCCTGATTATTTGTCGCTTGTCTTTTTCTTTCGATCATGTGCCGCCTTTGAAATTGAGGACGCTGCTAGCTCATGGGTCCCACATGTCAGCCTTTATGAAAAATAAACCTTTTCTTTGTTGGATTTATTTTTTACCCTAACTAGCATGGTGGCCCTCGCAACAGGGCGTCATCTTCAATGTGCAGAAAGTGTCAACTGTTTATTTTTATTCTATGCAGACATTGTGTTTCTTTGATGGATGATGTTTTGGACACGTATACACTCCTACATATGTAACTTAATTTAACATTTATTTTGTATATACATGGGTATGTTTGATGCTGCTAACAAATGAGCAATCAATCAGTAAATGTATTATGAAATATATAATGGTACTGTCTCATTGTCCCAATAACCATTTTATACCATCCGTCGAGGTGCATGAACACCAGCCAAATTAACTCCCATGTCTGCTAGATCAATTGTCTTGTATTTGCTAGCATAATTCTGCATCTCTCACCAATACGCCATTTTGTGCACGTCTTCACTGAACAATCCCATCTGCATATCTTTATCCTTCTCACACAAAAAAGAGGTTTGTACCGAGAGTCTTGCTCAAGTATGCAATTAGATCCATATTTTATGAACATGGTTTTCTATAAGAGAACAATGGCCGGCAAAGGCCCTCAAACCTTTGTTATCATAATCAGCACTTACTTACCTGCTTATCCATCCATGTTCAATGATGAATGATATTTTTAAAACTAAATATGTCCTCTTAAAAGAAATTGCATAAGACTTGGCTTATACGATGATCTATCGGTAGTCTCTTATCTGGATATAGTCATGGATATATACTGCGTATTAGCATTTTATAGTGATTTCATACCCGTGTATAAATTTGTATGTAGCATTTACATTATTGTATAAAAATCATTGAGGACATTACGTTGGAATTAATAGTATATTTGTTTGCAATCGTATCTCCACCATATATTGTAATGTTTCCTCTCCAACCTGGTAATCAACATATCACATCGTGGCACTATAATAGTGTGCTATTTAGTTTTGAATTTAGGAGTGAAAAAAATTGAGCATTTTAAATAATATTATACTTGTATATAATGGTAAAACACATAGTTGTGAGAACACACACATATAATAGCTTCCCTATTTTAGATTGTCGTATGAGCACAGTTCACACTATTATTTTGCTAGGAGATATTGGAGAACAAAGAACACCACAGATAACAGCTTAGCTATGATGTTTTATCTCGAAAAACAAAGCAAGCGTGAGGACTCTAGCAACTATAATCAGTTGAATGGACATGCATGGTGGTATTTTTTACCTACTGAAGATGAAGAAGGAGTTGAAGGGCAAGGACGTTCATTGGCAGGTCCAACCGTCCGAAGTCCGGAATGCAGAGTGCTGACGTCCACCGATAAAACCATGGTGCATTATCCTTATACTTGTATCATTGTTGTAAAATACAAACCTACAAACGAAGAGAAGATTGTAACACCTTGGATGGCACATTGCTAGAGAGTCCCTATGAGAAAATTTCCTAGGTACTAATATTTAGTATTTTGTTACCTCCAGATGCAGGATGAACTAACTGATAAGTATTACTTTTGTAGATTCTATACTGTCGTCCAAAACTCATAGGGACAGTCAAACAAAGAAAAGAAATTGAAGCTGCACTCCCGGTTCCCAGTGCTAGGGCCCCTTCTTGTCTGCTTGCCCCAAGCATATTGTTGGAAGAGATTAGCAGTAAGTAAAAGGTCATCCGAATTTCAAAGTAGTACACTTGGCTGACATGGTATTGGAAATTTGGAATTCTTTGCAGAACACAGGACAAAATGTTCGCTGTTTCTGCTTGCTGAGGAGGTGCATCGTTGGTCTTTTCCGGCAGCTGCGGTTCGTTCAAACCACTTATGCATGACTTACTCCAGGTAATCGTCAGAAATTTTGTTTTGCCCTCGTTGGTTAGCACAACACTGCTGGCTGGAAAAGGATTATAGTGCACTTGTTTACAAAGCAGGAGCTGAGAGGAAGTAGCATTGACAGAGTTACTCGTCACCTAGTCTCATCTCTAGATAAACCCATGAGCCTCTCTCTGTCAGGAAAGAATGAGTCTTGCCGTTCATCTTTTGCCTCCCCTTGTCTTCTCATAATCTGCCAGCGAGTTTACTGGCCAAACGGCTGCGATTGATATTCACAGGCCAGTGCACCACCGCAGACTTCATGGTGTGCCTCACTTCCGCGACTTTCTGCTGTAGCGAAATCCACTGCGAAATTACCAAAACTCGGCAAGAAACGACATTTGGTGAGGATAAGCACGTGGATCGAAAGTTACCTAGAAATCGTTGAATTATGCGTGATGGTAAGCGATTTTCGGCCCATGCCCGTGCAGCACCGTGAGGAAGGCCCTAACTAATCATCTGCTTGATTTGGAAGGGTGCGGTGCTGCAGAATGGCCAATGTATGGGATTCACTGTCGTAAGATAAGGGAGCAACAGAGGAAGTTCAGCAGCCATGGCAACAAACTAAAAGGTGTCAATGTTGATTAGCTTAAAAGATAAAACCTACTCCAACGGTGGAAGCAAGTATAAGAGTTTTCATTAACTTACAGAATGAGTCTCCTGATA
Organism: Lolium perenne; assembly: GCF_019359855.2. Lineage (NCBI taxonomy): Eukaryota > Viridiplantae > Streptophyta > Magnoliopsida > Poales > Poaceae > Lolium > Lolium perenne. Next base: position 47,597,181 of record NC_067250.2, read on the forward strand.
TACCATTGTGGTAATCCTCTGCTATGAACAGATGCAATGCGATGACTTCCAGTTTAATTAATCAGGCTTATATAATTTTGAAGATGATTTCCAACAGCTTGCCGCATGAGTTTCCTAACGTACCATTGTTGCCTGCTCCTGCCCTAGTGTCTCCAGTCTCCACTATCAAAAGCTCCATCTCAGTAATAAGTTGGTCCAAAATAGGTCAGAGGATAGTAATAGAATTTAAAGAGAGACTGCAACCATCCAATGGACATGTATACTTTTGAAGATTAGTACCTAAAGCATGTTATACGTAGAGAAAATAAATTCTATCTGGTCCAGTGATTAGCAGATTGCAGATTTTCTAGAAAATTTTGTGCACGTGGTTGTGGCAAGAACAGATCAGGACTGCCAAACCTTTCCAACTCAATTTCTACTCTTCATGAGTTCAACTACGTCCGACCGGCCGGCCGGACACTAACACCTTCTTCCAGTGAGTGCAACATCATCGCTACACCATGGCCTCTTCGCGTCGTTGTGATGCTCGAATCAATGTTTCGAGTCTTGCTGCATCTTCAGCAAGCTCCGGACGTAGGCTCAAAGCCGAGCGTGGGGATTAGATGCCAGGAAATCGTGGGAGTACAATACCAGATAATACGTATTTGTTTTGTTGCCGGTCGCCCGGATCTTCAGGCCTCCAGCACTGGACGGCTGCTTGCCCAACCTCATCATCTCGATAACCTGATATGACAGCGCGCTCTAGATCAAGACGGAGGCTCAAAACTGAGTGTGAGGATCCATGATGAGACATGATAGGAGTATATATAAAACTTACGGAGAAGTACCTAGATGCTACTTGCGGATGGCACCATAGAGCACATGATGGCGGCGTGAGGATGAGAGGAGGACGTCTTCATATTTTTATTAGGGCACGCACATTAATCGATTGATGAAAAGGTACGGGGAAAATTATTAGGGCACGCACATTAATCGATTGAAAAGGTACGGGAAAAATTAGTCATGGCATTGGTGGGTAATTTCTTTTAACTTTAATCTATTGGTTGTGGTTTGCCAACCTAGTAAATCAACGGCTAGATGTTTCTAATTTTTGTGGTAATTTCTATCGTAATTCTCTTTTTTCTGGTCAACCCGTAATGTACTTTTAATATATAAATAGATTTCTGCGGCTGCCCTAGCTAGCGCTCGTGCTCCAGGGAGGGATTGAGCAATCGGTTTCTAACCAAACATTCTTTCCTTTTTTGGAAAATTTTGGACTGTAGTGGAGGCTATTGAGGGAAAGTTTTGCATGCATGTAGAAACAGACGAATTTGATGACGTAAGCGAGAATCTTTCCAAATTAAAAAATTCAAAATGTTTTATCTCACAAACGACAACTCCGATTTAAGATATGTTTTCACCAATAAATTCGTCTCGACGAGATCTTTAAAACTAGCACCCATGTTAATATGTTTCGACAAACTTTTTTTCTGGCTAAAAATTATCAACCCTCTCTATTTGAATAATCAACCCCTCTGTACTTGAGTGATCAACGGTAAATGTATAAATTTATCAACCTGGTGTAGGCTATTGAGGGAAAGTTCTGCATGCATGCACAAATAGACGAATCTGCTGATGTCAGCGGAATTTTTTCCAAATTTGAAAATTCAAAACGTTTTAACTTTCAAACGATAACTCCAAATTAAGATCCGCTTTCACCAATAAATCTGTCTCGACAAGATCTTCAAAACTAGCACCCATGTTGATATGTTTCGAGAAACTTTTTTTCGAGCTAAAAGTTATCAACCCTCTCTATCTGAATAATCAACCCCTCCGTACTTGACTGATCAACGATGAATGTATAAAATTATCAACCTGGTGCAGGCTATTGAGGGAAAGTTCTGCATGCATGCACAAAAAGACGAATCCGCTGATGTCAGCGAAATCTTTTCCAAATTTGAAAATTCAAAATGTTTTAACTTTCAAACGATAACTCCAAATTAAGATCCGCTTTCACCAAAAAGTCCATCTCGACGAGATCTTCAAAACTAGCACCCATGTTGATATGTTTCGAGAAACTTTTTTTCGGGCTAAAAGTTATCAATCCTCTCTATCTGAAATAATCAACCCCTCCGTACTTAAGTGATCAACGGTAAATATATAAAATTATCAACCTGGTGTAGGCTATTGAGGGAAAGTTCTGCATGCATGCACAAATAGACGAATATGCTGATGTCAGCGTAATCTTTTCCAAATTTGTAAATTCAAAACGTTTTAACTTTCAAACGACAACTCCAAATAAAGATTCACTTTCACCAATAAATCCGTCTCGACGAGATCTTCAAAACTAGCACCCATGTTGATATGTTTCGAGACACTTTTTTCGGGCTAAAAGTTATCAACCCTCTCTATCTGAATAATCAACCCCTCCGTACTTGAGTGATCAACGGTAAATATATAAAATTATCAACCCCAAAGTTAATTTTATTTTAAAACATTTTAGCGATATTTTTTAGTTTAGAAGCTATCAACCCGGTGTCCTGTTATTTATCAACAGTAAATATAAATAACTACTAACCCTAAAAATCTAATTTTATTTTGAATATTTTTGCGACTCTTTTTAGTTTACAAGTTATCAACCCGGTGCCCCGTTATTTATCAATGGTAATTATAAATAACTACCAACCCTAACAAGTATTCCATTTAGAATATTTTAGCGAACATTTTTTTATTTTACAAGCTATCAACCCGGTGCCTCGTTATTTATCAACGATAAATATAAAATAAATAATAACCCTAAAAAGTATTTCATTTAGAATATTTTAGCCACTCTCTTTTAGTTTAGAAGCTATCAACCCGGTGACCCGCTATTTATCAATAAATAAATATCAACCCTAAAATTTTAATTTAATTTAAAAATGTAGCGACTTTTTTTTTGTTTACAAGTTATCAACCCGGTGCCCCGTTATTTATCAACGGTAAATATAAATAACTAGCAACCCTAAAAAGTAATTTTCATTAAGAATTTTTTTAGCAACTTTTGTTAGATTACAACTTAAAACAGTACTTAATTTGAGTAGCAAGTGGTAGTTCATTTGAGTTGCAAGTGGATCTTCCCACCCGTTATTTTCCCCCTTAAAAACCACTGGCCCGAAAAAGGGAATTGCAAAAGGACCCCATTAAATCTGAATTACCATACGAAAAAAAAAACCAAAAGGGAATTGTAAAAAGTGAATTGAGAGTCTGCCTCGTGCTGAAGAAAAAGAGTGAGATGCTATGTGTATGCATGCAACAACTTATGAAAGAGTGCTAAAAAGTTGGCTCATTAAATGCAAATCCATGTGATGCTCTGTGCATGTGCATGCATGCAGTGTGAACGCTAATGCAACTTGCAAAGTAGTAATACAAGCTGTTAGTGTGAACACATGTGAACGTAATTAAAGCACTACGTGATACAAAGGGAATTGAGTCACGCTTTCGCGTGAGCGCTCCGCGCCACAGAAACCGATCGCTCGAGCGAGCGATTGCCAGGGAGGGGATTCGAGATTTCTGGCTATTTGCCTTCTTCTTTTGATCCCCTGCAGCCTTTGAAAGGAGGAGAATGCTGCTGGCAAGTCGTTCCCACATGTCATCTTCTATGAAGAATAAAAGTTCCCTTTGTTGGATTTATTTTTGACCCCTAATTTCTGGCTATTTGCCTTTTTCTTCTGATCCCCTGCCGACTTCGAAATGATGAGGATGCTACTGGCAGATCGGTCCCACATGTCAGCCTCTCTGAACTATAAATGTTTCCTTTCTAGGATTTATTGTTGACCCCTATTTTCGGGCTACTTGCCTTTTTCTTTTAAACGTTGAGGACGCTAGTGTCTCATGGGTCCCACATAGCATCCTCTCTAAACGATAAACCTTCATTTCTTGTTAACGACAGGTTTATCTGTATTATTTTTTGCAGACTAATACAAGCTGTTTCGTCCAAGATCTTGCAAGTTGATAGATTGAATCATGGAATTATTAGGATATTTTTAAATTTCAAATCCACTTTATGAATTTTTAAAAATACCATGATCCATGTGGGTATGGAGCGATCAAGGATTTTCAGATTGGGCATGAGTAGTTTCAAAAATTGGAACCCAATAATTCAAAATAAATAAAAACAACTTTATGTAGAATCTCCGTGTTTTTTTGCCAATCATAGGATCTGTGTTTCATTAGAAAATGGTCAAAATTGCATGAGCAGAAAGGTCCATTTGTAGTTATTGGGCTTCGACAGCCGGAGCAAGTAGGCCGATAGCAATTACCATGTAGATGGTCGTTGGCTACCTAAAAGTGAAATATTGGGCCCAACAGGGAAAGACTGAACAATACTATTTTCTAATGGGAAGGTGGTACATGGCGTTATCCTGCCAAAAAAAAGATGGAACATGGGTTGGTGAAATTTGCCCATCTGCGCCTAATATCGCCGCCGCGGCTCCATTTCCGCCGCCATCGCCATGCCTCATCTCGCGTCGAGCTCGCGGTACGGCCGCGTCTTGAGCACGGGGTACCGCGGCGTCCGCGCGCGCCCCAAAGGTACGTATTACGCGGAGATACGTGACGGTGACGAGCGCAACGGCCTCGGCACCTACGAGACCGCGCACAAGGCCGCGCACGCGTACGACGCCGTGGCGTGGCGGCTCGGGTGTCCGCGATCGTCGATGAATTTCCATGACATGTGGACGTGCCAGCAGGCCGAGGATCTCGCGCCGCCGCCGTACATCGTTAGACAGGAGGAACAATGCTGCCGCCGTGAGATGGAGCGCCGTCTGCGCATCGCCGAGCGGGATAAGCGCGCGGCGCGCGAGTGGGCTGCCCGCTTCCCCAAGGACGTCGCCGCCGAGAACGAGCACTTCCGCAGAAGGAGGGCGGAGAAGGCGACAAGGCGGGTTGCGAAGAAGGAGGACCGCGCACGACGTAGGGCGAAGAAGGTGGTGAAGCGGGCTTTCATTGCAGCGCAGCTCGCCGGGCCGACCACCATTGGCGACGACGACCCCCGTTGGATTGACCTCTTCTCGTCGGATCCGTTGTCGGGCACGACACTGGACTCGTCAGATGTCGAGTTTTAGTTTAGTTTTATCGCACTACTTTGTAAAAACATGAACTATCTATCAACCTAATTTTATCCTATTTTATGTCTATTTCTAGTCTTTGTTTGATCTTTTGTTTTACTGCACTCTATTTTCATTATATTCTGTTTTTGGCGCTGCATTATGCGCCTCTGAAAATACGCTCTTTCAGCCCTGCATTTGGCAGCCACAGTTTGCAGATTCCGGTGAAGCTATTGCCGGCTCCATGCGCAGCATCAGCCCACAACGTCAAAATATAGAGTCACTGCTAGAGTTGCTGTAATATGTTTGTCAGCAGGAGCTTACCTAATTAGTGAAAAAGATGTTCAGCGTGGGATTCCAAAAAAAGATCTTCATGTTTTTTTTCGTAGCAATCCAACAAAGGATCGAATTTCATTACCAGAGAGATAACCAACATGAGCATAGGCACTATCAATTCTGCAAACCATGTTCAAGATATTAGAACTACCGACAGCAAAAGGAAAAGTCGCTTCTAATGCTAGCGTATGAAAAATAGTTAAGCAGAATTAACAAAGTCTAGACTTATAACAGGAAACTGAAAGGGGGAGATGATATCGAAACGTATGCAAACAATCTCCAAACGAGAGCAGGCCACAAAACAAGGAAACATCATGCGATAACTAGCAGATTTTCCAGCATCAGCAAGCAAGTTCCCAGAACCTTTTTCAGACAATGTCACCAGGATCCTTGTCTTCCTCCGGCTTCTTGTCCTCAAGACGTAGCGGAGGATCCGGGGCAGATTTTCCGGTCTCAACATTTTCACCCGTCGACGCAAATCTCATGAGAAACAACATGTATGCTCCCTTTTGAGTTGCAAGATGTTAGAGCGAAAGAGCTGTATTATAGTGGGCCTATCAACTTGCAAATATCTTAGAGCGAAATAGTTTGTATTAGTCTGCAAAATAATACAGATAAACCTATCATGAACAAGTGCAGCGTTTCGAACCTTAAAGAAGCTCTCTAGCAGAAACAACAGAACAATGTGTGTTTCATCATAATACGGGTAGCTAAATTGTGAAAAAGATGTGCAGCTCGGGATTCGAGAAAATATCTTCAAATCTGCTACATTTTGACTTCACCAAACAACATAACAGCATGTGTTCATCATAATACTGGTAGCTAATTTTGTGAAGATCTATTTGTGGGATTCAAAACAAAGATCTTCATGTTTGCTACATTTTGACTTCAGGTACCAAATAAATTAACAGTACGTGTTCATCATAATATGTGCAATAAAAGATATAAAAGCACATAATATACTAACGTAACTAGACATGAACAATCAATCATTCAAGTTTAAGCAAAAAGCTTTATTACCATCATGTTGGCAACAAATCCCCATTACTATATTATCACGTCAATTGTCATGCAGTTTTCTCGAAAAAACTTTATGTCTTTGTATGTTAGCAGGAAATCACAAAGATAGCAGGTGAAGTACAACGAGATGCAACGCTACATAACCAAAAACAGAAGATAAAACAAAAAAAGGGACTATCCAGGGCTAACTTTTGTTAGTATGGGGCTCATAATCAAGTTTCATCTGGTGGGCTCACATGGAGAGGCAAACGACGTAGCTCCTTAGTGGCACCTGCCAAGATTCATAGACGAGCTAGCTTCTTCGAGGATTACTACATTTCAGAGCACATCAATATTATATTTCAAGTGCTCATGTCTTCCTATATTAGAGGTGAACACTCGATGAAAGGACATAATCGGGGCAGGTGAAGAAGTTAAAGATGCCAATCTTGAACGGTACATCACCATAATAACCATTACAGGCATGATTTGGTAAATAAACAGGCAGATCAACTGGGTCCTTCAAGAATCTTGCAAGGTTGTCGGTCGTAAACTTTTTCAAAAAGATCTGGGAAAAAATATCTGAAGTTATAACTGCTTGGCTTGCTCATTTTCGATGGAAAAATATATAGGCAAGTGTGTTTACCATCTTATACTTTGGAGGTTTTGATGTGACTTTCTCATGGTGCAAACATAATAAGGTATATCTGGTTTATGCGCAGCTTCAACCTGATCTCTAAGAAGACTAGCCTGGTCAGCAGACATCTTAAGACGATTGGCAAAAACTCAATATTTGTCAAACGTTTCTTCGTCTTTTGGTTCGATGCCTGGACCTAGAACCAAGAAATAGAAGTTACGAGATAATAACTTCAAAAAATAATCTACTAGCCAGAATGACAGATAACATCAAGGACAATGTAATTACCTCACAAGATAAAGTCCTTTTTACACAATTGGGACGCGCCAAATGTTCTTACCTTCATAAATTGATTTCAAGAAGGTCAAATATTCATGTAACTGGTCAGAATACCAGCGCTAAAGCTTATTGCAGTTATCTAATCATCAGCCATGCATTAGGGCTATTCAAACGAGCACATGCATGATAGTCATTGGCAATGCAAACATCAAGGACTCATATAAACATGTAATTTTAAATCGGTGGTTATAATCGGTGGTTACAATGCGTGATTAGTAGTGTCAGTTTTCTAATCATCGGCCTTGCATTCAGGCTCTTCAAAAGAGAACATGTAATTATAACATGTGTGATTGTTAGATTATTAGGCAACTTCCGTGCGAGTTTAATTACCAAAAACAATATTACAGATGCACAAGCATACTTAACCACACACATCAGACTAAGTACATGCACCAAATCTGAACATGGAACAAGTAGAAGTGCAAGGTAGGAGAGGAAAAACACGTACATCGCGACCGGGAAGGTCACACCAGCTGTTGTATTGTGATCCAAATTCATTCTAAAGGGAGGCTAACTTCTGACGAGTGGAGTACGGATCGTTGCCACAGTCTATAAATACATCGTGTAAGCCACCGACTAGGATTTATCAGATTATAAGATTTCCCACGGCGTTTGTAAACACTCACCGATATAGTGAAGTTTTGCTGGCTGACGCCCGTGGTTTTTTACCTCTCTTTGTTGGAGAGGATTTTCCACGTTAAAATCTTGTGTCCCATGCGTGTGTTGTTGTTTCGTTCTTCGTTATTTGCTTGTCGCTTTTATAACACCAGCAACACAACCATGAGAATCGTTGATGTCGCCCATGGTGTTGTTCGACTTGTCGAGGAAGTAGGCGATCCGGCAAAGAAGAGCATGAACAGTAGCATGTAACCCATTCCCCGTAGCATGTAACCCATTACTGAGGAACCTCGGGCCTGATAAGAGGTAAACATCGAGATGTCAGCTCACACATGAACGTTAGCACATGTATCAACCCACCATTCGGTGGGCTGAAACACCGAAAGAACAGTAGGTAGTATATTACCATACCCTGTAGTTACTTCCTCCGTGTTGCCAATGACCATGTTGACAGAATTTGAGTTCTATCCAGCCTGACCTTTCTTTACTTTGCGCTGTGGACAACGATGAGCCCAATGGCCCATCTCGCCACACACCCAGCAAGGATCTTTCTTCTCCGTTTTCCCCTTCTTTTTGAAGTTGGTAGTCTGGGAGACTCTCTTGTTCTTTCCCTTGAACTTGTGGGCATTTTTCTGCACCATATTGGCAGCAGAACATCCCTCGGTTCTTCCGGTGTGTTTGTCTTTTGCCCTCGCCTTATCCTCAACATCTAGAGATCCAATGATATTCTCAACAGAGAACTCATTCCTCTGATGTTTCAGAGAAGTGGCAAAGTTCCTCCATGAAGGGGGGAGCTTAGCGACAATGCATCCCGTGACAAACTTGTCCGGTAGCACACACTTGAGGATCTCAAGTTCCTTTGCCATGATCTGTATCTCATGAGCCTGTTCTACTACATATCGGTTCTCAACCATTCTGTAGTCATTGAACTGCTCCATAGCATAAAGTTCACCTCCGGCATCGGCTGCACCGAACTTAGCGTCCAGTGCATCCCACAATTCCTTTCCATTTCGAATGTGCAGATAAGCATCAACCAACTTGTCTCCAAGCACACTTAGGACGGCACCCACAAAGATTACGGTGGCATCCCCGAACGCTTTATCCTCATCATGAGTAAGCGGACCTCTGGGAGTACCATCCGCAACTCGGTGCACGCCCATAGCAGTGAGCCACAAGAGGGACTTATTCTGCCATCTCTTGAAATGAGAACCCGTAAACGGGCTCGGTTTGAGCGCAACAGCAAAACCAGACGGTGAAAATTACCTAAAGTATACAATGTGATTATTAATGGGCATATAAATCAACAGATACCATGAGGACCATAAATCGTTGCAAAGTCTAGCATCACAGTCTACAGATCAACAAAGCAAACAACATATTGACTTACAACCAAATTTGATGGTGTCGCCCCCATAGAACACAGTGCCTTGGGAGATGGTGCGAGGGCTGCTTGAGAAGATGACGCCTCCGCCGCCGAATGCCTTGCCGCTGTAGATGGATTCGTGGCGCCGGAGAAGATGGCGCCGGAGAAGGGTCAAAAAACAGGTGTAGATCCTGTCGCCGCCGCGAACTCTGTAGACGTAAACGGTTTCGAGGCCACGATGGCATGGTTGCTTGGCATGTCAGGGTCATCCAGGATGTGGAAGATCCATTCGGTACCCGGAAGTGTCCGGAGATGTGCCTCTAGCTCGTCGTCCACTACGGGCCATTCGCACGATAGCCTGCTGGTGCTGGGAGAAGGAGGTGAGCTGTTCATGGCAGTGTAGAAAGAAGAAGAGGGAATGGGGATAGGGAAGAGGGACAGAGTTTGGCACATAAGGTAGAGCGCGTACAACCAGGGCAATAAAACTAAAAAATAAAAACTGCTCCACCTACTTGGAGGACTAGTAGTATTTTATATGCAAAACACTGGATACATGCATACAACTGGTGTTCCTTCAATTTTCTGAACCGCGCAGCTGCATCGAGGCCGCCGACTAGCCTGTATGCAAGACTAGACTAGCACGCCGCCGGCAATCAATAGATTTGCCATGCCATAGTTACTCAATAGTCTAGTCACATCAGTTTGACCAGAGATAGATTGTTGGTTTATTTACAGCTCTACATACTATGGACAGACTGCTACTCCAATACAGTACAATAACAATCATTTTGCTCCGCCCTACGCAGAAGTTTATTTTTATGAAAATTTGAAATACGAATTTTGATTGCATGAAAATAAGGTACACAAATTTATTTATTTTTTGATAAATGGCTTTCATTACTTAAAGGTGACACAAATTTATATAGACTCGTATTTATCTACTACCACTAAAACAGGTGCGAATCTAGACAAATCCGTGACACTTCTTTTAGAACAGAGGGAGTAGTACACATACCAACAGGAATATTTGACATATATTACGTATAAATGAGGGGTGTTTTATCAAATTATACAAGCCGCGCCGGGTGCAAGTTAGTAAACAAGTTAACACCTGAGTACCATCTAACCAGGTAAAGAAACATGTCATCAGGAGTCCCGATACCAATATGTTCCAATCAGCGGCATTGGTGAAGCTTGGAATGAACCAAATCGGAGTCTCCAACGTTCGTCGAGAAACCAACAGCTACTTTTTTACAATTCACACCGAAGCAGATTATTTTAGGAAACGGGCTATATCCAAGTCCTATTGCATGGTGCCAGGTGTAGACACATTTGCTTTTCGTCGAACATCCTGGGGCACTGTCTCCACCGCCTACTGCAATGTTGAGAGGATAATTCAATCCGACGAAAAGAGAATATGCTCCAAGACCAGTAATCTCTTCCCTAGCTTATCTGAACATAACTGACAATGTCCTTCGAGAATATCTTGCAGCCTCAGTAAAGCCTCAGGTATGAACAAGAAGCCTATTGCCATCTACAGATCACGCTAAGAACCACAACCTAGGATCATCCTCATAGCCTATATCATCAAGGTTGCCCTCCAAAATGTTTATGTTTTTGGGAAGTTTTCTTGACGTTAGGGAAGATGATGGGTTCGTTGCATGGAAAACAAAAAATTCTACCGTGAACATGAACAAAAACCAAGATCCAATTAATCTAGGAAGAAGCAAGATCTAATCTACCAAGATCGAAGCAACGAGATGTATGTGAGACTAACCCTCGAAGATTCCAAAGCCTACGAGATTAGATCTCGTTGTTGATGTAGTCGATCGTCCTGTGCTGCAATCCGGCAGCACTTCCGTACTCGGTCGTGCGTACGGTGTCGATGAAGCCCGTCCTCTCCCCGTTCCAGCGGGAAGTGGAGGTGTGGTAGATCCCCTCGGAATCCCAGCAGCACGACGGTGTGGTGGTGGTGGTGGATGCGAAAATCTGCAGGGCTTCACCAAGCCGGAGCAGATGTGTAGTAGAGGAGAGAGGGGGGCGCCAGGGCTAGGGTTTCAAGGGTGTGCGCCCCCTGCCCCTCCCCTCTTTATATAGGGGGGAGGGTCGGTTTGGGTGGCCCCCCAACCCCCTAGATCCATCTAGGGCCGGCGGCCAAGGAGGGGGGGGGGAAGTTTTCTTCCTCCCCAAGTTGATCCCCCTAGGGTTTTGGGGAACCCTAGTGGGCTGGCCGACTTGGGCCTTGAGGGGCATGTGCCCCTGGCCCATTAGGCTAGGGTGCATCCCCTCGTCCCATGCTAGGCCTCCTAGGGTCGTGGGCCCACTGGTGGGACCCCCGGAACCTTCTAGAACCTTCCCGGTCTTCCACTGGAAAAATCCCGAGCTTTTCCGAAACCTAGAAATCATCTTCCCTTATATGAATCTTATTCACCGGACCATTCCGGACCTCCTCGTGATGTCCTGGATCCCATCCAAGACTCCGAACAAACTTCGGTCTCCATCTCATATTCCGAATCTACTTATGCGACATCGAACCTTAAGCGCGTCACCCTACGGTTCGTGAACTATGCGGACATGATCGAGACTCCTCTCCGACCAATAACCAATAGCGGGACCTGAAGATCCATAATGGCTCCCACACATTCAACGATAACTTAGTGATCGATTGAACCATTTACATACGATACCGATTCCCTTTGTCACGCGATACTTTACTTGTCCGAGGTTCGATCATCGGTATCACCATACCTAGTTCAACCTCGTTACCGACAAGTACTCTTTACTCGTACCGTGGTATGTCATCTCTTGTGACCTTGTCACATGATTGCAAGCTAATTAGACGATATTCCACCGAGAGGGCCCAGAGTATATCTATCCGTCATCGGGATGGACAAATCCCACTCTTGATCCATATTCCTCAACTCGCACTTTTCGAATACTTAATCCCATCTTTATAGCCACCCATTTACGCAATGGCGTTTGATATAATCAAAGCATCCTTCCGGTGTAAGTGATTTACATGATCTCATGGTCGAAGGACTAGGTAACTATGTATCGAAAGCTTATAGCAAGTTGAACTTAATGACTTGATCTCATGCTATGCTTACTATGGGTGTGTCCATCACATCATTCACCTAATGATATGATCTTGTTATTAATAACATCCGATGTTCATGATCAGGAAACCATGATCATCTATTAATCAACAAGCTAGTTAAATGAGAGGCTTACTAGGGACTCTGGTTGTTTACACAACACACATGTATTAATGTTTCCGGTTAATAAACTAGCGAAGTGACCCACGCATTTGCGCGGCTAGATTTGTGAGTAAGTGTCTACATAACTAATATATATTTTTTAAATATGTTATTCATTTTCTTATATTTCTAGTAAATAAACTAATGTACGGGGTTGCTAAATTAGTTGATACAGAGATTGGTTTATGTCTTTTAGATCATTATAAAGAAATTAAATTTATGTACTCATTTTATTCGGGTATTAACATATTCTACAACTATCCTTAATAGAACTATATTATTGTTGAAGAGACATATGTTCTATACAGATGGTATAATAATATTCCATATTCACTATTTTCATATGGAAATAACAACAATATCAGTTTTAGTAGCAATTTAATGTTATTTAGGTTTATGTTTTTCATAGAAGATGCGTACATCTACTATTGCTATCACATTATACGTACAAATACTTGAGGCATAAGATAAGGCAATCCATACTGAGGTTTGTTAATTCCATATATGCTGGGCAAGAGTACAAATTAATAACAATAATAATCAATACTTGAGTAAAACAATAGGAAAATTTCAACACATAGGAAGCAATTCAGCTTGCACAATACGGAAAAAACCAAAACATAGTTTTCCATATATAGCTTGGAATGATATTGCTATACATTTGAAACATTTTAAACAGGTTGAGATTATGTTGATACCATCATCCTAGAATAAGCTGAGCAAACCAATTCGGCCAGCTCCCATCACTTCCACGGTATGATATACTATGAAGCAAAATCAAATTGCACTATAATTCACTTTGCTAGCAGCAGCACTAATAGGTAAAATCAAGCTAGATTAGCAATCATTTTTCTGGAAGTACCACTCCCAGGTGCGGGAGCCATCCGTCGTACACACCAGCCCTCACGAACTGGTCAGCCTCCACAATCCTTTAGCCAGCAGCCACTAAAAGTGACACTGTTAGCTCCGTCGTCGTCTCAACCCTGCGTCCATCCATGATTATAGTTATTAAGAGATTCAGGCTTCAGAAAAACAAAATGCTACAATATCATGGCAGGAATTTAAATCAGTTAAGTCGACTGTAATTCCATACATGTGTGTTGCCTATGGCGATGCCATTCCTGTTGGCAGCATCGACGCTGACGTTGTTTTACCCTATGACCATGTTGCTGAAGGACGTCCCGCCAGCGCGCTTGAGAGCAGAGAAGAGCATGTATCCAAAAGTCTTTTTTCTGTTGAATTCACTTTGCCAGCAATAGCACGATCAAGCTATTTTAGAAATCATTTTTCCTGGCAGTACCATTCACATGTGCGAGAGCCATCCATCGTAGAGGCCATACATCATGAACTGGTCGGCCTCCACAATCCTCCGGCCAGCAGCAACCGAAAGCGACATCGTTAGCTCCATTAGAATCCCTGCGTCCATACATGATGACATATATTAAGAGATTCAGGCTTTAAAGAAACAAAATGCTACAGTGTCGTGGCAGGATTTCAAATAAGTTCAGTTGAGTGTAATTACATGCATCTATGTTGCCGATGACGATGCCATTCCTGTTGGCAGCATCAACATCGACGTTGTTGTACCCTACAGCCATGTTGATCAAGGCCGTCCCGCCAGCACGCTTGAGTTCAGATAAGAGCACTTACCCAAAGTTTATTTTTGTGCTGCAGTTTTATCAATATAACGGAATATATTCGAATGAAATTCAGGGGTTAAATGTTGTGACCTACAATCTAGAGTTACGTTCAGATTTGTTTTAAGCTAACCTGTGGGTTTCCCTACAGTGATTTTTTATTAATTTCAAATAAGATATGTACAAAGAGGAGTTGCTTGAGTTACATTCAGATTTACCAAAAAGGACTTTGTGTTTGCCTAATCTACATCTACACTACTTAAAAAGAACGAAGGTGTTCCTTATTCTGCCCAGACTCAATACGTCAAACTTTGGTCGTCCTCGTCATACTCGTCCCGCTTCAGCATGGGCCGCGCCCATCTCTACCTGGGCCGCTTCAGACCCCACTCCTCCTCACGTTCCTCTCTTTCGCACGAACCAGAGCCGCCACTGCCTAGGGTTCGCCCCGCCACCGCATCCTTCCGCGCCGCCTCCTGATGCCGCCCTCGATGGCGCTGACACCAATCCCATGCCGCTCGATCGCGCACTGGTACTCTAGGGGGAGATATGGGTAGTAGAGATTGGAGAGATGGATGGGGATGCGAGGAGCTCGGCCACGGGGACTGGGAGTAGGTCAGCCACATGGTCTGGGAGGAGCTAAGTCGCAAGACATGAGGAGCTCGGTCATGGAAAGGAGGGGAGCAGAAACCCGCCTCATCGCCACCGTCTGCGACCACCATGCACACCTCTTTCGAGGCCACTGCAGTCAAGCTCTGATCTCTCTCTCTACCCAACTACGTCCCCAGCTTCACTCTGCCAGGTGAGAAACAATAGCACTTACATCTGCAGGTCAGTCCAATCCCTAGCTCCTCCAACACACAACAATAGCACCGAAGACACCTGTTATGTTCATGTTCATCAGGCCTGGTGCTTACACAGAACTGAAATCGTTCCCAAAAACAATGTTGGTGAATTTAACAGCTTCTTAGGTTGCAATGCGGTTTGTATGCCATCAGGTACAGAGAAGCCACACTTTGTCCCTAGCTTTAGGGTTAACTTCGCGAGAGTCCGCGGAAAGTATTTTGTGTCCTGATAGCGAACACATGTTGTCCCTAGCTTTATAGTTAACAATGTTGAGTTCAGATTCCTTGCAAGTCACAAGGTAGGCTAGATCGCCTCCATCATGCCATTTATCTTACAGGGTATTGTACCAAATATCTTCTTGTAGGGTCTTTAGTTACCAGACTCTGAATCATAGATAAATTGAGAATTCGAAATATGGTTGTACATCATCAATAAATTGTCAATATCTGAAATCGAAATGCCCACATAGTGATGTTTTGTTCAGATTTGTTGAATGAAATATTGAGGATACAGAGGTTTGTTTCATATCTGAAATAGGACAGTTCATATCTCATTTTACAGTGAAAATGCATATCATATCTATATACCACTGAGGTGTAGTTGGTGCCTAGCAAGGCGGTGATATCCAAACTGAATAAAGTGCTGACCATGAAGAACTTGGAGAGGGAGCAACGCACATCCTGAGTTGGAAAAAATAAAGGTAATTGTGGGTTCCAATTTGTTCCATTGATGTAACATACTATCTATATTACCCAGTCCATTTGTTCAAAATAGGTTGAGCATTCCTATTTGTTTCATATCTCTCTCCTATTTTCTCCGTACCGTAACTCTCATCCACTATGTTTCACTCTCAGCCATCAGCGTCGATGACGTGGAGCGGGTGCGCACGAGGATCTCGATGTCACCGGCGTTTCCTTGGTTCCATGGCGAGCGGTGGCCAGGTGTAGATTGGGAATCCTCCTCTGCAGGATCTTCCCGAGCCCCTCAACCTGGACATTTTCAAAGTAATAATCGGTAGATCGGAACCCGCCGCATTCGTTTCCTTGTCCCATGCTGATTTGAATGCTAGGTATTTTCTTCTTCATAAGAGTTGCCGATTTAAAATTTTCTATTATTGTGTTGGGAGCAAAACCACCGCCACATCCTATGGCTCTTCCATCGATTCTTATCATGTGCCCTCTTTCTCCGCAGGAACTCTCGCAGCTGTGCCAGGCTTCTGCAGCAGCAGCACCGAAGCATGAGCATACCAACCTCGCTAATCAATCCAGCAGCCTGCATGTGCATGATATTCTCTGCCCAGTTCCAATCCTACTCCCTCACTTGCAACTTCTTTATTTCTTGGCATTGGTCAGTGTAGTTATTTATTCATGGATTGGTCACCTTCCAATTATTTGCTTCTAATTATTTGTGCGTTTTGTGCTCTATTCAGATGCGTGAAGTGAGGCTTGGTCTGAATGTGCGAGGAGGTCAGATGGTCCATGCATTACCACCATTTGTTTGATGATCCCCACTAAATGCAAACGTAGTAGCATTCCTCTTTTTAAGTAGTAGATATAATACTATGGTTATTATGTAACCCACCGAACATTTCTCTTCTAATATGGTGAAACTGAAATCATTTCTTGGTAGCACTGTAATCTCTGTGTGAGCCAAAGTTCTACTACATTTGTCCATAAAAGGATATGGTAAATTTGTCTAAATTTAGATGTATCTAGACACACTTTTTTGGTGTATACATACATCCGAATTTAGATAAATCTTTAACATCCTTTCATCAACGTAGGGAGTGTGAAAGATTCAGTTATTTGTTCTGGGTATTGCACTCGGACATGAGTATGTATGTCAGAAAGTCAGAGTGGAAGTAATTGATGTACTTCTGTTATGGATTTTGTTTATTCTTCATTGACTTCCTGAAGCTGATTTGATTTGTTTATTTTTAGGCTGCGTACAATGACCCAATGTGGTCCGACCCCTCCCCGGACCCCGCGCAAAGCGGGAGCTTCATGCACCGGGCTGCCCTTTTTTCAGATTTAGTGTTTTTGTGGAGAACCAAAAGTAGCCTTTCCCACTGCCATAATTTACCCTTTTTAAAATAAAACGCTATTACCATCACTAATTCATGAAGGATTTTGTGCAAGTGAAGTGGCAGGGCAGGTAACTACCTCCTGATTAATCATTTGTGATCTGAATTGTTGATTGATCTATATTATTCTTTGAAATATGTCAAACTTCAACTTAATTCCTGATATCTCCAGAACCTTGCAGGGTGCTACATCAGAACCTTGCAACTGATATCTTTTCATACATCTCTACGTCCACAAATTGTTTGCTATGAATTATGTTAATCTGGGTGGTTCTCTTCCAACTTGATCTGAGAAAGGGAAATAAACATTGAAAACTATTATCTTGCTTTGTGCCGAAGTACAAGATCAGGTACTTTCTCAAATTTTTATTGTCCTTGTATGTCTTAGTTTTCATCTCACAGCAACATGTTTGTTGAATGTGCGGCCATATGCGGTACATTATTATTGCTTCTCTCATCCTAGAGATTGAAGGACAATCTTCGCAGCTAAAATCACAATGGGGGAAGTCGGTAATACATGTGCTCACCTGCATTAAATCCTAACATGCAAATTTAAGAAGGACCGCTGGAATGCAAGTGATACAAAACCAATTCCTAAAATTTCTTCACAAGATTTACTCTTCAGTAATCATGTATGACAAGCGGGTCATTTGCGAGAGCACAAAACAGTACAAGCTTTTCTTATTAGGCAACGATGTATTCTGCATTGAGTATCTTCAGCCTTTACACAGTTCATACACTAAGCTATACAGTTTTATCATTGCCAGTTTTTATGGTGGTGAAGTGAATCCATATCGTTAGAATTGTCTTCAGCAGGTATACACTTTTCCAGATTGTTTCTACCACAGCCAGGGAATGTAGGACATCTCTCATGAACAAAACAGTACCACTCCCTTCACACAAATTTATTACTCCCTCATGAAACAGGACATCTCTCTTCTTAACGGGCTATTTTGTTTTTCCCGTGATGGTAGCAGTGAGTCAGTCCTCAACTCCAGTGACTCCTACCTGTCCCAACAATTAGGCTGGGTCTCGAAGATAAATCTGATATGGGGTCAATGTATCTCTTCCTAGGATTGATGTATTACGATTGGGTTGATGATTTTTTTTCTAAGATTTGTCTGTATGATTTTTCACAAATTGGGTTGGATATTTCTATCGAGCTAGGTTTCACACATTATGTGTGCGTGGTAAGTTATTTTGCAATATTCGTTCAAAGTGTCGTTGGTTCAGTAATTTCGACTCACCAAGCAAGTGTTTAGTCCTCCTTTCTACCAGGATTCTATATAGTGTGTCAGTTTATTTTGGTTCTGGCTGATGTCAGCATGTGGTGTATAAACCTCCGCATGAAAAATGAACAACATCTGCTAGGAAATAAGAACGAATATGAGATTCAGTGCCTTGGTTGGAATTAGGAGTGTTGTACTAATGTGTCGGTCTTTGTTCCAATGTTAGTTTGGCAGAAAAGTTACTGTGCTGGCCATGAGTAATTTGAAGTTACTGTGATGGCCATCAGCAATTTGAAGTCCTCATTGTCCGTGTCTGCCTCCATTTCGTGCTTCATGTACACTACATCAGAGTTTCATGTAAGTGCTTCTAAATCTCGTTTTTGCGCTGGTTTTCCTTGCTAGCAACAGCTTAAGTGTATGAAATTGCAAGTTTTGTTTGAGCTAAACTCTGAACAATCAGAGGTGCATTGACTTCTATTAGGAAAAGAAGAGTATCTAAGAATGGGATGACCCAACCACGAAACCAACAATTTGTATGTTGAGGGGAATTATTCATATAGATGATGATGCCCACTGCAATCTATTGTTTTACTGGTATTAATCTACATATCTACAGAGTTATTCGGAAGTTCCTTTAATCACGTGAGTTTTTCAGAAAAAGAGGACATGTTGTGGGTTAGCCCTTCATTAGATGTCTATTATCTTAAGTAGTAAATAAACCAAAAAAATTACATTCGCTTTTCTAAAAATAGGTACTTACATGAATTTTAGATTTAGGCTCCTCTACACTACATGTTCATGCAGAGCTTCATAGAAAGGTATTTATGCTGGCACATGTATAACTAATGTATTTGTTTATGCTTTTTGCTAGATTCGACCTGAAAGTTGATAAAGCTAGGTGCCATGTGAAGAATATAATTCCAAGTTTGATCTTAATTGACTGAGCGAGGATGGTTGATCGTATGTTGCTTCGACCAAGATGGTGAGGTGTTTGGCTAGATCGACGAGCTGATGTGGCTGTATGACAGCCAAGGAAACATGAAGCTGGCTGGCCGCGCATACTTGTGCTCTGCCCGCGCCCTGAACCATGCTGATCAATCGGTCGATCGGTCGGATGTACAGTCCAAGAGCTAGGAAGAGCTTGCAGTACCCGGTTTGGATTTTTTTACTACCAGTTTTGTTTTCAAGGAAGTCTTTATAAGCTATCACTGAAGCTACTCTTGTGTAGTTCTATGTAGGAATGGATAATCTAGCTGATGTGTGGCCTGTTTGCATCTCATGTGCAAGGGTTGGATTGAGGATTTACTAAATTATTTGCTTGGAGTTGGTATGCTTAACTGAAAGACATATATCTTCCTGTTTTGGTGTAGTTTGCTGCCAAATGCCTACCAGTACCTATATGGTTGTACCTAATGTGCAGAAAATATATATTATATCAGTTACTGAACACATGGCGCTCTCAGGGTGTGTTTGGTTGCCCGGGCGAGCTCAGAAAATCTCATCACGGTAGGCCAATTTGTTGATTGGTAGCCCGGCTCGGTCCATCACGGTACTGCTCGCCTCATACAGAAAAGGGCTCTCAGCCAGGCCGAGTTGGGAAGCTCGAATCGAGCCTCTCAGGTCGACCGAGCCCACCTCATAATTTGTTGATTGGTAGCCCGGCTCGGTCCATCACGGTACTGCTCGCCTCATACAGAAAAGGGCTCTCAGCCAGGCCGAGTTGGGAAGCTCGATTCGAGCCTCTCAGGTCGACCGAGCCACCTCATCCCGCAAACAACTGTAGCAACGGCTCGCAGCACCCCCATACCCTCAACCCCGACCTATTTTCCATTCATTTGCAACAATCGCAGCTCCTGTGGCCACGCTCCGCCTCTCAGGTCGCCAGCCTCCTCCCGCGTCCCCAGCCACCTGCGCCGCCGCCAGCAGGAGCCGCCGCCGCCTCCGAGCAGCAGCAAGGGTCGTGCCGGCGCCCTCATCATCACGCGATGGAAGACTCGGCCGAGGCCGAGCCTGAGGCTCCTCCGTCGTCGCTCCTTGCGACGGCCGCCTTCCGCCTCTCCCGTCGGCCGCCCTCCTCCCATGTCCTCAGCTACCCGCGCCACGCCGCCGCCGACCAGGAATGGCTGCGCCGCCACCGAGCACCAGCAACGGGCGCGCTCTTGATCTCCAACCGAGCAGCAGCAACGGGCGCACCACCGCCCGCCAGCGCACCACCGCCCACTGGCTACCACCTCGCGCCTTCGGCGCTCCACCGCCCACCGCCGGTGCTCCACTGCCCACTTCCGTGTTGTTATAGATACAGGGACCCGATTGATTTTTTTAATTTTATTTAGGGTCTTTCGTGCAAAATTTTGGACTGGTCTGTAATTTCCTATGTTTTGGGCTAATCTCAACCCAGAGATGGTGCCAAACAATGTATTGGCTCAGATTCTCTCAACACAAACGGGCTGCCAAACACGGCACAAAATCTCAAGTCAGCTTGGATGATGTGAGATATCTCATGTGGGAAAGTGAATTCGAGGTGATACGGGCTACCAAACACACCCTCAGTTTGAAATGCCAATTTTATATTTCCCCTACCGCTTACCGATTAATATTTTGTCTGTTAGCTATTTTCATCTTTGTAGTCAAACATGGATTTTGTAGTCAAACATGGATTGTCAAATTGTTAGGACCATTAGATTTCATATTTAAATTAGTCTTTACTCATTAGACAACTTTCTACTAGGACTGGAGGAAAGCAATTTAATTGATTTAAAGCTCATATCTGCAAGTCTTTTT
This sequence comes from Lolium perenne, assembly GCF_019359855.2. Lineage (NCBI taxonomy): Eukaryota > Viridiplantae > Streptophyta > Magnoliopsida > Poales > Poaceae > Lolium > Lolium perenne. The sequence continues at coordinate 47,618,366 of NC_067250.2, forward strand.
TTTGAGAGATCATATCTGCAAGTCGGTGACACTCGGAAGGTGAAATGATGTAATACATATCCCCTTTCTTCTATATTGAGGTAGTAATTTCTTAAAGGGATTATTTATAACAAGAATACGTATAGCCCGTAGTATAAAGTTGTAGACTATCTCACTCAGTTTTTTGGTACTCACTCAAGCTACTTGGATGTTAAACTTTAGAGGAATGAAAAAATCACTACAGATTTGTTCTTTATTCTTTGCATTTCGAGAAATGTTTGTAGCATCTCTAGATTTTTGTTATATATCTTGAAGGGTCACTTTTATATTTTGTTTACAGAATTGAACCAGGGATGAAGACTCGTATACACGTGCATCTTCGGAGATAGGGAGCAATGGATTCAAAACCTAAAGCCCGTACGATCCAGATAAGCAAGTGGAAATGAGCCCTCAACTTTATACAAGTGGTCTATTGTATTTGCGTTGATGCTTTTGTTACTATGGTTATATTCTCATGTGTATCTTATTTGCCTCTTTATATTGTGAGAAATATACTATGATCTTTTTGATCTCCATATATGGGCACATATTTGTTGGTGTTGTTACTTTCTCTCACCGTTATAGGGTTTCATAGCGAGTTGCGAATTGTATATTTGCATTTAATTTTATAGTGAGTTATGAATTATATATTTGTATTCAAAAATGAAATTTGGGGACCCGTGGCAACGCACGGGCATTTGTACTAGTACTCAATACAATTTTTGGTCACGTCTCCATACATGCTTGCAAACACCAATATTAACTAATAACTACCACTTTTACAACAAAATACTCTTTTTAGATATTATAGCAAAATTTCAAAATAAGCACTGACGTGAATTTGTGCATGCTCTGTTGGATAATTTGATCATTGTATAATTATATTTGTGGCAAACTGACAACACTGAAAAGTATTCTAGCAAATACGTGAAATATAGCCAGGGAAATAGCAAAAGATAAGATTGTAATAGAACCCTCAATCCAAGCATGAAACTCGTTTACGCCCAGCCAACAGAAACCTACAATTCAGTTTCAACGTCCAATGAGTGAACGAAGCAGGTGATATGATTGGCATGGGCAAAACGCATAAGAATTTGACCCGGCAAACATATTGCAGATTATCGTGATACCTTTCAATCAGGATGGCGCCAGCAGTAAACGATCCATTACAGTACATAGAGCCATAGAGGACACCGGGAGGAATATAACTGGAGGCGTAGAGGAGAAGGAGGGTCCACGGAAGATCCATCCGGCACCGCGACCATGGCCGTAGGAGAGGCAGCAGCAACGATAGTCGTACAGATCAAGAGCCATCCGGCACAGCGACGATGTGCGTAGGAGAGGCGGCAGCGACGATAGTTGTAGGAGAGGCGGCGACAGATTAAACGACGGCTTCATAAATAGGTTTTAATTTAATCAGCGGTATCTTGAAATAAACACGGGCCCGACGTTTGGAGGAAAATCTAGGCCATTGTTACTCCCTCCGATCCGAAAAAAGAGTCGGGCAGTTAGCACAGTTGCGTTTTACATTTACACCCTTCAAAGATCGTGAAACTGGCCCATCAGTTTGACTGGATCTTGCCAATTCCACCACAGCCATGCGCGGAGCATCCTTCCACGCACCGGCGCCGCGCTCCTCCGCCTCCAACTCGCATCCCCCTCCGTCGCCGTCGCCTTGCTAAGCAGATCCGCGCGCACGCTCTCCAAGCGGCTGGTCCTCTTCCACCTCGGCCTCCATTAGCGCCGGCGCTGCCGCGCTCCGCTGCTCCGTCGCCAAGCAGGTCCTCTTCCACCTCGGCCTCCATTCGCGCCGGCGCTGCCGCGCTCCGCTGCTCCGTCGCCGTCCTCCCGCCTTTCTCCCCGGCCCGGATTTTTTAGAGTTGGCCGGACTGGTAGATCGAGCCACGCACGGTGGAGCTTCTCTGCTTTGCGGGTGGGGAAAAAATCGCAGACGGAATCGACTGTGGGCGTGCGGTTGCTGGTTTGGTAGGACACGGAGTGCGGGGCGTGGAAAAGGCAAATGCAAGGTTGTTTTCGTAAAATCACCCGCCGGACACTTTTTCCGGATCGGAGGGAGTACTAAATATGATTATGCGTAGCTAATCTACACCGTTGGTTGTTTCTTGTTTTAATTATATAATAGATTATAGCATGGAGTGTAAATATTTATCATGAACACTAAGATATAACAATAACTATTTTATTATTGCCTCTCGGGCATATCTCCAACATTTGTACTAGAGTCAATAATCTAGTTTACATTTGTAAAGATATAACACCTTGGCCTTCTAGTGCTTATCATGTTTTGCTCACGGGAGAGGTTTCAGTCAACGGATCTGACACGCTAAAAAACGTATGTATTTTGCAATTCATTTGCGTCTCAACGCATCACTCATTTTTCAAATGAGTCGGCATTAATCATATATGTTCAGTCTTCTGGTGGAACCTTAATTCCGCGGTCTGAAATATGCCACTAATATTGTCACACACAATATAGCTTCAAAGTTCTGACACTATCAGAACTACACCAAGTTCTCAAAGAACTACTCGACTTAAAACTCCTCAGTCATTGTCAAAACAATGACATACTCTGCCTTCGTTTGTAGAATCCGTCACAATACTTAAAACTCATCTAAATCTAGCATAGACTTCTTTTAGCTCATTGTGCTACCTTTTAAACAACACTTAGCTTAATTGAGATTGAAATTTTATTTTTATATGTGACCAAACTAATATCGGTGCAACACCTTACAGCGATTTGTTTGTCACCTCATACAAAAAAAATATCCTTGCTTCTTCTAAAGCACTCAGGGATATTCTTACTATTGTCCAGTGATCATTACATGAATCATTCTGGTATATGCTCGTAACACTTTAGATCACACGACATCTGATTTTATACATATTATTCGTGATCTAAAATCACTCATGTGTTTTACTCATCGAGTGTCAAATACACTCAAGTCTTGTTAAACCTTCACATGGAAAAGAACACCTTCTTAATATTTTTATATTGAACTACTTCAATATTCATTCTATGTACTTTAACTTAAACTTATTATGTGTTTCAATCTATCTTCATAGATCTTGACACTAAATATGTTTCAATCCATATCCTTTCATTGAAGTTAATTCTCAATGAAACCTTTTAATCACATCATGTATGTAATTACATCATTTATACTCAATGATATGTCATCCACATATAATATTATAATTATGTCTCAGCGCTCCCACTTAATTTCTTGCAAATGCAAGCATCTTCATCGTTTCTGATGAAATCAAAACTCTTTGATTATTTCATTCGGTGAAGATTCCAACCCCGTGATACTTACTTCATCCAGTGAAGTTTGTATACCTATCTAGTATTCCATGGACTAGCAAAACTCTTTGGTTGGTATCTAGTATACATCCTTCATACACACTTCTGGTAAGGAATGTATTTCTGCCATCCTACTATCATATCTCATAAAATAAATATGTAGAGATTACTAGAATAATCCACATAGACTATAAGCATCGCTACGGAAGGTCTAATCTTATCGTAGTAAAATCTTTGAACTTTGTCGTAAACAACTTTTCGACAAATCGAGCTTCTTCAAGGATATTACATCCAAGTCCATCAATTTTATAGATCCATTTACTTTCAAAAGGTATTCACCTATCTTGGATTTCATGGCGCATAGCCATTTTAACGGAGTCAGGGCCCATCATAACTTCTTTGTATGTAGTTGGTTTATCATTGTTCAAACTCAATCCTTTGTCCACAAATCATTTATTTGATCACAAAGTAAACCACATCTACAGGGTTAAATAGGTACTTTGATCTCCATGACTATAACACTTTGTAGACATGAGAGCCATGATCGTCGTGGCTGCTTCCGGAACCATTTCCGATGCTGGGCTACTCTGATCATCATGCTCAGGTTCATGAACCTTATCAAGTTCCATTGTCCTCCCACTCAAATACTTCGTTAGAAAACAATTTCTTGGAAATAAGCAAGTAACATTAACAAACACTTTTGTCTTTTACTTCATAGTGGAAAGAATTCCCAATTTGTTCTCTGGGATAACAACAAAGACATTCATCCGGTTTTGGTTGTAAACTCATTTACTTGTGCAACACATACCAAAATTTAAGAAAACACTATTAGGGTTTATACCCATGCCATAACTCGTATGGTATCATTTCAACGGATTATGATGATGCTCTATTCAGTGTAAAAGCGGTAGTCTCTAAAGCATAATCCATAAAAATATAATGGCGTCATTTTATTTTATCTCATCATTAATCCAACAAGGTTTGGATACGTCTCTCGGATACTCCATCATCACTATGATACTCCAAGAAACGTGAGTTGTAGAACAATTTCATAACTCTCTTAGATGTTCGATAAAACTCGTAATTCAAATATTTCCACTATGATCCAATCATAGATATTTGACTTTTCTATTACGATGATTTGTACTTCTTGCTGAAATTTATTTGAATCCATTCAAATGTTTCAAACTTCTTCCTTATCGAATAAATATATCCACATATATATACTCAATTCATTGTTGGAAGTTTTCATGAAGTAGAAGAATCTCCCGCACACAACTATGTCCAGTGAACCACATACATCATCATGTATGTTTCCACTAAGTTAGTTGCCCGTTCAACTCTTGGCCTATGAACGCTATTTCAGTCATTCTCTTTAGAAGAGATTTGCAAGCGCCAAACGATTCAAAAATCAAATGACTCTAAAAATCCATTTGCATGGAGTTCCTTCATGCGTTCCTTTCTAACATGACCTAAATGGCGGTTCCACTAATAAGTGGAATTCACATCATTTGCCTTATGGCATGTTAGCGTCAGTGTTATGCATGTGTGCTTCACCATAAAGATTTATAATAACTTATCTATCGTACATGGAATACTATCATAATTTGAACAACTCATTGTTTTAATTTGACCAGAACAAAATAACAATTATGAAGTTCTTTATTATAAATCTGAAGGGCTAGGTAGAATAGCAACGACGAACACAATAACACTTTATTTTGTTCCAGACGTGCATTCCTACCATATTCCTTGTCAGTCATTTAGGCCATTGTATTCTTATATTGTGTTGTTTTGTATGACACCTCATACCAACCAATATGGTATAAATACCCAAGAATTTCATTGTGTGACCAAACAAGGAATACATTCATAACATGTATATCATCTATATACACCTGAGCTAGACTTTCTAGTCTTTTCTTTCTTTCTGCCAAAATCTTTTGTAGTTTCTCTTTTTGCTTTCCTCATTCTCAGAAAACACTTCACCTTCAATAACTTCTAGGTCCATTAGTGAAATAATAATAACCTTGAGGTTCTTACTTTGAAGTTGATCATCACATGACAAGTGTTCCAGATTTCACTTTTAGTAACCTTTTAATGTGATGAACAATTTCACTCATAATTTTTATGCATCAAATCATGACGACTTTCCGAGACCATGTCTGTACATGCTAGGCTCGTAAAGTTTAACCTTAGTACTCATATGTGCAAATCTGGCTTACACCCGTTGTATGCACAAGTAGAATCTATAACACCCGATCATCACGTGATGCTTCGAAACGACAAGTCTTAGCAGCGGTGCATACTAAGGACGATCACTTCATGGATATGCGAATATCGTCAGTGCCCAACTAGTTGGAGGATTGGGACGCCTGGCGCCTTCAGCCTCCGTACATTCCCATAAAACTTATGAGTTTATGTAGTCTCACTAGATTATATTCTATCATCTTGCAATAAGGTCTTAGATATCACATATATCTCATACCTTGCTTATTTCTGAAAACAAAATTTCCAGCTCCTTACTTTTCAAACGGATTTGAACTTCAAGTTTCACGGAGACAAGATGATTTTAGGTACTAATTGAAACCATTGCTCTTTGAATCAGCAATGTGAGGTTTACTAAAAGTTTGCAATAGGACTTAATCATTTCTTGATTTTTTAACAATACAATACCAGTCCGTAAAGTTTCTTGTCAGACTTAACAGTATTTCTATCTCAATTACAAGACTAGCGCATGGTAGATAACAGATGCCAATTCTACAAATTTAATTCAAAATACTATTCAGACTATGTTCATGATAATTAGTTCATGTTTTAATCTAATTACTAATGAACTCCCACTTAATACAACATCCCTCATAGTTGTTTAGTGGCACACGATCCATATCCACTACACCAAAACCGATCATCACGTGAGATGATGTAGCTTCAATGGTGAACATCAACATGTTGATCATATCATCCATATGTCTCGTGTTCAACCTTTCGGTTTCCTGTGTTCCGAGGCCATGTCTGTACATGCTAGGCTCGTCAAGAAAACCCAAGTATTTCCGTCTGTGCAACATCGCTTACACCCATTGTATGTGAACGCAGAATCTATCACATCCGATCATCACGAGATGCTTCAAAACGACGAACTGTAGCAACGGTGCATACGAGGGGAGAACACTTTATTATCTTGATATTAATGTGAGGGATCATCTTATAATGCTACCGTCGCGATCTAAGCAAGATAAGATGCATAAAGGATTAACATCACATGCAATTCATAATATGTGATATGCTATGGCCTTTCTTCTTGTGCTTTTGATCTCCATCTCCAAAGCACACGAGCATGATCTCCATCATCACCAACATTGCACCAAGGTCCATGGCGCCGCTTCATGGTTGTCCATCACTTATAGCTACTATAACAACTACTTGAAATAAAGCTATTACATGATGAATAGACACGCAGGTCTTTAAAAAATTTAAAGACAACCATTAGGCTCCAGTCGGTTGCCATAATACAATAATGAACATCTCATACATCAAACATAATCATCATCACATCATGGCCATATCACATCACCAAACCCTGCAAAAACAAGTTAGACGCCTCTAATTTGGTTTGCATATTTTACGTGGTTTAGGGTTTTTGAGTATGATCCAATCTACCTACGAACATGAACCACAACGGTGATACTAATGTTGTCAGTTGAAAGAGTAAATTGAATCTTAACTATGGTGAGAGAGACAGACACCCGCAAAGCCACTTATGCAATACAAGTTGCATGTCAAGCGTGGAGCAAGTCTCATGAGGCGCGGTCATGTAAAGTTAGCCCGGGCCACTTCATCCCACCATCCCGCAAGATGCAAAATACACTAACCAAAAACAACAAGAGCATGAACGCCCACAAAACCATTGTGTTCTACTCGTGCAACAGATCTATGCATAGACACGGCTCTGATACCACTGATGGGTTCGTTGCATGGAAAACAAAAAATTTCTACCGTGAACATGAACAAAAACCAAGATCCAATCTAGGAAGAAGCAAGATCTAATCTACCAAGATCGAAGCAACGAGATGTATGTGAGACTAACCCTCGAAGATTCCAAAGCCTACGAGATTAGATCTCGTTGTTGATGTAGTCGATCATCCTATGCTGCAATCCGGCATCACTTCCTTACTCGGTCGTGCGTACAGTGTCGATGAAGCCCGTCCTCTCCCCGTTCTAGCGGGCAGTGAAGGTGTGGTAGATCCCCTCGGAATCCCAGCAGCACGACGGCGTGGTGGTGGTGGTGGAGGAGAAAATCTGCAGGGCTTCGCCAAGCCGGAGCACATGTGTAGTGGAGGAGAGAGGGGGCGCCAGGGCTAGGGTTTCATGGCTGTACGCCCCTGCCCCCTCCCCTCTTTATATAGGGGGAGGGTCGGTTTGGGTGGCCCCCCAACCCCATAGATCCATCTAGGGCCAACGGCCAAGGAGGGGGGAAGTTTTCTTCCCCCCCCCCAAGTTGATCCCCCCTAGGGTTTTGGGGAACCCTAGTGGGCTGGCCGACTTGGGCCTTGAGGGGCATGTGCCCCTGGCCAATTAGGCTAGGGTGCATCCCCTCGTCCCATGCTAGGTCTCCTAGGGTCATGGGCCCACTAGTGGGACTCCCGGAACCTTCTAGAACCTTCCCGGTCTTCCACCGGAAAAATCCCGAACTTTTCCGAAATCTAGAAATCAACTTCCCTTATATGAATCTTATTCTCCGGACCATTCTGGACCTCCTCGTGATGTCCTGGATCCCATCCGAGATTCCGAACAAACTTCGGTCTCCATCTCATATTTTGAATCTACTTATGCGACATCGAACCTTAAGCGCGTCACCCTACAGTTCGTGAACTATGCAGACATGATCGAGACTCCTCTCCGACCAATAACCAATTGCGGGACCTGGAGATCCATAATGGCTCCCACACATTCAACGATAACTTAGTGATCGATTGAACCATTTACATACGATACCAATTCCCTTTGTCACGCGATACTTTACTTGTGTCCAAGGTTCGATCATCGGTATCTCCACACCTAGTTCAACCTCGTTACCGACAAGTAATCTTTACTCGTACTGTGTTATGTCATCTCTTGTGACCTTGTCACATGCTTGCAAGCTAATTAGACGACATTCCACCAAGAGGGCCCAGAGTATATCTATCCATCATCGGGATGGACAAATCTCACTCTTGATCCATATTCCTCAACTCGCACTTTCCGAAAACTTAATCCCATCTTTATAACCACCCATTTACGCAATGGCATTTGATGTAATCAAAGCATCCTTCCGGTGTAAGTGATTTACATGATCTCATGGTCGAAGGACTAGGTAACTATGTATCGAAAGCTTATAGCAAGTTGAACTTAATGACTTGATCTCATGCTATGCTTACTATGGGTGTGTCCATCACATCATTCACCTAATGATATGATTTTGTTATTAATAACATCCGATGTTCATGATCAGGAAACCATGATCATCTTTTAATCAACAAGCTAGTTAAATGAGAGGCTTACTAGGGACTCTGGTTGTTTACACAACACACATGTATTAATGTTTCCGGTTAATACAATTATAGCATGGAGTGTAAACATTTATCATGAAAACTAAGATATAACAATAACTACTTTATTATTGCCTCTCGGGCATATCTCCAACAGAAGATTCTGAAGGTCTTAGCTTCGCTACAATAGCAACAAATGGAAAATTTTCACCGCTAATAAGAGTATCCTGCCATTTTAATATACACTTATTAGTAGTTGATCAATTGTGCATTGCAAAACACAAAGTTCAGATCAAATGTGGAAAATACCAACAGAAAGTTAACTAGCATTTTTACGAGCACATGGCGATATTACGTTGATGAAGCAATATAAACATCAAAAGAAGAGGCAGAAAAAGATCTACTCAGGGACACTCTTGGTGGACGCTGAGATATAGGTCGCTAGCTGTGCACGGAGATCCTCCTTCTCCTTGCTAATCGCCTTAAGGACGGCGGTTTGTCCGTGCGTTAGCACCCTCGAGATCTGCCTCTTGAGCTTTAATTTCAACCTCTCTTCCATGAGATACTTGATGAGGTTGCTTCCAGTATCCATCCATGTGACGCTCTTGTTGTTCAGTTCCACCCAGTAGGCATTCTGCTCCTTAAGCATGTCCCGCTCGGAAGTAAGGTTATTGATGCCTCGCGCAAGACAAAGGGAGATCTCCTTCTCCAACGCCAAATATCTATGAAGACGAACACACTCCAGGGTGAGGGAGTGTTCATTCTCCAGCTGGCTGCCTATGTGGGCCTTGTTCTCCTCCTTTTGCTACAACAATCATTGTATGAAAAGAAAAAGAAATCAACCCATTCATATATGAGTACTAATTACCCGCAAAAAATAGGAGTACTAATTTCTAGCATGGATATTGATAAAGGAATGGACATCACTCAGACGCTCCAAAAAAACCACAGGGTTCATCAATACAAAATTAATCGGAAAGCAGTGATTACATAAACTATAAAAAAACAAGTGGACAGAGGCATACAGCCTACCTAGCTTGTCCGAGAAACGGGGCCGAACTTAGCTTCCGATGGCCGGACTTGGGGCGCCACCATCGTTGTGGTTACCGAGGAAACGTTTGAACCGCCGCCCCTGTGAGATGTAAATAAATGGATAAACAGTTAGAAAATAAGAATCAACTGAAGGACATCCCGCTAGAAACTCACCCGGACGAACCCTCGCCCTTGATGGTGGTATTTGCATCATCATCATTCATCAATGTGACGCTCTGGTTATGCAGTTCCACACAAAAACCGTTCTGCTCATTAAGCCTGTCAAGCTCGGCAGTAAAGGTATTGATGCCTTGCTGAAGATAAATACAGATCTTGTTCTCGAACGCCAAATCTATGTGAACAGGCTCAAACTCCGGGGTGAGGGAGAGTTCATTCCCCAGCTGGCTACCTATGTGGGCCATGTTCACCTCCATTTGCTGGCACGAATCATTGTATGGAAAAAAAGAATCCAACCAATTCATATATGAGTACTAATTACACGCATAAAATAGGAGTACTACTAATTTCTAGCACTGATCTTGATACAAGAATGGACATCACTGGGACACTCCACAAATAGCACAGGGTTCATAAACACATAATTAAACAGAAAGCCGTGATTAAATAAACTACCCCATCCGATCCCTTTTAGTAGTTAACTGAGATTTAGTAAAGTTGTATTCTCCCTTCGATCCCTTTTAGTTGAATCGGATTTAGTACAAAGTTGTACTAAATTTGAGTCAAATAAAATGGATCGTAGGGAGTACTAAATCCGAGTCTATTAAAATGGATTGGAGGGAGTATAAAAAAACAAGTGGATAGAGGCATACAGCCTACCTGGCTTGGCCGTGAAACGGGGCCGAACTCAGCTTCCGACGACCGGACTTGGGGCGCCACCGTCGTGGTGGTTACCGGGGAGACGTTTGAACCGCCAACCCTGTGAGATGTAAATAAATGGAAAAAGCAGTTAGAAAATAAGAATGAACTGGAGGACATGCCGCTAGAAACCTACCCGGACGAACCCTCGCCCACTGGCTCGCTCTCCATCGTATAGAGGATAGACCGACTCTCTGCGAGAAGGCGATCATAAGTGGCCATACAACGACCCGCTAGCTGGCTAGATGTCAAGTTTTTCTCGGCGGTCTTAGTCCTCATCGTCTTCCCTAGGATATCCCGCCGCCGGGCCGCCCGGCTCACTGGAGCCATGGTTGCGAGGTACTTTACTAGTTAGGGTGGAGGGCTAGTGAAGGCTAGTTACTACAAGGAGAATAGAAATGAGAAGAAGGGTGGAGGGGTGGTGAAGGCTAGTTACTAGCTACCAGAAGAACATAAAGAGAAGAAGGGTGGAGGGCTGGTCAAGGCTAAATCTTACATACACCTAGAAAAGACCATCGTGCCCTCGCGGGGCTTCTGAGCAATTAGGGTCGTGTGTTATCAAATTAAAATAAAAAATGGGCAAGATAGGGTACCTTCCCCAGGAAGCATCTAGCACCCAAGCCGAGGGACTGCGCGTTGAACACTGGTTACAATATGTGTAAAAGGAAAAGATAACAAGCGAAATGCCTGGCAGGGTCCAGAGGTGCATTTAATCGGACGTTGGGATTCCATATTTTACACCATAGAGTATGTGAACATAAACCCAAAATACAATCAAGCGCTTAGTGTTTACATAAAGGGTCCTAACTGAAGATTGGAAACGCAAGAAAGTCCCTCTCCGCCAAATAAGATCATATATTGTCGTTAGGGCCGCCCTGGTGTATCCTCTGAATGAAAAAAAGCCCATAGTTGGCAACCTAAACCCGCCGCTCTAGTTCGAATAGGACCTTCCATCCGATGAGACCCTGTTGACAAAAAAAATTAATTAATTCAGTACTGCATAAACCGCAATTTCAATTAGATAAACACAAAGATTAAGATAGGCGCATGTATCACCTGTCGATGCACACCCAGATAGTCGGATCCATGCATGATTCAAACCATTTCGACGACCACTGTAGTTCCGACGTGCTGGCGGCACCCGGCGTCGTCGTGCTGTTCGCCAGAAAATAGGGTGAATGCTTGGAGCTCATTGAACCGATATCAGAGCGCTTAGGTGATGGCTTTCGCTACGAAAGAAGCTTTTGCTCTCTTCTTCTGTCTTCGGATCAACTCGGTCCAGGGAAAAAATATTCCTAAGCCCAAACCTCCAGTCCAATGCGGATCTTGCATTATCGGCGCCCGCCAAGGGAGCCCTTTTTTCAAATTCTCCGGTCTGGAGTCTTGCCGCGCATGGCAACAGACCTTCTTTTACGTGAAGAACAAGGGCGCCGCTGATTTCATCAATCTGCCGGCCTACCTTCCGCGGACGCCATCGAGGGCCAACTGGAAATACAATCCGGGGATTTCCCATATAGAAACCAACCGGATCGTCCGGTTCATGGAGCAGCTCATCAAGGACACGGACGTCTGCTCCGACGATATCATCCGCACGTTCATCTCACGCCGGGTGCTCCCCCTCCAGCGTCGGGTTCACAAGATGAGCCAGATGTGCGGCCCCCGCGATCCCACCAAGATCACCAGCTGCACATTAAGCAAATAGGATGTGGTCCTCAAGGCTAGGCAAATTTGCCAAACTGATATGCCGATGGAGTGGGAGTGGGGCCTGCTTCCCCTCAGCTCCACCAATCTCCCATCTGCCGAAGTAAGATCTTAAGCCATCCGGATTATTTTCCCGTTAGCTTCTGACGTGTAGCTAACTATCTTTTTTATCCTTTTTCAGGCCTGCGAGCATTTTCCTCATATTGCTGCGGAGGCACGAGGCCCTTGCCGCAAGCGCTCCAAGATGGGCCAGACTCACACTCCACGCCTAGGTAACTTCTCAACTCCTCCGGTTCACCCTTCCGGAAGTGACGATGAGGTTGTTACCCTCGAGGTACTCTATTTTTCCATCTCCTTACTAGTTGTTTCCATGTAGATCCTGCCTCAAGCGGCGCCAACCCGCAGGTAGTGGAGCGCGCTACCCCGCTGCAGGCCGAGGTTGGCCAGGAGTTCCGGGACAATCTGGCCTCTCGGGGCCAGAAGAACAAAGCTCCAGCGAGGCTCCACCTGCCAAGCGCTCCAAGAAGGGCGGTGGCGGGAAGCCCTACACCTCAAAGCGCTACCGCAGCCAGCTGCCGGTAGCTAGCGGGTAAGCTTCCGGTTTCTTCTTTGCTTTTGTTCTGTGAGTCTCTTTTTCCGGTTGTTTTTTTCTAACTTTTTCTTTTTTCTTTCTTTTCAGGCCTGCGCTCAAGCTTACCAAGAGCGCCACCGGCATGAGGCCGGAAACCTCCGAGGACGCCGCCAGGGCCTCACCTCCTCCTCCTCAACCAAGCCCGGTACCTTCTGGTGCCGGCAAATCTCCTGCCTCCTCCCGGGGAGGCGACACAAGTGCGGAGCGTGCGGCCCCTGAACCTTCTGATCACCGCGCGGAGGAGGATTTATCTTCCCCTCCGGAAGCTGAAGACACCGGCGCCAGCAACATCGGCGCCATCACCGAAGATGCCGGGAGGGCGGAACCTTTGGTTCCTCCCATCCCCAAGAAGAAGAAGAAGAGCACTGCCTCCTCCCCCTCCAAGACCGTTCCGGAGCCTTCCTGTTGTGGGTATACTTTATGGGTATATCAACGGCATGGCCTAGATCCGGCAAGCCCGGGTGGCCCACAGATGGTGATGTGGCATGTGGCCCGTCGGGCGGCCCAGTTGCTGTAGATCCTGAAGGATGAAGTCCAGCCCAGGAACAGGAAGCCGGATCCCAACCGACCTACGAAGGAGGCCGGATCCGTGAAGGCCCATGAAGTATCCAGATCCAGCACGTTCTTTGAGGAAGGCGGATCCTTGACGTACACGGCAAGATATTGTACCGTAGTTAGGCAACTTGTATTCCGGCTAGGACTCTCCATGTAAACCCTAGATCCGTGCGCCTTTATAAGCCGGATCCCGGGAACCCTAGAGGCACAACCACAACTCATTGTAACAACGCGAAAGCGCCCAGATAATTCCAGACAAGCAGCAGTAGGCCCTGTCCTCGAGCAAGTGTTCCGAAGCTGGTTAAATCGCGTACCACCGTCCCGTGTGCTCTCCGCCCTATGGCCCCCACTTCTTCTCCCCCTCGTGAGGATCCCTCCTCCGAGGTACCGTCGAATAGGCAACGACAGTTGGCACCCACCGTGGGGCCTGCGGCGTCTGGAGACCGGAACCGGGAGGGTTCTACCTTCGGAGGCATCGGTGACACCATCGCCGTGGGGCACGTCAAGTACGCCGTAAATTTCCCGATCGTCCCTGAGGATGAATGCTGGATTCCGGCTAAGACAAACCCCGTCAAGCTCTCCATCATCCCGATCAGCGGGATACACATCTTCATCGGCGAGACCGTCGATTCCGACGGGAACGCACTGGTAAGTAACGCTTACGCGACCGCCGCTGAGCAGGACGCAGTCGCGAAGATCCGATCTGAGTCGCAGGAACTTCTTAAGGAAGATTCCGCCTTAGATCTGGAAAAATCAGTAAGATCTTAAGCAGGAAATAACGGTGGAAGACCAATGCAGATCCGCCTGGGTCTCCCAGGTGTTAGAAAACTAAAGGTGTCACTTCGTGCACTTCATAGCCCATACCGCAGGAGCCGCCCCACAAGAAGTCGGAGCTGGCCCCATGCAGGTCGTGGCCCCGGAAAACGGCGATGCTCCGGATCAGCAGGAGGCTGTCGGAGAAAGCGATGCCCCGGGTGAAGAATCGATCCTGGGCAACCTGAGCCCAACTTCCGATGATTCCTCCTCCATGGACACGGAAGAGTTCAACTGAAAGCTGGAGGAACTCGGAGGCGGTGAGCAACCTGACGTCGATTCCACCCAGCCTATGCAGGTTCTCGCAACCGTGGCACCGCTGGATCAGCAGGAACAGGAAGATGAAGATACCACCTCCGACCCAGGACCGTCCAATGCAGGATCTCCGTTAGATCGGGAGCGTCCGTACGAAGACGTCCTGTCCCCAGAAGAGATAGTTGCGCAAGCACGCATGGATTTAGTCGCGCAGTCCGACGTCCTCAACAAACCCATAACCCCTGGCGATGCCGCAGATCCGGAGGCTTTAGAGGCCACAAGAAAGGAGATGCTGGCCACAGCCAAGAAGTTCGCCAATACTGTAGCTGCAATATTGGATGAGAGGGCGGAAGCTGCACATATCATGGATCGCTTTGAAAGACAGGACCGCGAAATCACTGAAACACTCGAGCAAGTCAAGAGTATGAGGAAAGAGTGGGAGGTGAAAATGACCTACGCACAGGCGGAGGCTGATAGAATCATCAGAGAAGCAATCCCTCCCCGCATGATCAACTTCGCAACCCCTGTCGAACAGCAGCCGCTCGCAACTCCAAAGGAGCGGAAATCCTGAAAAAGAAGGACGAGGAAATTGATATCAGCTACGTCCGCAAGCTTGTTGCTTCGGCAGTGCAGCAGCAGAGTAAGGCAGATACTTCGCGCAGGTTGGAATCCAATCCGGATCACTGTGTATCCACCGCGCAGAAGGACGCCCATATCAATCGACATCCTGATGACGAATCGCGCACCGGATCCACGGAGCGCAGAAGAAAAGCAAGGGAGCACCCAAATCCGATCCCCGTACCATCAAAGACACCTCCGTCAGATCCGAAGAAGGGGAAGGATGCAATGTACGCTGGTAGGAACAAGTACCGGAACCCGTCACCTCCGCCTAACGGGTACCCGTGTCCCCCACCTCCTCGCCGCCGCAGTCCAGCCGGAAACACCAGGCCCCATGGGGCCGGTGGAATCAACATCCGCGACAACATGCCGCCGCCAAGGACCAGGGAGCGTATGCCGGAGCCACGTCGGAACCAGAACAACGATCGTGAGCCTGAGCCCAGAAGGAGCCGGAACAACGATCGTGATCCTGAGCCCAGGAGGAGCCGAAACGCGGAACGTGAGCCGGAGCCCCGCCGAAGCCGGAACGACGGTGGAGACTATCACCAAGGTGAAGGTAGCCACCGGAGCCGGAGCGAGCCACGGGAAGTTCGCCGGGAATCAGAGGGAGGAAGCAAAAAATCTTACAGGCCCCCTCGCAGGTCCCCTTCACCACCACCCAGTGGCGGAGGCGGAGGCGGAGGCGGTGGCCGGAGATCTCGTTCCCGCTCAAAAACCCCGGGCGGCGGCCCACGCGATGCCCGAGAACGCCTCAATGAGTACAGATCTGATTACATCAGCCCAAAGTGCTTTGGCAGGATGATTCGAGAGGAACCAAAGCCAAGGATGAACCTCAAGCTACCCGGAAACCTGAAGAATTATGATGGCACGGAAAGGTCGGATACCTGGATTGAGGACTACTATAATGCAGTAACCTTCGCCGGAGGAACCCCTAATATTGCCTGCCGCATGCTTCAGTTGTACCTTGTAGGTCCAGCCCGGATCTGGCTCAGCGACCTCGAGAAGAACTCCATCTTTTGCTGGTTTGACCTGAAGAACGCCTTCGAGAAACACTTCAGAGGGACCTACAAAAGACCTGACACAACAAGCGACCTGCAGGCATGTATTCAGAAGAAGGGTGAAACATCGGGGAACTTCCTCACCCGATGGTTGCAAACCAGGAACGAGTGCGAGAACGTCGATAATCGCACAGCAAGGCACGCCTTTATTGGTGGCTTGCAGAGAGGAGGACTGCTGCGGCACAAGCTGACTTGCTTGGTCAATGCAAATAAATTGACTTTGGATGACATGATCACCATCGCCAGTGATCATACTGCCGCCGATGACGACGCAGGCGGAGATCTAGCAGCTACAGCAATTCCCCTGCATCAGCAAAAGAAGAACCGTGATAACGGTAGCAGCAGCGGCACCAAGCGGAAAAATCCCCCTGATGACCAAAAAAGTGGTGGATCCGACTTGATCGCCATGGCCTTCCAGCGCGGAGGCCAAGGGGGCGGAAGAGGCCGCGGCCGCGGAGGCGGAGCTGGAAGGGGCCAGCAGCGTGGCGATGAGGTCACTGCTGCCGGAACCCGCGCCCCCCAAACCTATGAAGAGTATAGAGACATGCCCTGCCTGGCCCATCTGGACCCGGTTACAGGAAAGTCCACTCACACCAACCGCAACTGCAAGTGGGTCAATGATCTCAAATCTGACCCGGAAGCAGGATACAAGCGAGCCCGGAAGCATCGCCCACGCGGTAAAGGAGGCAAGGGCAAGAATAAGGACAAGGAGGAAGACAGTTCCGAGGCGATGGACGAGGATGACGCTTCGCCGGATCCCAAAGCCGGATCCGCAGCTAAACCCAACCCCTTCGATAAAAAGAGTGCGGGCGCATACCACGCTTTCCTTGGAACTCCAACAGTCCGCGCAAGCAAATCAGCTCTCCGGATCCTGAACGCCACAGTTCCCGCTGTGCCGCAGTATGTCAGGTGGTCGGAAACTCCGTGTACGTTTGATAGGAAGGATCATCCTACTGTCATTCCGAAAGAGTGCTATGCCTTGGTCGTAAGTCCCCGCATCGACGGGTATGACTTATCCAAGTGCCTCATGGATGGCGGAGCCAGCCTGAACATCATGTACCTGGAAACTCTGGAGCGGATGAACCTTACCAAGGAACAGCTAAAGCACATCACCACTGAATTTCATGGTGTGATTCCGGGTAAAAAGGCAAATTCCTTGGGCAGCATCAGACTTCCCGTGGCCTTCGGCGATGCAAATAATTTCCGCCAAGAGATGATCACGTTTGAGGTCGTGCCCTTCAAGAGCTCCTACCACGTTATTTTCGGCAGGCCCACCTACCACAAGTTTCACGCAAGAGCGTGCTACATCTACAACAAGCTCAAGATTCCGGGTCCAAAAGGTATGATTACCGTATCCGGAGACTACAAGAAGGCTCATGAATGCGAGTTAGGCGAAGCCGCCTTCGCAGAGTCTGTGATATCTGGAGAGGAGCTGCAAGGCTACAGAGCCGCGGTGGATCTGACTGAGATGCAGACCACCAAGAAGCAGATCTCCGAACAAAAGACCTCTTTCAAGGCCGCGATAGAAACCAAGAAGCACGACCTCATCGTAGGTGACGGCTCCAAGCAGGTTTCAGTCGGAGCCAACATGGACCCCAAATAGGAAGACACGCTCGTCGAGTTCCTCCGCGCTAACATGGATATCTTCGCATGGCAACCTTCTGACATGTCCGGAGTACCTAGGGAACTCGCCAAGCACTACCTCAACATAAATCCGGGGGCTAAACCAGTGAAGCAAGCTATGCGACGCTTTGGAGATAAGAAGCGCCGCGCCATAGGAATGGAACTAGCTAAGTTACAAGAGGCAGGTTTTGTAGTAGAAGTTATCCATACTGATTGGGTCGCAAATCCCGTCCTTGTACCCAAAAAGAACACTGAAATACTAAGAATGTGCATCGATTACTCCGGCTTGAACAAGAATTGTCCGAAGGATCCGTTCCCCTTGCCGCGCATTGACCAAGTCATTGATTCAACGGCGGGGGCGGAACTTCTGTGTTTTCTTGACGCATATTCCGGGTATCATCAGATCCGGATGAAGGAATCTGACCAAAAGGCGACTTCGTTCATCACCCCCTTCGGCACTTACTGCTATGTCACCATGCCCTTTGGTTTGAAAAATGCAGGTGCCACCTACCAACGTACGATGCAGCGGTGCCTGAAGGACCAAATTGGCCGGAACGTGCACGCCTACCTCGACGACATCGCGGTCATGACCCGGAAAGGATCCGACTTGATCAGCGACCTCACAGAAACCTTCGAAAATCTCCGTCGGTACAAGATGATGTTGAATCCGCTGAAGTGCGTCTTTGGCGTACCAGCCGGAAAACTCCTTGGCTTCATAGTCTCTCATAGAGGCATTGAGGTTAACCCGGAAAAAATCAAGGCAATTCTGTGTATAAAACGGCCAACTTGTCTCAAAGATGTGCAACGACTAACTGGTTGCGTCGCAGCAATCAGTAGGTTTGTTAGCCGTCTTGGCGAGAAGGCGCTACCTTTGTACAAACTGCTGAAGAAAACAGACAAATTCGTCTGGGACGACGCAGCAGATGCAGCACTTCAGGGGTTGAAGGAAATACTCACCTCCCCACCTATCTTGGTGGCTCCAGTAGAGTCAGAGCCCATGCTCCTTTACCTGGCAGCTACCAACAGAGTCATCAGTCTCATCATCGTGGTGGAACGAAAGGAAGAAGGTCATGAATATGACGTCCAAAGACAAGTCTATTACATTAGCGAGGTACTGACGGAGTCAAAGCAAAGATACCCTCACTTTCAGAAGCTAGCCTATGGTGTGTTCCTAGGCAGCCGGAAGCTGAGACACTACTTCCAAGAGCACCCAGTAACAATCGTGAGCAAGGCTCCACTGTCGACGATTCTCAACAACGCTGACGCAACAGGACGCACATCAAAATGGGGCATCGAGTTATCTGCCTTCGACATCGCTTACAAGCCCAGGACTGCGGTTAAATCCCAAGTTTTGGCAGATTTTGTCGCAGATTGGACAGAGGCTCCGGATGCAAATCTGGAGCCGGAACCAGAAACATGGGTCATGCACTTCGATGGATCCAAGCAGCATCAAGGCTCAGGAGCCGGAGTCACCCTGAAGTCCCCTACCGGAGAAGAACTGCCGTACGTTCTGCAGATTCACTTCGAAGCAACAAACAACATGGCAGAATACGAGGCTCTACTACACGGTCTGCGCATCGCTAAGGAAATTGGGATCAAGCACATAATTTGCTGCGGAGATTCCGACCTGGTGGCACAACAAGTAGCCGGAACCTGGAACGCCAGAAACTCCGTCATGGGGGCCTATAGAGATGAAGTTGACGAGATCGCCAAGTGCTTCCTCGGATACGAAGTCAAATACGTCAGACGCGACGATAACACAGCGGCAGATATGTTATCCAAGCTCGGATCCGGCAGAAAACCAATTCCGCCTGGTATTTTCCTGGAGCACCTACGGATACCCTCAGTTAAAGGCGCTAACCCGGAAAACCCAGAAGTGGCAGTATCTCCGGCAAAGGAAGTAATGGTTATCATTCCGGCCTGGACGCAGCCTTTCCTGGACTACCTCATCGATCAAAAGTTGCCAGAGGACGAGGTCCTCGCGCGACAGATCATCAGACGAGCAAGATCCTACACAATCGTTGACGGACAGCTCTACAAACGATGTGCAACCGGAGTGTTCCTCAAATGCGTCTCCAATCAAGATGGCATTGAAATCCTCAGAGAGATCCACGCAGGGGATTGCGGGCATCATGCCGCTCTCAGGTCCCTCGTTGCCAAAGCTTTCCGGCTTGGATTTTACTGGCTCACAACTAAAGAAGATGCTGATAAGTTGGTGAAAACCTGCCGAGGTTGTCAGTAGTACGCTACTCAACCAAATGCTCCAGCCCAAGAGCTGAAGACCATCCCTATCACCTGGCCGTTTGCGGTCTGGGGGCTTGATATGGTTGGTAAGTTAAAGAAATCTTCTCCTGGTGGTTTTGAGTACCTCCTGGTCGCTATTGATAAGTTCAGTAAATGGATCGAGGCAAAGCCAGTGAGAAAAGCCGATGGTGCTACGGCACTCAAATTTGTCTGCAGCCTCGTGACGAGATTCGGCATCCCGCACAGCATAATCACAGATAATGGCACAAACTTCGCCCAAGGAGAATTAAAGGATTATTGCCATGACGTTGGGATCCGACTAGACCTGGCATCAGTGGCTCATCCATAGTCTAATGGTCAGGTCGAAAGAGCCAACGGACTCCTCTTATCCGGGATAAAACCACGCCTTGAAGAACCGCTGCGCCGCGCAGCCGGAGCTTGGGCTGAGGAGTTAGACTCTGTCTTGTGGAGTTTACGAACTACCCCTAACAGGTCAACATGATTCACTCCGTTTTTCCTGGTATACGGATCCGAAGCTGTGCTCCCCTCCGACATCATCCATGATTCACCGCGAGTTTCCACCTATGATGAAGAAACTGCTGATGAGGCCAGACAGCTATCTGTGGACCTGATCGAAGAAGCTCGGAACTTAGCAGACCAACGTTCCACCATTTACCATCAGAAGCTCCGACGCTACCATAGTCGTCGAGTTCGGAATCGCTCGTTCATGGCCGAAGACTTGGTCCTCCGCCTTCGCCAGGTGAAAGATCACAAGTTGCAATCTCCACGGGAAGGACCCTTCGTCTTTAGCAAAGTGCTTCACAACGGATCGTACTACCTTGTCGATTTCCGAGAGCTAAAGGATAGACCTGCTAATTGGCACCGGAAACGCAAGAGGGAGGATCCGGATGACATCTACGATGAAACAGAACGTCCTTGGAACATTGCACAGCTACGTCCTTTCCACACTTAGCATAGAATTACATACTTTGTAACAGTTATACATGATCAATGAAATAAAGCTTTTGGTTCACTCTTTGAGTCTTTTACCTCCTTTACTTGTTCATTTTAGATCGTGTATGTTTTCCGACTAAAACCGCAGAGCTGGATATTTCCGCCTAGGCGTGTATGAAAGTTGTGATTTTCAAAATTGTCCTTTAGGACGTAAGCTTAAGTTTTCTGGTGGAAATATCTTCTGTTGCAAACTCATGGATTCCTGGTAGCGACTTCCGGCACTTGGGCTGGGGGCTTGTTTCCGCGGTTATTGACGGATTGCCATTGGGCTTCGTCGCCGCTGGCGAGCATTTCCGGCTACAGGTTTTCCGGCTTGTGGAAGGTCAAATGGGCAAGCCGGAAAATATAACATCAGCACTTGCTTAAAACAAACGAAACATGCAAATAAAATTAACGGATAGCAGGATAAGTTTTTTCCGCCCATGAATAACTGTTTCGTTCCTAGCTACTTAAGAATTTAAGTTATATTACAAACCCTCTCGGGGCCAAAATGATGCATTGTTTTTTCCCATCTTCCCGCAGGAATAAGTTTCTCACTTCTCCTTCGCCGGAGAAGTTTCCACGTCAACATCAGTTGCGGGAGCATCTGTCTCTTCATCTTTAGCCGGAGAGGAGACGTCGTCATCATCTTCTTCCTCATCTGTGGCTGGAGATGCTGCGCCACCTTGGTCCTTGGAGCTTGTCCAGGTATACTGGCTTCTGGATTGAGCGGGCTTTGCCTCCGCCTCGCGCTCTTTGAGAAGCTCCGCTTCGAGGGGCTCGTCGGCTGGAAGCACCACCTTGTCGTAAAATTCGTTGTGGCAAATTCTCCGGGCAATGCGAGTGTCGTAGCCGCTAACTGCATCAAGCAGCGCACCAACGTCCGCATCTGCAGGCACGCCAGTAGTCACCTTGTCGACATCCAGATCCGGGTTGTGCCCCAAGCACATGGCCAGGGACATAGCAGCTGCGCCTCGAGCTGAAGACGCTTGTAGATCCACCACCAATTCCGGCAGCATTTCCATCCTAGTGATAAGATCGCGAACATCACAGCTTCGGCTTTTCTTGATATTCAGGTTGTGGCAAATTTTCCGGGAGGCGGATATGAGATCTTTGCAGTCATCGCCAGCAAGCTGAATCAGATCGTCCCGGGGGAATTGGCTCCGACGCTCCTCGTCATATCCAAGAGGATCTGGGAAAAGCAATACCAAAATTAGCACAAACAGGTTAAGGCTTGGCACATATGCTGTTATATAACGGAATTTTACCAAGGACACCAGAGGTCAGCCAGTCCCACGACGCCTCCGCTGTCTCCATATATTTCCGGAGCCCACCAAGCTCTTTCTGTTGTTTCTTAATGGTGTCGTGGTCAGTGTTTCTCTTTAACTGAAACTCTCCCTCTTTTTGGATGAGCTCCGAGTTCTTCTCCGCCAGTTTCTTCTCCGCCTCTGCAAGTTGCGTCTCAAGTGTTTTCTGGGAGGTGCGCAGAGTTTCCAGTTCGGAGGAGGCTGCAGCGAGGGACGAGGAGGCACCTACTCAAATTTACGTAAAGCATCAAGTATGAAAAATGCGGAACATAATCCACAAGCATCAGATAGTCGAAAACCAACCTTGGGCTTTTGATAGCTGTTTCTTCAACTCCGCGTTCTCCGTTTGGAAACGCTGGATCCTCTCCGCTTGGCTGATGGTCACACGATGCTGAAGCGCAATGTTCTTGTGCAGCTCATAATGCAGAGCCTTTTTATTCTTGCAAACACTGTCAGAGCCGGAGTGAGTTCCACAAGTATTATCTGGTTTAAGTCTATCTAAAGCATTGTTGCCGGAAATCTTTCCGCAATAATGCTTGGGGGCTACCATGACATTTAAATCTTTCTTCAGTTTGAATTTTCTCTAAAGTATTCAGACGCTAACTACAATAGTTTCCGCCTAAATAATTGGGGGCTACTGGGGAGTTACCTTTTCCTTGCAAACAAGCTTGTCGAAGAACTGGCCAACATCCTTTTTGAAATCCTGGATCTCCGACGTCTCGACGTCTGGTTTACCCCAGGCATTGTTCAGCATAGAGTTGAGCAGATCTTGCTCTAATTCCCACTTTTCCGCCTCAGTTAGTTTGTTAAAAAACTTGGTGGCATAGGCTTTTGGGACGGAGGTAAGGTCGACTGGATCTCCAAAATTCTTGGGGAAAACGACCATATCACCAGTGGCAGCTTCAGCTTTACCGGAGGAATTGACTTCTACTTCCTCACGACCTTGCCCTTCAGTTTCGTCTTGAACGGGGCCCTTGCCGCCGGAACTTTCTCCGCCCGCTCTGTCGCTACTAACCGGAATTATTTCCAGTGGAGTGGGAGCATCAGGAGCAGGAGATTGATCCGCGGGAGGAGGAGATGGTTGTGGGGTAGCTTGGGGAGCGCTTGGCGGAGCTAGCGTCGAGGGACCAACGGCAGGGGACTTCTTATGCATATAGTTAGTTATATGCTCCTGAACGTTGGTCCGCGCGGTGGTTGGGTTCGGATTCCTGTAAGCGAGCGAAGGAAAAGTATAAGTAACACAGTTTACCTAGATTAAAAGACGCACCTTACTCGGAAACTTACGCTGCGCCCGGAATGATGGGACGCGAGTTCTTGCCAGCTGTAGACAGCAGCTTGAGGCGCTCGCGCTCCGCCTTCTTGGAGTTAAGCGGAGGTGGCTTGGTCACCTTGGGTTTCTTGGCGGAAGCCTCGCCGCTGGCTCCGGCTTCGGAGCCGGAAGCTTTGGCGCGGGGACGCTTCGAAGGTCGAGGGGCAGCTTTACGAGGCACTCGCTCCTCTTCCTCCTCAGGGTCCTCCGGATCCTCCTCCGCCGATTCGCCGCTAACAGGGACTCGGAGTATGTTGCGCATATTCTCCTCCGCCATAGTATCGAGCTGCGAGGAAGGTCAGCAAAACAAGTTAAAACATGTTGAAGATATGAGAAGTTGAAAAATGGTGAAGAAGCATATGCTTACCGAAGGACACTTGTCGTGCGTATAAATATCCTTGATCAGTTCCGGGATTGGCTGTCCCCGGCCTATCTTCACCAGCGTCTTGAATCTCCTTTTGAGAGAGTCAGCCGGAAGATCGTGACGTGTTACCCGGAGAGGATCATCCGCCCCAGTATACGCGCACATCAGGTGTGCGTTGTAGCGCAGAGGCTGGATTCTCCGGGAGAACCAGCTGAGAGTCAGCTGAGCTCCGGTTAGTCCATCGTGGACCAACCAGGAAATTCTCCGAGCTGCCTTCTCCAGTATCGGAGTCTGGGCAAGCGAAGGGATAAAGCTCTAGCTAGCCAGTTCTTCTGGGGGCTTGTTGTTGGAGGAAGGAAGTCCGTCGTGGACGTTCGGAACTGAAGCATTCTTCACGTAAAACCATCCGGCATTCCAGTACCGGATGGAGTCGTGGGAATCGTGAGGCGGATACATGCGGCCGGAGCGGAGCATAAATGTCATACTCCCGCAGTTCAGCATGGCTTTGTCCTTTGTCTCTTTCTTCTCTCGGAAGAAAAACTGCCATAACGTGACGCTTGGTCGGATCCCCAGATGCCCTTCGCAGAGAGTTGCGAAGTTGGAAAGAAGGAGGTATGAGTTTGGGAAGATGTTGTGGGGTTGAAGCCCGTACGTGTCGAGGATGGAGAGGAAGAATTCCGAACAGGGGAGCGATAGGCCGCGCTCAACCCATGCCTTGGTCATGACTCGTTCGTCCGGTTCGGGTTTGGGGACGTCGGAGTCGCGCATGAAGCTCCAGTACTCGGAGACCATGCCCTCGTTTTGGAGCTCTCTAAGCTCCACGTCAGTAGTCTCGCAGGGCCACCATTGGCCTCTCACGCCTTCGCGGATCCGGGCCTTAGACGCCCTCTTATTCTCCGACTCCTGGACCTTGGCTGCCATTCTAGCTTGGCCTTGGAGTTCTTCTTCGAGCTCTTGAGTGAAAGATCGAGATGTCGCCTAGAGGGGGGGGGGGGTGAATAGGCAATTACAAACTCTTGCGGATTTGTCTTGTAAGAATGCGGAATTAAACTAACGTTTAGTTTACAAGCACAAACCCTAAATATGCTAAGCTCAACTAAGTATAACAATGGCAACTAGAGCTAAGCAAGATAGGCACAAGATATATGTAGCACAAGGCTAAGCAAGATAGGCACAAGATATATGTAGCACAAGGCTAAGCAAGATAGGCACAAGATATATGTAGCACAAGTGATAGCAAGATATATATATACTTCAAGCACGATGGCTATCACAAGGAAAGAGAGCTCGGGTATAGAGATAACCGAGGCACGCGGAGACGAGGATGTATTCCCGTGTTCCCTTGCTTTGCAACAAGGTACGTCACGTTTGGAGGAGTGGAGGTCCCACGAAGGATTCCCCGCGCCACGAAGGCTCACCCTATTCTCCGAACCACACCCACGAAGGATAATGGCCCTTTCCTTATGGTTAGCTTTTCCTCCGCTCCGGAGATGGCAAGCTCCACAACCACTTCACAAGCTCCACGAAGGAGAAGCCCGGGCCTCTTCACAATCTTCTTGAAGAGATCACCGGAGCACCAATCACCAAGCCAACTAGGAGGTCTCCCTCCAAGAGTAACAAGCTCACGGTCTCTCACTCGAACTAATCGTGGTGGAGAGCTCAACACTATGCAATGATGCAAAGCAAGAACACTAGAGGTGTTCAAGTCCTTCACCCTTAAATCCCACCCAAGCAACAAATGCTAAGATGAGATTGGAGAGGAAGAACAATGGGGAAAGTCAACAAAAGACTCCAAGATCTAGATCCAAAGGGTTCCCCTCACTTAGAGGAGAAATGGATTGGTGGAAGTGTAGATCTAGATCTCCTCTCTCAAATCCTCAAATATGAGCAAGAATGGTTGGAGGAATCAAGGGGGAGAGCAAGTTCTTCAAATGCAACAATGGAGGAGAGAGAATAGGAAGAACTACACAGCCCAAGGTGGAAGAAGGACTATTTATAGCCCAAGAGCAAATATAACCGTTGGGGAAAAGTTGGGCTGAGTCAGCTGTCGAGGAGGCCGGTCAACCGGGCCTGGGACCGGGCCGTCCGGTTCAGGACCCGGTCAGACCGGGCCACAGACCGGGCCATCCGGTCCACAGACCGGTCGACCGGGCTAGTGACCGGACCAAGCTGAAAAGCTTACTGGATAGTGCCCGGATGGCACCGGTCCAGGGGCCGGTTTGAAACCGGGCCATCCGGTCAGACGGCCGGTCACGCCGGGCTAGAAACCGGACCAAGATTAAAAGCTTACTGGATAGTGCCCGGATGGCACCGGTCCAGGGGCCGGTTTGAAACCGGGCCATCCGGTCAGACGGCCGGTCACACCGGGCTAGAAACCGGGCCAGCAGGAAATCATGTTATACAAAAACTGTGATAACTTTTGTGTCCGGACCCCGATTGACATGAAACCAATTTTGTTGGAAAGATAACGACGAATAGAACCCCAACAAAAACTGGAAATATGGAGACTCCTCACAGAACATTTTAGATGATTTTAGAGAGGGAGTCTCCCACCGTCAAGAAACGGTAAAGACGTCCAAACTCGAAAACGCAATAGAAGATGCATGCGGATTCCGTTTTCGATGAACTTGGGCTTGTTGTAAAGCTAGCAACAAGCTCAAGAACCTCACATAGAGAAACACCAAGAAGCAATAAGGATATGCAAAGTATGCAAAGGATTGAGCTCCCTAAGACGATGTGATCAAGTTACTCAACCGAAAGCCCCTCTTAATAGTGCGGCTATCTATCCTATAATCCGGTCTCCCAACATCCACCTTGAGACCGGTAAAAGGAAAACCTAGCAAGGCCATACCTTTGCCTTGCGCATCCCGCTTGATCTTGATGATAACTCTTCAAGCTCTACACAAGCCGGAATGCCTCACTTGATCAATGTTGCTTCGTGAAGACTCACAAATACTCCCCCATACACTATGATGGGAAAGCTCCATTGATGCACATCTTCACATGTCCATTATCACCAAATGGACGGCAAGCTTCAAGCATGTGATCCACTTGAGATGCTCATCTTGAACTTGCCCAACTCAATCCTTGTATCTTCTCATACTCACATAAGATAGAGCATGGCTAATATTGAGTTCCACATAAGAACTCCATCTTCATTTCTTCTTCTTGATCATATCACATATGTATCTTCATACCGATGATCTTGATGCCAATACACAAGATATACCTTTATCTTCATGGCATCCATACTTGAAACCAACACATGGAGTACAAGTAGTACCTATGGAATATTCCTTCATATAAACTCAATGAAAACATTAGTCCATAGGGGTTGTCATTAATTACCAAAACCACACATAGGGGCAATGTACCCTTACAATCTCCCCCATTTTGGTAATTGATGACAACCACAATAAGAGGGTTTATATAATGAATATTAGAAACAAGTACTCAACTTATCCGAGAATAAGTTGTATACAAGAGGTTGTATTTGATATGGTCAAGTAACACAAAGCTACTAGCCCATATCAAAACCGTCTCTACTCACACAACTACAACAAATGCAATGGATGTGAGTAGAACCAATATATATAGAGAAAACTCCCCCACAATGTATGCACGTGTGATGAACATGAATTCATTGCATATATTGTCAAGATTAACCTTTGGGATAGTTTCCACTATATATATACAACCATGCAAGACATATAAATATGGAATGCATGAGAGGCAAAATACTTAAGCACAAACCAAGCTTAAGTATAAAACCATTCCCTTAAACCCTCTAAACTTCTCCCCCATTGGCATCGATTGTCAAAATGGGTGAAAAATTTAGAAGGCCAATATAATGTGAGTTCCTCCCCAAAGTGTGCACTTCTCATAATTTGAGTGGAATCAAGTGCACATATCCAATGATGAATACTTGAAGGAAATCAAACTATATTGAGGATCAAAGATTGCATAAAGATAATATGGTGAAGTGAGCTTCAACAAATAAAGGCAAGCAATCAAGGATCCAATTGGACAAACAAAGATATCATGATAAGAGAGATATGGTGCTCTAAAAATAAGAAAGCTCCCCAAGGTTCGTGCACAATTTATAATGTTTGCGTTTGAATACAATATGCACAAACATGGAATCCTCACTCCCTATATATCATTTAGAACACAACTAAGATAAAGAGAGTATGCTTATCAAGAACAACGTTAGTCCAACAATTACGAGATATGAGTGCATGAAGAAAATAAATAAACCAAGCACTCATAAATTTTCTTTACCAACCCACTAAAAACAAAAGGGGTAAAAGATGGTCGGCAAAGATCAAGGATATCAAGGTGATGGATTAACACTCTTATGTATATGAGTTTCTAAAGTGGACAAAGTGATCCATAAAGAAACATGCACACACAAGAGGTTAACAAAATAGATAAAACAAGATATCCAAGATGAAGTCATAAAATATACCAAAGGATGTTTGCTTAAGAAGCATATATAGCCTATGGCTCCAATTTTCACTTATGGTATATATGAATGAACTTCAACCAAGTTAAAACTCAAAAACATTACAACTAACAATAAGGGAAGTAGAGCTAGTTGGAGTGTTTTGAGAAAGGCAACAAGTATCACAAATACAGATTTATTTCACAAATTCATCAATATTGCACACAAGAGCTCTTTGAGGAATTGATATGCAATAAATTGCTAGAGGGCATATTTGTGATAGGTGAATCATAAAATATGATATATATATAACCTATCATATGCATCTTCTCAAATTACTCAAATGTTCAATAAGAAGTTTTACTTTAAAAGGTTTTTTCAAGAACCGCAATATTTTCGAAATAAATAATTTCATGCCAAGATACAACCTACAAGAGGTTGGATGCTATATGAGAGTGCATGAATAAGATACTTGTTACCGAGATGGCAATGGCTTGATGTAGTAGATAAGAGTTCATCGATCATCCTAGCTTGACTCCAATCCTCATATGGTGACAACACCTTCCTTATAGATGAGACAAGCCTCCATTGCATCTCCAATGTACCTAAAACATCATTCAAGTACATCTTGGTCCCCAAACTTATTGGGTCCAACATGGTTAGACTAACCACAATATATAGGACACACTCCATATAAACATGTGCATATTTAGATGAAATTTGAATTTCATGCACATCTTAGCCATTTAGGATTAGATGGAGTATATCCTACATAATGGATCAAAAGAAAGCAAGCATGCTACAAGTATAAACAAATTACATATAAGCATGCACCAAAACCTTTAAAGATCCAAGAAAGATATACTTTGGACAAAACACCAAAAGAATTAGATAAGGCATAGAGGTGCCACAAAACAAATTTGTTGTCCAAGTTATATCTAAGAAGCAAATCTCAAAAGATTTGTTCAACAAAGTTCAACAAATGAACTAAGAAGAAACCATTGAGCATAAAGGATGAAATAAAGCAAACATGCTCAAGGATTTATCTCATTCAAGCAAATAAATCATGTAAGAAAGAATGAGATAGCAAACTCCCCCAAAGAGCAAGGTTCAAACAAAATAAACCAAACCCTATAAACTTTTCACAATGGCACAATGTACCGTAAGGAAAAGGTTTGTCTTCCAAAACAAACACTTGATATGAATCAAGAGAATTTATCAAAAGATTTTTTCAAAGGGACAAGGAAGACACATGGGAGCAACAAGGATTTGTTGGAAATAAAATAAGGCAATAAGAAACAATACAAGGTGAAGATGATCCAAAAATTCAACCACATACAAGGTTATCAATTGTCAAAGACAATGAGTATATTGGAAATAATTTCCGGTGGAGTATTCACAATGTTAGTAAGGATCAGCTTCACAATAAAAGGCATAGGATAAGTATATAGAATTGAGCACTATGCACGGATGAAGATTCTTGATAGCTTCAACTAGTCACACAATCACGCACGGCAATGATTAGAATAACTTGAAGCAAACGGTGTCCCAAATAAGATATAGAGATATGTATTTGAGGAAAAACCGCACCAAGAATTTCATATTCAAACAAAAGCCCACAAGATGAGTAATAAAATATTTTTATTAGGAATGGAGCTTGTTTGAGCAAACATGCTACCTATGAACAAGATAATTAAGAGCATCAACTCTAAGTGGCATAACCTCATATGTTCACATTTTCTAGGCTTGTGATATGTACAAAACATATTACTCCCCCATAATGTGATAAAACATTTCTTCTAAATAAGAGGCAACTAAAATTCAACTAGAGATGATTAATGGATATTTAGAATTTGAATTTCTCATGAGTATGGCACACCACATAGTGACTAGATAATCTTGCAATATCAATACTAAGTGGTGGTACCCATGTACACACATTTTAAAAAAAAAGAGAGATGCACAAAGCATATCACTCCCCCAAAATGGGATGTTCCATTAATCACTTCAAAGAGAGCCAAATAAGATATCATCAAGATGCATTAGGCTCAAAACAATACACAAGTATATGGTGAGTCAAACAAACATACTTGAACACACAAGATAAGCAAGTAAGACACAACACATACATACACATATTTGGTACAAAACCAAACATGCAAAGGGGCAAGTAACTTACAATAAACATGAAGAGTTGAAGTATAAGTTACCGCAAGGAGGAACATTGGATTATGAGATATAGATGATAATCCATACGACTTGGCTTGGTCAAAATATAATATATGAAGATCCCTTAATTCTTTATGAAGTAGCCAAGTCTCCAATGACCTCCACTTGCACCTATTGATCAAGTTTGAGATTGTTGGTCCCCAACCAAGTTGGGTCCTAAGAGATTAGTCACAATAGGCTTGGCAACCCAAATGGTTCTTTTCTTGAAACCACTTTGAGTTCCAACAAACTTGGCAAACACATTGCCATCCTTATCCTTCCCTAGAGAATAATCATTATCAACAATTATAGGGTTAGATAAGGTACCACCTAAGCAAGAAGAAGCAAAGTGCCCCTTCTCACGACATAAGTAGCAAGTGTTCCCCTTTCTCTTCTTTATTGATTTCTTCTCTTGGGGAACAATGTCTTGATTCTTCTTGGGAAGTGCCCTATCTTCAACTTGAGGTCGAGCATGAGCTTGACCTTGACCTTGTGGCCGTTTCCCTTTTTGTTTCTCACTCAAGTGCTTCTTCTTCTTCAATGGGCATGATCTAACATGATGCCCTTCAACCTTGCACTTGAAGCAAACCAATTTGGCCGGATCCTTGACTTTGTCTTGGCCCTTCTTCTTGTTGCTCTTGCTCTTGGACTTGTTTTTGTTATTGGAGTTGAATCCAAGTCCACTTTTGTCATTGGGGGATTGTTGCACACTTAGCATCTTGTCAAGTGCGGATTTCCCTTCATGACGCTTTTCCAAGTCTTTCTTCAAAGAAAGGACTTGAGCCTCGAGCTCTTTTATTTCCTCTACATGGTTAGTAGAAATACAAGTACTAGAGGAAGTAGAAGCTTCATTGTTAGAGCAACAAGGCAAAGTGAGTAATCCAACACAAGGTGTATCACTAGTTTGACTAGATGGATTACAAGGACTAGCACATGGCAATGTAACATTTGTAGTATAGATTGTGCTAACATCCATATGAGGCTCACAAGATGTTACCTTAGTGATACTTGCCTCATGAGCTAACTTTAGCCCATCATAGGAAATTAGAAGATCATCATGAGAGCTTGAGAGCTTTTTATGACTTTCTTCCAATTCCCTATAATTGCTAGTTAGCAACTCAAGTTGAGCCCTTAGCTCAACATTCTCCTTTAAGGTCGATGCTTCACAAGAATTAGAGTTAGTAGCACAAGCATCAACAATAGTTTTCTCATTTTCATGCATATAGGATTCAATTTTTTGTGTAAGCATGAAATTAGCATGCTTCTCATCTTTTAGCTCATGCTTGAGGAGAGTGAATCTCATTTCCCCATTTTCAACATGGGACTCCAACTCCACTATGGTTTCCCTATATTTATTCAAGGTATCCATAGAGTGTTCGAGATAAGCACGAGCTTCTTTATTACCACGAAGAGAAGCATATACCATTGCCATATCATGCACCAAGATATTATGTTCTTCATCATTATCATCATCATCACTCTCATCATTAGAGGATGTGTTAGGAGTCAAAGTAGGAGATACCTTTGGTCCATTTGCCATAAGGCACATGTGCATACCGGAGGATGAAGATGAAGATATTCTTGAATCCTCATTTGAAATCATGTCTTGATCCATAGAGTGTTTGGTTTCCTCTACAATGTTAGTCAACAAGCAACTAGAGGAAATAGAAACATTTTGATTATGGGAGCAAGACAAGGCAAGCATATCATCATGAGATCTATGTAAGCAATTTACACATGATATGCAAGGACTATCAATACAAGCATGTAGATTATTTTCAATGTAAGATGTGTTTAAGTCCAAAGAGGAAACATTGCAATGAGATAGAGATGAAGAGTCATCACTATTGAGCATAATATCAACATTGCAATTTCCCTCACCACTCACCATATCATTACCTTGTGTCTTGCAACACGTTGGTGAAGTGGAAGAAGATGATGACTCATCACGGCCGGAGGTGGAAGCAACTTGGAGCTCTTCATGATGTGAAGAAGAAGAGAGCTCCTCGGAGTCACCACCGACCAAATGAGAAGTGGATCCACCAAACATTTCCTTAAGCTTGATCCACATCTCATGAGACGACTTTCGCTTTATATATATCAAGAACCTACGAAAATCGGGTCTCAAGGAGAATAAAAGCTCATTAGATACTTGAGCTTCAAGATGTAAGTTTTTCTCATCCTCTAAAGATAGATTTTGAGGATCCATCGGAGGAGAAAAACCTACATCTAGAAATTGCTCAATGTTTGGACACAAGGTCCGAAGTTTACAAAGCAAGCAATTTCGCCACAAATGATAATTTGTGCCAACAAAGATAATTGTGTCATTGTGCACTAAATTACTAGCCGACATCTTTACTCTCAAGGCGGTGAAGCCTAAAACAAGGAGAGACCTTGCTCTGATACCAATTGAAAGATCGAGATGTCGCCTAGAGGGGGGGGGTGAATAGGCAATTACAAACTCTTGCGGATTTGTCTTGTAAGAATGCGGAATTAAACTAACGTTTAGTTTACAAGCACAAACCCTAAATATGCTAAGCTCAACTAAGTATAACAATGGCAACTAGAGCTAAGCAAGATAGGCACAAGATATATGTAGCACAAGGCTAAGCAAGATAGGCACAAGATATATGTAGCACAAGGCTAAGCAAGATAGGCACAAGATATATGTAGCACAAGTGATAGCAAGATATATATATACTTCAAGCACGATGGCTATCACAAGGAAAGAGAGCTCGGGTATAGAGATAACCGAGGCACGCGGAGACGAGGATGTATTCCCGTGTTCCCTTGCTTTGCAACAAGGTACGTCACGTTTGGAGGAGTGGAGGTCCCACGAAGGATTCCCCGCGCCACGAAGGCTCACCCTATTCTCCGAACCACACCCACGAAGGATAATGGCCCTTTCCTTATGGTTAGCTTTTCCTCCGCTCCGGAGATGGCAAGCTCCACAACCACTTCACAAGCTCCACGAAGGAGAAGCCCGGGCCTCTTCACAATCTTCTTGAAGAGATCACCGGAGCACCAATCACCAAGCCAACTAGGAGGTCTCCCTCCAAGAGTAACAAGCTCACGGTCTCTCACTCGAACTAATCGTGGTGGAGAGCTCAACACTATGCAATGATGCAAAGCAAGAACACTAGAGGTGTTCAAGTCCTTCACCCTTAAATCCCACCCAAGCAACAAATGCTAAGATGAGATTGGAGAGGAAGAACAATGGGGAAAGTCAACAAAAGACTCCAAGATCTAGATCCAAAGGGTTCCCCTCACTTAGAGGAGAAATGGATTGGTGGAAGTGTAGATCTAGATCTCCTCTCTCAAATCCTCAAATATGAGCAAGAATGGTTGGAGGAATCAAGGGAGAGAGCAAGTTCTTCAAATGCAACAATGGAGGAGAGAGAATAGGAAGAACTACACAGCCCAAGGTGGAAGAAGGACTATTTATAGCCCAAGAGCAAATATAACCGTTGGGGAAAAGTTGGGCTGAGTCAGCTGTCGAGGAGGCCGGTCAACCGGGCCTGGGACCGGGCCGTCCGGTTCAGGACCCGGTCAGACCGGGCCACAGACCGGGCCATCCGGTCCACAGACCGGTCGACCGGGCTAGTGACCGGACCAAGCTGAAAAGCTTACTGGATAGTGCCCGGATGGCACCGGTCCAGGGGCCGGTTTGAAACCGGGCCATCCGGTCAGACGGCCGGTCACTCCGGGCTAGAAACCGGACCAAGATTAAAAGCTTACTGGATAGTGCCCGGATGGCACCGGTCCAGGGGCCGGTTTGAAACCGGGCCATCCGGTCAGACGGCCGGTCACACCGGGCTAGAAACCGGGCCAGCAGGAAATCATGTTATACAAAAACTGTGATAACTTTTGTGTCCGGACCCCGATTGACATGAAACCAATTTTGTTGGAAAGATAACGACGAATAGAACCCCAACAAAAACTGGAAATATGGAGACTCCTCACAGAACATTTTAGATGATTTTAGAGAGGGAGTCTCCCACCGTCAAGAAACGGTAAAGACGTCCAAACTCGAAAACGCAATAGAAGATGCATGCGGATTCCGTTTTCGATGAACTTGGGCTTGTTGTAAAGCTAGCAACAAGCTCAAGAACCTCACATAGAGAAACACCAAGAAGCAATAAGGATATGCAAAGTATGCAAAGGATTGAGCTCCCTAAGACGATGTGATCAAGTTACTCAACCGAAAGCCCCTCTTAATAGTGCGGCTATCTATCCTATAATCCGGTCTCCCAACATCCACCTTGAGACCGGTAAAAGGAAAACCTAGCAAGGCCATACCTTTGCCTTGCGCATCCCGCTTGATCTTGATGATAACTCTTCAAGCTCTACACAAGCCGGAATGCCTCACTTGATCAATGTTGCTTCGTGAAGACTCACAAATACTCCCCCATACACTATGATGGGAAAGCTCCATTGATGCACATCTTCACATGTCCATTATCACCAAATGGACGGCAAGCTTCAAGCATGTGATCCACTTGAGATGCTCATCTTGAACTTGCCCAACTCAATCCTTGTATCTTCTCATACTCACATAAGATAGAGCATGGCTAATATTGAGTTCCACATAAGAACTCCATCTTCATTTCTTCTTCTTGATCATATCACATATGTATCTTCATACCGATGATCTTGATGCCAATACACAAGATATACCTTTATCTTCATGGCATCCATACTTGAAACCAACACATGGAGTACAAGTAGTACCTATGGAATATTCCTTCATATAAACTCAATGAAAACATTAGTCCATAGGGGTTGTCATTAATTACCAAAACCACACATAGGGGCAATGTACCCTTACATTGAGCGGTTGGAATCCGGCCTAGTATGGTACTGGAAGAGGCGGAGAATGGTTGAGCAAGCTTAATGTCAGAAATGTATGGTGGCAGATATGAAATGGGATCCGGACAGATTGGTTCTACAGTGCTGGGTTCCGGGCTACTCGGAGAACTACCAGTACAGTGTGAATCATGCGGCATGCTTCCGGCTGCACCCATGCAAACTAAGCTGA
The DNA here is from genome assembly GCF_019359855.2 of Lolium perenne. Classification (NCBI taxonomy): domain Eukaryota; kingdom Viridiplantae; phylum Streptophyta; class Magnoliopsida; order Poales; family Poaceae; genus Lolium; species Lolium perenne. The sequence continues at coordinate 47,654,303 of NC_067250.2, forward strand.
GTAACCGGAAACTACGCTAGTCTACTTCTTCTTCTACAAGTCCGGTGCATGTACCGTTAATGGCGCGGCGGTCCGGCGAGGCTCCGGTGGGATGGAGGTCGCCAAACTTGAAGTAAACCTCTCACTTTGACCACCAATCGGCGGTGGGGAGAAATTCCCGATCAACCATGGGAATCTTGGTGCGGGAGGAGGCTTGGAGCGGCGGCGAAAGAAGCTTCCCGAGGAGAGAGCTCGCCGGAGTCGAGATCTGACGGGCGGCGCGGCACGAGGAGGAAGACGAAGTGGTGAGGAGGTGAAAGGAATGCGAAGTTACCGCGCGCGGGGGTATTTATAGACCTCGCGCGGAGATTCGTGATTCAGATCTGACGGTAGGAACGGAACGGTCACGCCGTCAGATGATTGACACGTGTCTTAGGTTAAAAACGGTAAAATGACGTGGAGGTAACTTAACTGTGTGCTCCCGAAATTTCCGGCTAAAGGTTCGCATCTCCGAAAATTTAGCGCGGGAAAAAAGGAAGTTGCGCGCGGGAAAAATGGAATCTCCGTTACATTACCGATCCAGAAGAAAGGAAGTTTTCCGAATAGATGATACCGGAAACAAGTAAAAGTTTTGAAGCTCTTCAAGATTCTCTTCGGATCCGAACTGAATGAAGTCGGAGGAATGATGAATCTCGGAGAACTTCGGGGGCTACTGTTGTGGGTATACTTTATGGGTATATCAACGGCATGGCCTAGATCCGGCAAGCCCGAGTGGCCCACAGATGGTGATGTGGCATGTGGCCCATCGGGCGGCCCAGCTGCTGTAGATCCTGAAGGATGAAGTCCAGCCCAGGAACAGGAAGCCGGATCCCAACCGACCTACGAAGGAGGCCGGATCCGTGAAGGCCCATGAAGTATCCGGATCCAGCACGTTCTTAGAGGAAGGCGGATCCTTGACGTACACGGCAAGATATTGTACCGTAGTTAGGCAACTTGTATTCCGGCTAGGACTCTCCATGTAAATCCTAGATCCGTGCGCCTTTATAAGCCGGATCTCGGGAACCCTAGAGGCACAACCAAAACTCATTGTAACAACGCGAAAGCGCCCAGATAATTCCAGACAAGCAGCAGTAGGCCCTATCCTCGAGCAGGTGTTCTGAAGCTGGGTAAATCGCGTACCACCGTCCCATGTGCTCTTCGCCCTATGGCCCCCACTTCTTCTCCCCCTCGTGAGGATCCCTCCTCCGAGGTACCGTCGAATAGGCAACGACACTTCCGCTCCGGCAGCCTCTCCTCCGGCCAAGGGCACGCCGGAAGCCGCTGCGCCTACCAAGGAAGCAACGACAAAACCTCCGGTTGCTCCTTCCGGCCAACCTGCTGCCGCCAAGCCAACTCCGCCAGAGGGTGCCAAGCTCACCGCCCAGCAACTTGCTGCGGTGGTCACAGCGGCAAACTCTCCTTCTTCCGGCTCGCAGTCTCTTGTACTGCACACCGGCCGCGCCGCCGTTGTGGCCGGTGAGACAGCCTCAGCTCAGCTGGGCCGGATCACCAACCTGGGCCATCTGCTCGAGTACGCCTGAAGGTGGAATCAGGCAGACCTGTCCCTAGCGACGCGCGGCCTCGGGAAGGACAAGCTACCGGTGGTTGATCCTGCCGGCCCTCGGAGCACCGGGCAACATTTCGGCCGGCTCAGGCGCGCGGTCAAAGAGTTTGACACCGCGTGGCATGACGCCAACAACAATGTGGTGGTAAGTTTCACAAACTTCGAAGCTCTTTTAAATTTCTGCCGGTTTCCAATCTTCCATCTTTATGTATATATTCTCCCAGTCCCCGAGTTTCGGGTTGAGAACGTAGTTCTTAGCGCGAAACTTTCTTAGAAACACAAAAAACCGGCATAGCCAGTCCCCGAGTTTCGAGTTGAGAACGCAGCTCTTAGCGCGAAACTCCTTTCAATACCGGCATCTTCTTACCGGAATTTTTTAAATTGAATGGAGCACGTTGGACACCCGGAAGCGGCTCTTCGAGGAGCTTCTGTGGGAGCATCGGTACCTCGCTGAGGCCCACAACAAGTGCCAAGGTTAGTTTATGCGCCTCCGGCTTTATTTTACCGGTTGCTTTTTTCCTTTCAGTACTTATAAATCCTTTGCACACCAGCTCTTCCGGAAACCTCCTTCGAGGACCTCACTGCCCAGCTCTCCGTGCTTAAAGGTACCACCCCTTGTCTTTACATTTTTTTAAACCTACCGGATTATTTTGTTAATCCTCTTTTCTTCCGGATTCTAGCCGAAAAGGAGCAGCTTGCCCTGGAGCATCGCAAGGCCCTAGCCGCTTAGGAGTCCATCTCCGCGGGGCTCAAGGATCAGCTCGTGTAGGCTGAGCTCCGGCACTCGCGGGAGCTCAAGGAGGCCCAAGCTGCTGCGGAGGCCAAGATTGATGAGTCCTTGAAGGACTATACCGACGCCAGCGCGGTGCTGCGGGCAGATCTAGAAGAGGAGACCCGGGCGCGGAAAGAGGCGCAAGCCCGGATCAGTGCCCTTACCACGGGTCAGGCTGAGTATGACCGGTTGGTCATGCAGGCCAATGCGTTGGCTCTCAGTAAGTCTTTTTTCCTTTTCTCTTTCGCTTATAAGCTTATGTTTTCTGGCGGTGTGTTCTTACACCGGTTTCTTTTTTCTTCTTTTTCTTTCCTTCTAGGACTGTTTCCGGAGTCGCAGCGGCATGCGCATAAGAAGGTAGCAGAACGCAGGGTTGAGCAAGCCATGAGCAACCCGGATGCGCCCTGGGACGCTTATGACCACTTGGTCGCGCTTGCCGTTCGGATCCAGCACATGCGAGCTGTGGACCGGCACTGATGTCTACTTCCCCCTCCTTTTCCTGTAGACAGTGTTGGGCCTCCAAGAGCAGAGGTTTGTAGAACAGCAGCAAGTTTTCCCTTAAGTGGATCACCCAAGGTTTATCGAACTCAGGGAGGAAGAGGTCAAAGATATCCCTCTCATGCAACCCTGCAACCACAAAGCAAGAAGTCTCTTGTGTCCCCAACACACCTAATAGGTGCACTAGTTCGGCGAAGAGATAGTGAAATACAGGTGGTATGAATATATATGAGCAGTAGCAACGGTGCCAGAAAATAGCTTGCTGGCGTGTAGTTGATGGTGGTAGTATTGCAGCAGTAGTAACACAGTGAAACAGTAAACAAGCAGTAGTAACGCAGCAGTATTTAGGAACAAGGTCTAGGGATTAGACTTTCACTAGTGGACACTCTCAACATTGATCACATAAAAGAATAGATAAATGCATACTCTACACTCTTGTTGGATGATGAACACATTGCGTAGGATTACACGAACCCTCAATGCCGGATGGGGATATGCCCATAGGGGGTGGGTCGCCAGTCCCACTCGCCATGAAGACGAAGGCCCAGGAGGACCGCCAGTCGCCCAAGCGACTGGCCTCTATGGCGACTGGGCCGTAACCCCAAGGAGGTGATCTACGCGACTAGATAAGGGAAATTACTTGCAAGAGGGTTAGCGGATCCCGGATTATTAGCAACTGATACGATTCGGAGTTATCTCCATGTAACCCTAGATCGGGGGTGCCTATATAAACCCCCGAGCTTAAACCCTAGAGGACACCTTACTCGAGATCTAATCTCCCCTTGTAATCTCTCGGCGTGGCCGCCGACTGAGCCCCCCATTGTAATTCTCCACTGAGCAATAAAGATCTAGCAGGACGTAGGCCTTTTACTCTCCGGAGGGGCTGAACCTGGGTAAAACCCTTGCGTCTCTTGCACCTCGACCCGTAGATGGCGATGTTCCCTTCCCCTCGCATCAACGAAGTGCTACCCCCTGTAGCATCTGCCGTGGTCACATCCACGACAGTGGCGCCCACCGTGGGGCATGGGACATCAAGCCTCCGAGCTACGGCGAGGCCCTACTCACCAGTGCGGCGGCCGGTTGCTTCCGGCAGGATGATCGCCACCGGCAATTTCTTCCACATCCAACCAAGCACCTACCGGCCCGCCTCGTCGCCTCTCAAGCACGCCTGGATGGTGCCGATCGGCTCCATCAACCTCTTCGTTGGGCTCGCCGGCGTCAGCGACCCCTCTGAGCCTCGCTCCGGTCGGTCGCACGACCCCTTCGCACCGGGGCAGCTCCTCACTGCTACTCGCCCGGTCACCGGCGAGGTATACGCGGAGGCTGAGACGGCCCTGGAAGACGACGCTGAGTCGGCGATCGTGGCACCAACCGCCAACTCCACCGTTGCCTCGGCAGCCGCCGATTCCGCCGACACCGTCCCAGCCGCCGACTCCACCGACACCGTTCCAGCCATCGACTCCGTCATCGCCGCGATCGACGCCGACTTCACCGACATCATCGCTATAACGTCGGTTGCTGGGTCCAACGCTGCGTCTCCGACTGGCCGCTCTGTTGCCACGGCGTCAACCAAGGACTCTATCTCCTTGGTCTCCCACCCAAGCGACTTCGAAGGTGGCTTCGAGGACGACTCCATCCTCTCCCTCTTCGGCAGCGACTCCGACTCGGACTCCGTCGAGGCCCCGCGCTACCGCTACCCGACCGCAGTCTTCATGGCAGGGGGTGAAGAAGAGCTCCCAATCGACGCCTTCACCACTCCCCTCCCTGCAACTGCCACCGCGACCGAGATCGAGGCGCACCGGGCGGCCCTCGAGGAGCAGAGGAAAAAGGAGCTCGCCGAAAGGCAGAAATTTTGCCTCGAGCAAGATGAAGTGAGAGCCGTATCCCACTATCGTCAGCAGCGAAACCGCCGGCGCATGGAGCGCGCCCGCGCAAACGACTTCCCCAGCGCGCGCCTTAACTTCGACGACCCAGACGGAGAAATCCGGGTCGCCCGAATCCAGAACCCTGACATCCCGGAAGGAAGTCGGGCTGCTGCAGATAGAGCGGCGCGCGGAGCACCTCCGCCACCCCCACCGCCACCACCCAAAGTTCCTCGGGAAGAAGTCGACGCCAACGGCCTACCACTGCACTCGTCTCCAGCCGACAACGTTGCAGCTGCACAGGCCGTCCTCGCAAGAATCCCCGAAACGGGAGACGGTGCAATCCTCGTCCAGCACGCCAAGGCTTTGGTAGCCAAGGCATTGGAGCAGCAGCACGCCGCAGCCGACTCGCAAGGGCGACTCTATTCGCGCACATCCGTCAGTCGCGCGGCGTCGTCGGACGCGGCAAACCGCGCAATCGTCAACGCCAACAACGGCCCGCCGCCAGCACCGCGCGCGGCCCACTCGTCTAATAACCGAATCGAGCCGCGCCCCGCGCGGGTGATGGTCGCCGCCAACGGACAGCCAGTCGACGCCCGAACCCACATCGTCAACGACCAAGAATGGCGGGCGCGTAATCGATTGAACGACCGCCACGCCGATGAAGCCCCGCGCCAGAGCGCGTTCACCCGAATCGGCCCCGCTTGCTTCGGGCCAATGATCAGAGGCGAGCCGTACCCTGTGGGGTTCAAAGGACCCCGCGACATCGAGAAGTACGACACACACATCGACCCTACCGTCTGGATCGACTCGTACGCCATGGCAATGGGGATCCAGGGCCACTCCGAGCTACTCGCAGCACGTTACCTGCCTCTCATGATGGACGGCGTCAATCGCCACTGGTTCAACACCCTCACCGTCAACAGCATCGACTCCTGGGAAGAAGCCCGCGCCGCATTCATCCAGCACTTCGCCAGCGCATACACCCGTGCCACAACCATAGAAGACCTGGATCGCTGCGTCCAAGGCCCGCGCGAGTCGACCCGCCGGTGGGTGCAGCGCTGGCAGGACATGTGGACGACCTCCAGCGGCATCAGCATGGACACGGCAATCTATTGCTTCCGACGCTGCTGCCGGTACGAACCACTAAGCGCCAAGCTCCGTCGCGTCAGCAGGGATAATATCTCAATCTCCGAGCTCTTCGACATCGCCACCCGCTACGCCGACGAAGACCCTACAGTCGACTCGGACGACGAGTACGGTCAACGACGCAATCGCCGCCCTGCGCACACGGAGCCTCGGCGTGGCGACTACCGATTCGCCGGCCGGTCTAACAACGGCAAGCGCCGCGGAGAGGGAGGACACAACGAGCTGGTCGCCACCACCGATTACGAGCAGCGCGAGCCAAAATCATTCCGGCGCGACACTCGCGCACCACGGGAGGATTGGCCTCAGCCCAAGCGCTTCGACGCCCGCAGCCTCCTAGACGCACCATGCATCTATCACAGCAAGGAGGGCAAGCCCGCCAATCACACGACAGGAAGTTGCTACTCCCTGAAGCAGATAGAAAGAGCCCGCCGCGCCAAGGAAAATGACGGCGGTAACCAGCACAAAGACCGCGCCAAAGACCAAGACCAGCACAAGGGAGAGGGCTTCGGTCGCAGCGCCGGCTCGCTCCACACCTTCACCGGGGTCGGCGACCGGCGGGACAGGAAGGTCCTCGCAAGGGCAGTGGCGGTACACGCAGTCATACTTTCTGACGTGCCCCGGTGGCTTAACCGGTCCGAGCAAAGCATCACCTGGAGCCGCGAAGATCACGCCCCCCGCATCGAGTACCCCGGGCGAGTGGCGCTTGTCGTCAGGCCCAAGGTCGCCGACTATTGGCTACCAAAAACCCTGATGGACGGGGGAAGCTCCATCAACATTATGTACTACGAAACCTTCCAGCGGCTTGGTCTACCAGACTCACGCCTCGAGAACACCAAGGTTACGTTCCACGGCATCGTCCCTGGGTGGAAGGCCTTCCCGATCGGCAAGGTGACGTTGCCAGTCACCTTCGGCACGCCCGTGAACTACCGCACCGAGCGGATAACGTTCGAGGTGGTGAACTTCCGCAGCTCCTACCACTGTGTACTCGGCCGACAGGCGTTCGCCCGCTTCATGGCGACCCCACACTATGCATACAACATGATGAAGATGCCAGGGCCTCGAGGCGTCATCACCATCCACGGCGATCCGGAGATGGCGTTGGAATGCGAGGACGACAGCGCCAAGCTCGCCGACGCCGTCATCGCCGACGAACAAGACAACTCCGCCGAGCTCGCCAAGTACCCAGTAGACCGCAACGACCCCGCCATCCTGGAGAAGCCAACCGAGCTCGACTCGTCCGCAGCAACCTTCAAGGCCGCAACAGGCACTCGCCAAGTAGATCTTGTAGAAAACGATCCAAGTAGGCAAGTTACCATTGGGACGGGCTTGTCCGCCCAATAGGAAAGCGCGCTCATCAACTTCCTCCGTGAGAATCGAGATATCTTCGCATGGAAACCGTCTGACATGCCAGGTGTCCCGAGAGAACTTGCTGAGCACAAATTACACGTCGATCCCACCGCGCGACCCGTTAGGCAGGCAATGCGCCCTGTGGGAGAAGAACGGAGACGCGCAATCACCGAAGAAGTAAACCGGCTACTCGCTGCCGGCTTCATCATCGAAATCAAACACCCAAAATGGCTGGCAAACCCAGTCCTGGTGCTAAAGAAAAACAAGACGTGGCGAATGTGTATCGACTACACAAGCCTCAACAGCGCGTGCCCCAAGGACCCATTCGTCCTACCGCGAATCGACCAGATTATCGACGCGGTCGCCGGGTCCGAGTCGCTATGCTTCCTTGATGCGTACTCCGGGTACAATCAAATAAAGATGGCCAAGGAAGACCAAGAGAAGACAGCATTCATCACGCCCCTAGGCGCCTACTGCTACACATCCATGACCTTCGGCCTCAAGAACGCCGGAGCAACATACCAGCGGTGCATGAACAGCTGCCTGGAAAGCCAGATCGGCCGCAATGTGCATGTCTACATCGACGACGTGGTGGTCAAATCGACTCACCAGACCGACCTCGTCAGTGACCTCGCCGAAACATTCGCCAACTTACGGCGGTACAAGATCAAGCTCAACCCTTTGAAGTGCACCTTCGGGGTTCCGTCAGGACAACTGCTAGGCTACGTCGTCTCCAAACGAGGCATCGAGCCCAACCCGGAGAAGACACTGGCAGTCATGCACACCAAGCAGCCGACTTGCCTAGTCGACGCGCAGAAACTCGTCGGCCGAGTCGCCGCCCTCAGTCGCTTCATACCCCGACTCGGAGACAAGGCCATGCCACTCTACCGCTTGCTCAAGAAGTCGGAATCATTCAGGTGGACAGATGAGGCGCAGCAGGCCCTGGAAGAACTCCAGCACGCTCTCTCGAATGCCCCTATCCTCGCGGCCCCGCTGCCAAAAGAGACTATGCTCCTATACGTCGCCGCGTCGAACCGCGCTATAAGCGCGGTCATGGTCGTCGAACGGAAGGAAGAGGGAAGGGAGCAACTGGTACAACGCCCGGTCTACTACATCAGCGAAGCTTTAATCGAATCCAAGCAGCGGTATCCGCACTACCAAAAGCTGGTGTACGCAGTCCTCAGGGCCCAGAGGCGACTGGCCCCTTACTTCCACGAGCACCCCATCAAGGTAGTCGCCTCAACACCACTCGCCGACATCATCCGCAACCGCGACGCAACTGGCCGGATCGCCAAGTGGGCAGTCGAGCTCGGCGTCCACAACATCACCTACGAGTCGCGCCATGCCATCAAATCTCAGGCACTCGCCGACTTCCTCGCCGACTGGGAAGAGGCCCAGCAGCCAAGCTCCCCCGCGGACCTTAAACACTGGACACTGCACTTCGACGGTTCTAAAAACCTCGAAGGGGCGGGCGCGGGAGTCGTCCTCACATCACCAAAGGGCGACACAGTGAAGTACGTCCTACAACTCAGATTCGAGCCCTGCACCAACAACATGGCCGAATACGAAGCGCTTCTACACGGTATGCGAGTCGCAAAAGAGATGGGCGCAACACGGCTGCGCTGCATCGGCGATTCCGACCTAGTCGCCAGCCAGACTTCCGGCACCTGCGACGCCACCGACGCCAACATGATCACATACAAGCGCGCCGTCGACCAAGCCGGCGCTGGCTTCACCGGCCACGTCGTCGAATGGGTCGACAGGCGCAAGAACGAAGAAGCCGATGCGCTAGCCAGAATCGGGTCCAAGCGACTCCAACCTCCTCCGGGCGTCGTCCTGGATATCCTCAGCCACCCCTCGGTACGCGCACCCTGAGAGCTGGACATTGCCGAGCCACCTGCTCCCGACTCCACCTTGGTCGCACTCACCGCCGACAGCATCGATTGGACCGAGCCATACATAAGCTACCTCGAGCGCCAGACACTGCCAATGGATGAAGCCAAAGCACGGGCCATCGTGCGCAGATGCAAGTCCTTCACCATCATCAACAATGAACTATACAAGCGCAGTGTCTCGGGAGTGTTCCAACGATGCGTCGCTACCGCAGAAGGGCGCAACATCCTGCGCAACATCCACGCAGGGGACTGCGGCCACCACGCAGGCGCACGTTCAATCGTCGCCAAGGCCTTTCGTCACGGCTTCTACTGGCCAACAGCCCACGAAGATGTAGTCGCTCTCGTCCGTTCGTGCGCCGGGTGCCAAAAGTACGCAAGCCAGTCGCACATGCCTGGGTCGGCATTAAAGACCATTCCCCTCACCTGGCCCTTCGCCGTCTGGGGCATGGACATGGTGGGGAAATTCAAAACGGCCCCCGGCGGATATACTCACCTGCTGGTTGCGGTGGACAAGTTCACCAAATGGGTAGAAGCAAAGCCCATAAAGAAGTGCGACGGGAAGACAGCCACAAAGTTCTTACGCGAGCTTATCTATCGATATGGCTACCCTCACAGCATCATAACCGACAATGGCACCAACTTCGCCAAAGGGGAGATGGCTGACTTCTGTGAAGAGAAGGGCATCCGACTAGACCTCGCTTCAGTCGCCCACCCCGAGTCAAACGGCCAAGCAGAAAGAGCAAACCAGAGCATCCTTCACGGACTCAAACCGCGCCTGGTCGTGCCCCTGGAGCGCGCAGCCGGTTGCTGGGCAGAAGAGCTCTCTTCAGTACTATGGGGCATCCGCACAACGCCAAACAGGTCAACCGGCTTCACGCCTTTCTTCCTGGTGTATGGCGCCGAAGCCGTTATGCCTACGGACATCGCCTACGACTCGCCTCGGGTCACCAACTACGCCGAAGAAGACAGCGAGCGAGCTCGCCAAGATGACGTCGACCTCCTCGACGAGGCCAGAGACCTCGCACTCTCCAGAACTGCCATCTACCAGCAGGACCTCCGTCGCTACCACAGTCGCCGTGTTCGGAGTCGCTCCTTCCAAGTCGGCGACCTGGTACTCCGGCTAATCCAGGACAAGAAAGGCATGCACAAGCTGTCCCCGCCCTGGGAAGGACCGTTCGCCGTCAGCCGCGTACTCGGCAACGACTCCTACTACCTCATCGACGTCCGCAAGGACGACAAAGGCGAGCCACTCACCAAAGAGGTGGAGCGCCCCTGGAACGTCAACCTCCTCCGACGGTTTTACACCTAAGGACAAAAATGTAGCCCGCAAATTCAGAGGTTAATAAAAATCGCCGACCATATTGATCTCCAGCTTCGACTGCCTCTCCTTCACCCGCCAGATATCCCCATCTCTCATCCCGGTACATACCGGCCCAGTCGCCGCAATAAGCGACTCGGTACTGAGAGACCTCCGGTCGCCGCTGCTGGAAGAGCGAAGTCCACGATCGGCCAAGTAGCCGGGCTAACAAGGGCATGGCGGCGTGACCGGACGCAACACCAGGTCCGGCCACACACCACCCCTTACGCCGGCGGGTGAAAACGGCGACTGGAACCCACAGCAGGGCCGCATGCCCGGCCAGCCCCACGGGCCACGGCGACCGTCTTGTGCTACGCTATACAGCACACCAATGCCCTCCTCTACCTTAGGCTGGCGAATTGCGTGGCTAAGTACTTCGACTAGGGACCCTGCAAAACGGACCCGCGGCTCGCCAAGGAAAATACGCCCGCAATGACCCCCTTTGGAGTCGCCTAGCGACTGGCTCACCGAGCCACGACGAGTGGCGCGCTACATATGAATAGCGCAAACTACAACTCACCGCTACTCCACCCATGAGGCCGCTATTCGTACTATAATGACTACGTACTGCGACTGGGGACGCCCAGCTCGAAAAGGAAAACAGTCAAGTCGATAGCCTTCATCGGGGTCGCAAGGCGACTGGCCTGAAGGCCATGGATAGTCGGAACCAACTCCAACGCATCGCCGCCACAAATAACGCAAATTCAAAAGCAACCACCGAATTTTATTTAAGCAAAAGTTATCACTTTATTTACAACTGACACCCGTTCGCGGGAATCCAAGCTACTTCTTACGCAGGGACTCAGAAAACTACGAGGACGATCCCGGAGCCCCCTCTACGACAGGCTCGACACCATCATCGCCGTGACGAAACTTCGGCGTGTACAGCACGACCGGATAAGTAGACAACGAGCCGGCGGCCGCGGCATGGAAGAGGCGCTCCGCGGGGTAGTCCACCGGGCCTGGCTCCTTCTCCGCGTCCCCAGGCGCCGCTTGGCTGGGGATGTGAGTCTCCAAGTCCGCAGTCGCCAGTACTCGGTCGGCAAAGGGGCGCACCGCATCCATCAGTCGCAGCACCTCGGCAACATCGAACTCGCCAGTCTCCGAGGGGAAGCCAGCGGTGACCTCCTCCACGTCGAATCCCTCGGAGTAGTGCGCCAGCACCATGCTCAGAGCCATGGTAATGCCAACACGGCAGGAGGAGCGGCGAAGCCAGTCAACAATGGCCGGAATGTTGGACACGGCCCTGAAGACGGACGGCGTGTCCCGCGGAATCACCTCCCGTGGACTCAGGTACTGGAGCGCGGCCAGTATCTCCCCCGCACAGGCGATGATACGCGCCATCGCGGTCGACAGGCATTCCCGCGGAGTCGCTGTCTCCACGAAGTCGCACGTACCTGCAACCAACAACACAAGGAAGAGAAAAAATGAGAACTCCCCGTCAACGCCGACTCGCCACGCTCGGGGACTGGCCCCCGGAGCCGACTCGCCATGCTCGGGGACTGGCCCCCGAAGCCGACTCGCCACGCTCGGGGACTGGCCCCCGAAGCCGACTCGCCATGCTCGGGGACTGGCCCCCGAAGCCGACTCGCCATGCTCGGGGACTGGCCCCCGAAGCCGACTCGCCACGCTCGAGGACTGGCCCCCGAAGCCGGCTCGCCATGCTCGGATACTCGAATCCCCGGCAAGTAAACAGCAAGCGCGAAGACAGGAACTTACCAAGAATCTGCCGCGACATCTCTCTGACGAAAGCCTCGAAGTTGGTCTTCTCGGCCTGCACCGCCAAGACGATGCCTTCGGACGCCTCCTTTTCCGCAGCCAGCTCCTTGGCGTGCTGCTGCTTCAAGGCCGCAACCTCCTACCGCAGAGACGCGGCAGCCCCACGCGCGGAGTCCCACGCATCAGTCGCGGCCTCCAGCTTTACCTTGTACTCGGCGATGACGTCTTCCAGTTCCCGGCCCTTCTGCTCCAGGACCTTCGTCAATTCCGCCACCTCCGCTTTTGCCCTTTTCCGGGCCTCTTCGGCCTGCTGCGCCCGGAATTCGGCTTCACGGTAGAAAGATTCCTTGACGAATCCTTCCCGAGCCTCGGCAAGAGCCTTTGCCTGCGCCTCTGCTACAAAAAAAAGAAGACGGTGAGAACGGAAGTCAGGGCCAGTGATACCGAGAGAGGAAGGTGAGCGGGCATGACTTACTGCCCAGAGCAATCAGCTTCCGGTTCTTCTGCGCCGCCTCCTCCACGAGCGCGGTCAATCGCTTAACCTCCGCCTGCGAAAATCCAAAAACAATGCCAAGGTAAACAAAAGAAAAACAGACGGACAAAAAGGAGACTCGACTCGCCCTTTCAGACCAAGTCGACCCTCGGGGACTGGGGGTGACTAGACTACGAGTTCAGAGACACTCACCACGTGTGCTTCACCAAGCGCCGTGTGGAGCTCGGTGAAAGTCAAGGTAGAAGGCGGCGGATGGCGTGACTCGGTCGCCTCTTCCGCTTGCATCACCGCCTCAGTCGACGGCACCTCGCCCGCCCGCGTGTCGGCGTCACTGGGCAGGGCTCGGTCCCTAGCGACCTTGGACCGGCGCTCCTTCAGCGGCTCCGAGAGGCCGCCCTCCTCGACGATGTTCTCTTCGACCTCGGGCGCCTTCTACCCCTCGGTCGACCCGACGTCCGTCGACCCCTCCTCCACCACGGGTGGAACGACGTCCGGTCCCGTCGCCGCGCTCGCCATGCCCCCGCGAACCATGCTGGGTAGAGGAAAGACTTCGGCGGTGGGCTCGGCGCGGCTGGTGCTCACCTTCTCAGCTTGGCTCGCGGTGACGGGTTCTTCCGGAGCCGACCCCGCGCCCCCAAGGTCGGATGGCGCCGCCTTCTTCTCCGCGGCCTTCTTCTTCGCCTCAGCCGCCCTCGTGGCCGCCACCCCAGCCGCGGGCGGCTTCGCCAAGGTCTTCTTCTTGGACCTACAGGGAGACGAGGTGAATCGACACCCAATCCAGCCGCAAGGAGAACAAGTTCGACAAGGAGCACCTACCTCACCGTGGGGATCGCTTTTACGCCTGGACCGGCCCGAGCTCCCGCGTCGATCGCGTCCTTCAAGGGGCGCTGAAGCCTCATGGAACCTTCCAGGAGAGTGGGGCGCAGTCGCTTCGACAGCGGCTCGGCCCCTTCCTTGGAAGGCTCCGCCTCGCCCTCCGGGCAAGAGGTCGCCTCCTCTTCAGCTGCGCCCTGGGACGAGGACTCGGTACCCCTCTTCAACCCGCGCGGGAGTCTGATGAAGTCCCGCGCCTCGGAGTCCGACTCGGTGCGGTCCTCCTGGTCGTCGACCTCCTCCTCCTCGCCTTCGGTCATTTCCGGAGGCTCCTTCCCGGCAAGGGGGGGAAGGTGGTCAGCGATCTTCTGCCAGCGCTATAGTCGAATCAAAGGAACAAGTCAGAAAGGAAGAAACGCGGCCAAGCCGTGCGGAGTCGCCATACAAAGCATTACCTGAGGCGCCGGGGTATCTTCGGAGTAGGGCTGCAGGCCGTCCTCGAAGGAGGTAAAGGTGGCCGTGGTGATCTTGGCGAGCGCCTTCCGGTACTCGCTCTCGTCCCACTCAGTCGCTGTCGACCGGGTGCAGTCGTTCTGCCCCCGGTATTCCCACATGGGGTGAGCTCGGCACCGCAGGGGGATCAGTCGCCGGCCGAGCCAACAGTTGTACATATTGACTGCCGTCAGGCCGCTATCCTTCAGCGCCTGGATCGCTTGGCGCATCTCCTTCACCACCTCCTCCTGCTCGCGCGGCAGCGACCGGACATTGAGGCGCCGCGGGATGCTGGGCTCGGGGCTGTACTGAGGAATGCAGACCTCGCCGGGGGGAGTGTACTCCTTGGCGTAGAACCAGAAGCGGCGCCACAGCGATTGCGCCTTCTTGGGGAGCGCCATGTCGATGAAGCTTTCCCCGGACTTCACCTGGAAGGTGATCCCACCGTTCGGGATGAGCGCCTCGCTGTTCTTGCTGGCCCGAGTCGCCCGCCCGTGGAAGATTGACACCCACAGTGGGAAGTAGGGCGGACAGCCCAAGTAGCATTCGCACAGCGCCACGAACAGTGAAATCTGTTGGACGCTGTGCGGCCCGAGGTCGGAGACCTTGATGCTGTAAAAGGCTAGCAACTGCCGGAGGAAATCGGAGGTGGGGAGAGCGAACCCGCGGTCGAGGAAGCTCAAGAAGATCACGAACTCCCCGGGCCGCGGGAGGGGTTCCACCTCGTTCGCCGGCGGAACTCGCCACCGCTCTTGCTTGAACTCCGGGATGACCCCGGAAGCGACGTACGGGAGGAGAGACTCCCGCGTGACCTTCGACTTGCCCCAGCCTTTCGCCGCCATGGATGCGTGTGGAGCTTGGAGTGAGGATGAGATGAGGAGAAGATAAGAGAAGAATGCGGGGGAGTGGTGAACCCTAATCCCAGGGGCGACCCTTTATACCGCCCGCACTCGCCCAGATTAAGAATGAAATCCGTTCGTTAATTCGCCCCGGAATCGCCGCCCCGCAATCAACGGTCAAGATCTGCGCCGGCTCCGGCTGAATAGCCGTTAAGCTAGCCGTTAGCAGTCACGTCAGGCCCAACGGTCAACAGCATGCAAACGGTTCGTGCCTCGGTCAACGTGAAATCTAGCCGTTGGCTCTTCCACGTGTCTCTATGGCGAATGCGCGCCGACTGGCAAACGACGACTGGCTGACGCCGACTGTCATACGCCGACTGGCAAACGACGACTGGCTGACGCTGACTGTCATACGCCGACTGGCAAACGACGACTGGCCCACGCCGACTGACTGACCAAGCATTGGCGATTGGAGACTGGCGCCAAGCTTGCAACCTTATCTTCAGGAGCCCGGCGGCAATTCATCTTGATCCATCACTGTGCCTTTCCAAGACTTGCTCTAGATCCGCGCTTCATCACCACCGCGCTCGGGGACTACTGATGGGGATATGCCCATAGGGGGTGGGTCGCCAGTCCCACTCGCCATGAAGACGAAGGCCCAGGAGGACCGCCAGTCGCCCAAGCGACTGGGCTCTATGGCGACTGGGCCGTAACCCCAAGGAGGTGATCTACGCGACTAGATAAGGGAGATTACTTGCAAGAGGGTTAGCGGATCCCGGATTATTAGCAACTGATACGATTCGGAGTTATCTCCATGTAACCCTAGATCGGGGGTGCCTATATAAACCCCCGAGCTTAAACCCTAGAGGACACCTTACTCGAGATCTAATCTCCCCTTGTAAGCTCTCGGCGTGGCCGCCGACTAAGCCCCCCCATTGTAATTCTCCACTGAGCAATAAAGATCTAGCAGGACGTAGGCCTTTTACTCTCCGGAGGGGCTGAACCTGGGTAAAACCCTTGCGTCTCTTGCACCTCGACCCGTAGATGGCGATGTTCCCTTCCCCTCGCATCAACGAAGTGCTACCCCCTGTAGCATCTGCCGTGGTCACATCCACGACAATGCCGGAGTTAACAAGCTCCACAATTCAATGTTCATATTTAAATAACCTTAGAGTGCATGAAAGATCAATTCGACTAAACCAAGTACTAGCATAGCATGCACATTGTCACCTTCATGCATATGTAGGAGGAATAGATCACATCAATACTATCATAGCAATAGTTAACTTCGCAATCTACAAGAGATCATGATCATATCATAAACCAAGTACTAACACGGATGCACACACTGTCACCATTACATCGTGTAGTAGGAATAAAACTACTTTAATAACATTGCTAGAGTAGCACATAGATAAATTGTGATACCAATACATTGCAATCATAAAGAGATATAAATAAGCACTTCACTATGCCATTCATCAGTGAATAAGTATTCTGTGAAATATAGCCTAAGAGACCCACACGGTGCACACACTGTCACCTTTACACACGTGGGACAAGGAGTCTCCGGAGATCACATAAGTAAAATTCACTTGACTAGCATAACGACATCTAGATTACAAGCATCATCATATGAATCTCAATCATGTAAGGCAGCTCATGAGATTATTGTATTGAAGTACATAGGAGAGAGATGAACCACATAGCTACCGGTACAGCCCCGAGCCTCGATGGAGAACTACTCCCTCCTCATGGGAGCAGCAGCGGTGATGAAGATGGCGGTGGAGATGGCAGCGGTGTCAATGGAGAAGCCTTCCGGGGGCACTTCCCCGTCCCGGCAGCGTGCCGGAACAGAGACTCCTGTCCCCCAGATCTTGGCTTCGCGATGGCGGCGGCTCTGGAAGGTTTCTGTGGGTTTCGTCGAACGCATCAGGGTTTTCGCGACGGAGGCTTTAAATAGGCGAAGAGGCGGCGCCAGAGGGTCGAAGGGGTGCCCACACCATAGGGTGGCGCGGGCCCCCGGCCGCGCCGGCCTAGGGTTTGGTGGGCTGTGCCCCCTACGGTCCTTCTCGTGTGTTCTGGATGCTTCCGGTGAAAATAGGAACCTGGGCGTTGATTTCGTCCAATTCCGAGAATATTTCGTTACTAGGATTTCTGAAACCAAAAACAGCAGAAAACAGGAACTGGCACTTCGGCATCTTGTTAATAGGTTAGTTCCAGAAAATGCACGAATATGACATAAAGTGTGCATAAAACATGTAGATAACATCAATAATGTGGCATGGAACATAAGAAATTATCGATACGTCGGAGACGTATCAGGCACCTGGTCGATCTGCCGGATCGAGCCATGGAGATCTTCAAGGTGCTGTGGCCTGGGGAAGCCGTTCCGGTCAACGTGATGCTCATCTCCGACCGCCTGAAGGATGCTTGCCGGAGGATCCGTGAGTGGAAGTGCTCAGCGGCCCGTGCCGGAGCAGATGCAGCGCTACGCGTCGCCTGCTCGTGGTACGAAGAACTGGATCTGGACGCCCTCCACAGCCTTCGCGGCGATGCTCCCACTGACAAGGATCCAGTCCTAACCGCAAAGCGGAAGGACCGCGCCTACCGGATTGCGGAATTCGCCCACATCCGCACCTTCATCCCTCCTCCTCCCGACGTTTGGGATGCACTCTCCGACGACGAGGAAGAAGACGTCGATGAGGAGGATGAGGAAGCCGGAGAAGGCGATGCCCCTCCAGAAGAAGGTGATGCCCCTCCAGAAGCTCCCGACGCTGGCCCGCAGCCCCCTGTTGCTTAGATATTCTCATTTTATACCTGTTGTATCTGTTGGCTGAAAACAATGTTGATTAAATTCTACCCCGGTATGCCGGGGTCTTTGATGTAAGATAAAACTTAGCATCTCTTTTGGTTGTGCTACAACTTTTATGACGGTGTCTTTTATAACGGTAGCTTATCAAACTATGTTGGTTTGCTACTTTAGCAACTTGCCTTTACTGTTTTGCTCTGATCTTGCACTGTGGAAATCCCGGAATTGTTTCCGCATCCAATTTGATGCACACTTGGTTCTTTTGCTTTGGCTCTGCCTACCTCTCTGGGTGTTTTGGCGTATGAGTCACAAAGTTCTTTTGCCAAGCGAACACTTTCTTGAACTTAGAAATAACTCGAAATTTTTCACAAAAAACCGGTATAGCCGGGGTTAGTTAAACTTTTTCCGGATTGTTTGTTCCCACTCCCTCTTCTCGTGTTTCACGTGCTTAGTTCCTTCCGGTTTATCTTGCTTGCCATGAAGCCGGGTTTCGGACAGCAGCAAAGTCGAAGACTCCGGTAGGTTTAGCACGCTACTATACCGGAAAAAGAAAATGTCCAACAAGCACCCGGTATACTGAAAAAATAAACATGTTGCATGCAATTTCGGTAGAGGCAGTCCCCGAGATTCATTAGAGGTGCCGGCATCTTTTATTCATAGCAAATAAGGTACAAAAAGGAACTCCTTACAACACATCTTCAGGAATAAAAAGGACGCAGCAAAGCTATGTTCCATGGACGCTTGGTCTCATCTCTGGATCTGTCCGCCTTTCCTTCCTTCCATTCCTGTGCATCGATCAAGTAGTAGGCATCATTGTGCAGAGCCTTTCTCACAATGAATGGTCCTTCCCACGGAGGTGAAAGTTTGTGGCGTCCCTCAGTGCGCTGCACTAGGCGTAACACCAGATCTCCTTCCCGGAACACCCTCGGGTTAACCTTCCGGCTATGATAGCGCCTGAGGTTCTGCTGGTAAATGGCTGTTCTTGCCAAAGCCAGCTCTCTTGCTTCTTCTAGCAAGTCCACATTGTTTTCTCGGGCCTCTTTTACCTCTTCTTCGGTATAGAGCTGAACCCTTGGTGAATCATGGATGATATCAGTCGGTATCACGGCCTCTGCCCCATAAACCATGAAGAAGAGAGTGTATCCGGTAGACCGGTTCGGAGTCGTTCTTATGCTCCAAAACACTGATGGCAGCTCATTGAGCCAACACCCCGGTGTCTTTTTGAGTGGTTCAATGAGCCTTGGTTTTATGCCGGAAAGCACCAGCGCATTTGTTCTTTCCACTTGGCCATTGCCTTGCTGATGTGCCACTGAGCACAAATCCAACCGGATGTTGTTATCCTCACAGAATCGCTTGAATTCTCCTTGGGCAAAGTTTGAGCCATTGTCAGTAATGATGCTATGCGGGTATCCATACCGCAAGATAACATCCTTCAGGAATTTCACCGCCGTATGCCCATCACACTTTGCGATAGGTTTTACCTCCAGCCACTTGGTGAATTTATCCACCATTACCAAGATGTGGGTCATGCTTCCCCTTGCAGTTTTGAATGGGCCAACCATGTCAAGGCACCACACAGCGAATGGCCAAGTTAACGGTATAGTTTTTAAACCGGATGCTGGGGTATGGTTTTGCTTGGCGTACCTCTGGCACCCGTTGCATTTCCGTACCAAATCCTTAGCATTTTCCAGAGCAGTGGGCCAGTAGAACCCATGCCGGAACACTTTTTCCACTAGCGCCCTTGACGAAGCGTGATGCCCACATTCTCCTTGGTGGATCTCCACAAGCAACTCTTTTCCCTCTTCCGGTTCCACACATCTTTGGAGGACACCGGTAACACTTCTCTTGTACACCTCACCATTGATGATGGTATATGCTTTGGACCTCCGCTGGATCCTTCTCGATTCATTTTCGTCAACCGGCAGGGTGCCGTTGATCAGGAATTCCTTAATAGGTTTAACCCAAGATGGTGCTTCTCGAACCAGAAACACTGGTACGTCTATCTCAATATTATCCACTAGCATTGCTTCTTCCGGTATGGACATCGCAGTCCCCGGGTTTACCGGAGCAGTCCCCGGGTTTCCTTCGTCAATATCCATTGGCACTACATGCGATTCCGGTATGAAAATTGATTCCGATTCCGGACTCGGTTTGATCGATGGTATCCTTAAGTGAGCCAAGGCTATTCCGGGAGGAATTTCCTGCCTAGACGAGCCCAGCTTGGATAAAGCATCCGCAGCTTCATTTTCCGCCCGAGGTACATGATGAAACTCGCACCCCTCAAAGAATCCGGCAATCTTTTGCACATGAAACCGGTATGAGGCCATGTTGGCATCTTTTGCGTCCCAATCTCCGGAACATTGTTGCACCACCAGATCTGAGTCACCGTAGCAAATGATCCGGTGTGCACCGATTTCTTTTGCGACCTTAAGTCCATGGATCAAAGCCTCATACTCAGCGACATTGTTCGATGCCCTGAAATGTACTTGCAGAACATACCGGAGATGATCTCCCTTGGGTGAGGTGAGTACCACACCGGCACCCAGACCCTCTTTGAGTTTAGATCCATCAAAGTGCATCTTCCAGTATTCTATTTTCTGTTCCGGCGGCTTGTATTGCATTTCTGCCCAATCGACCAGGAAATCAGCCAAGCCTTGTGATTTTATGGCATCTCTCCTTTCATATACCGGCACATAGGGTGACAGCTGAATTGCCCATTTTGCAATCCTGCCACTAGCATCTTTGTTCCACATGATGTCTGAAATGGGTGCCTCACTTACCACCTTCATAGGGTGCTCCTCAAAGTAATGCTTAAGCTTCGTGGCGGTCATGAACACGCCATAGGTCATTTTCTGGAAGTGAGGGTAGTTTTGTTTTGAGAGGGAGAGCACCTCGCTCAGGTAATATACCGGCCTTTGCACGGTTTTTCCTTCCTCTTCTCTTTCCACTACAACCACAACACTCACGACCCGGTTGGTTGTCGCTATGTACAACAGCATGGGCTCCCTTTCCACAGGCGAAGCCAACACCGGCGCAGTGGCTAGCATTGTTTTTAGCTCTTTAAATGCTACGTCTGCCTGAGGGGTCCAGATGAAGGTATCGGATATTTTCATCAAAACATAGAGTGGCAGAGCTTTTTCTCCCAACCTTCTTATGAACCGGCTTAGCGATGCCAAGCTTCCGGTAAACTTTTGCACATCCTTGAGATCTTGCGGTATAGTCATTCTTTCGATTGCCCGGATTTTTACCGGATTAACCTCAATACCCCGGCTTGATACGAGAAAACCAAGCAATTTGCCGGCAGGGACACCGAAGGTGCATTTTGCCGGATTGAGTTTCATCCGGAACCTTCTTAAGTTATCAAATGTTTGCCTGAGATCATCGATCAAGGTTTCTTTTACTTTAGTTTTTATCACGACATCGTCCACATAGACTTGCACATTTTTTCCGATTTGATCAAACAAGCATTTTTGCAAACAGCGCTGGTACGTTGCACCAGCGTTGCACAAACCGAAAGGCATAGTGACATAGAAATAAGCCCCGTGCGGGGTAATGAACGCAGTCTTTATTTGACATTCCTTTTTCAGGGGAATCTGGTGGAAACTGGAATAAGCATCCAGGAAAGACAACAGCTCACAGCCAGCGGTAGAATCAATCACTTGATCGATCCGGGGTAAAGGAAAAGGATCTTTCGGGCAAGCCTCGTTCAAGTTGGTGTAGTCGATGCACATGCGCCACACCTTTGGAGCTTTGGGTTCCTCTTCTTTTTTCTTCTCGACCAGCACCGGATTGGCTAGCCATTCAGTATGCAGTACCTCCACGATGAAACCGGCAACCAGCAACTTTGTCACTTCTTCTCCAACGATTTTTCTCCTGTCTTCACCGAACCGGCATAAGGGCTGCCTTACCGGCTTTGCATCCTTCCGGACATTTAGAGAGTGCTCAGCCAACTCCCTCGGAACACCAACTAAGTCATCAGTAGACCAAGCAAAGATATTCCGATTCTCACGGAGGAAGTTGACGAGCGCGCTTTCCTATGCCTCACTCAGGCCAGCACCGACATGAACGGTACGTTCAGGGTATGCAGGGTCCAGTACGATATCCTTTGTCTCCTTTGTTGGCTTGAACGCCGGTGTTCCCAAGTTGCCACTCATTGCCGCTAAGCTCAACTGTGAGGACTGAGCCAGCGCAACCGCAGTTTGCATCCTTCTTTTTTCCTCTGCGATCACCAGCGATTCTGCCAGGTTTGATCCGGCGAAAGCGGTTTCCAGTGAGACTTTGTAGTTTCCCACCACAGTTAAGGGTCCACGAGGTGCCGACATCTTCATCTTGAGATACGCCGTATGAGTTGTGGCCATGAATGCTGCCAATGCCGGTCTCCCTAGCAGTGCATGGTAGGGACTATCTAGGTCTACCACTTCGAACAAAAGGTTTTCGACCCGGCAGTTGTCACGCCCTCCGAATGAGACATCCACCCGGATTTTTCCCATAGGCGAGCAGGACAGGCCCGGAACAATTCCATGGAACGTTGTGTGAGTTGGCTGTAGCATGTTTTCTGTTATTCCCAGCGTATGCATTGTGTGCCGGTACATGATATTTATGCTGCTTCCATTGTCTATCAGCACTTTGCTGAACTTGACTCGAGTCGTTGGCCCATGCATGATTGGGTCCACGACAAGAGCGTAGCCACCTGGGTTTGGCATGATCTTGGGGTGATCCTTGAATGACCAGGTAATTTCCTGATCTGACCACATCATGTACTTTGGAACTGCCGGCATCACCGCATTCACTTCCATGGAACGATGATGCATGCTCTATCTGTTGGTTGGCTCAGTAACGAACATAATGCAACACAAGTGCGGGTCCTGGTAAACGTTCTGGCCCAAGGGTGCCGGCGGTGGCGGTTGGCCATTGCCATCTCCCACCTGATGAACTTGCTGGTGCTGCTACCGGTTTGGCTGAGGCTGTACCGGTAAAGCGTTTGCCCCGGT
Organism: Lolium perenne; assembly: GCF_019359855.2. NCBI lineage: Eukaryota > Viridiplantae > Streptophyta > Magnoliopsida > Poales > Poaceae > Lolium > Lolium perenne. The sequence goes on from NC_067250.2 coordinate 47,676,924, forward strand.
AAGCGGTGGTGGCGGTGGTATCTGTTGCCGCAAGATGTCTTGCGATGGTGGTAGCAACGTTGTACAGCCTTGTGCTTGCGCATCTTTTACTGCACCTTTCAACATCAAGTATTTGGTCCAAGAACAATCTTTTGTCAAATGGTTTGCCGTCCTCGCCGGATTCGGAGTGTGCCACCGGCATGGTTGTTCCATTGCTGATTCCATGGTGTATCTTTAATTTTCTTGCCAATTCATTTTCTCTGCCCACGGCTTCTTTTCAACCCATTGTTTTTAGGACCCGCCCATGGCTGCGATCCGGTTTTTTGCCTCTGGCTTCCGCTGGCGCCGGAATTATCCTGCACCGCGGCTACTTGCTGCGGACCATACCTCTGATCCGGAAAATCTTCCCTTCTTTTGTTGTGCCGGTTATCCCGGTATTGATCTTGGCGCGGTTGGCTTGTTTGCCCCGGATCAGCTTGTACTGCCGGTTGCATTGGGTCTCCCAATGCGCAACTATCTGCCACACGTATCATCTCTGCCAGAGTTACCGGCATGTTTCGCTGCAGCTTTTGCCACAACGGCGAACCTCTCCGGCACCCATTGCAAAACCAAGCAATGGCCTGCGCCTCGATCACCCCTTCGCAGGAGTTCCTTGTGGAGTTCCACCAGGTCAGGTAATCCCGGTCTGTTTCATTGGGGCGCTGCACGCACAGGGCGAGCTGCTGTGGCCTGTTTGGCCTTCGGTAGGTACTGCTGAAGTTACTCACGAACGCTTCCTCAAAGTCCAACCATCCATTTATACTTCCTGCCGGCAAGTTGTTAAGCCAGATGCGTGCCGGTCCTACCAGGAAAGATGGTACGATTCTTACGGCCCAACGCCGGTTACCTCCGCCTGTTACGGTTCCTCCTCCGCCAGCGACGTATACCGCGATCACGTAATCCACGAGCCAGTCTTCCGGCTTAGTGGTGCCATCATATGCTTTTGTGTCATGGGGCAACTGGAAGTTGCGAACCGGTGGTTCCTCTCTCATGATCCGTGGACCAAAGCATTTTGGGCCAGGAGGACCTTCTGCCTCGATCATTTCAGATAAATACACCCTGTCCAGCCAGTGCCTCGCATCCCGGTCTGGTAGGCATCTTTCTCCTACGCGTTCCCCCAATGGTTCCGGTAGGCTGCGACTCTCTCAGTTGTTGAATCAGCTTCATCATAACGTTCTGGCACCGCGGCTCTTGCCTGCCGGTACCCTGGTGGTGGCATTACATCTTCAACGTACGCTGCCCTTGCAGCTCGATAATTTTGCCCGGTTTCGCCTTTACCAGCATGATTGTTTCCGGCATAGCCTCTTCTGGCGTAGCCTCGATCTGCCCCTTGGCTTTTTCTACCGGCATCGTGTTGCCCGGCTTGTTGCTTCCCGGCAAGTACCAAATCGTACACAGTCATCTGCTGCACATTCACTTCTTTTTCTTTTCTCCTGTCCGGATGGGGGGACGATGCCTGCCCATGTGACTTGCTTCCGGCGTTTTTTTCCGAACGCACAGATTTTGATGCCGCAGCTTTGTTTACCCTAGCAAGTTCAGCATTTTGTTCCTGGATCATGTCAAGCAACTCCCTAACACGATCTTGTTGTTTGGCTAGGGCATCTCCGGTAAGCGAGTCACACAGCTCTACAGCAGCCCTAGCAGCTTTTATGGTTTTGTCCGGGCTACTGTACTTAGGTTTCTCTACGATACTCAGAGATGCAGAGGTACTTTTGCCGGCAAGAATCTCCTTACGCAGATCCTAATCTAGGTTGCGAGCTTTAAGCCGATTTTCCGGCATCCTAGCTGCATGAGCGCTAACGGAAGCAAAGCCATGGGCAGCATTATACTCACGTAGGGTTAGGTTCAGCTCGCGCTGCGCCCGGATGATGTCCGCGCCTGCTGAGAGAAGCTTCTGTTGTTGTGCCTCCAGCTCCGCCTGAGCCGCTGCCGGATCGAGGTTCTGCGCGATGGGCGTCGCCAGCACGTTCATCGCCGCTTGGAGAGGAGTCTCTGGTGGCGCTGCAGATGCACCCCCAACCCCTTGGTCGCGCTCGGTCGGCGGTTTGGCCGTGCGCGTGGACTTTGTTTGTCCAGCGCCTTCCGCCGCAGCTTCCTTGCCGGCGTCAGCCGCGCCAACCACCAGCACCTCGATGCTGCCGGCGGCGTGGCCGCTGCGAACTGTAGATCTTGGCGGGTCCGGCGCTACCAGCACCGGCGAGAGGCACTGGCGCGCAGGGACGGTGCCGAGGTAGACGTGGTGGCTGCCGAACTCGATGATACGGCCGTTCTTGGGGAACTTACCGCCGTTGGAGAAGCAGCCAGCGTTGTCGTTGATGAAGTCTAGCGAGCCGAGGCGGTAGACGAGGGCACTGACAACACGCTCGCCGGAGATGGTGAGGAGGCCCGCCCGAATATGAACTCCAGCAAGCGCCGCTGCTGGCCCCACGGTGGGCGCCAACTGTCGTCGTGGTGAACAGACAGATGCCATAGGATGGCTTAAGTTGGGGCCGAATGGACGCTAGAGGATTCGGGGGAGGGTTTTGGTTATATGGGAGTGGATTCCGGATGGAATGCCGGATGCTCTCCTAAAGAACTTGGCCTTGGCCAGAGGTAGAAGAAGAAGAAGAACTCAAGAACTATCTTAGCTCTGGATCTCTCTATTCCATGATCGAACAAGGTTACAGGTTTTCCTACAAGGTTGGACGTCTGGCTCACTTCGTACATGCCCGCGATGGGGTGTGCTCCCTCTCCTTATATAGGGGAGAGGGTGGCTTACAAGGGAAGAAACCCTAGGAAACCCTAATGGCTTCTTTGACTAGACAAACTACTTTACAAAGCCTCTTTGGCTACCGGTGACGTCGGTATGTCTTTAATCAGGGAGCGGTGACGTCCTCCGGATGCTTTTGCGTCATCTTCTTCTTTGGCGTCAGGGCTTCGTTTAAAGCTACTTTGCTTAGCTCATCCTTGTCCTCTAGCCTCAGAGAGAATCTTTGACCAGAGTGCCGACAGGCTACAGTAAAAATCATACCGGTGCTCCGGTGCCTCTCTTATTCCCCAAGTTCCGGTATACCCCTCCCGGGATACCGGCAGGTTTTAACTTGGTTCTTGCTAATCTCAGAAACCATCCGGATTGATCTTCAATCCGGTATCTTTAAGAAAGAATCACGGCTACTTCGCCATTCCTTTGGCCTACCGGGGGCCATCCCCCCGACAGTGGGGATTGATAGAAAAGATCGAAACAAAGCATGCATAGTCATATCATTTGTGGTTTACATAATACCTCTATGAACAATACCAAATAAACATGGCATATATACACTTCTATTTTTTAGACAAGAACCCTGCATATTTTTCTTGCACCATGTGTTTGAGGCCTCGCTTCCCCAGAAGTGTGTGTGGGAGTATTGCATGCTACGAGAAAACAATGCCAAACATTTGAATCACATGAATCATTTTTTGGTAGTGATATATAGGTTTATGGTTTATATACAAGGTTTAGGGTTAGAGTCTAGGGGGTTTAATTAGGGTTTAGGGTTTATAGAGATTCACATCTTTTTAATTTCACATTTGTGATGTACAATACTACATACCTAAGTAAAATCGATCCTTCTTAGTCACTCCAAAATGAAGCTCGTGGGAGGTTTTTGGAATTTCCATGTTTGAAACCCAATAGCATTTCTCTTCATGCTTGACTTCATAAGACAGAGTTTAGGGTTAGGGGTAGATACATGATTTTTGTGGTTTGAATATGTCTAGGTCGTCCTTGTACGTTTATCAACTTGAATGTTTACTGTATGACATAAGGAGACTATGTGCTTTGGTTTTTCATTTTTTATTTAAATTTTTACGCCCATTTAATTTGAATTTTGGTCAAATCCTTGGTTTGACCAAGACTTAAACAAGTTTAAAACGTGAATATGAAAAAGTAAGCTTGTATCCTTCTTAGTCACTCCAAAATTAAGCTCTTGGGAGGTTTTTAAAATTTCTATGTTTGAAACCAAAAACCACTTCTCTTCATGCTTGACTTCATAAGACAGAGTTTAGGGTTAGGGGTAGATACATGATTTTTCTAGTTTGAATATGTCTAGATCTTGTTTATCAACTTGAATGCTTACTATAGGACATAAGAAGACTATGTGCTTTGATTTATTTTTATTTTTATGCCCATTTGAATCTTGGTCAAATCCTATGTTTGACTAAGAGTTAAACAAGTTTAAAACATGAATATATGAAAAAGTAAGCATGTATCCTTCTTAGTGACTCCAAAATGAAGCTCTTGGTAGGTTTTTAAAATTTCTATGTGACGTGGGCATTACCCTTAGGGTAACCAATGTTGATCTACCCTAGACGGTCCAACTAGAGGCCCATGAAGGTACCCGATGGCAAGATGGGCCACTAGGGCGGTGCGACGGAAGATTACTTGGAGTACAAGACGCGGAAGAAGCCGAACAAGGAAAGATTGGAGATAGATCTATTGTAAACCTACTCGTACTCGATTAGACCTCTCGGGACCTGGCCACCTATATAAAGGCCAGGAGAGGGGCTATCGGGGGACAATCAATCTTAGAAAAACTAGCCAGCAGAAGCTTAGAACTAGGTTACCCTAGCAACTAGTATCTCGACGAGATCACAGCCGAACTATTCGGCACCCCATTGTAACCTGTTTTCATCATAATCAAAGAACAGACAGGCAGGACGTAAGGGTTTTACCTCATCGAGGGCCCCGAACCTGGGTAAATCGCTCTCCCCGCTTGTCTGCGTACCGATGTCTCGTGTCAGCTTGCAGGATTCCATCAACCCTAAGCCCCTATCGGAGGGCATTGCCGAGGAGCACCCTCGACAATTGGCGCCGTCTGTGGGAACCCTGTCGGCACAAGGCAGGACATCGGCAGATCCGATCATGACATCGGCAGCTTCGCCGGCAAATTCGCCGGCAACTTCATCAGCAACTTCATCAGCAGCTTCGTCGGTACCATCTTCGCCAATCCTGGGAAGCCCGATTCGATTCGGCTCCTACGAGTTTACTCCACACAGCGATTCCTCCCGCTCGAACTTTTCAGATCTACAAGGGAACATGGAGATGACCTTCGGCAGCGTCCACTACAACGTCAACGCAGAAGGAATCCTTCGATTGCTGGAATCCCCCGCCTCCGGATCGACGAGTTCAAGTGCACCATCGTCACTCGATCTGTCGGCTGGTCTGACAGGATCGACGTGCTCACCCGCGCCCTCGACTCCCCGCTCGGTGTCCTCCATGTCCGTAGGGTCTGACGATCCCACGTCTTCAGAATTAACCTCGTACTACTGCCTGAACTGCGACACCAGGCACGGGCTGGGATCGAGCGACACGCCGTTCATCTGCAACGCCCAGTATTCATCGGGAGAGGACAGTATCGACAGCACCGTCCAGGGAATCACCCGAAGACCAGCACACCATCAGGTTTATGTCGCCAATAACACGGGAAACACAAGGCGTAGAGGTGACGAGGATCATACCCCCCGGTCCAGTAGAAGGGCGAGTTTTGAGAACAGCGCCAGCAACCGCGACAGCGATTACACCATCGCGGATGAGGAGTGGGCAGCAGCAAGGGCAGCAGTACTCAACAACACGCCGCTCCCCGCGGGGACTTCGGTTGGAACCCTCAATGCTTATCGCTCCATACTAGAGAAGAACCGGGAGCACCTGTCGAAAGAGCAAGCCTCCCTCGAGAGACGCTTATCTGCAGCGGATCGATCCAACGAACGACGAAGGGGCTCACAAGGGAGTGCCTCCTGAAACACTCACGGAGCAGGCAAGCACCGGTCGAGGATGTCCAGGCTTTCGGAAGATGACGCCAGAGAGATAACATCGAATCTGACTAAATCCTTTATGACTACGGATACCGCGGGCATGCCGCGGCCGAAAACCGTCGCAGGAGCAACAGCCAACCTCGCCGCTTACCTCATCAACCAGCGCCCCGAAGGATCCATGGCTCAAGCCCATCGAGGTGCCCTGGAAAGCCTCGCAATATTGGGGAACAACCTAGTCCCGTCAAAGGAAAAGACCACCTTCCAAGGCAGTGGGTCAAAGCATCATGCGAGAGATGCTCGGGACGAAATCACCAAGAGCAAGATCGACAAAGCAAGGCGACGACGCGCCGCTAGGAAGGACGACGACAGCGATTCTTCGGATGAAGACCAGGAGTACGACGGCAAACTCAGGGGAGCCGACTGTCTAAGTTACAAAATCCGCGAAGCAATGCCGCCCAAAAAGTTTAAACCTACCCCTACCGACGCTGCCAAGTACGATGGGCAGCAAGAACCAAGATCTTGGATAGACGACTACTTGCAGACTGTGATCCTGCACAAAGGAAACCAGATAGCGGCAATGCAGTGCTTACAGTTTTACTTGAAAGATTCAGCACGGGCCTGGCTAAGGGGGCTGCCGAAAGGTTCTGTCAAATCATGGGACGACCTAGTAGACACCTTCGTTGCCAACTTCCAAGCAACTTACAAAAGGCCCATCGGGATCGAAGAGCTACGGAATTGCCGGCAGAAGCAGAAGGAGTCGATGCGTTCATACATCGGGAGATTCACAAAGCTCCTGAACGCTGCCGAAGACGTATCTGTCGACAGAGCAATTGACGCTTTCAGCGACGGCGTTCAGCAGGAAAGTTACATAGAAGAGCTCGGGCGCAAAAAGCCAAAAACCATAACCAAGCTAATGGAAATCGCCAACAGCTGGGATGATGGTGAGGATAACGTACGAAGGCCACGGCAGCGTAGTGATGACGAAGACGATGACCAGCCGAAGCATGACTCGGGTGGCCGAAGGATCGTCACAAGAGAAGGAAAAACCGCAACTACGATGACAACAATCTGGTAGCCGCAGGGTATTCCGATCGACAGGACGATCGAGACGACAGGCACGATGGTAACAGGAACAACTCTGCGAACCGTGGTAATTATAAACCACGACAGCAGAGGACTCCCGAACTACCCTATGCTGAACAGGTCAACGCCCCCTGTTACCTACATTCGTATGTCGATTCCAAGGACGGCAAAACGAAGTCAAGTCACCTGCTCAGGGACTGCCGGTAGTTCCTTGACATGCACAAACTCATCCAGCAGTCAGGCCAGCAACAGCTACCACCACCGCCCCCACCTCCACCGCAGCATCAAGTCCAGCAGGCTCAACCCCATCAACCCAACGAAGCGTTTCCACCACCACGTGGGCAGATGAGCATGATCCACAGGACAGGTGTTTCGAAAAGGGAGGTGAAGAAGCTCACCCGAGAGATCAACCTGGCAGAAAGCATCATGGCAAATATCCCTGAGTACGTCGACTGGTCTTCTCAGAACATTATGTTCAGTCGAGCAGATCACCCGATGACCATACCAAAACCAGGACACGCCGCCTTGGTAGTCGATGCACAAATTGGCGGGTTCAAGATGAGCAAAGTCTTCATGGATGGCGGAAGCGGACTAAACCTGATATTCGTCGACACCATCAGAAGCATGGGGATCACCATGAGCATGCTGGAGGAAACAGACACCTGCTTCCACGGGATCCTTCCAACCGCACCAGGCCACTCTCTTGGCAAAGTCTACCGGAATGTTATCTTCGGTAGAGCCGACAATTTCAGGAAGGAAAAAATCGAGTTTGAAGTGGTGAACTGGGAGTCACAGTATCACGCTATACTCGGGAGACCAGCGTACGCCAAGTTCATGGCTGTGCCACATTATGCATACCTCAAGCTGAAAATGCCTGGGAACAATGGGACAAACATCACAGTCTATGGAAGTTTTTCGCGCTCGGACAATTGTGATCGCGACTTTCAGAGGATTGCTGCAAAGTTCGGGCCACAGCGAGAAATCATCAACCCTCCGCCCAAGCTGTCTTTACGAGAGATCAAGGAAGAAAAAGGTGGCAGGGAAACCAAGAAGAAACCAGCTGCTCTCGCCCTTAAAGCTTCAGCAGCAGAAGCCTCGGCATCAAAGGTTTCGGCAGTTGATGGCACAGAAGGCTTAGGAGAAAGCAAGACGATGGCTACCACCGCTCAAACGTCTGATGAAACTAGCAACGCTGCAGCAATCACTAACGCGGTGAAGAAGCCAGAAGAAGAGAAGAACCCCTTCCTTGACTAAGCAGTTTACTAGCTTTTATTTTCTTTTTCTTTATTATAAACAGGGCCTTCCCCTTTTCGCCCTCTAGCATCGTGCTTACCTTATTAATAAGAACTTAAGCTTTGATTCTTTGCTAAGCATTGCAGTAACTACAAAACTTCTAAAGCCCCATCACTATGTAAAAATAGTACGAGGCAGAAGATCGTGCTCCAACAAGCCTCTACGAGCGCTAAAACAACGTTGACCTTTCCCTCTGCTATAGATGCCTCTACGAGTGCCGTAAATAGCAAGAGTTTGGAAATACACATAAACAACAACCCACGTTCGATATTTTACTTATGGAAATATCAAGGAACAACGGGCTCATCGGCAGAATCACTACACCCGAAGTATTCGGGAGTGCCTGTCGAAATTTAAAACGGTTGAAAGCAAAGTTGCGCATACAACAGGTTTAGCAAGACCTGCAACACGAGCTGATCACTCACATGATTTGCTAACCAACCAATATACATACATCTAAAACGAGCAACTAAGATTCGCTCAAAACTTGCCAACGACAATGAAATGGTAAAAGTACATATGCATGTATCTACCAAATGAGAGGGCATCATTACATAATCCAGAAACTTGGATAAAGTAGCCAAATTTTCTATTTACAAAACGAACATTTAATCCCTGAAATCACCCTTGTGGAGTTCCTCTTTCTTCAGGTACCCTTGAGTCTTCCTCGAGTCTGTCGACAACTATGTTGGCAGGCAACAATACCTTCGGGTACAGCGCCTCCAAGTCTCCAGTAGCGTTGGCAATCGACAGCAAACCTGCCGAAGGATAACGGGCAAGTACAAGGGCAAGTGTAAACCTGGCCCCTGCAAAAACTTGCGCACGTACCAACTCTCGGACCTTCTTGGCGTTACCAAATTCAGACATCAAGGCAAGGAGAGTTGGAGGAACTGCGTTCAATGGGAACATTGTCTTCCAAACCACCCTCATAGCCTTATAGCACTTGTCAAAAAAGGTATGGACCTGCTGAACCCGATCCTGAAATCGCGCGACAGCCGAAGCCTTCGAGTGCTCCCGCCAGAAAATCTCTTCGGATGAGGATAGCTGGGTCAAAGCATTCACACGTTCGTGAATCCGTTTGTTCTCCTCTGCACGGTTCAGAGCTATGACTGGTACAGAAGTAAGCAAAGGATCAGATAAGATTCTATCAATCAAAGGGCGCAGAGATCAAAGGACTCACAGTTCAAGCTCTCGGTAGCCTTATGTAGCTCAGTAAGAGCATACCGCTCTACGTCGGCTGCAATCTCGCTCTTCTTGTTGACAATTGCAGCCAAGGCGTAAGTGCTGCGCAGGTCCTTCTCCATCTGCGTGATCCAATCCTTCATTCGTTGGACCCGATCACCTTCGGGAAGAACGCCCGAAGAGTCATCAACAAACGAGGGCACCGGGAAAACCTGCAGGCAACAGCGTCAAAAGGATGATGGTTATGGATAAATCAAGCATCCAACGTAACTCCCATCGGGAGAGGTACAAGAAATTCCTATCAGGAGAAGTACAAATGAAGATATTATGACAAAAGTATGTTGGCAACATTGCCAGCACAGTGTTCATTACAAACTTGAGTTCTCGCAACGGAATAATGTTTCATACTAGCCCAAGGATAAAATTGTTACAACAATCAAGGAGCCTGAGTCTGAGTCGACAGGCTGGGGCCAGCCGATGCCTTTCCCGACGAAACTAAATCAAGGAGCTGGCGAGCACAAGTACGGGCGGATGCTGTAAAGGCGCTTAAGTTAACAAGTCGCCGATCTTTCTCTTTCGGCAGCTCCTTAGTCATTTCTTCGATGTCAGCCTTAAAGCCGTAACCCATCATAAGTTGGAAGGCAAGAAGGGCACCATAGGTACGTGAGGTGCGCTTGAATACCTCGATGACCTCCTTGGTGTCGACTGCGAAGGCATCAATCAGCTGCCCCAGATTCTTCTCTTGCTTGGCCTTGGGGAATATCATTGAATGCATCCGCGCCAGAGCACCCTTTCCCTTGTCAAGCAGCTCCCGGGTAAGCTGGTGGGTGGCAAGAACCATCGGCACACCATTTGCCAGGGAGTTGCTTGGAACTTTGTCCAAAGCAGTAGCAGGGATACTGGCGGCTTCTGCAAAGAGATTAAAGGAAATCGTTGACGAAGGAACAGATCCATAGAAAGTGGTAATCTGCAAGAGATGTAAAAACTTACCAAGCAGGGCCAAGGCAGACTGACGGAGAAGTTCATCCTTTTCTACCGCCCGAGTTTCCTCCTCCTTCAGCCTCTCCTTCAGCTTGTTCAGCTCTTCTTTCAGGGAGTCGACCTCCTGGCGAGCTATGGCGGCCTTTTGGATGGCGCCATCCAGCTTTGAAGAGGAAGACTTAGCCTCCTCTTGCAGCCGAATTTTGTCCGCCTCCAGAGAGGTGAATTGAGAGGCGAAGGCCTCTAAAGAGGATATCACACCTCGTAGATCCTTGAAGAGAGGGAATGTTTTACAAAAATCATTAGGCAAATACACATTCCAAAAGATTCTTGTTAAATTCTACAAAGGCTTACAGAAGGAGGGGCTGTGGCAGCAGTAGGAGCATCTTTCCCTTTGGAAAGGGAAGAGGCAGTCGATGCTTGCGCCGCGGGAGCCGCCTTAGGAGCCGAAGCTTCGGAAGCTGCGGCGGCTGGCGAGACAGCATCAGACCGGACCCTCTTAGGCGGAGGTTCAATGAAATCATCATCACTGCAAGAAAGGTTTGATCGACTAAGTTATGAGAAAAATGTGAAAAGACCAAGGAGCTGAAAATAGTAAAAAGAAGAAAAACACTTACATATCAAGGAGATCATCTTCGTCGGCAAAGCCGCCGATTGACCTCTTCATAGGAGAAGCCCTGGTCTCCTCCGCAGCTGCATTAACAAAGGCATCGTGATCAGCGTCATCATCACGCACTGATCCCTCTGTGGCGCAAGTGTCATCGGCTGACGGGGGGAGATTGGTGTAAGCAGTTTCAGAATCTATCGGGTCATCGTGATCGATTGTTGGGTTTGTATGCTCAACAGTACGAGAGTCAACGGGTTCTGAAGAGCCTCTTCCTTCGGAAGTATCATTTGGCGAGTTATGAAAGTCCCTGGAAGCTATGGGGGTCTGTAGAAGAAAAGACGAATGAGAATAACAGTCATCATATCGATTAAGTAAATAGCAGCATAACAAGAATCTGAGGAGGGAAATTACCTCTGGTGGTGGATGATCGGCGTCAAAAGGAGTATACGGAGACAACAATGGGATCGAGTCTTCTTGGCTGAAGAAAGTGAGGCGACGGACTTCATCAAGCAGTTCTTTTTCCGACAGTTCGGTAGCGTTAACTCTGGTCTCGTCCTTTGGACCCGAATACAACCACATTGGACGAATTCTAGCCATAACTGGTTGGACTCGACGTTTCAGAAACACTGCCGCTACCTCAGTACCAACCATGGTTTGGCCGTCAGCTTCTTTAATCCGAAGAAATCTAGCAAATAGTTCATCGGCTGCTACTTTTTCGTCGGGAGAGAGAACATTCTTCCAGGAATTCTTAGGCTTGGCTTCGAGGGCATCGACAAAGCAGGGAAGTTGAGATTCGGGTGACAAGGAATCCTTGATATAGAACCACTTCAACCTCCACCCTTGCACGGATTCTCTCATTGGGAAATTGAAGTAATTGACATCCGAACGAGCTACAAATCCCACTCCTCCGGTGACAAAAGATCCGTTACTACTGCTGTATCTCTTCACATAGAAGATCTTTTTCCACAACCCAAAATGAGGCTCAACGCCCAGATATGCTTCGCAGAGGGTGATAAACACAGCAACGTGGAGGATTGAGTTGGGAGTGAGTTGCCATAATTGGATTTCGTAAGTTCGCAAGAGATGGAGGAGGAATTCGTGGACGGGAAGCGAAAGACCTCGATATAAGAACGATAAGAACATCACGGTAAAACCGGCAGGGGGATTAGGTCGAGAAATCGCACCTGGAAAGATCACGTTCCCCTCATCGGAGGAGATCAATCCCAGGCTTCGGGATCTTTTTTCGTCACGCTTGGTGACGGTAGAGGCTGTCCAATCTCCGGGCCTGGCTGCTGAACTTGGTGGCGCCATCGGCGCCGGAGCTGGGGGAGGAGCGCCGGGGGCACCTTCCTTCGAAAGAATTGAGGAAGATTTGGCGGCGGCACCGCCGCTCGTGGAACTGGCGGCGGCGCTAGGGATCTTCTTCTTCACCATTGTGAGATTTGGGAGAAATCGGAAGACAGTGGTGGCGGCGCGAGCGGTTGTCAACAGGAGAAGAAGAAGAACAGCGAAGGGATGAATGAAGGAGAATGCTAGGGATTCCTATCTCTTGGGGAATTTAAGGAAGGCTTTGTATTGTTAATGGGCCTTTTCTCTAGTTAATGGTTGCGGAAATCGAGGAGGTGCCTCGCTAACCGTGTAAAGAGGAGCAGGAATTGCTCGAAAACAGGGCTGGCAGGTCGCGTCTTATCAGTCAAAAATCAAGGGGACAGAAAAACGTCATCGATGACGTCATGAGGAATGATTGCATGCGAAGAGATAAGAAAATATCGAGTGATCAACTTAAGCCTACGCACGGATTGCGAGCATCCGCACCTAGGCTCAGGGGTTACTCCCATCGGGAGCGCTGACGCGCACCCGATAGAATAAAGGTTCGAAGGAGAAACTTGACTCAAGTCTGCATCCGAACGTAAACGCCCGTACCCAGACTCGGGGGCTACTCCCATCGGGAGCGCTGAATGCGCACCTGATAAAACTTTTTTCGCACTCCAGGATCATGCCCGGGGACTTGATTCTGTGTAGGATAACGTTGTTTTGCCATCGGCAGTTAACCAACAAAAGTTGGGCACGTTATTCGTTATCCCTTGCTTAAAGAAAATGTATCGGATGGACTACAAAGACTTGCAGGAAAAAGCTTCGGCAGAAGAAAATGTTCGAGTGGTACAACTTGAGTCTACGCACGAATTGCAAGCATCCGTACCTAGACTCGGGGGCTACTCCCATCGGGAGCGCTGACGCGCACCCGATAGAAAATAGAAGATAGAAGAAACGCAAGAATGATCAAGGAGAAGAACTTCGGAGGAAGACATGCTCTAGTCTCTACCCGAACTATGTTCGGCTAGACACTCGGGGGCTACTGACGTGGGCATTACCCTTCGGGTAACCAATGTTGCTCTACCCTACACGGTCGAACTAGAGGCCCATGAAGGTACCCGATGGCAAGATGGGCCACTAGGGCGGTGCGACGGAAGATTACTTGGAGTACAAGACGCGGAAGAAGCCGAACAAGGAAAGATTGGAAATAGATCTATTGTAAACCTACTCGTACTCGATTAGACCTCTCGGGACCTGGCCACCTATATAAAGGCCAGGAGAGGGGCTATCGGGGGACAATCAATCTTAGAAAAACTAGCCAGCAGAAGCTTAGAACTAGGTTACCCTAGCAACTAGTATCTCGACGAGATCACAGCCGAACTATTCAGCACCCCATTGTAACCTATTTTCATCATAATCAAAGAATAGACAAGCAGGACGTAAGGGTTTTACCTCATCGAGGGCCCCGAACCTGGGTAAATCGCTCTCCCCGCTTGTCTGCGTACCGATGTCTCGTGTCAGCTTGCAGGATTCCATCAACCCTAAGCCCCTATCGGAGGGCATTGCCGAGGAGCACCCTCGACACTATGTTTGAAATCGAAAACCACTTCTCTTCATGATTGACTTCATAAGACAGAGTTTAGGGTTAGGGGTAGATACATAATTTTTCTGGTTTGAATATGTCTAGATATTTTTTATCAACTTGAATGCTTACTGTGTATGACAAAAGAAGACTATGTGCTTTGGTTTTTCATTTTTTCAATTTTTTTGATTTTTATATGCCCATTTGAATTTTGGTCAAATCCTAGATTTGACCAAGATCGATTTAAACAAGTTAAAAACATGAATATGAAAAAGTAAGCATGCATCGATCCTTCTTAGTCACTCCAAAATGAAGCAGAGGTTTTTGAAATTTCTTTGTTTGAAACCAAAAACAACTTCTCTTCATGCTTGACTTCATAAGACATAGTTTAAGGTTAGGGGTAGATACATGATTTTTCCGGTTTAAAGATGTCTACATCTTGTTTATCAACTTGAATGCTTACTGTGTGACATAAGAAGACTATGTGCTTTGGTTTTTCATTTATTTTTATTTTTTTTTCATTTTTTTGCCCATTTCAATTTTGGTCAAATCCTTGGTTTGACCAAGATTTAAACAAGTTAAAAACATGAATATGAAAAGGTAAGCATGTATCGATCCTTCTTTTATTAGTCACTCCAAAATGAATCTCATGGGAGGTTTTTAAATTTCCATGTTTGAAACCCAATACCACTTCTCTTTATGCTTGACTTCATAAGACAGTGTTTAGGGTTAGTGGGTAGATACAAGATTATTCTGGTTTGAATATGTCTAGATCAACCTTGTTTATAAACTTGAATGCTTACTATATGACAAGACTATGTGCTTACGTTTTTGATTTTTTTGAATTTTTATGCCCATTTGAATCTTTGTCAAATCCTAGGTTTGACCAAGAGTTAAACAAGTTTAAAACATCAATATGAAAAAGTAAGCAAGGATCCTTCTTAGTCACTCCAAAATGAAGCTCTTGGGAGGTTTCAAATTTCCATGTTTGAAACCCAAAACCACTTCTCTTCATGCTTGACTTCGTAAGACAGAGTTTAGGGTTAGGGGTAGATACATGACTTTTCTGGTTTGAATGTGTCTAGACCTTATTTATAAACTTGAATGCTTACTATATGACAAGACTATTTGCTTTTGTTTTTGTTTTTTTTGAATTTTTATGCCCATTTGAATCTTGGTCAAATACTAGGTTTAACTAAGATTTAAACAAGTTTAAAACATGAATATATGAAAAAGTAAGCATGTATCCTTCTTCGTGACTCCAAAATGAAGCTCTTGGTAGGTTTTTAAAATTTCTATGTTTGAAACCAAAAACCACTTCTCTTCATGATTGACTTCATAAGACAGATATTAGGGTTAGGGGTAGATACATAATTTTCTGGTGTGAATATGTCTAGATATTGTTTATCAACTTGAATGCTTACTATGTATGAGAAAAGAAGATTATGTACTTTGGTTTTTCAATTTTTTGATTTTTTTTGATTTTTTATATGCCCATTTGAAATTTGGTCAAATCCTAGGTTTGACCAAGATCGATTTAAACAAGTTAAAAACATGAATATGAAAAAGTAAGCATGCATCGATCCTTCTTAGTCACTCCAAAATGAAGCAGAGGTTTTTGAAATTTCTTTGTTTGAAACCAAAAACAACTTCACTTCATGCTTGAATTCATAAGACATAGTTTAGGGTTACGGGTAGATACATGATTTTTCTGGTTTGAAAATGTCTACATCTTGTTTATCAACTTGAATCCTTACTCTGTGACATAAGAAGACTATGTGCTTTGGGTTTTCTTTTTTATTTTTTATTTTTTTGCCCATTTCAATTTTGGTCAAATCCTAGGGTTGACCAAGATTTAAACAAGTTAAAAACATGAATATGAAAAACTAAGCATGTATCGATCCTTCTTTTATTAGTCACTCCAAAATGAATCTCGTGGAAGGTTTTTGAAATTTCCATGTTTGAAACCCAATACCACTTCTCTTCATGCTTGACTTCATAAGACAGTGTTTAGGGTTAGCGGGTAGATACATGATTATTCTGGTTTGAATATGTCTAGATCAACCTTGTTTATAAACTTGAATGCTTACTATATGACAAGACTATGTGCTTACGTTTTTTATTTTTTTAATTTTTTTAATTTTTATGCTCATTTGAATCTTGGTCAAATCCTAGGTTTGACCAAGAGTTAAACAAGTTTAAAACATCAATATGAAAAAGTAAGCATGGATCCTTCTCAGTAACTCCAAAATGAAGCTCTTGGGAGGTTTTTGAAATTTCCATGTTTGAAACCCCAAACCACTTCTCTTCATGCTTGACTTCGTAAGACAGAGTTTAGGGTTAGGGGTAGATGCATGACTTTTCTGGTTTGAATATGTCTAGACCTTATTTATAAACTTGAATGCTTACTATATGACAAGACTATGTGCTTTTGTTTTTTTTTGAATTTTTATGCCCATTTGAATCTTGGTCAAATCCTAGGTTTGACCAAGAGTTAAACAAGTTTAAAACATGAATATGAAAAAGTAAGCATGTATCCTTCTTAGTCACTCCAAAATGAAGCTCTTGGGAGGTTTTTAAAATTTCTATGTTTGAAACCAAAATCCACTTCTCTTCATGCTTGACTTCATAAGACAGATTTTAGGGTTAGGGGTAGATACATGATTTTTCTGGTTCAAATATGTCTAGATCTTGTTTATCAACTTGAATGCTTACTGTAAGACATAAGAAGACTGTGTGCTTTGGTTTTTCATTTTTTGATTTTTTTGGAATTTTTATGCCATTTGAATTTTGGTCAAATCCTAGTTTTGACCAAGATTGAAACAAGTTAAAAACATGAATATGAAAAAGTAAGCATGTATCGATCCTTCTTAGTCACTCCAAAATGAAGCTCGTGGGAGTATTTTGAAATTTCCATGTTTGTAACCCAATACCACTTCTCTTCATGCTTGACTTCATAAGATAGAGTTTTGGGTTAGTGGTAGATACATGATTTTTCTGGTTTGAATATGTCTAGACCTTGTTTATCAGCTAGAATGCTTACTATAGGATATAAGAAGACTATGTGCTTTGGTTTTTCATTTTTTATTTCAATTTTTATGCCCATTTAATTTGAACTTTGGTCAAATAGTAGGTTTGACCAAGACTTAAACAAGTTTAAAACTTGAATATGAAAAAGTAAGCTTGTATCCTTCTTAGTCACTCCAAAATGAAGCTCTTGGGAGGTTTTTAAAATTTCTATGTTTGAAACCAAAAACCACTTCTCTTCATGCTTGACTTCATAAGACAGAGTTTAGGGTTAGGGGTAGATACATGATTTTTCTAGTTTGAATATGTCTAGATCTTGTTTATCAACTTGAATGCTTACTATAGGACATAAGAAGACTATGTGCTTTGATTTATTTTTTATTTTTATGCCCATTTGATTCTTGGTCAAATCCTAGGTTTGACTAAGAGTTAAACAAGTTTAAAACATGAATATATGAAAAAGTAAGCATGTATCCTTCTTAGTGACTCCAAAATGAAGCTCTTGGTAGGTTTTTAAAATTTCTATGTTTGAAATCAAAAATCACTTCTCTTCATGATTGACTTCATAAGATAGAGTTTAGGGTTAGGGGTAGATACATAATTTTTCTTGTTTGAATATGTCTAGATATTGTTTATCAACTTGAATGCTTACTATGTATGACAAAAGAAGACTATGTGCTTTGGTTTTTCAATTTTTCAATTTTTTTTATTTTTTATATGCCCATTTGAATTTTGGTCAAATCCTAGATTTGACCAAGATTGATTTAAACAAGTTAAAAACATGAATATGAAAAAGTAAGCATGCAATGATCCTTCTTAGTCACTCCAAAATGAAGCAGAGGTTTTTGAAATTTCTTTGTTTGAAACCAAAAACAACTTCTCTTCATGCTTGACTTCATAAGACATAGTTTAGGGTTAGGGGTAGATACATGATTTTTCTGGTTTGAAGATGTCTACATCTTGTTTATCAACTTGAATGCTTACTGTGTGTCATAAGAAGACTATGTGCTTTGGTTTTTCAATTTTTTTGATTTTTTTTTTGAATTTTTTTGCCCATTTCAATTTTGGTCAAATCCTAGGTTTGACCAAGATTTAAACAAGTTAAACACATGAATATGAAAAAGTAAGCATGTATCGATCCTTCTTTTATTAGTCACTCCAAAATGAATCTCGTGGGAGGTTTTTTAAATTTTCATGTTTGAAACCCAATACCACTTCTCTTCATGCTTGACTTCATAAGACAGTGTTTAGGGTTAGCGGGTAGATACATGATTATTCTGGTTTGAATATGTCTAGATCAACCTTGTTTATAAACTTGAATGCTTACTATATGACAAGACTATGTGCTTACGTTTTTTATTTTTTTTATTTTTTTGAATTTTTATGCCCATTTTAATCTTGGTCAAATCCTAGGTTTGACCAAGAGTTTAACAAGTTTAAAACATCAATATGAAAAAGTAAGCATGGATCCTTCTTAGTCACTCCAAAATGAAGCTCTTGGGAGGTTTTTGAAATTTCCATATTCAAAACCCAAAACCACTTCTCTTCATGCTTGACTTCGTAAGACAGAGTTTGGGGTTAGGGGTAGATACATGAATTTTCTGGTTTGAATATGTCTAGACCTTTTTTATAAACTTGAATGCTTACTATATGACAATACTTTGTGCTTTTGTTTTTGTTTTTTTTTTGTTTTTTTTTGAATTTTTATGCCCATTTTAATCTTGGTCAAATACTAGGTTTAACCAAGATTTAAACAAGTTTAAAACATGAATATATGAAAAAGTAAGCATGTATCCTTCTTCGTGACTCCAAAATGAAGCTCTTGGTAGGTTTTTAAATTTCTATGTTTGAAACCAAAAACCACTTCTCTTCATGATTGACTTCATAAAACAGAGTTTAGGGTTAGGGGTAGATACATAATTTTTCTTGTTTGAATATGTCTAGATATTGTTTATCAACTTGAATGCTTACTGTGTATGACAAAAGAAGACTATGTGCTTTGGTTTTTCAATTTTTTGATTTTTTTTATTTTTTATATGCCCATTTGAATTTTGGTCAAATCCTAGGTTTGACCAAGATCAATTTAAACAAGTTAAAAACATGAATATGAAAAAGTAAGCATGCATCGATCCTTCTTAGTCAGTCCAAAATGAAGCAGAGGTTAATTTCTTTGTTTGAAACCAAAAACAACTTCTCTTCATGCTTGACTTCATAAGACATAGTTTAGGGTTAGGGGTAGATACATGATTTTTCTGGTTTGAAAATGTCTACATCTTGTTTATCAACTTGAATGCTTACTGTGTGACATAAGAAGACTATGTTCTTTGGTTTTTCTTTTTTTTGATTTCTTTTGAATTTTTATGCCATTTGAATTTTGATCAAATCCTAGTTTTGACCAAGATTGAAACAAGTTAAAAACATGAATATGAAAAAGTAAGCATGTATCTATCCTTCTTTTATTAGTCACTCCAAAATGAATCTCGTGGGAGGTTTTTGAAATTTCCATGTTTGAAACCCAATACCACTTCTCTTCATGCTTGACTTCATAAGACAATGTTTAGGGTTAGCAGGTAGATACATGATTATTCTGGTTTGAATATGTCTAGATCAACCTTGTTTATAAACTTGAATGCTTACTATATGACAAGACTATGTGCTTACGTTTTTTATTTTTTTGAATTTTTTGAATTTTTATGCCCATTTGAATCTTGGTCAAATCCTAGGTTTGACCAAGATTTAAACAAGTTTAAAACATCAATATGAAAAAGTAAGCATGGATCCTTCTTAGTCACTCCAAAATGAAGCTCTTGGGAGGTTTTTGAAATTTCCATGTTTGAAACCCAAAACCACTTCTCTTCATGCTTGACTTCGTAAGACAGAGTTTAGGGTTAGGGGTAGATACATGACTTTTCTGGTTTGAATATGTCTAGACCTTATTTATAAACTTGAATGCTTACTATATGACAAGACTATGTGCTTTGGTTTTTTTTCTGAATTTTTATGCCCATTTGAATCTTGGTCAAATCCTAGGTTTGACCAAGAGTTAAACAAGTTTAAAACATGAATATGAAAAACTAAGCATGTATCCTTCTTAGTCACTCAAAAATGAAGCTCTTGGGAGGTTTTTAAAATTTCTATGTTTGAAACCAAAAGCCACTTCTCTTCATGCTTGACTTCATAAGACGGATTTTAGGGCTAGGGGTAGATACATGATTTTCTGGTTCAAATATGTCTAGATCTTGTTTATCAACTTGAATGCTTACTGTAAGACATAAGAAGACTATGTGCTTTGGTTTTTCATTTTTTTGATTTTTTTTGAATTTTTATGCCATTTGAATTTTGGTCAAATCCTAGTTTTGACCAAGATTGAAACAAGTTAAAAACATGAATATCAAAAAGTAAGCATGTATCGATCCTTCTTAGTCACTCCAAAATGAAGCTCGTGGGAGTATTTTGAAATTTCCATGTTTGTAACCCAATACCACTTCTCTTCATGCTTGACTTCATAAGATAGAGTTTTGGGTAAGTGGTAGATACATGATTTTTCTGGTTTGAATATGTCTAGACCTTGTTTATCGACTTGAATGTTCTTACTTTATGACATAAGAAGACTATGTGATTTGGTTTTTCATTTTTTTGATTTTTTTTTTGAATTTTTATGCCCATTCGAATCCTGGTCAAATCTTAGGTTTGACCAAGATTTGAACAAGTTTAAAACATGAATAGAAAAAGTAAGCCTGGATCCTTCTTAGTCACTCCTAAATGAAGCTCTTTGGAGGTTATTGAAATTTCCATGTTTGAAACCCAAAACCGCTTCTCTTCATGCTTGACTTCATAAGACAGAGTTCAGGGTTAGGGGTAGATACATGATTTTTCTGGTTTGAATATGTCTAGACCTTGTTTATAAGCTAGAATTCTTACTGTATGACATAAGAAGACTATGTGCTTTGGTTTTTATTTTATTTTTTTGATTTTTTTTGATTTTTATGCCCATTTGAGACTTGGTCAAATCCTAGGCTTGACCAAGATTTAAACAAGTTTAAAACATGTATATGAAAAAGTAAGCCTGCATCATTCTCAGTCACTCCAAAATGAAGCTCTTGGGAGGTTTTTGAAATCTCCATGTTTGAAGCCGAAACCCACTGCTCTTCATGCTTGACTTCATAAGACAGAGTTTAGGGTTAGGGGGTAGATACATGATTTTTCTAGTTTGAATATGTCTAGATCTTGTTTATCAACTTGAATGCTTACTGTATGAAATAAGAATACTATGTGCTTTGGTTTTTCACTTTTTTTATTTTTTTTGAATTTTTATGCCCATTTGAATTTTGGTCAACGGTTTGACCAAGATTTAAACAAGTTAAAAACATGAATATGAAAAAGTTAGCATGTATCGATCCTTCTTAATTAGTCACTCCAAAATGAAGCTCTTGGGAGGTTTTTGAAATTTCTATGTTTGAAACCGAAAACCACTTCTCTTCATGCTTGACTTCATACGACAGAGTTTAGAGTTAGGGGTAGATACATGATTTTTCTGGTTTGAATATGTCTAGATCTTGTTGATCAACTTGAATGCTTACTGTGTGACATAAAAAGACTATGTGCTTTGGTTTTTCATTTTTTTTTGATTTTTTTGAATTTTATCCCCATTTCAATTCTGATCAAATCCTAGGTTTGACCAAGATTTAAACAAGTTAAAAACATGAATATGAAAAAGTAAGCATGTGTCGATCTTTCTTAGTCACTCCAAAATGAAGCTCGTGGGAGTATTTTGAAATTTCCATGTTTGAAACCCAATACACCACTTATGTTCATGCTTGACTTCATAAGATAGAGTATAGGGTTAGGTGTAGATACATGATTTTTCTGGTTTGAATATGTCTAGACCTTGTTTATCGACTTGAATGTTCTTACTATATGACATAATTAAGAAGACTATGTCCTTTGGTTTTTCGTTTCTTTGAATTTTTTTGAATTTTTATGCCCATTTGAATTTTGGTCAACGGTTTGACCACGATTTAAACAAGTTAAAAACATGAATATGATAAAGTATAAGCATGTATCGATCCTTCTTAGTCACTCCAAAATGAAGCTCTTGGGAGGGTTTTGAAATTTCTTTGTTTGAAACCAAAGACAACTTCTCTTCATGCTTGACTTCATCAGACAGAGTTTAGGGTTACGGGTAGATACATGATTTTTCTGGTTTGAATATGTCTAGATCTTGTTTATCAACTTGAATGTTTACTGTGTGACATAAGAAGACTATGTGCTTTGGTTTTTCCTTTTTTTTGATTTTTTCTGAATTTTTATGCCCATTTCAACTTTGGTCAAATCCTAGGTTTGACCAAGATTTAAACAAGTTAAAAACATGAATATGAAAAGTAAGCATGTATCGATCCTTCTTATTCACTCCAAAATGAAGCTCGTGGGAGGTTTTTGAAATTTCTATGTTTGAAACCCAAAACCACTTCTCTTCATGCTTGACTTCATAAGACAGAGTTTAGGGTTAGGGGTAGATACATGATTTTTCTTGTTTGAATATGTCTAGACCTTGTTTATAAACTTGAATGCTTACTATATGACAAGACTATTTGCTTTTGTTTTTGATTTTTTTTGTTTTTTTGAATTTTTATGTCCATTTGAATCTTGGTCAAGTACTAGGTTTGACCTAGAGTTAAACAAGTTTAAAATATGATTACGAAAAAGTAAGCATGTATCCTTCTTAGTCACTCCAAAATGAAGCTTTTGGGAGGTTTTTAAAATTTCTAGGTTTGAAACAAAAAGCCACTTCTCTTCATGCTTGACTTCGTAAGACAGAGTTTAGCGTTAGGGCTAGATAAATGATTTTTCTGGTTCGAATATGTCTAGATCTTGTTTATCAACTTGAATGCTTACTGTATGACATAAGAATACTATGTGCTTTGGTTTTTCATTTTTTGGTTTTTTTGAATTTTTATGCCCATTTGAATTTTGGTCAAACCCTAGGTTTGACCAAGATTAAAACAAGTTAAAAACATGAATATGATAAAGTAAGCATGTATCGATCCTTCTTAGTCACTCCAAAATGAAGCTAGTGGGAGTATTTTTAAATTTCCATGTTTGAAACCCAATACAACTTCTTTTCATGCTTGACTTCACAAGATAGAGTTTAGGGTTAGGTGTAGACACATGATTTTTCTGATTTGAATATGTCTAGACCTTGTTTATCGACTTCAATGTTCTTACTATATGACATGAGAAGACTATGTGATTTGGTTTTTGATTTTTTTTTTTGTTGATATTTTTTGATTTTTTATCCCCATTCAAATCTTGGTCAAATTTTAGGTTTGACCAAGATTTAAACAAGTTAAAAACATGAATACAAAAAGTAAGCCTGGATCCTTCTTATTCACTCCTAAATGAAGCTCTTGGGAGGTTTTTGAAATTTCCATGTTTGAAACCCAAAACCGCTTCTCTTCATGCTTGACTTCATAAGACAGAGTTTAGGGTTAGGGGGTAGAAACATGATTTTTCGGGTTTGAATATGTCTAGATCTTGTTTATCAACTTGAATGCGTACTGTGTGTCATAAGAAGACTATGTGCTTTTTTCAATTTATTTTGAATTTTTATGCCCATTTGAGTCTTGGTCAAATCCTAGGTTTGACCAAGATTTAAACAAGTTAAACACAAGAATATGAAAAAGTAAGCATGTATCGATCCTTCTTTTATTAGTCACTCCAAAATGAATCTCGTGGGAGGTTTTTTAAATTTTCATGTTTGAAACCCAATACCACTTCTCTTCATGCTTGACTTCATAAGACAGTGTTTAGGGTTAGCGGGTAGATACATGATTATTCTGGTTTGAATATGTCTAGATCAACCTTGTTTATAAACTTGAATGCTTACTATATGACAAGACTATGTGCTTACGTTTTTTATTTTTTTTATTTTTTTGAATTTTTATGCCCATTTTAATCTTGGTCAAATCCTAGGTTTGACCAAGAGTTTAACAAGTTTAAAACATCAATATGAAAAAGTAAGCATGGATCCTTCTTAGTCACTCCAAAATGAAGCTCTTGGGAGGTTTTTGAAATTTCCATATTCAAAACCCAAAACCACTTCTCTTCATGCTTGACTTCGTAAGACAGAGTTTGGGGTTAGGGGTAGATACATGAATTTTCTGGTTTGAATATGTCTAGACCTTTTTTATAAACTTGAATGCTTACTATATGACAATACTTTGTGCTTTTGTTTTTGTTTTTTTTTGTTTTTTTTTTGAATTTTTATGCCCATTTTAATCTTGGTCAAATACTAGGTTTAACCAAGATTTAAACAAGTTTAAAACATGAATATATGAAAAAGTAAGCATGTATCCTTCTTCGTGACTCCAAAATGAAGCTCTTGGTAGGTTTTTAAATTTCTATGTTTGAAACCAAAAACCACTTCTCTTCATGATTGACTTCATAAAACAGAGTTTAGGGTTAGGGGTAGATACATAATTTTTCTTGTTTGAATATGTCTAGATATTGTTTATCAACTTGAATGCTTACTGTGTATGACAAAAGAAGACTATGTGCTTTGGTTTTTCAATTTTTTGATTTTTTTTATTTTTTATATGCCCATTTGAATTTTGGTCAAATCCTAGGTTTGACCAAGATCAATTTAAACAAGTTAAAAACATGAATATGAAAAAGTAAGCATGCATCGATCCTTCTTAGTCACTCCAAAATGAAGCAGAGGTTAATTTCTTTGTTTGAAACCAAAAACAACTTCTCTTCATGCTTGACTTCATAAGACATAGTTTAGGGTTAGGGGTAGATACATGATTTTTCTGGTTTGAAAATGTCTACATCTTGTTTATCAACTTGAATGCTTACTGTGTGACATAAGAAGACTATGTGCTTTGGTTTTTCTTTTTTTTGATTTCTTTTGAATTTTTATGCCATTTGAATTTTGATCAAATCCTAGTTTTGACCAAGATTGAAACAAGTTAAAAACATGAATATGAAAAAGTAAGCATGTATCTATCCTTCTTTTATTAGTCACTCCAAAATGAATCTCGTGGGAGGTTTTTGAAATTTCCATGTTTGAAACCCAATACCACTTCTCTTCATGCTTGACTTCATAAAACAATGTTTAGGGTTAGCAGGTAGATACATGATTATTCTGGTTTGAATATGTCTAGATCAACCTTGTTTATAAACTTGAATGCTTACTATATGACAAGACTATGTGCTTACGTTTTTTATTTTTTTGAATTTTTTTAATTTTTATGCCCATTTGAATCTTGGTCAAATCCTAGGTTTGACCAAGATTTAAACAAGTTTAAAACATCAATATGAAAAAGTAAGCATGGATCCTTCTTAGTCACTCCAAAATGAAGCTCTTGGGAGGTTTTTGAAATTTCCATGTTTGAAACCCAAAACCACTTCTCTTCATGCTTGACTTCGTAAGACAGAGTTTAGGGTTAGGGGTAGATACATGACTTTTCTGGTTTGAATATGTCTAGACCTTATTTATAAACTTGAATGCTTACTATATGACAAGACTATGTGCTTTGGTTTTTTTTCTGAATTTTTATGCCCATTTGAATCTTGGTCAAATCCTAGGTTTGACCAAGAGTTAAACAAGTTTAAAACATGAATATGAAAAACTAAGCATGTATCCTTCTTAGTCACTCAAAAATGAAGCTCTTGGGAGGTTTTTAAAATTTCTATGTTTGAAACCAAAAGCCACTTCTCTTCATGCTTGACTTCATAAGACGGATTTTAGGGCTAGGGGTAGATACATGATTTTCTGGTTCAAATATGTCTAGATCTTGTTTATCAACTTGAATGCTTACTGTAAGACATAAGAAGACTATGTGCTTTGGTTTTTCATTTTTTTGATTTTTTTTGAATTTTTATGCCATTTGAATTTTGGTCAAATCCTAGTTTTGACCAAGATTGAAACAAGTTAAAAACATGAATATCAAAAAGTAAGCATGTATCGATCCTTCTTAGTCACTCCAAAATGAAGCTCGTGGGAGTATTTTGAAATTTCCATGTTTGTAACCCAATACCACTTCTCTTCATGCTTGACTTCATAAGATAGAGTTTTGGGTAAGTGGTAGATACATGATTTTTCTGGTTTGAATATGTCTAGACCTTGTTTATCGACTTGAATGTTCTTACTTTATGACATAAGAAGACTATGTGATTTGGTTTTTCATTTTTTGATTTTTTTTTTGAATTTTTATGCCCATTCGAATCCTGGTCAAATCTTAGGTTTGACCAAGATTTGAACAAGTTTAAAACATGAATAGAAAAAGTAAGCCTGGATCCTTCTTAGTCACTCCTAAATGAAGCTCTTTGGAGGTTATTGAAATTTCCATGTTTGAAACCCAAAACCGCTTCTCTTCATGCTTGACTTCATAAGACAGAGTTCAGGGTTAGGGGTAGATACATGATTTTTCTGGTTTGAATATGTCTAGACCTTGTTTATAAGCTAGAATTCTTACTGTATGACATAAGAAGACTATGTGCTTTGGTTTTTATTTTATTTTTTTGATTTTTTTTGATTTTTATGCCCATTTGAGACTTGGTCAAATCCTAGGCTTGACCAAGATTTAAACAAGTTTAAAACATGTATATGAAAAAGTAAGCCTGCATCATTCTCAGTCACTCCAAAATGAAGCTCTTGGGAGGTTTTTGAAATCTCCATGTTTGAAGCCGAAACCCACTGCTCTTCATGCTTGACTTCATAAGACAGAGTTTAGGGTTAGGGGGTAGATACATGATTTTTCTAGTTTGAATATGTCTAGATCTTGTTTATCAACTTGAATGCTTACTGTATGAAATAAGAATACTATGTGCTTTGGTTTTTCACTTTTTTTATTTTTTTTGAATTTTTATGCCCATTTGAATTTTGGTCAACGGTTTGACCAAGATTTAAACAAGTTAAAAACATGAATATGAAAAAGTTAGCATGTATCGATCCTTCTTAATTAGTCACTCCAAAATGAAGCTCTTGGGAGGTTTTTGAAATTTCTATGTTTGAAACCGAAAACCACTTCTCTTCATGCTTGACTTCATACGACAGAGTTTAGAGTTAGGGGTAGATACATGATTTTTCTGGTTTGAATATGTCTAGATCTTGTTGATCAACTTGAATGCTTACTGTGTGACATAAAAAGACTATGTGCTTTGGTTTTTCATTTTTTTTTGATTTTTTTGAATTTTATCCCCATTTCAATTCTGATCAAATCCTAGGTTTGACCAAGATTTAAACAAGTTAAAAACATGAATATGAAAAAGTAAGCATGTGTCGATCTTTCTTAGTCACTCCAAAATGAAGCTCGTGGGAGTATTTTGAAATTTCCATGTTTGAAACCCAATACACCACTTATGTTCATGCTTGACTTCATAAGATAGAGTATAGGGTTAGGTGTAGATACATGATTTTTCTGGTTTGAATATGTCTAGACCTTGTTTATCGACTTGAATGTTCTTACTATATGACATAATTAAGAAGACTATGTGCTTTGGTTTTTCATTTTTTTGAATTTTTTTGAATTTTTATGCCCATTTGAATTTTGGTCAACGGTTTGACCACGATTTAAACAAGTTAAAAACATGAATATGATAAAGTATAAGCATGTATCGATCCTTCTTAGTCACTCCAAAATGAAGCTCTTGGGAGGGTTTTGAAATTTCTTTGTTTGAAACCAAAGACAACTTCTCTTCATGCTTGACTTCATCAGACAGAGTTTAGGGTTACGGGTAGATACATGATTTTTCTGGTTTGAATATGTCTAGATCTTGTTTATCAACTTGAATGTTTACTGTGTGACATAAGAAGACTATGTGCTTTGGTTTTTCCTTTTTTTTGATTTTTTCTGAATTTTTATGCCCATTTCAACTTTGGTCAAATCCTAGGTTTGACCAAGATTTAAACAAGTTAAAAACATGAATATGAAAAGTAAGCATGTATCGATCCTTCTTATTCACTCCAAAATGAAGCTCGTGGGAGGTTTTTGAAATTTCTATGTTTGAAACCCAAAACCACTTCTCTTCATGCTTGACTTCATAAGACAGAGTTTAGGGTTAGGGGTAGATACATGATTTTTCTTGTTTGAATATGTCTAGACCTTGTTTATAAACTTGAATGCTTACTATATGACAAGACTATTTGCTTTTGTTTTTGATTTTTTTTGTTTTTTTGAATTTTTATGTCCATTTGAATCTTGGTCAAGTACTAGGTTTGACCTAGAGTTAAACAAGTTTAAAATATGATTACGAAAAAGTAAGCATGTATCCTTCTTAGTCACTCCAAAATGAAGCTTTTGGGAGGTTTTTAAAATTTCTAGGTTTGAAACAAAAAGCCACTTCTCTTCATGCTTGACTTCATAAGACAGAGTTTAGCGTTAGGGCTAGATAAATGATTTTTCTGGTTCGAATATGTCTAGATCTTGTTTATCAACTTGAATGCTTACTGTATGACATAAGAATACTATGTGCTTTGGTTTTTCATTTTTTGGTTTTTTTGAATTTTTATGCCCATTTGAATTTTGGTCAAACCCTAGGTTTGACCAAGATTAAAACAAGTTAAAAACATGAATATGATAAAGTAAGCATGTATCGATCCTTCTTAGTCACTCCAAAATGAAGCTAGTGGGAGTATTTTTAAATTTCCATGTTTGAAACCCAATACAACTTCTTTTCATGCTTGACTTCACAAGATAGAGTTTAGGGTTAGGTGTAGACACATGATTTTTCTGATTTGAATATGTCTAGACCTTGTTTATCGACTTCAATGTTCTTACTATATGACATGAGAAGACTATGTGATTTGGTTTTTGATTTTTTTTTTGATATTTTTTGATTTTTTATCCCCATTCAAATCTTGGTCAAATTTTAGGTTTGACCAAGATTTAAACAAGTTAAAAACATGAATACAAAAAGTAAGCCTGGATCCTTCTTATTCACTCCTAAATGAAGCTCTTGGGAGGTTTTTGAAATTTCCATGTTTGAAACCCAAAACCGCTTCTCTTCATGCTTGACTTCATAAGACAGAGTTTAGGGTTAGGGGGTAGAAACATGATTTTTCGGGTTTGAATATGTCTAGATCTTGTTTATCAACTTGAATGCGTACTGTGTGTCATAAGAAGACTATGTGCTTTTTTCAATTTATTTTGAATTTTTATGCCCATTTGAGTCTTGGTCAAATCCTAGGTTTGACCAAGATTTAAACAAGTTTAAAACATGAATACGAAAAAGTAAGCCTGCATCCTTCTTAGTCACTCCAAAATGAAGCTCTTGAGAGGTTTTTGAAATCTCCATGTTTGAAGCCAAAAACAACTTCTCTTCATGCTTGACTTCATAAGACAGAGTTTAGGATTAGGGGGTTGATACATGATTTTTCTGGTTTGAATATGTCTAGACCTTGTTTATCAACTTGAATGCTTACTACATGACATAAGAAGACTATTTGCTAACGGAGGGAGTAAGCACTCTAGCTATGAAAAGTACCAAACAATGCATACCAAAATATTTTTTTTTACAGGAATACTAGTTCAGATTATTTAATTTTATATTACCAGGCCAAAATCGAACCCCGTAGTTGGATTTTTTGAAATTGATCCGTAGTACTGGGCAAAACCCTAGTTTAACTTATTTAATCATAGATTCGTAGGTCCATTTTTTACATTTTTATTATTATTACTAGGCAGCACATGTGTTTCCCCGTCCAGTGAAACTCGGAGGAAGAGAGATCACACGGGAGGAGACGAAAGGAGAGCAGTCACAAGGCCCATCTTATTTATGGGGTGTCTCCCCTTTTTTGGGTGATGATGTTGACTGTTGTGCAGGGTTTGTTAGTGCGCAGGAGGTGCGAGCGAGCGGGGCCAAGAATGAGAGAGATGTTTTTTTGTGAGAGGGACAACCGAACGATCCTGAAGGACCCAGATTTCCAATACGCATCAGAGGACAGTTTACAACATGACACAAAATAAACAAGAAATTACGTCTAAATCCAGAAGATTAACATGGTAGACCCCAGGCTGAAAGCAAGAAATGCGATCGGGTCCTTAACAGCCACCGTCCGGATTGATCCTTGTTGTAGCTATGGCACCTATCGAGGTCTTGATGCCTCGATAATTGGAGAGAGGGATGGCAGCCAACGCCTCGATAATTGGAGAGAGGGACGACAGCCAACGGAGGTGGATAATTGGAGAGAGGGAGAGAGGGAGAGAGAGAGAGAGAGTCTTGATGCCTCTCACTTGACAAAGAAGATGGCTGAGAGTTTGCCTACCTAGCGTACGTGACTTGTGCTCACTGAAGTGTGGGACCTCACACATGGGAACCACACGTAAGTGACAGACTTGTTGCTCGAATAAGTCAGGTGATTATTATACTGTATTAGTACAATGTTTCCTATGGATCCTTCTTAGTCACTCCAAAATGAAGCTTTTGGGAGGTTTTTGAAATTTGCATGTTTGAAACCCCAAACCCACTTCTCTTTATGCTTGACTTCATAAGACAGAGTTTAGGGTTAGGGGGTAGATACATGATTTTTCTGGTTTGAATATGTCTAGATCTTGTTTATCAACTTGAATGCTTACTGTATGACAAATGAAGACTATGTGCTTTGGTTTTTCACCTTTTTATTGTGTTTTGAAGAGAGAAGTCCAATTTACCCCCCTGAACTCATCTCAAAGTTCAGATTACAACCCTCAACTTTACTTTGGTTCAATCTTCAACCCTGAATTCTATAAACCGTTCGAAATTGGACCTTCTACCCTTTTTGACATGTTTTGAACCGGTTTTTCTCACGAGTTAGCAGTTTTTCTCTTTTTTTTTGAATTTTTGTGCCCATTTGAATTTTGGTCAATGGTTTGACCAAGATTTAAACAAGTTAAAAACATGAATATGAAAAAGTAAGCATGTATTGATCCTTCTTAGTCACTCCAAAATGAAGCTCTTGGGAGGTTTTTGAAATTTCTATGTTTGAAACAAAAAACCACTTCTCTTCATGCTTGACTTCATAAGACAGAGTTTAGGGTTAGGGGTAGATACATGATTTTTCTAGTTTGAATATGTCTAGATCTTGTTTATCAACTTGAATGCTTACTGTGTGACATAAGAAGACTATGTGCTTTGGTTTTTCATTTTTTTGATTTTTTTTGAATTTTATGCCCATTTCAATTTTGGTCAAATCCTAGGTTTGACCAAGATTTAAACAAGTTAAAAAAATTAATATGAAAAAGTAAGCATGTATCAATCCTTCTTAGTCACTCCAAAATGATGAAGCTCTTGGGAGGTTTTTGAAATTTCAATGTTTGAAACCAAAAACCACTTCTCTTCATGCTTGACTTCATAAGATATTGTTTAGGGTTTGGGGTAGATACATGATTTTTCTAGTTTGAATATGTCTAGATCTTTTTTATGAACTTGAATGCTTACTGTGTGACATAAGAAGAGTATGTGTTTTGGTTCTTCATTTTTTTTGATTTTTTGACTCTTTTTGATTTTTATGCCCATTTCAATTTTGGTTAAATCCTAGGTTTGACCAAGATTTAAACAAGTTAAAAACATGAATATTAAAAAGTAAGCATGTATCGATCCTTCCTAGTTACTCCAAAATGAAGCTCGTGGGAGTATTTTGAAATTTCCATGTTTGAAACCCAATACACCACTTCTGTTCATGCTTGACTTCATAAGATAGAGTTTAGGGTTAGAGGTAGATACATGATTTTTCTTGTTTGAATATGTCTAGACCTTGTTTATCGACTTGAATGTTCTTACTATATGACATAAGAAGACTATGTGCTTTGGTTTTTCATTTTTTTGATTTTTTGAATTTTTATACCCATTTGAATTTTGTTCAATGGTTTGACCAAGATTTAAACAAGTTAAAAACATGAATATGATAAAGTAAGCATGTATCGATCCTTCTTAATTAGTCACTCCAAAATGAAGCTCTTGGGAGGTTTTTGAAATTTCAATGTTTGAAACCAAAATCCACTTCTCTTCATGCTTGACTTCATAAGACAGAGTTTAGGGTTAGGGGTAGATACATGATTTTTATGGTTTGAATAGGTCTAGATCTTGTTTATCAACTTGAATGCTTACTGTGTGACATAAGAAGACTATGTGCTTTCGTTTTTCATTTTTTTTGATTTTTTATGCCCATTTCAATTTTGGTCAAATCCTAGGTTTGACCAAGATTTAAACAAGTTAAAAACATGAATTAAGCATGTATCGATCCTTCTTATTAGTCACTCCAAAATGAAGCTCTTGTGAGGTTTTTGAAATTTCCATGTTTAAAACCCAAAACCACTTCTCTTCATGCTTGACTTCATAAGACAGAGTTTAGGGTTAGGGGTAGACACATGACTTTTCTGGTTTGAATATGTCTAGACCTTGTTTATAAACTTGAATGCTTACTATATGACAAGACTATGTGCTTTTGTTTTTCTTTTTTTTTTGTTTTTTTTTGAATTTTTATGCCCACTTGAATCTTGGTCAAATCCTAGGTTTCACCAAGAGTTAAAAAAAAGTTTAAAACATGAATATGAAAAAGTAAGCATGTATCCTTCTTAGTCACTACAAAATGCAGCTCTTGGGAGGTTTTAAAATTTCTATGTTTGAAACCAAAAGCCACTTCTCTTCATGCTTGATTTCATAAGACAGAGTTTAGGGTTAGGGGTAGATACATGATTTTTCTGGTTAGAATATGTCTAGATCTTGTATATCAACTTGAAGGCTTACTATATGACATAAGAAGACTATGTGCTTTGGTTTTTCATTTTTTGATTTTTTTTGAATTTTTATGCCCATTTGAATTTTGGTCAAATCCTAGTTTTGACCAAGATTGAAACAAGTTAAAAACATGAATATGAAAAATTAAGCATGTATCGATCCTTCTTAGTCACTCCAAAATGAAGCTTGTGGGAAAATTTTGAAATTTCCATGTTTGAAACCCAATACCACTTCTCTTCATGCTTGACTTCATAAGATAGAGTTTAGGGTTAGGGGTAGATACATGATTTTTTTGGTTTGAATATGTCTAGACCTTGTTTATCAACTTGAATGTTCTTACTATATGACATAAGAAGACTATGTGATTTGGTTTTTCATTTTTTTGATTTTTTTTTGAATTTTTATGCCCATTCGAATCTTGGTCAAATCTTAGGTTTGACCAAGATTTGAACAAGTTTAAAACATGAATAGAAAAAGTAAGCCTGGATCCTTCTTAGTCACTCCTAAATGAAGCTCTTGGGAGGTTTTTGCAATTTCTATGTTTGAAACCCAAAACCACTTCTCTTCATGCTTGACTTCATAACACAGAGTTCAGGGTTAGGGGTAGATACATGATTTTTCTGGTTTGAATATGTCTAGACCTTGTTTATCAGCTAGAATGCTTACTATATGACATAAGAAGACTATGTGCTTTGGTTTTTTTTGTTTTTTTTTTGAATTTTTATGCCCATTTGAGTCTTGGTCAAATCCTACGTTTGACCAAGATTAAACAAGTTCAAAACATGAATATGAAAAAGTAAGCATGTACCGATCCTTCTTAGTCACTCCAAAATATGAAGCTCTTGGGAAGTTTTTGAAATTTCTATGTTTGAAACCAAAAACCACTTCTCTTCATGCTTGACTTCATAAGACAAGGTTTAGTGTTAGGGTTAGATACATGATTTTTCTGGTTTGAATATGTCTAGATCTTGTTTAATTATCAACTTGAATGCTTACTATGTGACATAAGAAGACTATGTGCTTTGATTTTTCATTTTTTTGATTTTTTAATTTTATGCCCATTTCAATTTTGGCCAAATCCTAAGTTTGACCAAGATTTAAACAAGTTAAAAACATGAATATGAAAAAGTAAGCATGTATCGATCCTTCTTAGTCACTCCAAAATGAAGCTCGTGGGAGTATTATGTAATTTCCGTATTTGAAACCCAATACACCACTTCTGTTCATGCTTGACTTCATAAGATAGAGTTTAGGGTTAGGGGTAGATACATGATTTTTCTGGTTTGAATATGTCTAGACCCTGTTTATCGACTTGAATGTTCTTACAATATGACATAATTAAGAAGACTATGTGCTTTGGTTTTTCATTTTTTGTTTTTTTTTGAATTTTTATGCCATTTGAATTTTGGTCAATGGTTTGACCAAGATTTAAACAAGTTAAAAACATGAATACGATAAAG
Source organism: Lolium perenne (assembly GCF_019359855.2). Lineage (NCBI taxonomy): Eukaryota > Viridiplantae > Streptophyta > Magnoliopsida > Poales > Poaceae > Lolium > Lolium perenne. Next base: position 47,710,963 of record NC_067250.2, read on the forward strand.
TAACCATGTATCGATCCTTCTTAGTCACTCCAAAATGAAGCTCTTGGGAGGTTTTTAAATTTTCTATGTTTTAACCAAAAACCACTCCTCTTAATGCTTGACTTCATGAGACAGAGTTTACGGTTAGGGGTAGATACATGATTTTTCTGGTTTGAATATGTCTAGATCTTGTTTATCAACTTGAATGTTTACTGTGTGACTTAAGAAGACTATGTGCTTTGGTTTTTCATTTTTTTTCATTTTTATGCCCATTTCAATTTTGGTCAAATCCTAGGTTTGACCAAGATTTAAACAAGTTAAAAACATGAATATGAAAAATTAAGCATGTATCGATCCTTCTTATTAGTCACTCCAAAATGAAGCTTGTGGGAGGTTTTCGAAATTTCTATGTTTGAAACCCAAAACCACTTTTCTTCATGCTTGACTTTATGAGATAGAGTTTAGGGTTAGGGGTAGATACATGATTTTTTTGGTTTGAATATGTCTAGATCTTGTTTATAAACTTGAATGCTTACTATATGACAAGACTATTTGCTTTTGTTTTTGATTTTGTTTTAATTTTTATGCCCATTTGAATCTTTGTCAAATACTAGGTTTGACCAAGAGTTAAAAAGTTTAAAACATGAATATGAAAAAGTAAGCATGTATCCTTCTTAGTCACTCCAAAATGAAGCTCTTAGGAGGTTTTTAAAATTACTATGTTTGAAGCCAAAAGCCACTTCTCTTTATGCTTGACTTCATAAGACAGAGTTTAGGGTTAGGGGTAGATACATGATTTTTCGGGTTCGAATATGTCTAGATCTTGTTTATCAACTTGAATGCTTATTCTATGACATAAGAAGACTATGTGCTTTGGTTTTTCATTTTTTTGATTTTTTGAATTTTTATGCCCATTTGAATTTTGGGTCAAATCCTAGGTTTGACCAAGATTGAAACAAGTTAAAAACATGAATATGAAAAAGTAAGCATGTATCGATGCTTCTTAGTCACTCCAAAATGAAGCTCGTGGGAGTATTTTGAAATTTCCATGTTTGAAACCCAATACCACTTCTCTTCATGCTTGACTTCATAAGATAGAGTTTAGGGTTAGGGGTAGATACATGATTTTTCTAGTTTGAATATGTCTAGACCTTTTTTATTGACTTAAATGTTCTTACTATATGACATAAGAACACTATGTGATTTTTTTTGATTTTTTTATATTTTTTATGCCCATTCGAATCTTGGTCAAATCTTAGGTTTGACCAAGATTTATACAAGTATAAAACATGAATAGAAAAAGTAAGCCTGGATCCTTCTTAGTCATTCCTAAATGAAGCTCTTGGGAAGTTTTTGAAATTTCCATGTTTGAAACCCAAAACCATTTCTCTTCATGCTTGACTTCATAAGACAAAGTTTAGGGTTAGGGGGTAGATACATGATTTTTTCTGGTTTTAATATGTCTAGATTTTGTTTATCAACTTGAATGCTTATTGTATGACATATGAAGACTTTGTGCTTTTTTTTCGAATTTTTATGCCCATTTGAGTCTTGGTCAAATCCTAGGTTTGACCAAGATTTAAACAAGTTTAAAACCTGAATATGAAAAAGTAAGCCTGCATCCTTCTTAGTCACTGCAAAATGAAGCTCTTGGGAGGTTTTTGAATCTCCATGTTTGAAGCCAAAAACCACTTCTCTTCATGCTTGACTTCATAAGATAAAGTTTAGGGTTTGGGGGTAGATACCTGATTTTTCCAGTTTGAATATGTCTAGACCTTGTTTATCAACTTGAATGCTTACTATATGACATAAGAAGACTATTTGCTAACGGAGGGAGTAAGCACTCTAGCTATGAAAAGTACCAAACAATGCATACCAAAATGATTTTTTTAGAGGAATACTAGTTCAGATTATTTAATTTTATATTAGCAGGCCAAAATCGGACCCCGTAGTTGGATTTTTTGAAATTGATCCGTAGTACTGGGCAAAAACCTAGTTTAACTTATTTAATCATAGATTCGTAGGTCCATTTTTTACATTTTTATTATTATTACTAGGCAGCACATGTATTTGCCCGTCCAGTGAAGCTCGAAGGAAGAAAGATCACACGGGAGGAGACGAAGGGAGAGCAGTCACGGGGCCCCTCTTATTTATGGTGTCTCCCCTTTTTTGGGTGATGATGTTGACTGTTGTGCAGGGTTTGTCAGTGCGCATGAGGTGCGAGCGAGCGAGGCCGAGAATGAGAGAGATGTTTTTTTTGGTGAGAGGGACAACAGAACGATCCTGAAGGACCCAGATTTCCAATACGCATCAGAGCACAGTTTACAACATGACACAAAATAAACAAGAAATTACGTCTAAATCCCAAATATTTACATGGTAGAACCCAGGCTGAAAGCAAGAAATGTGATTGGATCCTTAACAACCACCGTTCGGATTGATCCTCATCGTAGCTATGGCACCTATCAAGGTCTAGATTCCTCAATAATTGGAGAGAGGGACGGCAGACAACGCCTCGATAATTGGAGAGAGGGACGACAACCAACGGAGGTGGATAATTGGAGAGAGGGAGAGAGAGAGTTTTGATGCCTCTCTCTTGACAAAGAAGATGGCTGGGAGTTTTCCTACCTAGCGTACGTGACTTGTGCTCACTGAAGTGTGGGACCTCACGCATGGGAAGCACACGTAAGTGATAGACTTGTTGCTCTAATAACTTGGGTGATTATTATATTGTATTAGTACAAAGTTTCCTATGGATCCTTCTTAGTCACTCCAAAATGAAGCTTTTGGGAGGTTTTTGAAATTTGCATGTTTGAAACCCAAAACCCACTTCTCTTCATGCTTGACTTCATAAGACAGAGTTTAGGGTTAGGGGGTAGATACATGATTTTTCTGGTTTGAATATGTCTAGATCTTGTTTATCAACTTGAATGCTTACTGTATGACATAAGAAAACTATGTGATTTGGTTTTTCACTTTTTTTGAATTTTTATGCCCATTTGAATTTTGGTCAACGGTTTGACCAAGATTTAAACAAGTTTAAAACATGAATATGAAAAAGTAAGCATGTATCGATCCTTCTTAGTCACTCCAAAATGAAGCTCTTGGGGGGTTTTTGAAATTTCTATGTTTGAAACCAAAAACCGCTTTTCTTCATGCTTGACTTCATAAGACAGAGTTTAGCTTTAGGGGTAGATATATGATTTTTCTAGTTTGAATATGTCTAGATCTTGTTTATCAACTTGAATGCTTACTGTGTGACATAAGAAGACTATGTGCTTTGGTTTTTCTTTTTTTTTTTGAATTTTATGCCCATTTCAATTTTGGTCAAATCCTAGGTTTGACCAATATTTAAACAAGTTAAAACATGAATATGAAAAAGTAAGCATGTATCGTTCTTAGTCACTCCAAAATGAAGTTCTTGGGAGGTTTTAAAATTTCTATGTTTGAAACCAAAAGCCACTTCTCTTCATGCTTGACTACATAAGACAGAGTTTAGGGTTAGGGGTAGATACATGATTTTTCTGGTTACTAAACAACGACACATATTATGATTTTGAGGTTGTACAAAAGAAATGAAATTTTCATTTGGCGACATTATTGAAACGACAATATGCACTTATGCAATAAGTTTAGGCTCATTATAATAAAATATACAATAAAAATGGAGAAAATGAATAAATAGAAAAAGGTCTTCATAGCCTTGTTATGGTGCGGTTTGTTCTGACCGCGGTTGCCACGTGTCCCATTTGTCGAGTGTTTTTTACGTTTTTTGTCGAGTTGTGTGTTTGCGGTGTGTTTTCAAAAATCTTTGCCGACTGTGATTCTTTGCCGAGTGTTTTATTTTGTGCTCATGTTTGCCGAGTATTTTCTTGTTTGACACCCAGGGAAACAGTCTGTTTGCCGATTCTGAACTAACACACTCGGCAAAAATAAATTTCCCGGTAGTGATGGTCGCAACGTTCATTTGAGTATAATTCTTGTTTTAAAAATTGACATAGACATACATAAATCTTAGGTGAGTTAGGGTTAGCAGAAGCCAAAAGCTTATTAATAAATTGTTCAGTCCTTGAACATATACTAGTAAATTTGCCCGTGTGTTGCACTGAGAAGAAAAAAAAACTATTGAACAAAAATCATTGGCTAAATTTGGCAAAAAAAATCGACCCGCATAACCCTAGCCTCAATTTGCCCTTTTTATTATCTTTTAGGGCTTTCTATTTTCGTGCCTGATACGTCTCAAACGTATCTATAATTTCTTATGTTCCATGCTTGTTTTATGACAATACCTACACGTTTTATACACACTTTATGTTATATTTATGCATTTTCTGGAACTAACCTATTGACGAGATGCCGAAGTGCCAGTTCCTGTTTTCTGCTGTTTTTGGTTTCAGAAATCCTAGTAAGGAAATATTCTCGGAATTGGACGAAATCATCGCCCAGTATCTTATTTTTCCACGAAGCTTCCAGAACACCGGAGAGAGACCAGAGGGGAGCCAGGGGGCCCCACACACCAGGGCGGCGCGGCCAAGAGGTGGGGCGCGCCCCCCTAGTGTGTGGTCCCACCAGGGCCCCTCCGAGGCTGCCCTTCCGCCTACTTAAGTACTCCGTCGCAAAAACCCTAAAAGAATAAGCCACGGGACGAGAAAAGTTACGCAGCCGCCGCCATCGCGAAGCCAAGATTCGGGGGACAGAAGTCTCTGTTCCGGCACGCCGCCGGGACGAGGAAGTGCCCCCGGAAGGCATCTCCACCGCCATCTCCACCGCCATCTTCACCGCCATCGCTGTCTCCATGATGAGGAGGGAGTAATTCTCCCCCGAGGCTGAGGGCTCTACCGTAGCTATGTGGTTCATCTCTCTCTTTGTGATCTAGTTACTCTAGTGATGTTATTAAAGTAGTCTATTCCTCCTTCATGATGTAATGGTGACAGTGTGTGCATCATGTAGTACTTGGTATAAGCTATGATTGTGATCTCTTGTAGATTATGGAGTTAACTATTACTATGATAGTATTGATGTGATCTATTCCTCCTTTCATAGTCTGTCGGTGACGGTGTGCATGCTATGTTAGTACTTGGTATAATTGCAATGATCTATCATGCACTCTAAGGTTATTTAAATATGAACATCGAATGTTGTGGAGCTTGTTAACTCCGGCATTGAGGTGCTCTTGTAGCCCTACAAAATTAATGGTGTTTGTCATCCAACAAGAGAGTGTAGAGTGGTTTTATTATGTGATCAATGTTGAGAGTGTCCACTAGTGAAAGTATGATCCCTAGGCCTTGTTTCCAAACATCGAATCTCCGTTTATTTACTGTTCTGTTGCATGTTTACTCGCTGCCATATTTTATTCAGATTGCTATTACCACTCATATACATCCATACTACTTGTATTTCACTATCTCTTCGCCGAACTAGTGCACCTATACATCTGACAAGTGTATTGGGTGTGTTGGGGACACAAGAGACTTCTTGTATTGTGATTGCAGGGTTGCTTGAGAGGGATATCTTTGACCTCTTCCTCCCTGAGTTCGATAAACCTTGGGTGATCCACTTAAGGGAAACTTGCTGCTGTTCTACAAACCTCTGCTCTTGGAGGCCCAACACTGTCTACAGGAATAGAAGCGTGCGTAGACATCAAGCTATTTTCTGGCGCCGTTGCCGGGGAGGAAAGGTAAAAGGCACTCATACTCCGGTCCCAGGTAACTAAGTTATTTTCTGGTGCCGTTGTAAGTGCTCGAAGCTATTTCCTTTAGATCCTGCAATTGCATCTTTTGGTTTCTTGTTTACACTAGTAAGGCATAATGGAAAACAACTGTGAGCTTTTTATTCTATTTCCTGAGTTAAGACATGGATTGTTTGCTGCAAAAATTAAAAAACCTATGGAATCTTATTTGCATGCTAGTAGCAATGATATTAGTATGAACGCTTTTAACACCATTGTTGCTAATGATATGGAAAATTCTAAGCTTGGGGAAGCTGGTTTTGATGAGCATGACATTTTTAGTCCCCCAAGCATTGAGGAGAAAATTTTCTTTGATGATACTTTGCCTCCTATTTATGATGATTATAATGATAGTGGTCTTTTGGTGCCGCCTACTATGGAGAGTAAATTTTATTATGATTATACTATGCCTCCTACACTTGATGAGAATAATAATGATAGCTACTTTGTTGAATTTGCTCCCACTACAACTAATAAAATTGATTATGCTTATGTGGAGAGTAATAATTTTATGCATGTAGCTCATGATAAGAATGTTTCATGTGATAGTTATATTGTTGAGTTTGTTCATGATGCTACTGAAAGTTATTATGAGAGAGGGAAATATGGTTATATGCATCTTAATAATATTAAGTTTCCACTCTTTGTGTTGAGAATCTTGAAGTTACTCTTGTTTTATCTTCCTATGCTTGTTGCATTATGCTTCATGAATTTGTTTATTTACAAGATTCCTTTTCATAGGAAGTGGGTTAGACTTAAATGTGTTTTGAATTTGCTTTTTGATGCTCTCTTTTGCTTCAACTCCTATTTCTTGCGAGTGCATCATTGAAATTACTGAGCCCATCTTAATGGCTATAAAGAAAGCACTTCTTGGGAGATAACCCATGTTTTTATTTTGCTACTGTTTTGTTGTGCCTTGGAAGTTGTTACTACTGTAGCAACCTATCCTTATCTTTATTTTATTGCATTGTTGTGCCAAGTAAAGTCTTTGATAGCAAGGTTCATGCTAGATTTGGATTATTGCGCAGAAACAGATTTCTTGATGTCACGAATTTGGGCAGGATTCTCTGTAGGTAACTCAGAAAAATCTGCCAATTTACTTGCGTGATCCTCAGATATGTACTCAACTTTCATTCAATTTGAGCTTTTTCATCTGAGCAAGTCTAGTGCCTCTAAAAAATTCGTCTTTACGGACTGTTCTGTTTTGACAGATTCTGCCATTTATTTCGCATTGCCTCTTTTGCTGTGTTGGATGGATTTCTTTGTTCCATTGACTTCCAGTAGCTTTGGGCAATGTCCAGAAGTGTTAAGAATGATTGTTTCACCTCTGAACATGTGAATTTTTGATTATGCACTAACCCTCTAATGAGTTTGTTTCGAGTTTGATGTGAAGGAAGTTTTCAAGGGTCAAGAGAGGAGGATGATATATGATCAAGAAGAGTGAAAAGCCTAAGCTTGGGGATGCCCCCGTGGTTCATCCCTGCATATTTCAAGAAGACTCAAGCGTCTAAGCTTGGGGATGCCCAAGGCATCCCCTTCTTCATCAACAATTTATCAGGTTTCTTCTCTTGAAACTATATTTTTATTCAGTCACATCTTATGTACTTTACTTGGAGCGTCTGTTTGTTTTTATTTTTGTTTATGTTTGAATAAAATCGGATCCTAGCATTCTTGGTGTGGGAGAGAGACACGCTCCGCTGTTGCATATGAACACATGTGTTCTTAGCTTTATTCTTAATGTTCATTGCGAAGGTTGAACTACTTCGTTCATTGATATATGGTTGGAAACGAAAAATGCCGCATGTGGTAAATGGTACAATGTCTTGAATAATTTGATACTTGGCAATTGTTGTGCTCATATAGATCATGTTTAAGCTCTTGCATCATGTACTTTGCACCTATTAATGGAGAACTACATAGAGCTTGTTAAAATTTGGTTTGCATGATTGGTCTCTCTAAGTCTAGATATTTTCTGGTTAAGGTGTTTGAACAACAAGGAGACGATGTAAAGTCTTATAATGCTTACAATATGTTCATATGTGAGTCTTGCTGTACCATTTATACTTGAGTTTGCTTCAAACAACCTTGCTAGCCTAGCCTTGTATTGAGAGGAATTCTTCTCGTGCATCCAAATCCTTGAGCCAAAAACTATGCCATCTGTGTCCACCATACCTACCTACCACATGGTATTTCTCTGCCATTCCAAAGTAAATTACTTGAGTGCTACCTTTAAAATTCTATTCTTTGCCTTTACAATACATAGCTCATGGGAAAATAGCCTTAAAAACTATTGTGGTGAAGAATATGTACTTATGTATCTTATTTCTTAATAAGTTGCTTGTTGAGCGGTAACCATGTTTCTGGGGACGCCATCGACTTTTACCTTTGTTGAATATCATGTGAGTTGCTATGCATGTTCGTCTTGTCTGAAGTAAGGGCGATTTTCATGATCAAATGGTTTGAGTATGCATATTGTTAGAGAAGAACATTGGGCCGCTAACTAAAGCCATGAATCATGGTGGAAGTTTCAGTTTGGACACAAATCCTCAATCTCTTATGAGAATATTCTCTGTTGTTAAATGCTTATGCATTAAAGAGGAGTCCATTATTTGTTGTCTATGTTGTCCCGGTATGGATGTCTAAGTTGAGAATAATCAAAAGCGAGAAATCCAATGCGAACTTTCTCCTTAGACCTCTGTACAGGCGGCATAGAGGTACCCCTTTGTGACACTTGGTTGAAACATATGCTATGCAATGATAATCCGTGTTAATCCAAGCTAATTAGGACAAGGTGCGGGCACTATTAGTATTCTATGCATGAGGCTTGCAACTTATAGGATGTCTTATACATAACACATATGAATTATTACTACCGTTGACAAAATTGTTTCTATGTTTTCAAAATGAAAAGCTCTAGCACAAAAATAGTAATCCATGCTTCCCTCTGCGAAGGGTCATTCTTTTACTTTATTGTTGAGTCAGTTTACCTACTTCCTTCCATATTAGAAGCAAACACTTGTGTCAACTGTGTGCATTGATTCTTACATGTTTACTTATTGCACTTGTTATATTGCTTTATGTTGACAATCATCCATGAGATATACATGTTGAAGTTGAAAGCAACCGCTGAAACTTATATCTTCCTTTGTGTTGTTTCAAAGCTTTCTACTAAGAATTTATTGCTTATGAGTTAACTCTTATGCAAGACTTATTGATGCTTGTCTTGAAAGTACTATTCATGAAAAGTCTTTGTTATATGGTTCAGTTGTTTACTCATTGTCTTCACCATTGCTTTGAATCACTTCATTCATCTCATATGCTTTACAATAATATTGATCAAGATCATGTTGGTAGCATGTCACTTCAGAAATTATCCTTGTTATCGTTTACCTACTCGAGGGCGAGTAGGAACTAAGCTTGGGGATGCTTGATACGTCTCAAACGTATCTATAATTTCTTATGTTCCATGCTTGTTTTATGACAATACCTACATGTTTTATACACACTTTATGTTATATTTATGCATTTTCTGGAACTAACCTATTGACGAGATGCCGAAGTGCCAGTTCCTGTTTTCTGCTGTTTTTGGTTTCAGAAATCCTAGTAAGGAAATATTCTCGGAATTGGACGAAATCAACGCCCAGTATCTTATTTTTCCACGAAGCTTCCAGAACACCGGAGAGAGACCAGAGGGGAGCCAGGGGGCCCCACACGCCAGGGTGGCGCGGCCAAGGGGTGGGGCGCGCCCCCCTAGTGTGTGGTCCCACCAGGGCCCCTCCGAGGCTGCCCTTCCGCCTACTTAAGGACTCCGTCGCAAAAACCCTAAAATAATAAGCCACGGGACGAGAAAAGTTACGCAGCCGCCGCCATCGCGAAGCCAAGATTCGGGGGACAGAAGTCTCTGTTCCGGCATGCCGCCGGGACGGGGAAGTGCCCCCGGAAGGCATCTCCACCGCCATCTCCACCGCCATCTTCACCGCCATCGCTATCTCCATGATGAGGAGGGAGTAATTCTCCCCCGAGGCTGAGGGCTCTACCGTAGCTATGTGGTTCATCTCTCTCTTTGTGATCTAGTTACTCTAGTGATGTTATTAAAGTAGTCCATTCCTCCTTCATGATGTAATGGTGACAGTGTGTGCATCATGTAGTACTTGGTATAAGCTATGATTGCGATCTCTTGTAGATTATGGAGTTAACTATTACTATGATAGTATTGATGTGATCTATTCCTCCTTTCATAGTCTGTCGGTGACGGTGTGCATGCTATGTTAGTACTTGGTATAATTGCAATGATCTATCATGCACTCTAAGGTTATTTAAATATGAACATCGAATGTTGTGGAGCTTGTTAACTCCGGCATTGAGGTGCTCTTGTAGCCCTATGATGTCTACGTGTGCTTCTATTCTTGTAGACAGTGTTGGGCCTCCAAGAGCAGAGGTTTGTAGAACAGCAGCAAGTTTCCCTTAAGTGGATCACCCAAGGTTTATCGAACTCAGGGAGGAAGAGGTCAAAGATATCCCTCTCAAGCAACCCTGCAATCACGATACAAGAAGTCTCTTGTGTCCCCAACACACCTAATACAGTTGTCAGATGTATAGGTGCACTAGTTCGGCGAAGAGATAGTGAAATACAAGTGGTATGAATGAATATGAGCAGTAGTAACGGCGCCAGAAAAGTGCTTGCTGGCGTGCAGTTGATGGTAGTAATATTGCAGGAAGTAAAGATGCAGTAAAACAGTAAATAAACGATGATTCGATGTTTGGAAACAAAGCCTAGGGATCATACTTTCACTAGTGGACACTCTCAACATTGATCACATAACTGAATAAACAAATACTACTTTCTCTACACTCTCTTGTTGGATGACAAACACCATTAATTGTGTAGGGCTACATGTCGTCGTGGTGAACAGACAGATGCCATAGGATGGCTTGAGTTGGGGGCGAATGGACGCTAGAGGATTCGAGGGAGGGTTTGTGATTAGATGGGATGAACTTCCGGATGGTTTCCTCAAGAACTTAGCCAAGGCTAGAGGTTGAAGAAGAAAGACACAAGGAAGAACTCGCTCTAGATCATCTTCTTTATTGATCTCCACAGGTTACAAGTTTCTCAGTACCAAGGCTCTACTACGCGTACATGTGTTCGTCGCCCGTGAAGAGGGATGCCCCTCTCCTTATATAGGGGAGAGGGTGGCTTACAGGGCAAGAAACCCTAATGGCATCTTTGACTAGACAAACTACTTTACAAAGTTACTTTAATCATAGATGACACCGGGGTCTTCTTTAATCAGGGAGGCTGACGTCTTCTGGCTTCTTTCTTCGTCATCCTCCTCTTTATCGTCAGCCCTTCGTTTAAAGCTACTTTGCTTAGCTCATCTTTGTCCTCTAGCTCTGAAGAGAATCTTTGACCAGTTCTGCCGACATGCTCACCTTTCCGGTATCCCGGTATCTTCTTTACCCGGTTTCGGTATACCCCTCTTGGGGATACCGGTTTGGCTTCACTTAGCCAAACTCTTATCTTCGTGCTCCGGTATGAACATTAAACCGGTATCTTGATGGCCTGAACCATCCGGTTTGGCATGCCTTTGGCATACCGGGGGTGATCCCCCCAACATTAGTCCCCGAAGCTGGTATAGTCTGGCGGATTCTATCCAACAGACCATGCCAGGTTCTCACGTCTTTGGATACCGGTTTAATCTATCTGGCACTTATCTTAGATCCGGCATCTTTGCCCGGACTCACGTCTTCCCTCTTGCAAGGCATTTTCCGGTATCTTATCCTCCGGCATCTTAGTCATTAAACACCTCCTCGGCGAAGTCGAGAATATCTCGGGCCCCGCACCTGTCAGAGACATGCGCACTGTGACTGACGCGCCAGTGTCAGGGGTCACTTCCCTTAGGCTTCCGCACGCGTATTAATTGCTTCACAGCGGATCCCAACCACCCCTCTGGATCCTTGTGTACCTCCTTGTGGCTTTCTGCTGTTACGCGTGTATCGCCGCGCCACGCGGCGGCCCGTGGAGCGAACCGTCGCGGCCCGCGGACCGAAACGCCGCGGCCCAGCGGTTTTCGGCCCATTTCTCTCTCTTCCTTTATAAGGCGAAACCGCCCCTTCTTCTTCCTCTTCTCGCATTCCCCACTTCCTCGCGCACAGTGCTCCTTGCTCTTGCGTCTCCGCCGCTTCGTTCGCCGCTCGAGCCCCGCCGCCCAGCGAATCTTCGCTACTGCTTCGCCGGACGTCGCCGAACTTCGCCGCGCGAAGAACCTCTGCGGTGCTCCTTTCGCGGTTGCGGCAATGGTGTTTCTTCAAGCTCCTCTCCGCCTCGCCGTCGATGGACCTCCTCGCCAACAGCGAGCTCGCCAATCCACCGGCGAGCCACTTCCTCTGCGACCCCGCCGCCTCAGGTTAGGCTCAATCTGCGTTTCCCCCCCCCCCCTTTTGCTTGCTTTCTAGATCTTGAGTTGGTAGTGTATTTACTTCTTCTTTTCTTTTGCTTTTTCTCTTACTCGTAGATCTTCGCGAGGGGGTAAATCGTGGGATTCTTGTTTCTCTGCATCAAATTTCATGTCTAGTGAGGAATCTTCCTCTACCTCTTCTTCTGCCTCTTCTTCCGCTAGCCGGCGTAGCCAATCTTCCGACGGACTAACCGCTGATCTTGTCCAAATGGACATTGGTTCCGGTAGCAACGAAGAAACCGGTAGCTCTAGTGAAGCTTCCGGCGTAGATTCCGCCGGCATCACACGCGGGGCCTGGATGGGCTCCAACGTTAGCCAGTACGAGATCGACTGGCTTTACCGGTCCAGGAGGATTCCGGAAGGAGTATCCTGCCGGCTCCCTGGTGACGAAATTGAGCCGGTGGTTCAACCCGGCGAACGCGTTGTCTTTCTCGCTCACTTCGAGCGCGGCTTCGGCCTTCCCGTCTCTGATTTCTTCCGGAGTTTCCTTAATTTTTACCAACTCCAACCTCACCATCTTCCCGGCAATGCCATTTTCTACCTCTCTTGCAATGCCACCTTTATGGAGGCTTATATCGGCATTCGTTCCACTCGCGAGACGTTTGCCCGTTTCTTTGCTCTTCGGATCAATTCCGTTCAGGGCAAGGAAATCCCTAAACCCAAACCCCCCGTACAATGCGGGTCTTGCATCATCGGCTCCCGCCAAGGGAGCCCTTTTTTCAAGTTTTCCGGTCTCGAGTCATGCCGGTTATGGCAAGGGACCTTCTTCTACGTGAAGAACAACGGCGCCGCAGATCTCATCGATCTGCCGCCTTTTAATCCGGCGCCGCCCACGAGGGCCAACTGGAGCTACAATCCGAAGGAATCTCATATAGAGACCAACCGGGTTATACGCTTCATGAAGCAGCTGATGAAGGATACCGACATCTGCTCCGACGATATTATCCGCGCGTTTATCTCGCGTCGGGTGCTTCCTCTCAAGCGCCGCATGCATAAGATGAGCGAAATGTACGGTCCCGGTGATCCTACCAAGATCACCGGAATCCCTCTCAGCAAAAAGGACATTGTCCTCAAGGCTAGGCAGATCTGCCAGACTGCCATGCCGGAAGATTGGGAATGGGGCCTCCGGCCTCTCAGTTCCACTAACCCTCCGACCCAAGAAGTAAGAAATTACGCAACTCGGGTCGGTTTACCGGTAACTTTTATATTGTGACTAACCCTTTTTCTTTTGTTTTCAGGCCAAGGACCGCTTCCCCCGCATTGATTCAGACCGGCGAGGCCCTTGCCGGAAGCGTGCCCTGGACAAGTTCGACCCGGACCCCTTCATCCGTTGGCAGGATCTGAAGATGGGCCGGACTCCAGCCTCGCGCCTGGGCAAGTCTCCACCGGAACCATCCGGTTTGTCCGACGACCTGACCTTGCTTGAGGTAGCTCTTCTTTTTGATCTCTCACATTCTTCTGTTATTGTTTCTCTGTAGATGTTCCCTCAGCCAACGTCAACCCACAGGTCCACGAGCACGTTCCTCCCCTGCAGGCCGAGGCAGGCCACGAGTTTGTGGAGAAACTCATGGCCCAGGGGAAAAAGAACAAGGCTCCGGCCTCTGACGCCGGTTCGAGCCAGGGCCCTGCATCCAAGCGCTTCCGGACTAAACCCTTTGCGGCGAAGGTCGCAGGCGTGAGGCGCTACAAGAGCAAGCAGATGCCGACCTCTTCCGGGTAAGGCCCCGTTCCTCTGCTTGTTTTGTTTTTACCAAGTTCTTTTTCCGGTTGCTTTTTTCCAACCCTTTCTTTTTCTCTCTTTTAGCCCCGCGCTCAAGCTTGGCCCCAGGCCTGAGGGCTCTGCCGGATCCGCAAGGACCTCAACTCCTCCTCCTCACTCAAGCCCGGCACCATCTGGTGCCGGCAACACCTCTGCCTCCCCTCTGGGAGGCACTACAAGTTCGGGGCGCGCGGCCCCTACACCGCCAGATCACCGCGCAGAGGAGGACCTTGTCTCCCCTCCCGAGAATCAAGATACCGGCGGCAGCAACATCGGCGCCGGAGAAGAAGCTGCCGGGCGGGCGGAACCTCTGGTTCCTCCCGCCCCTGAAAAGAAGAAGAAGAAGAAGACCAAGACGTCTTCCCCCTCCAAAGCCGCGCCGGAAGCTTCCGCGCCGGCAAGCTCCAATCCGGGTGACGCGCCTGGTGCTCCCCCTTCTCCCAGGACCACGCCCACGCCACCGCCGGAAGCTCCTCGCACCGAGCCAGCCGGTGCCAGTCCCACGGCGCCGCCGCCCAACACCTTGACGCTCGTCAAGGGGAAGGAAACGGCCCCTAGCGCCTCCTCCGGCGGCCAGCAGCCCTTGGTGCTGCACGTCTCCCGCGCCGCTAGCGCTGCCGGCGAGAAGGCCACCGGCCTGCTTGGCCGGATCACCACGTTCCAGCGCGAAGGCCGGGAGCTGGGGCACTTGTTGCCCTATGCGGAGAAGTGGAACGCCGCGGACATGTCCAAGGCGACCCGCGGCCTGGGAAAGGACCGGCTACCAGCACCTGACCCTGTTGGTGCGCGGTGCTCAGAGGAGCACTTCATGCGGCTGCGTCGGGCCGTTAAAGAGCTGGACAGCGCGTGGTTTGATGCCACGAACAACATGATGGTAAGTCCCACAAAACCTGCTCCACTTTTTGATTTACCTTGGTTTCTCTTTTTCTAGCTTTTTTCTATCTTTCCTTGAACTTTCAACTTATGCCTGTTTCCCTTTTTGCTGAATCTTGTCTATCCTCCCAGTCCCCGAGTTTCGTATTGAGAGCGTAGCTCTTAGCACGAAACTTAACTAGAAACGCGCGAAACCGGCATAGCCAGTCCCCGAGTTTCGGGTTAACGTCTTTGCTCTTAGCTAACATCATTTTCTTGAACAGACCATGGCTGACGCTCGGAAGATCCTCTTTGAGGAGCTTCTTTGGGAGCACCGGGACCTCGCTGAGGCACACAGCAAGTGCCAAGGTAAATCTTTGCGCCTCCGGCATCTTTTTACCGGAAAGCCTTCTTTCTCTCAATTCTTAACACTTATGATATTCTGTTTCAACAGCCATCCCGGAAGCTTCTATTGATGCCCTCAAGACGCAGCTTGCCGCCGCCCAAGGTACAACTTCCTGTTTTCCGGTTAACTTGCTTTCTCTGCATTGTATCAGTACAACTTTGCTAACACTTTCTTTCCGGGTTTCAGAGGAGAAGGACAAACTCATCCGGAAGCATCAGGAGGACATGAGCGCCCAGAAGGCCAGCTACAAGGAGCTCAAGGACCAGCTTATCCAGCTGGGTCTTGACCATGCCAAGGCGCTAAAGTCTGCTGAGTCTGCTGCGGAGGCCAAGCTGAATGAGGCGCTGGAGGATGCCAGCAACTCCAACGTGGTGTTGCAGGCTGAGCTGGAAGAGGCCGCCAAGGCGCGGAAAGCAGCCGAGGACAAGGCCGCGCGGCTGGATGCGGAACAGAAGGAGTACGACCTTCTTGTTACGCAGACTGACGCGCTTGCCCTTCGTAAGTTTCTCTCTTTTTTCCTTTTCGGTTCCTGCTTATAAGCTTATCTGTTCCGGTAGCATGTACTTAGCTTCTTTTCTTTGTCTCGCAGGGCTCTTCCCGGACTCCCAGGCGCATGCTGCAAAGAAGGTTGGAGAGCGCCGGGTTGCCCAGGCATACAAGAATCTGGGTGCGCCATGGGACCCCTATGACCATCTGGTTGCGCTCAACGCGCGGGTCTCCCACATGCGCTGCGTGGATCGGAACGTTTCCGATGTTCCGCAGGTGGCCGCCCAGCTCTACGGGACTCTCTGGCCCGGAGAAGAAGTGCCAGACAGCTTCTCCCTCTTCTGCGATCGCCTGAAGGGTGCCGGCCGAAGGATCCGGGAGTGGCAGTGCTCTGTTGCCCGCGCCGGAGCAGACTCAGCGCTTCGCGTTGCCTGCTCCTGGTACCCGGAGCTGGACCTGGACGCCCTCACCAGCGTGTGCGAAGGGGCTCCAACCGACCTGGACCCGGTCCTCACCGCTAAGCGGCAGGATCGCGCGTACCACATCGCGGAGTTCGCTGAAATGCGCACCTTCATCCCCCCTCCTCCAGACGTCAAGGACTATCTGAGCGACGAGGAGGAAGATGAAGACGCTGATGAGGCCGGAGCCGGTGACGCGCCTCCAGAGGGTCCTGACGCCAAAGACGCTCCTCCTAAAGCTCCTGTTGCTTGAACTTTATCTGAATGTTGCCTGTGATATGCTTGTGGTACGCTTGCCCTGCTTAACTTGGAAACATTGTCCGTTAAATTCTACCCCGGTATGCCGGGGTTTATGATGTAAGATAATACTTAACCTCTATTTTGGTTGTGGTACAACAGTTTATGCCGGTACGCTATACCGGTAGTTAATTAAGTTATGTTTGCCTTAGCACGCTTGCTTGTTGATTTGCTTTTTCTTGCACTGCAATGATTCCGAAATTGTTTCCGCATCCAATTTGATGCATACTTGGCTCTTTTGCTTTGGCTCTGCCTACCTTCTCTGGGCGTTTTTGGCGTATGAGCACAAAGTTCTTTTACCAAGCAAGCACTTTCTTGAACTTAGAAATAACTCGAAATTTTTGCAAAAAACCGGTATAACCGGGGTTAGTTAAATTTTCCGGATTGTTCTTTCCAGCTCTCCCTCTTCGCAGTTCATGTGCTTATCCCCTACCGGTTTATCTTGCTTGCCATGAAGCCGAGTTACGGACAACAGCAGAGTCGAAGACTCCGGTAGGGTCTAGCACACTACTAAACCGGAAAGAAAAAACGTTCAATAAGCAACCGGTAAACTGAAAAAATAAACATGTTACATACAACTTTAGTAAGGGTAGTCCCCGAGACTCGTTTGAGGTTCCGACATCTTTTATTCATAACAAATAAGGTACAAAAAGGAACTTCTTACACCACAACTTCAAGAGTAGAAAGGACACAACAGAGCTACATTCCACGGACGTTTGGTCTCCTCTCCGGACCTGTCCGCCTTTCCTTTCTTCCATTCCTGTTCATCAATCAGGTAATAGGCATCATTGTGAAGAGCCTTGCTCACAATGAAAGGTCCTTCCCATGGGGGGGAAAGCTTGTGCCGGCCTTCAGTGCGCTGCACTAGGCGTAGCACCAGGTCTCCTTCCCGGAATACCCTCGGGTTAACCTTCCGGCTGTGATAGCGTCTGAGGTTTTGCTGGTAAATGGCTGTTCTTGCCAAAGCTAATTCTCTTGCTTCTTCTAGCAAGTCCACATCGTTTTCTTGGGCCTCCTTTACCTCTTCTTCGGTATAGAGTTGCACCCTTGGTGAATCATGGAGAATGTCGGTTGGTATGACCGCTTCTGCTCCATAAACCATAAAAAATGGAGTGTATCCGGTAGACCGGTTTGGAGTTGTTCTTATACTCCACAGTACTGACGGTAGCTCATCGAGCCAACACCCCGGCGATTTTTCCACCGCATCGATGAGTCTTGGTTTGATACCGGAAAGTACCAAAGCGTTTGTTCTTTCAACTTGGTCATTGCCTTGTGGGTGTGCCACTGAGCACAAATCCAACCGGATATTGTTGTCTTCACAAAATCTTTTGAACTCACCTTGAGCAAAGTTTGTGCCATTGTCAGTGATAATGCTATGCGGGTAGCCAT
This sequence comes from Lolium perenne, assembly GCF_019359855.2. Taxonomy (NCBI): domain Eukaryota; kingdom Viridiplantae; phylum Streptophyta; class Magnoliopsida; order Poales; family Poaceae; genus Lolium; species Lolium perenne. Next base: position 47,728,772 of record NC_067250.2, read on the forward strand.
ACCGCAAAATTACATCTTTTAAGAACTTCACCGCTGTGCGCCCATCACATTTTGCGATGGGTTTCACCTCTAGCCACTTGGTGAATTTATCCACCATAACCAAGATGTGGGTCATGTTTCCTCTTGCGGTTTTGAATGGGCCAACCATGTCTAGGCACCAAACAGCAAACGGCCAAGTTAGCGGTATGGTCTTTAAACCGGATGCTGGGGTATGGTTTTGCTTGGCGTACCTCTGGCACCCATTGCATTTTCTTACCAGATCCTCCGCATTTTCCAAGGCCATTGGCCAATAGAACCCATGCCGGAACACTTTTGCTACTAGCGCCCTCGACGAAGCGTGATGCCCACATTCTCCTCGGTGAATTTCCTCGAGCATTTCTTTTCCCTCTTCCGGTTCCACACACCTTTGGAGGACACCGGTAACACTTCTCTTGTACACCTCGCCATTGATGATGGTGTAAGCTTTGGACCTCCTCTGGATCCTTCTAGACTCATTTTCGTCAACCGCAAGATGCCGTTGATCAGGAATTCCTTAATAGGTTTAACCCATGATGGTGCCTCCCGAACCAGGAACACCGGTACGTCTATGTCCATGTTATCCACCAGCATTGCTTCTTCCGGTACCGGCACAGCAGTCCCCGAGCCTACCGGTGCAGTCCCCGAGCTTACCGGGACAGTCCCCGAGCTTACCGGGACAGTCCCCGGGTTTCCTTCGTCGATATCCATTGGTACAACATGTGATTCCGGTACAAAAATTGACTCCGACACCGGACTCGGTTTGATCGATGATACTCTTAAGTGCGCTAAGGCTATTCCGGGAGGAATTTCTTGCCTGGACGAGCCCAGCTTGGACAAAGCATCTGCGGCTTCATTTTCTGCACGCGGCACATGGTGAAACTCACACCCTTCGAAGAATCCGGCAATCTTTTGCACGTGAAAATGGTACGAGGCCATGTTGGCATCTTTTGCGTCCCAATCTCCAGAACATTGTTGTACCACCAGATCTGAATCTCCGTAGCAAATGATCCGGTGTGCACCGATTTCTTTTGTGACCTTAAGCCCATGGATCAAAGCCTCGTATTCAGCGACATTGTTTGATGCCCTGAAATGCACTTGTAAAACATACCGAAGATGATCTCCCTTTGGTGAGGTGAGCACCACACCGGCACCTAGACCCTCTTTGAGTTTGGATCCGTCAAAGTGCATCTTCCAGTATTCTATCTTGTGTTCCGGCGGCTTGTATTGCATTTCCGCCCAATCAACCAAGAAATCAGCTAAAGCTTGTGACTTTATGGTATCCCTTCTTTCATACACCGGTACATATGGTGATATCTGAATCGCCCATTTTGCGATCCTACCGCTAGCATCTTTGTTGCACATGATATCGGAGATGGGTGCCTCACTCACCACCTTCATGGGGTGCTCCTCAAAGTAGTGCTTGAGCTTCGTGGCAGCCATGAACACGCCATAAGTCATTTTCTGGAAGTGTGGGTAGTTTTGCTTTGAGAGGGAGAGCACCTCGCTCAGGTAGTATACCGGCCTCTGGACGGTTTTTCCTTCCTCTTCTCATTCTACTACCACAACCACACTCACAACCCGGTTAGTTGCTGCTATGTATAACAACATGGGCTCTCTTTCCAGCGGCGAAGCCAATATTGGTGCAGTGGCTAGCATCGTTTTTAGCTCCTTAAACGCCGCGTCTGCCTGAGGGGTCCAGACGAACGTATCGGATTTCTTCATCAGAGCGTAGAGTGGCAAAGCTTTTTCTCCTAGCCTGCTTATGAACTGGCTTAGCGATGCCAAGCTTCCGGTAAACTTTTGCACATCTTTTAGTTCCCTTGGGACAGTCATTCTTTCTATTGCCCTGATTTTTACCGGATTTATTTCAATGCCCCGGCTTGACACGAGAAAACCGAGCAGCTTACCGGTAGGGACACCGAAGGTGCATTTTGCCGGATTAAGTTTCATCCGGAACCGTCTTAGGTTATCAAATGTTTGCCGGATGTCATCGATTAAGGTGTTTTTTACCTTAGTTTTTATCACAATGTCGTCCACATAGACTTGCACATTCTTTCCAATTTGATCAAACAAGCATTTTTGCATACAAATACTGTACGTTGCACCAGCGTTGCGCAAACCAAAAGGCATAGTGACATAGCAATAAGCCCCGTGCGGGGTAATGAACGCAGTTTTTATTTGATCTTCCTTTTTCAAGGGGATTTGGTGGAAACCGGAATACGCATCCATAAAGGACAACAATTCACACCCAGCAGTTGAATCAATCACTTGATCGATCCGCGGTAAAGGAAAAGGGTCTCTTGGGCAAGCCTTGTTGAGGTTGGTGTAGTCGATGCACATGCGCCACACCTTTGGAGCTTTTGCCTCCAGGTTCTCATCTTTTTTCTTTTCGACCATTACCGGATTGGCCAGCCACTCAGTGTGCGTGACTTCCACAATGAATCCGGCAACCAGCAGTTTTGTCACTTCTTCTCCGATAATCTTCCTCCTATCTTCAGCGAACCGGCGCAAAGGTTGCCGCACCGGCTTGGCATCTTTCCGGACGTTTAGAGAGTGCTCAGCCAGCTCCCTCGGAACACCCACCAAGTCATCAGTAGACCAGGCAAAGATATTCCGATTCTCACGGAGGAAGCTGATGAGCGCGCTTTCCTATGCTTGATCGAGGCCGGCACCGATACGAACGGTGCGCTCTGGGTAAGCCGGATCCAGCACAATGTCCTTTGTTTCATTCGTCGGCTTGAATGCCGGTGAGCCCAAGTCTCCACTCATTGCTGCTAAACTCAACTGTGAGGACTGAGCCAGCGCAACCGCAGTTTGCATCCTTCTCTTTTCCTCTGTGATCACCAGCGATTCCGCTAGGTTTGATCTGGCAGACGCTGTTTCTAGTGAGACTTTATAGTTTCCCACCACATTTAAGGGTCCACGAGGTGCCGGCATCTTCATCTTGAGGTAAGCTGTGTGGGTCGAGGCCATGAAGGCTGCCAACGCTTGTCTCCCCAACAATGCATGGTACGGGCTATCCAGGTCCACCACCTCAAACTCAATGTTTTCAACCCGGCAATTGTCACGTCCTCCAAACGATACATCCACCCGAACTTTTCCTACCGGCGCGCAAGATAGACCCGGAACGATTCCGTGGAATGTTGTACGAGTTGGCTGAAGCATGTTCTCTGTTATGCCCAACGTATGCATGGTGTGCCGGTATATTATGTTTATGCTGCTCCCATTGTCTATCAGCACTTTGCTGAATTTGACGCGAGTCGTTGGCCCCTTCATGATTGGGTCCACCACGAGAGCGTAACCACCCGGATTCGGCATGATTTTGGGGTGATCTTTGAACGACCAGGTCATCTCCTGATCTGACCACAACATGTATTTTGGTACTGCCGGCATCACCGCGTTCACTTCCATGGAACGGCGACGTAGGCTTTGCTTGTCTGTCGGCTCAGTGACGAACACGACACAGCACACATCTGGATCCTCATAAACATTCCGGCCCAAAGGTGTCGGTGGAGGTGGTTGGCCATAGCCTTCTCCCACCTGATTGACTTGCTGGTACTGCTGCCTGTTTGGCTGAGGCTATACCGGTAAAGCATTTGGTCCCGTAAGTGGTGGTGGTGGCGGTAGTTGTTGCTGGCGCAGCATATCTTGTGATGGTGGCAACATGGTGGTGCACCCTTGTGCTTGCGCGTCTTTTACTGCTCCCTTTTGCATCAAGTACTTGGTCCAAGAACAATCCTTCGTCAGGTGGTTTGATGGGTGAGCCGGGTTCGGCGTGTGCCACCGGCAAGGTTGATCCATGGCGGCTTCCATGGTGTATTTTACGGGTTCCTGCCAATTCTTTTTCTGGCCCCAAGGTTTCTTTTCGACCCATTGCTTCTTAGGACCCGCCCATGGCTGCGATCCGGTTTTCTGCCTCTGGCTACCGCTGGCATCAGAGTTTTCTTGCACAGCAGCAACTTGCTGCGGAGCGTACCTTCGATCCGGGAAATCTTCCCTTCTTTTGTTGCTCCGGTTGTCCCGGTATTGTTCCTGGCGCTGCTGAGGCGGGTTTGTCTGTTCCGGCTCAGCTTGCACCGCCGGTTGCATTGGGTCTCCCAATGCATAGTTATCCGCCACACGTATCATCTCCGCCAAAGTTGTTGGCATGTTTCGCTGCAGCTTTTGCCACAAAGGCGAACCTCGCCGGCATCCCTGGCTAAACCAAGCAATGGCTTGTGCTTCTATCACTCCTTCACAAGAGTTTCTAATGGAGTTCCACCGGGTCAGGTAATCCCGGTCTGTTTCCTGCGGGCGTTGCACGCACAAAGCGAGCTGCTGAGGCCTGTTGAGCCTTCGGTAGGTGCTACTGAAGTTACTCACAAAGGCTTCCTCAAAGTCCAACCAGCCATTTATGCTTCCTGCCGGCAAGTTGTTCAGCCAGATTCTTGCCGGTCCCACTAAAAATGTTGGCACAATTCTCACGGCCCAACGCCGGTTTCCTCCTCCGGCTACACATCCTCCGCCGCCAGCGACGTATACCGCGGTCACGTAATCCGCGAGCCAATCTTCCGGCTTAGTGTTGCCATCGTATGTTTTGGTGTCACGGGGCAACTGGAAGTTGCGAACCGGTGGTTGCTCTTTCATGATCCTTGGGCCAAAGCACTTTGGACCTGGAGGACCTTCTGCCTCTATCATTTCAGACAGATACACTCTATCCAGACGGTGCCTCGCATCCCGTTCTGGTAGGTGTCTTTCTCCCACGCGCTCTCCCAAAGGATTTCGGTAAGCGGTGAATCTTGTCGAGTCAGCTTCATCGTAGCGTTCCGGTGCCGCGGCCCTTGCCTGCCGGTACCTTGGTGGAGGCATCTCCTCCTCATCATACGCTGCCCTTGCAGCTGGATAGTTTTGCCCGGTTTCATATCTACCGGCATGATTGTTTCCGGCATAGCCTCCTTTGGCGTAGCCTCGATCTGCCCCTTGGCTTTTTCTACCGGCATCGTGTTGCCCGGCTTGTTGGTTTCCGGCAAGAACCGGATCGTACACAGTCGTCTGCTGTGCATTCATCTCTTTTTCTCTTCTTCTGTCCGGATGGGGGGACGAAGCCTGCCCATGGGACTTGCTTCCGGCATTCCTTGTCGAACGCGCGGATTTTGAGGCCGCAGCTTTGTTCAGCTTAGCCAGCTGCTCAGCGTTCTGCCGCTCGATAGTTTCCAGCAGCTCTCTAACACGCTCTTGCTGTTTTGCCAAAGCGTCTCCGAAAAGCGATTCACATAGATCTACTGCAGCCTTAGCAGCTTTTATAGTTTTATCCGGGCTACTGTACTTAGGTTTCTCTACAATGCTAACAGATGCAGAGGTACTTTTGCCGGCAAGAACTTCCTTACGCAGATCCTGATCTAGATTGCGAGCTTTAAGCCGGTTCTCCGGTATCCTAGCAGCATGAGCGCTAACAGAAGCAAAGCCATGGGCAGCGTTGTACTCACGTAAGGTTAGGTTCAGCTCGCGTTGCGCCCGGACGATGTCGGCGCCGTTCGCGGGCAGCTTCTGGCGTTGTGCCTCCAACTCCGCCTGAGCCGCTGCCGGGTCGATGTTCTGCGCGATGGGTGTTGCCAGCACGTTCATCGCCGCTTGGAGTGGTGTTGCCGGTGGTGCGGATGATGCTCCCGCGGTGGCTGCCGAAGTAGACGCGGTGGCTGCCGAACTCGATGATGCGGATGATGCTCCAGCGGTGGCTTGGCCGCACGGGTCGAAGCCGCACGACCAGCACCTTCATCCACAGCTTCTTTTCCTGCACCAACCACGCCGGTCATCATTACCTCGACGCTGCCGGCGGCGCGGCCAGCACAGATCCATCTTGGCGGGTCCGGTGCCACCAGCACCGGTGAGAGGCGCTGGCGCACAGGGACGGTGCCGAAGTAGACGCGGTGGCTGCCGAACTCGATGATGCGGCCGTTCTTGGGGAAGATGCCGCCGTTGGCGAAGCAGCCCGCGTTGTCGTTGATGAAGTCCATGGAGTAGATGCGCTGAACGAGCGCAGACACCGTCCGCTCGCCGGCGACCTCGAGGATGCCCGCCCGAATGTGAACTCCTGCAAGCGCCACTTCATGCCCCACGGTGGGCGCCAACTGTCGTCGTGGTGAACAGACAGATGCCATAGGATGGCTTGAGTTGGGGCCGAATGGACGCTAGAGGATTCGGGGGAGGGTTTGTGATTAGATGGGATGAACTTCCGGATGGTTTCCTCAAGAACTTAGCCAAGGCTAGAGGTTGAAGAAGAAAGACACAAGGAAGAACTCGCTCTAGATCATCTTCTTTATTGATCTCCACAGGTTACAAGTTTCTCAGTACCAAGGCTCTACTACGCGTACATGTGTTCGTCGCCCGTGAAGAGGGCTTCCCCCTCTCCTTATATAGGGGAGAGGGTGGCTTACAGGGCAAGAAACCCTAATGGCATCTTTGACTAGACAAACTACTTTACAAAGTTACTTTAATCATAGATGACACCGGGGTCTTCTTTAATCAGGGAGGCTGACGTCTTCTGGCTTCTTTCTTCGTCATCCTCCTCTTTATCGTCAGCCCTTCGTTTAAAGCTACTTTGCTTAGCTCATCTTTGTCCTCTAGCTCTGAAGAGAATCTTTGACCAGTTCTACCGACATGCTCACCTTTCCGGTATCCCTGTATCTTCTTTACCCGGTTCCGGTATACCCCTCTTGGGGATACCGGTTTGGCTTCACTTAGCCAAACTCTTATCTTCGTGCTCCGGTATGAACATTAAACCGGTATCTTGATGGCCTGAGCCATCCGGTTTGGCATGCCTTTGGCATACCGGGGGTGATCCCCCCAACACTACAAGAGCACCTCAATGCCGGAGTTAACAAGCTCCACAACATTCGATGTTCATATTTAAATAACCTTAGAGTGCATGATAGACCAACGCAATTATACCGAGTACTAACATAGCATGCGCCTGTCAACATTAGCTATGAAAGGGGGAATAAATCACATCAATACCATCATAGTAATAGTTAACTTCACAATCTACAAGAGATCACAATCATAACCTACGCCAAGTACTACATGATGCACACACTGTCCACATTACATCATGAAGGAGGAATAGACTACTTTAATAACATCACTAGAGTAGCACATAGATGATATTCAACTAGATCACAAAGCTCATGATCACATAAAGATCACATGGGAGAGAGAGATGAACCACATAGCTACCGGTACAGCCCTTAGCCTCGAGGGAGAACTACTCCCTCCTCATTATAGGAGACAGCAGTGGCGATGAAGATGGCGCTGGTGTCGATGGAGATGGCGGTGATGTCGATGGAGAGGCCTTCCGGGGGCACTTCCCCGTCCCGGCGGCGTGCCGGAACAGAGACTCATGTCCCCCAGATCTTGGCTTCGCGATGGCGGCGGCTCTGGAAGGTTTCTCGTACCGTGGCTTTTTTTTCTCGAAGATTTAGGTCAGGGGGCTTCTTATAGGCGAAGAGGCGGAGTCGGAGGGCTGACGAGGCGGTGACACAATAGGGGGGCGCGGCCCAAGCCCTGGCCGCGCCACCCTGTCATCTGGTGGCCCTGTGGCCCCCCTCTGCTGGCTCTCGGGTGTTCTGGAAGCTTCGTGGAAAAATAGGATGCTGGGCATTGATTTCGTCCGATTCCGAGAATATTTCCTTACTAGGATTTCTGAAACCAAAAACAGCAGAAAACAGGAACTGGCACTTCGGCATCTCGTCAATAGGTTAGTTCCGGAAAATGCATAAAAACGATGTAAAGTGTAAACAAAACATGTAGGTATTGTCATAAAACAAGCATGGAACATAAGAAATTATAGATACGTTTGAGACGTATCAAGCATCCCCAAGCTTAGTTCCTACTCGCCCTCGAGTAGGTAAACGATAACAAGAATAATTTCTTAAGTGACATGCTACAAACATAATCTTGATCAACATTATTGTAAAGCATATGAGATGAATGCAGCGATTCAAAGCAATGATGAAGACAATGAGTAAACAACTGAATCATATAGCAAAGACTTTTCATGAATAGTACTTTCAAGACAAGCATCAATAAGACTTGCATAACAGTTAACTCATAAGCAATAAATTCTTAGTAGAAGGCATTGAAGCAACACAAAGGATGATTAAGTTTCAGCAATTGCTTTCAACTTGTAACATGTATATCTCATGGATAGTTGTCAACACAAAGTAATATAACAAGTGCAATAAGTAAACATGTAGGAATCAATGCACACAGTTTACACAAGTGTTTGCTTCTAAGATAGAAAGAAGTGGGTGAACTGACTCAACATAAAGTAAAAGAATGGCCCTTCGCAGAGGGAAGAATGGATTACTATTTTTGTGCTAGAGCTTTTATTTTGAAAACATAGAAGCAATTTTGTCAACGGTAGTAATAAAGCATATGCGTTATGTATAAGATATCCTATAAGTTGCAACCCTCATGCATAGATTACCAATAGTGCTCGCACCTTGTCCTAATTAGCTTGGATTAACATGGATTATCATTGCATACATATGTTTCAACCAAGTGTCACAAAGGGGTACCTCTATGCCGCCTGTACAGAGGTCTAAGGAGAAAGTTCGCATTGGATTTCTCGCTTTTGATTATTCTCAACTTAGACATCCATACCGGGACAACATAGACAACAGATAATGGACTCCTCTATTAATGCTTAAGCATTCAACAACAGATAATATTCTCATAAGAGATTGAGGATTTGTGTCCAAACTGAAACTTCCACCATGATTCATGGCTTTAGTTAGCGGCCCAATGTTCTTCTCTAACAATATGCATACTCAAACCATTTGATCATGAAAATCGCCCTTACTTCAGACAAGACGAACATGCATAGCAACTCACATGATATTCAACAAAGGTGTAAAAGTTGATGGCGTCCCCAGAAACATGGTTATCGCTCAACAAGCAACTTATTAAGAAATAAGATACATAAGTACATATTCTTCACCACAATAGTTTTTAAGGCTATTTTCCCATGAGCTATATATTGCAAAGACAAAGAATAGAATTTTAAAGGTAGCACTCAAGTAATGTACTTTGGAATGGCAGAGAAATACCATGTGGTAGGTAGGTATGGTGGACACAAATGGCATAGTTTTTGGCTCAAGGATTTGGATGCACGAGAAGAATTCCTCTCAATACAAGGCTAGGCTAGCAAGGTTGTTTGAAGCAAACTCAAGTATAAAATGGTGCAGCAAGACTCACATATGAACATATTGTAAGCATTATAAGACTTTACATCGTCTCCTTGTTGTTCAAACACCTTAACCAGAAAATATCTAGACTCTAGAGAACAATCATGCAAACCAAATTTTAACAAGCTCTATGTAGTTCTTCATTAATGGGTACAAAGTACATGATGCAAGAGCTTAAACATGATCTATATGAGCACAACAATTGCCAAGTATCAAATTATTCAAGACATTATACCAATTACCACATGAAGCATTTTCTGTTTCCAACCATATAACAATGAACGAAGCAGTTTCAACCTTCGCCATGAACATTAAGAGTAAAGCTAAGAACACATGTGTTCATACGCAACAGCGGAGCATGTCTCTCTCCCACACAAGCATGAATTTATTCAAACAAAACAAAAACAAACAGACGCTCCAAGTAAAGTACATAAGATGTGACCGAATAAAAATATAGTTTCAAGAGAAGAAACCTGATAAGTTGTCGATGAAGAAGGGGATGCCTTGGGCATCCCCAAGCTTAGATGCTTGGGTCTTCTTGAAATATGCAGGGATGAACCACGGGGGCATCCCCAAGCTTAGACTTTTCACTCTTCTTGATCATAGTATATCATCCTCCTCTCTTGACCCTTGAAAACTTCCTCCACACCAAACTCGAAACAAACTCATTAGAGGGTTAGTGCATAATCAAAAATTCACATGTTCAGAGATAACACAATCATTCTTAACACTTCTGGACATTGCACAAAGCTACTGGAAGTCAATGGAACAAAGAAATCCATCCAACACAGCAAAAGAGGCAATGCGAAATAAAAGGCAGAATCTGTCATAACAGAACAGTCCGTAAAGACGAATTTTTTAGAGGCACTGGACTTGCTCAGATGAAAATGCTCAAATCGAATGAAAGTTGCGTACATATCTGAGGATTACGCAGGTAAATTGGCAGATTTTTCTGAGTTACCTACAGAGAACCCTGCCCGAATTCGTGGCAGATAGAAATCTATTTCTGCGCAGTAATCCAAATCTAGTATGAACCTTGCTATCAAAGACTTTACTTGGCACAACAATGCAATAAAATAAAGATAAGGAGAGGTTGCTACAGTAGTAACAACTTCCAAGAAAAAATATAAAATAAAAGTACTGTAGTAAAATAAAACATGGGTTATCTCCCAAGAAGTTCTTTCTTTATAGCCATTAAGATGGGCTCAGCAATTTTAATGATGCTCGCGCAAGAAATAAGAGTTGAAGCAAAAGAGAGCATCAAGAAGCAAATTAGAAACACATTTAAGTCTAACATGCTTCCTATGCATAGGAATCTTGTAAATAAACAAGTTCATGAAGAGCAAAGTAACAAGCATAGGAAGATAAAACCAGTGTAACTTCAAAAATTTCAGCATATAGAGAGGTGTTTTAGTAACATGAAAATTTCTACAAGCATATTTTCCTCTCTCATAATAACTTTCAGAGGCATCATGAACAAACTCAACAATATAAGTATCACATAAAGCATTCTTATTCACATGCATAAAAGTATCATTACTCTCCACATAAGCATAATCAATTTTATTAGTTGTAGTGGGAGCAAATTCAACAAAGTAGCTATCATTATTATTCTCATCATCAAATATAGGAGGCATATTGTAATCATAATTAAACTTATCCTCCATAGTAGGCGGCACCAAAAGACCACTATCATTATAATCATCATATATGGGAGGCATATCATAATCAACATAAACTTTCTCCTCAATACCCGGAGGGCTAAAGAGATCATTTTCATCAAAACCGACCTCCCCAAGCTTAAATTCTTCCATAGCATTAGCAACAATGGTGTTCAAAGCATTCATACTAATAACATTCCCATTAGCATGCATAAGTTCCATGGGTTTTTTAATTTTCTCTTCAAACACATCATGTCCTAATTCAAGATAAAGTTCATAAAGATCTCTCATTTTGTTGTTGTCTTCCATTAAGCCTTACTAGTGTAAAACAAGAGACAAAAAGATGCAATTGCAGGATCTAAAGGAAATAGCTTCGAGCACACACACAACGGCAACAGAAAAGTACTTAGTTACCTGGGACCGGGGTATGAGTGCCTTTTACCTTTCCTCCCCGGCAACGGCGCCAGAAAAGTGCTTGATGTCTACGTGTGCTTCTATTCTTGTAGACAGTGTTGGGCCTCCAAGAGCAGAGGTTTGTAGAACAGCAGCAAGTTTCCCTTAAGTGGATCACCCAAGGTTTATCGAACTCAGGGAGGAAGAGGTCAAAGATATCCCTCTCAAGCAACCCTGCAGTCACGATACAAGAAGTCTCTTGTGTCCCCAACACACCTAATACACTTGTCAGATGTATATATAGGTGCACTAGTTCGGCGAAGAGATAGTGAAATACAAGTGGTATGAATGAATATGAGCAGTAGTAACGGCGCCAGAAAAGTGCTTGCTGGCGTGCAGTTGATGGTAGTAATATTGCAGGAAGTAAAGATACAGTAAAACAGTAAATAAACGATGATTCGATGTTTGGAAACAAGGCCTAGGGATCATACTTTCACTAGTGGACACTCTCAACATTGATCACATAACTGAATAAACAAATACTACTTTCTCTACACTCTCTTGTTGGATGACAAACACCATTAATTGTGTAGGGCTACAAGAGCACCTCAATGCCGGAGTTAACAAGCTCCACAACATTCGATGTTCATATTTAAATAACCTTAGAGTGCATGATAGACCAACGCAATTATACCGAGTACTAACATAGCATGCGCCTGTCAACATTAGCTATGAAAGGGGGAATAAATCACATCAATACCATCATAGTAATAGTTAACTTCACAATCTACAAGAGATCACAATCATAACCTACGCCAAGTACTACATGATGCACACACTGTCCACATTACATCATGAAGGAGGAATAGACTACTTTAATAACATCACTAGAGTAGCACATAGATGATATTCAACTAGATCACAAAGCTCATGATCACATAAAGATCACATGGGAGAGAGAGATGAACCACATAGCTACCGGTACAGCCCTTAGCCTCGAGGGAGAACTACTCCCTCCTCATTATAGGAGACAGCAGCGGCGATGAAGATGGCGGTGGTGTCGATGGAGATGGCGGTGATGTCGATGGAGAAGCCTTCCGGGGGCACTTCCCCGTCCCGGTGGCGTGCCGGAACAGAGACTCCTGTCCCCCAGATCTTGGCTTCGCGATGGCGGCGGCTCTGGAAAGTTTCTCGTACCGTGGCTTTTTTTTCTCGAAGATTTAGGTCAGGGGGCTTCTCATAGGCGAAGAGGCGGAGTCGGAGGGCTGACGAGGCGGTGACACAATAGGGGGCGCGGCCCAAGCCCTGGCCACGCCACCCTGTCATCTGGTGGCCCTGTGGCCCCCCTCTACTGGCTCTCGGGTGTTCTGGAAGCTTCGTGGAAAAATAGGATGCTGGGCATTGATTTCGTCCGATTCCGAGAATATTTCCTTACTAGGATTTCTGAAACCAAAAACAGCAGAAAACAGGAACTGGCACTTCGGCATCTCGTCAATAGGTTAGTTCCGGAAAATGCATAAAAACGATGTAAAGTGTGAACAAAACATGTAGGTATTGTCATAAAACAAGCATGGAACATAAGAAATTATAGATACGTTTGAGACGTATCACCCTACACAATTAATGGTGTTTGTCATCCAACAAGAGAGTGTAGAGTGGTTTTATTATGTGATCAATGTTGAGAGTGTCCACTAGTGAAAGTATGATCCCTAGGCCTTGTTTCCAAACATCGAATCTCCGTTTATTTACTGTTCTGTTGCATGTTTACTCGCTGCCATATTTTATTCAGATTGCTATTACCACTCATATACATCCATACTACTTGTATTTCACTATCTCTTCGCCGAACTAGTGCACCTATACATCTGACAAGTGTATTGGGTGTGTTGGGGACACAAGAGACTTCTTGTATTGTGATTGCAGGGTTGCTTGAGAGGGATATCTTTGACCTCTTCCTCCCTGAGTTCGATAAACCTTGGGTGATCCACTTAAGGGAAACTTGCTGCTGTTCTACAAACCTCTGCTCTTGGAGGCCCAACACTGTCTACAGGAATAGAAGCGTGCGTAGACATCAGTGTCCTCGGGTCCTTAGTTGTGCTCAGTTTTCCCCAGCTCCTTAGTTTTTCCTCGGTTTTCCCCAAGACCTTGTCTGAAACCCGCAGAAGGAGCTCGGACGGAAGTAATCCGTTAAGCTGGCCGTTCCGTGCTGACGAGTGGGGTCGTGTCGTTTGTGGGGCCGCGTCGTGTGGGGCTGGTAGGAAGGAACCGCGTGGGACAGGACGAGACCATGTTTGTGTGGCCGTAGCATGTGGAGCCGTAGCGTGTGGAGCCGTGTGGGTCCGGGACGTGGGCACGAGTGGTTTCTGTCTCTTTCGCCCAGATTAGAAGTTTTCAATGTACCTTTTTCCTCTCTCTCTCGCTCGATCTCATTCATATTTGATAGCCCAAATTGGTAGCAAATCTAGTGCAGCTTCTCCTTCTGTTTTTTAACGCCATTCATTTCTTTATGCCTTCAATTTTACCCAATCAGGTAGGAAATCTAGGGCACAAATCCAGAAAAAATATAGGATAAGCTGCATATAGCAGCCAACATAGCATATATATATTCACGACAGATCCAACAGTAGTACCGATAGAACCCTACAACATAAGCTACATTTTACATGAATTTAAGCTGCTCTACAGATAGAGCAGTCACATACAGAGAGTGCAGTAGGCATGTTCAACGCCTCCAGGTTGCGCCTGTGACTCGCCTGGAGGTTGAGCAGGTGAAACCCAAGTGCTTTGTGTTTGGCCATGAACGCATGCACGTTCACCGTCGTTCCAACTCTAGCGCCGCATCTGCCAATGGATTCAGCATGGTTCACCAGGAAGTTGAAGTCGGTGGCGCGGAGCTTCCTGTTGCAGAAGGGGCACTTGTAAATGCCTCGAGCAAAGGGGCCATCGTAATGGCCGGACTGCAGCCTCCTGATGACGTGACGAGTCTTGGTGTGGAAGGACTCGTCATCGCTGTCGACGTCGCTGCTCTGCACCTGTCACGTAGCACCAAAGATCGTGCAAAAAACACGGAGTCAATTGCAACGATGATGGAACAGCGAGTCAACAAAGATTATGCATGATAATATGGGCTCAAAAAAAAGAGGTACCTCAGTTACATTGGACACACTTATATCCAGGATTTGAGTCAGTAAACCAAAGATCATGCACAACAAATTTGTACACACCAATTGTTTACTGACCAAACCCTGAATCAGTTTGTGCCCAAATATTCATCATCATCGGCACAAATCTTAAACAAAAGCAAATCACAAGCACTAATAACGCAAGATCTAACACAAAAGGATTGAACTAGGAACACACGCACCCTAATAACGCAAGATCTAACACAAATGGATTGAACTAGGAACAGACGAACCCTAATAACGCTAGATCTAACACAAAAGGATTGAAATGGGATAAGAACAAGGGAGCAAAGGGTTACCTCCGGCTCGTCGTCGACGATGCTGGTGTCGTAGGGGTTCTCCGGCGCGACGTACGGCACTGGTTCATACGGGTCCCAAGCAACGGGGGCCTGGACGGTGGCGGCGGCTGATGCGCCGGCGGCTGATGCGCCGGCTGCTACGTTGGAAGCAGCGAAAGGGGCTTGGACGGGGGCAGCGGCCGATGCGCCGGCTGCTACGTTGGAAGCAGCGACAGGGGCCTGGACGGGGGCAGCGGCCGATGCGCCGGCGGCCGATGCGCCGACGGCCGATGCGCCGGCAATGGGCATCTCATTCTTGTCCATCGTCGGTGGTTTTCTTCGGGGTTTTTTCTTCGGTTGTGGAGAAGATGATGGGACAGGAGAGGCGGTTGCAGTGAGAACGTGCGTCGAGGGAGAGAAAGAGGGGCTCTATAAAGACGAAGGTGGCGTGTACCCCAACACGCGTCCGCTATGCACGGCTGCAGCGTGCACCGCGACACAAGTCTAACCCTGGGACGTTTTGTGTACTCAGTTATAACCTCGGGCCTTATACATAAATTTTATCTATACTCAATTTTCCCCTCGAGTACTTAGACTGGCAAGTGCAATATACTCAGTTTTACCCTCAAGTAGCTGGTCAACAGAGAGTCAACAAATGAGATTAACATATCTAATTGAGTCATTTCATGCGCAAAAAAATCCAAAAAAATAAAAACATAGAGGCACCTACTCATGGAGTCTTCCTACGCAAACTGCCACCTAGAAAACCTTAACAAACATATATAAATCAAGTTTTACCCCAAATTGCCACTTCTCAGAATCACTAGTGTAGCTATGAAGATGCATGGTTTTCCACTCAAACCCCTTTGCAAAACATCTTCCCCAAAAAAATAGTTTGTCTAAATGATGCCATAATTGTCACACTCATGTATATTTGAATTGCAAATAATTTGATGTAGCCCAATATGAATTATATTGTACAAAACACGTATTTTTCATTTTGTAATTCTTTTTGTTTGAATCCCTTAGTCTATTTACTATTTATGTGCCCTTGGATTGTTAGTACTACTCAGTTTTGCCCTCAAGTTCTGTCACAAATTCTCTCAGAAGCCCAAACTTATCCTGATTGGTTGAGCCGTTGTCACACGGATCGACTCCACGAACCGTTGATCAACTGATCTAACGGGCAGTATACCCCTCCCCGTCTCTTCGTGGCCACACCTCTCTCTCTCTTCGTGGCCACCCCTCTCTCTCTCTCTCTGTCGGTGGATGCATTATTGTCACCCCTCTAACAATTATCAACTATATTTCGCTTTCCTTTTCTTTTAGGGGATATAGTTTGGGATATAGTTTCGGTAATTTGAAACGGCCCAAAAGTGGTATAATTTTGGTACAAACATGAGGCATACATATTTGCGGATTTCGGTGAATGCATTATTGTCACCCATCTAACAATTATCAACTATCTTTCGCTTTCCTTTTCTTTTAGGGGATATAGTTTTGGCATATAGTTTTGGTAATTTGAAACGGCCCAAAAGTGGTATAATTTTGGTATAAACATGAGGCATACATATTTGCGGATTTCGGTGAATGCATTATTGTCACCCCTCTAACAATTATCAACTATCTTTCGCTTTCCTTTTCTTTTAGGGGATATAGTTTTGGCATATAGTTTTGGTAATTTGAAACGGCCCAAAAGTGGTATAATTTTGGTATAAACATGAGGCATACATATTTGCGGATTTCGGTGAATGCATTATTGTCACCCCTCTAACAATTATCAACTATCTTTCGCTTTCCTTTTCTTTTAGAGGATATAGTTTTGGCATATAGTTTTGGTAATTTGAAACGGCCCAAAAGTGGTATAATTTTGGTATAAACATGAGGCATACATATTTGCGGATTTCGGTGAATGCATTATTGTCACCCCTCTAACAATTATCAACTATCTTTCGCTTTCTTTTTCTTTTAGGGGATATAGTTTTGGCATATTTGGGAGATTTCGGTGAATAAATTATTGGGATTATTTGTCACCCCTCTAACAATTATCAACTTTTTTAGCATTCCAATATAGTTGGTAATTTCGGTGAATGCACACACTAACTATGAAAACAACTACAAGTACATGTAACTGAATAATGGATTTGTAACAAGGTATCCCTTGTAACAACTTCTAGCGCCTGGTGAGCAATGATAAGAATCCGATCGCAATTATACAACAGAAAAAACAACCAGCCATCAGATTGGCTTGCTTCTTCAACTCGATCAGCTGCCTTAACTGCTTGTTCATTTTCTTCAGTTCTCCCTTCACTTCCACCAGTCCTGCATTGGGAGCATTAGGCATAATCGGAACGGCTCCTCTCTCCGCCGCATTCTCTACATCAAGCCCCCCCCCCCTCCCAAATTGCGCTCCCCAATAGCGCCAATTGATTCCTGCAATTGAAGCCTCTGAACGTACACATCGATCCACTCGAAATGCCTGCATTTCTTCAGGATCTGAAAACAACAACGTGAACCCTAAATCCCAAATTCGAGGGAATAACAAGAAAATCGAGAGAAAACAGAGAAATTGCAGCGAGATCTAACCTTATCCCCCTCTCTATATGGCAAGCTCTCGCATGCAAGTAACTCACGTCCACGGTTGCGGTTCTTGTCCGTCTTACAGATCGGCCGCTTCAGAGGCTCCTGGCGTGGGCAGTCAGGGCATCTTGTCAAAGGCACGGGTCCATACTGCGGCCATGAAGAACGGGAGGTCGAAGAGAAACTAGACATCACCCGCCTGCCGGAGAAGGGCTGCCGCTGGCGGAGAAGAACAATGGGGCGCGGGGAAAGAAAGGGGAAGCAATGGCACGGGCACGGGCGCGGGGCTGGCTCGGGCTCCCATTTTGCAATGGTCACCTGGGTAAGCTGTGGGTCCGGCGCACTAACGAGGACAGGCTGTGGGTCCCACGATGATCTGGATAAGTGAAGACGTGTCCACTGCGGGGCACCAACAGCGGCCCCACTTGCCAGCACCAACCAACGTCAACTAAACGGGAATCCTCCGTCCGAGCTCCTTCCGCGGGTTTCAGATAAGGTCTTGGGGAAAACTGAGGAAAAACTAAGGGGCTGGGGAAAACTGAGCACAACTAAGGAGCCAGGGGCAGGAAAATAGAAATCCCTATCTTTTATTTGATCTACTCTTTTAAGAATTTTAAATTTCATTTCATCTACTATTTTAGAGTATGTTTTTAATTTGTTTCCAAATTTACCAATCACAATCCTGAGAGAAATTCTCAGATTCACATATATGACATATTGAGATGGAAATATGAGTAGACGAAACAATCTTCCTATTTTTGTTTATCCTCCTTTTATCCCCTATTTCTCGCCCGCACAATCCGAGCACCATAGTTCTGGTATAGATATAATTTTTTTCTTCAACTTTTAGAAACCATATTTTTCTAGAGCCAGCTAGAAAATACAGAAACCAACACTTGATTTCATTAACACTAGTGGTTGGGGCGCCCCTTGGGGCGCCTCCTCACTGGTCATCTGCTACCCAATATTTGGCATGCATGCTGTCATTATAACATCCAACATATATCTTGGTTTAATGTTTGCGTTCAACAAATGGTCCATGTATCACAACAACAGAAGCTCTATATGGCCAAAGCACACCAAATGTTTCACTACATGTACACTGCCATTTCAAAGTAATTAATGGTAAATGATATCTTCATGACAATTTTTTCAGCATGCAGTTTACTTTATCACCAGTAACAGAATCAATAAAAGTTAGCATCCAACAAACTATCAAAAGACTAAAGAGGTCTGCATTTATTGAATTCAAAAGGAGACAGCTGCAGGCTAATTCAAAGCTTCGATTGTCAACTAATTGATGGGCCTTACACAGTATGACAAAGTGTTACTGGAATTTTCTTGGCGATCTTTTATCCTTGCAACTTTCTTGGCGGTGTTGTTGAAAACGCCTTGCTAGTTTGTACCCAGTCTATGAGAATGGTGAAACCTAGGGTCTGATGTGGTTTAATCTGCATCCGAAAGAGTTTCCAGAGCACTAACTTGAATCTCTAGGAAGAACATGCAGTGAAAACCTTTCAACTGTCAAAGCAAGCTTAGAAAGTTTAGAAGATTCTGTAAACTACTTAATCAGATAAAAAGCGAAGTTTAAATCTGAATGTTCAGAATTCATTACTGTCAACTGTTTGCACGAATCAGAATGCATAGCTCCCTCAGGAAGTAGAAAAACCTCATAGTTAATTAGTTCTAATAATGTCGTAACTGTATCAGCAACAGGAAGATATATATTGTTTATGCGGAACATAAAAAGATGTTTTAAAGTTGATTCCTGATTGTAAGAGAAGATTCATACCCTAGAAAAAATAACCTAAACTCCACGTGTCTATATCAATACTAAAATAAAGTTAGTTCAAAATCAATAGATATTTCGAGAATGATAAGAATTTGATATTTATATGGTCATTAGCCAAGCTTCAAATGAGCTAGAAGATCAATAATCAATCTCTTGCAAATAAAAATGTACAATCGCAGCAGTACAAAATTGGAAGGGTAAGATAACATGTTATGTACCTGGTTTGCCTAGCATTTATTTTAACTACAAAAGGCAAAACCATCTTTCTGCAGATTGACAAAAGGGTGTATTATAAGAAAACTGTGATGCATGCTCCAGTTAAAAAGTTGAGCACAACTTCCCTCTCAACCCAGTATGACATGATGAACTGACAAAAAAATAAGCATACACAGCAATAAGCAAAAATATCTCAACATGTAAAAAATAGGTGTAAGAGATGAAGTCATAAGGAATCTCTATTTGGCCACCTCAGCGAAGAAAAACTCAGTACTTAAATATAACTTTACCATATGAAGGCAACTGCACTATAAAGTAATGGTACTCATACTATCTGCAAACTGGTGGTGCATCTTCTCCTCTGCACCTTCACCGCATTTGTAAGGACAAACAATGGTTTTCAACTGTACAAGCACCAAAGAGCTTACAGAATTTCTGAAGTCATAAATAAGAGGATGCCTTGCGCAAGATTAATCCATATATAGCAGCTGATGTACCAGATGAGGTGAATACACCTGCATATAAGACATATACAATGTATGAGCCTACTGAAATACTAATGCTGCAATCAACAAGTAAAAAAATGGCATAGGTAGATATTGCAATATTATTGGCCAAAAAAATTTAGATAGATAGGAAACTTTAGGTCTGAATATAACACAAATGAAAATCTGGCAAGATAATCTCAAGATGAGCCAATGTGAAAGGGCATAAACAACATGGATCTAGGAATAAATTAATTGCCATTGAAATTATAAAGATACGACCACTAAACCTGCTATACGATCCATCACATACATACTATTAACTAAAGAGCAAAATGTGGCTACTGATCAAACGTAACCATCCCACCATATTATTGCATGATCCTTACTTTTTGCAGGGTTGCATTCCTATTTGTTCACAACAAACTGAATTTGGCCTTGTGATAATTCATCACATTCTTACAATGCTATCAAAAATCCCCCTTCCTAGTGAAATGATACATCATTACATCAGATTTAACCTAAATGCAAGCAGACAAGATAACGGCCAAGTATAAGATAAAATTCAGATGGATTCCACTTGCATCTCACATAGAAAAGATAGTACTCTTCCGGGGTAACGGTTGCATGCAAGGAACAAAAGGGAGATAAAATTAAATAGGTAAGGAAATATATCCACAATGGAAGATATTAACTTACAATTGGAAATTATTTATAAACCAAAACAGCCCACCTCCTCTCCCACCATCTTCATGGTGTGGCCAGCAGTTTGTAGACATTAGACAATGTGCTTGCTAAGATAGGTCATACCAATAAAGTGGGAACATTGACAAGTACTGAACAATGCAAGCCCTGAACAATGCAAGCCCTGCAGGTTAAGCTAACATGTTAAAAGAACCAAAACAACAACAAAAAAACACGAGTATTAACTCCAGTCAGTCCAGTTGAATATTTAATTGGAGCGATAGAAAAGGCGAAGGTATCCAAACGTGAAGGTTCATACTTTTTGCTCTTGGCGACAAAAAGAAAAGATATAACACCTAGCTACAGATTATCAACAGAGGGATCAAAATAAGAATGGAAGCTATACTCCACTTGAGAATGCACCACATATCTCCTTAACCACGAAAATGAGGAAATGTGGAGCTTTTTTTAACAATGAGAACAAACAACGCATGCAATACTACCAATATATAAAGCAAAAAAGGAGTCGCTCTTGTGTAACTTCTCAAGCTTTAAGCTTCAAATAGAATCTTAAGGTTACGCAAAACAAGATTTTATAAACAGCCTATTTACAACACCTTTGCACTACCTCAGATTTCTCTCATGATACTTCTTAAAGGCACTATCATAAGCTGCACTGACAAGTTAATGTCAACGATATGCAGATGGGAGAGGAAGTGAAAAAAAACACATCAGATAATTGCCAACAAGATGCATGTGGAATTTCCCAGTTGATCCTTGTGATTATCAATTATCGGAAAATAGCAATCAGTATCAATTTTGGAGAACTGAATTAAATGATCAATCAGAGAAGAACATGAGTAAAGAGTCTGCCGTGTATTCCTTATTATGGTACATATATAACTGAAATATCAATGGATTATCTCAACTTTGGTGTTATCTATAATTGCCTTCATAAGCACATAACCTGTTGCATTTATCCGAAAAGAAAAGCATAATTAGTATAAATATGACATTTTCCTTGCTATTTGCAGTAACCTTCCATGCAATTCAAATCTTATCTTTAGATTTGCATACTCGGAAATCAGAATTGTTTTTAAATCGGGAAAGGAAGTTACCCTCTCGGTTGAGAACAAGATAGTCCTACTACATCAGTTTCAGAGTTTCATACCTGCAAGGAACAATAACCTGTAGAAGCAATATGAAAACAACTAAAAATAGTTCAACCATCATGAATTCCAGGGACTACAGGGACAGCATAACAAACTTGCATTGGAAAAAGATTAAATTTGTTTGGGATATTTAAAAATCAGCTTTTGGGGATTACACTCACCGCAGTACATGAATACTTATCTCCTATATTCTCCTGATGCAGCTTTTCGTTGTTATCCATCAATCTAACACACATTCATTAGGAAATTCAACAAACAGTTCATGAGCACAAAACGAAATGAGTATATAGCTCAATAACTCCAGAAATTGATCAAATACGGATCACAATCATATATGCTCACATAAATATAGAACAAACCAACAAAAAATGTATTAGAGTTAAAAAAAAATTAAGCCAATAAGGTGGAGGAAGAGAAATCATGACTCATCTCATCCTCCATGAAGGAAAACGAGATTGATGTGATTTGATACCTGTAGTGGTGTTCACAGCAGGTCATGAGGAGGCCTTAGCGAGGATGGCCTAATCCACCACCCAGATGGAGTGCAAATGTGACATCTTCCCCTAGAGCCAGCTGCCTCATGCTTCTCCTCGGTGGCTGAATCGTGAAGCTTCTCCTCAGGTGGAGCAGGGAGCTCGCTGAAGGCTCAAGTAATCATGAGGTCTACTTTTTGAGGTAGAGGGAGGAGGGGGAGGAAGCGCCGATAACCACCAGTCCACCACCACACTCTGCCTGCGAGGGATCCGCCGCCATGTGTCGTGGTATCGTCACGGCATATGCCATAGGGTGGCTAATCGAAGGTGGTTCCTGAGAGATCTCACGGCGGTATCCGGATGCGGGTATGGGGACGAGCGACACGGCGACGTACCCAGGTTCGAGGCCCTCCGGTGGAGGTAACACCTCTACTCCTGCTATGAGCGTATATGATGATCACACAGTACAATGGTGCTCCTAGAGCTGTGTCCGGCTGCTCCTGGGAGGCTAAGGGAGACGATGGTCTCTCTCACAGGGCAGCGCTAAGGGTGGAATGGAGTGAGAATGATCGATCCCCTGCACGAGAGGGCGTAGTGTGGCTTATATAGGCACCGGCACTTTACATATAAGACCCTATAGTCTACTGGCCGGCTTGGCCGGCTCCGGCTTCTGCTCCTTCCCGAGGCAGTGACGTCAGGAGCCGTTGAGGCCTCATGGCCTGTCCCATCCGGCTGCCACGGTCAGCGGTATGGAGAGGAGGTGTCCCTGTCGCCGTCAGCCACTGTAGCCAGTACGGCTCGATGTAGGCCATGATGGCCTGTCCGGCGCGTGGCACTATTGCTCCACAGTGCCCCGCGCTTTACGGAAGATGAAGTCAGCGTGGACTTTGGGAACCCGGATCACCAACCCGGTTCCTTCCAGTGCAAGACTCGCCAGCCTCGAGTCGGTCTGAGGTACAAACCCCCAGTCGGATATGGCTTGTAGAAGCCGGCCCAGCTACAGCATTGGCGGCCGTAGCCAGGCCGACTAGGACCTAGAGCCAGCCGGCTTCCGGACCAGCCGGCCACGGCGCCAGCCGGCTGCTCCTCAGCCGGCCTTTGCCGCGAGCCGGCCAGTGGCCAGCCGGCTGCTCTGCGTCCATTGCCCTACCCGGGGTCTTCCCCCCGACATTAGCCCCCGAAGGTGGCAAGGTCCTGCGTTTAGAAGGACCTAGGCAGGTTTTCCTGGCTTCTCGAATATACTTGACGGCACTTGGAGGGGCCGACTGAGAATTTTCATTCAGCCGGCTGCGCCCTCATCCGGCTCGTTCCTGCCGGCTGCTTCTAGCCGGCCGCTATTTACACTTATGCAGTTTTTGCTTTCTCGCAAGTTTTGGCGATGCCTCCGCCTTGTTGGATGACTTTTGGTCCGAGTTGAACTTGTTGTCCGGCTCCGGCTTGCGGCGCGCCGGAGTCTCCACCGCCTCGGGTCCTGCACCCGACTTGACTGGTCTGACGCCTGGGCTCTACCGCCGGTTCGTCTGGTCACATCAATGTCCCCTCCGGATTCGATGCGGTCGTGGGCGACTTGGTGTGGCGGTTTCCAGTAACGGCAGCGGTCATGGGGGAAGTTAATCCGCAGAAGATCCGGGCGACGTGGCCACGATTGCCACTTGGAGGCCAACCGCCCGCCGCGGTCGGCTATAAATGCCGCGGGGGAGGGTACCGAGGCGGCCACTTGCTTCACTTCATCTTCCTCGCGCTCCTGCTCTTCTCGCTCTCTTCTTCGCGCTCGAGCCCGTTGCTGCTCCGGCGAACGCCTCCCGCTGGCGAACTCCAGCGAGCGAATCTCCGCCGATCCGCCGCCGCTACTCCGCCGAGCCGGCGCCACGGGGCCCCGCGTTTCAACGGAGCGCCCTCAGCCGCCGTCGTCGCCGCCGCCGTCGCAAGGCTCTTCTTCGCCCTTTCGCCTCTCGTGGTCAACTTTTTCTTCTTCCTGGACGATGGCCTCCGCCAGCGGATCGTGGAGGGGCTCGTACATGCGGGAGGACGACATCGAGCGGCTGGTGCGCCTCCGCCGGATCCCGTCGTCGGTGGTCACGCGGGTGCCCGGCGAGGAGACGGAGCCCGAGCCGCAGCCCGGCGAGCGCGTCGTCTTCGGTGCGCACCTCGACCGCGGGCTGGGCCTGCCGGCATCAACCTTCTTCCGCCAGTTCCTCGACAACTTTGGCCTGCAGCCGCACCATCTGCCGGCCAACGCCTGCATCCTCCTCAGCTGCTATGTGGCTTTCATGGAGGCCTACGCCGGCTTGTGGCCGGATATCGACTTTTGGAGCCGGCTGTTCTACCTCAAGGCGCAAACCACCGAGGGCCGCCTGCGGGCCTGCGGCGCCGCCTCGATCTACACCCGGCCCGGTACGCCCTTCCCCAAAATTCC
The DNA here is from genome assembly GCF_019359855.2 of Lolium perenne. Taxonomy (NCBI): domain Eukaryota; kingdom Viridiplantae; phylum Streptophyta; class Magnoliopsida; order Poales; family Poaceae; genus Lolium; species Lolium perenne. The sequence goes on from NC_067250.2 coordinate 47,753,346, forward strand.
AACCGTTGACCCGGTGAAGAATTGGCAGATGTCGTTCTTCTACGTGCGCAACGAGGGCTAGCTCGTCGACCGGATCAACCTTCCGGAGTTCAACCCGGTTCCTCCAGTCGGCCGGATCAACTGGAGCTACAACGCCCGCACGACGGATCTGGATGCTGAGGTGAATCAGCTCTGGGACTTCCTGGGGGCGGCTGTCGCGAACGGGCTGACCGCCGAGGACCTCCTCTGCACCATCGCCGAGCGCCGGGTGCTGCCGCTCCAGACGCGCACCCACAAAATCGGGCACATGTCCGGCCGGTTCGACCCGAACCGGACGTCCAAGGCGCTGCTCTCCAAGGCCCAGGTGGCCCACCTGGTGAACAACGTCACCAAGGCGAACATGCCTGAGGAGTGGAACTATGGGCTGGCGCCCCGCGACAGGGACCATCCACCCGAGCTGGTAAGTTTTGTGTTTTCGCCGGCTTCCGGCTTGCGGCTGCGAGGCCGACTTCCTTTTTCTTCTGCCGACTTCCGGCTTGTTGTTTGCTCATGTTCTGTTTTTTCTAGCTCTTCGACCTCCAAAACATCGAGGATGGCGACCCGGCGACGAGGAGATGGGCGCCGGATCACGCCGATCCGGCTGACCAAGCCGGCGACCAAGCTGGCGACGACGACCTGCTACAGGCGCCTGACCTAGGCGGCCAGGGGGAGCACAATCCGCCCCCTTCACCGGAGCAGCAGGAGGACGAGGAGCCGGCGACGTCCGCCACGGGGCCAATCCCCGCCGTGCCTCTGCGCGTGAGGCCGCCAAGCACCACGGCGACTTCGGCGCCCAAGGGGAGGAAGCGGGCCGGCGACCTCCGCTCTACTGCCGCCTTGGAGGCGAAGGCAAAGAAGCTCCGCCGGCAGCAGCCGAAGAAGGTTCCGGAGCAGGCCGGGTTAGCTCCCTTTCTCTCTTGTTTGATTCCTTTTCTTTCTTTACTTTTTATGCTTATCTTCTCCTTGTTTGTCCGGCTAGGGCTCCCATCAAGTTTGCCCAGGGTGGCGGCTCCCGGCAGACTCCGCGCGTCGTGTCGCCGCCTCCGCGCCACAGGAGGGAGCCGACGCCGCAGCCTCCATCGCGCTCACCTACGCCGTCGCCGCCTGCGGGTACTCCGCCTCCCGCAGGGGCGCCTTCCTTCGTCGTGCCGCTGGCCTCAGCGCCTGATCGCGGCACGCGGGTCGAGCCGACGTGCCGCCCGACGCTGGACGACATGTTCCCGCGCCGGACTCGTCTTCTGGACCCCGCCGCTGGGGCCGGCCGGGGCATGCCGTCTTCGACCGGAGCCGGAGCCGGCAGGGCTGCACCGCCCGCGACCGGAGCCGGAGCCAGGCCAAGCGTGGTGGTGCTGGATGAGAGCCCGGAGGGGGCACCTCAGGCGCCGGAGACGGCTGCGCCGACTGGGCCATCTGCTTCGCCCGGAGCGCCGCCACCGCCGGAGCCGACGACGGAGGAGCCGGCCAGGCAGGAGCCGGCCAAGGATGAGCCGGCGCGCACGGAGGGCGCCGACTCGCGCGCGCTGGTGAGGACTGGAGCCCCATCGGCGCCGCAGCAGGGCCTGCACGTGGCCAAGGGCGCACTGCTTCTGCATGTGCCGTCCGCCTCCGACTCCAGCCTTGGCTCGGCTGGCACCATGGAGCAGGCGTGGCTCCGCGCCGACTCCTATGAGGTGACCAGCCGGGAGGGGAACCCCGGCCAAGCATCGGTGGAGATGTTCTTCTCCAGCCTGCAGGCCAATCTCAAGGCCAGGGCTGCCGAGGCCGCGGCCAACGTTGCCAAGGTGGAGGAAGCCAACAAGGTACGCTTCAGCTGTTTTTCGATTTGGTTATCGTCCTGGTAGCCCTCCGAGGCATGGGCCGGCTGCTTGGAGCCGGTCCGGGTTTCGCCTAGCATACTGATTTTCTTTTTTCCTTAGGCTGTGGCGGATCGGCGCACCAATCTGTACAACCGCGCCGTGACCCACTACCACAAGGCCAAGCTGGACCGGGCCGACTTGGCCCGCGAGCTGGAGGCTGTCAAGGGTGAGATCTTGCTTCTTCCGACTCGATGTCTTCTTTTCTTTTTAGTCTTCGTAGGCTGACGTTTCTTTCCGGCTGCCTCGCAGTTGAGGCCGCCAAGGTCCCGCGGCTGGAGGCGGATCTCCGGGCTGCTCGCGCCCAGTGCGCCGAGAGCGAGAAGGCGGGCCGATCTGCAGCCGCCAAGCTCAAGGTGGCTGAGGGGGAGTTGACGCGGCTGCGCCTGCTAGAGCAGAACCATCTCACCGAGCTCGCCTCCCTTAGGACGGCGGAGAAGGAGAAGGTGGAGGATCTAAGCCGGCGGCTGACCGAGGTGGAGAAGCAGCGGCTTGCGCTTCAGGAGGAGGTCACCACCAAGTCCACGGAGCTGACGGCTACTGCCAAGCGTTGGACGGACGAGATTGGCGCGCTTGATCGTGGCTTGTCGGGTGAGTGCATTTCTTCTTTCTCTCTTTCCCTTTGCCGGCTTTCGGCTGTCGGCTGCTGGCCTAGGTTGGTAGCCGGCGGCAGAAACTTTTATCTTTTTCGCTATCTCCATCTTCGGGCTGGGGGCAGTCGGTTCTTGCCGGCTGCCGCCAGGCCTTTTCTTTTATCCTTCGAAATCTCCATCTTCGGGCTGGGGGCAGTCGGCTCGTGCCGGCTGCCGCCAGTCTTACTTTAGAGCTTCGGAATCTCCATCTTCGGGCTGGGGGCAGTCGGCTCGTGCCGGCTGCCGCCAGGCTTACTTTAGGACTTCGAAAATTTGCATTTTTCAGCTTATTTCGGCTTTGATGGCTCCTGACATGCTTTTTCTTGCAGTGGCCTTCCCGGAGACGCAGGATGCGGCGTTAGCAGCCGTTGGCGTTGCGCGCGAGTCCAGGAGGCGGGCGACTGGCGAGGGCAGCTCGGAGTATTTCACCATGGAGGACTACATGGCGTCCATGGCTGCCCGCGTCGAGCCCATCACCAAGCTTGGCTGGGAGCTCCGGAAGGCGGCTGAGGAGCTGGTCCCGATGCTGTGGCCTGCGGAGGCGGTGCCGCAAGATATCTCCAACCTCACCTCCCTGATGGAGCGGGCGACGGATCGCTTCCTCGACTGGAAGGAGTCTGCCACGCGCGCTGGTGCTGACATGGCGCTATCCTTTGTCCTCTCCTGGTACAACGAGGTGGACCTGGAGCAGCTCGAGTATCGGCGAGCCGGCGCGGAGGACAAGCTCCCGGCTGAACACAAGACCGCCCGGCTTGCCCGAGCCAGCGCCATCGCCGACTTCGTCGACAAGAGCGTCTTCGTCGCGGACCCGAACCCTCAATCTGATGAGGAGTACGAGATGGACGATGAGGAGGCGGAAGAGGCGCCCGAAGACGACCCGGCAGCCGGCTCCACTGACGCTCCTCCGGCTGGTCCTTCAGCTGCTGCCTAGTTTACCTGTCTCATTTGTTGCTTTTGCCAAGACAATTTATTAAATCCCCGGGATGCCGGGTGCATATGTATGAATATTATCGTCCTTTCGTTATGTCATACTTTAATGTGTTTGTTAATCATTTGTGTGCCGAGTTGCTTTCTTTCGACTCGTTCGCTTTTTCCCATCCGCCCCACTCTTTGGCTGTGCTCTTGCCGGTCGTACGTCCGACTTGCGATCCGTCGCCGGATCAAGAGCGGGCCGCTGGGTGAGGCCGACAGTATTTCGGTCGAACGAGCTGAATTCGGCAATCCGGCACTTTTATGAAAAGTTGCAAGTCAACTCGCTTTTACTCTTTCCCTTAGTCGTTTTTCGCGCGCCGGCTCCCTAGGCCTTACTCCCGCCAGCCGGACAGCCGGGTTGCGGTCTATAGCTGGATCGGAAGCCGGCTGTCAGAAACCGGATCACGTTACTGAGCCGGCCGCGTGAAAGGGTTCAAGCCAATTGGCGAAACGAAATAGAGTACGCGAAAAACTTGTCGAAAACGGCGCTCTCGGCGCATGCTTTTTCATAGCTTACAAAAGGGATACAAGGGATACATACATTCCTGCTCTCATGTGTAAAATGGGCGGAGCAAGTTGACATTCCAGGGACGTTTAGTCTCCTCGTCAGCCTTGTCCGGCTTGTTTTTCTTAGCCTCTTGGGCATCTATGAGATAGTAGGAATCATTGCCTACTGCCTTGCTCACGATGAAGGGACCCTCCCATGGGGATGACAGTTTATGCTGTCCGGCTGTCCGCTGGATCAGCCGGAGCACTAGGTCTCCTTCTCGGAATGCCAAGGGCTGGACCTTCCGGCTGTGATAGCGTCGGAGGCTCTGCTGGTAGATAGTAGATCTGGACGCAGCCAGCAGCCGGGCCTCTTCGACCAGGTCAACTCCATCTTCGCGAGCTTCTTTGGCTTCGGCTTCTGTGTAGAGCTTGATCCTTGGCGCGTCATGCTCGATATCGGTCGGCAGGACGGCTTCGGCCCCGTATACGAGGAAAAATGGTGTGAAGCCAACTGAGCGGTTTGTCGTTGTGCGCAGGCTCCATAGCACATTGGGCAATTCTTCAATCCAGCAGCCGGCTGCTCGCTCAAGCGGCTCCACCAGCCGGGGCCGGATGCCGGCTAGGACTAAGCCGTTAGCCTTTTCCACTTGTCCGTTGGACTCTGGGTGCGCCACAGAAGATAGGGCCATCCGGATCCCCATTTCCCCGCAATAGCGAGAGAAGATGTCTTGGGAGAAGTTGCTGCCGTTGTCGGTGATGATGCTGTGGGGGTAGCCGAATCTCACAATGATTTCCTTGAGGAATGTGACGGCGGTGGAGCCATCCAGCTTCTTGATTGGCTTGGCTTCGATCCACTTGGTGAATTTGTCAATCATCACCAAGAGGTGTGTCATGCCGCCTCGCGCCGTTCTGAATGGGCCTACCATATCCAAGCCCCATACGGCAAACGGCCATGTGATGGGGATGGTTTTCAAGGCGGAAGCCGGCTGGTGTCTCTTCTTTGCGAAGCGCTGACAGCCGTTGCACTTCTTCACCAACTCTTCTGCGTCTCTGAGCGCAGTCGGCCAGTAGAAACCGTGCCGGAAGGCTTTGGCCACTATGGCTCTGGATGAGGCGTGATGTCCGCACTCTCCTTGATGGATTTCCCGTAGGAGTTCAATCCCTTCAGCCGGCTCGACGCACCGCTGGAACACCCCACTTACACTGCGTTTGTACAGCTGGTGGTTGATGATTGTGTAGGCCTTGGCCCTTCTCTCAATCTGCCTGGCCTGGACTCTATCATCAGGCAGCACACCGTCGGTGAGGTAGGAGAGGAATTCTTGTGCCCATGAAGGTACGCATCTTATCTCGAATACGCTGACCAACAAGGCCTCCTGCGTGGGAGCTTCCGGATTTGACTGCATGGTCGCCGGGTTCGGCTTGCTAGCCGGCGGGTTCGGCTTGCTAGCCCCCGAGTTTGGCGATGAAGCCCCCGGGTTGGACTGAGAAGTCCCCGGGTTCGGCATGGTAGCCGGCGGGTTCGGCTTGCTAGCCCCCGACTTGGGCGATGAAGCCCCCGGGTTCGGCTGAGCAGCCCCCGGGTCAGCCGGCACGAATATTGAATCCGAATCCGGTGACGGTATGATGGACGGCTTCTTGATAACCGCCAAGGCGATGCCCAGCGGAATGGCTTGCCGGGTTGAGCCAATCTTGGACAAGGCGTCAGCCGCTTCGTTGTTTGCCTGTGGCACATGGTGGAATTCGCAGCCGTCGAAGAAGCCGGATAGCTGCTGGACATGGAAGCGGTATGAGGCCATGTTGGCGTCCTTCGCGTCCCAGTCGCCAGATGCTTGTTGTATGACCAAGTCGGAGTCGCCGAAGCAGAGTATGCGACGCACGCCAATCTCCTTGGCCAGCTTCAGCCCATGAATGAGCGCTTCATACTCCGCCACATTGTTGGATGCGGCGAAGTGGATCTGCAGGACGTAGTCCAGCCGGTCTCCCTTGGGAGAGGTGATGACGATGCCGGCTCCCAAGCCGTTGCGCATCTTCGAGCCGTCAAAGTGCATCTTCCAGTGTGTGGAATCCGGCACAGGCGGCAGGTACTGCATCTCAGCCCAGTCGACGAAGAAGTCCGCGAGGATCTGCGACTTGATGGCGGTGCGTGGCTCGTAGAGGATGGTGTGGGCGGCTAGCTCCAGGGCCCACTTGGCAACCCGGCCGTTGGCATCCTTGCTACCGATGATTTCCGCCAAGGGCGCTGTGGCTACCACCTTGATGGGGTGCTCTTGGAAGTAGTGCTTGAGCTTCTTGGCCGCCATGTAGACGCCGTAGGTGACCTTCTGGTAGTGGGGGTAGTTTTGCTTCGACTGGGAGAGCACTTCGCTAAGGTAATAGACTGGGCGCTGAACCAGCTGCTCCCTGTCGGCTTCTTTGCGCTCCACCACCAGGACAACGCTAACCACTCGGTTGGTGGCTGCGATGTACAACAGCATCGGCTCCATTGAAGCCGGCGTTGCGAGGATTGGCGCGGTTGAGAGCACGCGCTTTAAGTCACGGAAGGCTTCATCCGCCTGCGGTGACCAGACGAACTTGTCCGCCTTCTTCATCAATTGAATCAGGGCGTGCCTTCTCCCCAGCCGGCTGATTTGCGGCTCAAGGAAGCCGTGCAGCCAGCGAACTTCTGGACGTCCTTGAGGCACTGCGGCAGTTCCATCTTCTCCAGGGCACTGATCTTCTCCGGGTTGGCTTCGATCCCTCGCTGAGAGACGAGGTAGCCAAGGAGCTGGCCAGACGGCACGCCGAATGTGCACTTGGCCGGGTCGAGCTTCATCCGAAATCTTCTCAGATTGGTGAAGGTTTCTCTCAGGTCATCAAGGAGGGTAGTCGTCTCCTTGGTTTTTACAACGACATCATCCACATATGCGTGAACGTTTCTGCCGATTTGATCCTGCAAGCATTTTTGCATGCACCTTTGGTAGGTGGCGCCTGCATTTTTCAAGCCGAACGGCATAGTCGTGTAGCAGTAAGCCCCGTACGGGGTAATGAACGAAGTCTTTATTTGATCAGCCGGATTCAAAGGAATCTGGTGGTAGCCTGAATAGGCATCTAGGAAAGACAACAGTTCACAGCTGGCAGTCGAGTCTATAACTTGATCTATGCGCGGCAGGGGGAAGGGGTCCTTCAGGCACGCCTTGTTGAGGCTGGTGTAGTCGATACACATGCGCCAGGAGCCGCTCTTCTTCAAAACCAGGACCGGGTTCGCCAACCAGTCCGGGTGCAGCACTTCCATGATGAAGCCGGCTGCCAGCAGCCGGGCGATTTCTTCACCGATGGCCTTCCTTCTTTCTTCGGCGAAGCGCCTGAGAGGCTGCTTCACCGGCTTGGCTTCAGGCCGGACGTGGAGGTGGTGCTCAGCCAACTCCCTCGGCACACCCGGCATGTCTCTTGGAGTCCATGCGAAGATGTCCCGATTCTCACGGAGGAAGCTGGTGAGCTCGCTTTCCTATTTCTTGCTCAAGCCGGCACCGATGGTGACGTACTTGTCCGGCTGCGCCGGGTCCAGCAGGATCTTCTTGGTGTTGTCGGCCGGCTGGAAGTGAGTCGTCCCAGCCGGGTTGCCTGCAGCCGGCATGTCTGTCTGCGCGGCCTTGGCGAGGGCGACGGCGTCGTGGATGAGCTGCTTCTCGGTGGCGATGACCAGCGTCTGGGCCATCTTGGAGCTCTGCGTGGCGCAGTCCATGGAGCGGCGATAGTCGCCGGCTATGGTGATGACCCCCTTTGGGCCAGGCAGCTTCATCTTTAGGTACCCATAGTGGGGCACTGCCATGAACTTGGTCAGGGCCGGCCTGCCCAGGAGCGCGTGGTAGGGACTCACGAGGTCCACCACCTCGAACTCGATTCTCTCGGTGCGGAAGTGATCCGGCTTCCCGAACATCACCTCCAGCGTGATCCGGCCAATCGGCTGGCAGCAGTGGCCTGGCACGATGCCATGGAAGACGGTGGGGGTGGGGCGCAACTCGGCCTCCTGGATGCCCAGCTTGCGGGCGGTGTCGCGGTAGAGGATGTTGATGCTGCTGCCGCCGTCGATGAGGACGCGCGAAAAACGCACGCTGCGCCGGGTTGTGCCGATGGTGGGGTCGAGGACCATGGCGTAGCTGCCCGGCTTCGGCAGGACAGCCGGTGTGTCGCGGCGATCAAAGGTGATGGCCTGCTCGACCTCGGTTAGGTACTGGGGGACCGGCGGTATGACCGCGTTGACCTCGAGGGAACGGCTCTGCTGGCTCGTCTTGTCCTCGGGCTCGGAGGTGAAGATGATGTAGGTGGCATCTTCGGCCAGATATCGGCCATGGTGCACCTGGTTAGCCTCGTGGTGCTCGAGGTTGGCGTTCTCTGCGCCGGCTTGGCCACCCGGCCCGCCGGCTGGAGGAGGCGGGGGTGGAGGCGGGAGAGGTTCACCGCTTGTCAGCCGCTTCATGAAGTGGCAGTCGCGGGTGGTGTGGTTGGAGGGGTTCTTGCCGCTGTGGTACTTGCACGGCGAGTCGAGCATCTGCTCGAAGGTGTACTTCGGCTTCCACTGCCGGTCTTGCTTCTGGCGGCGGCTACCGCCTGCCGCGTTGTCTGCCACGGCGGCTACGTGGGCGGAGCCGTACCGGCGGTCCGGCTGGTCGCTGTGACGCTTGCCGCGGTAGTTGTCCCGCCGGCTGCCATGAGAGGCGCCCTCGGCCGGCTTGTTGTTGTCACGCCTGGCGGGGCCGGCGAAATGTCAGCCGGCGCTTGCCGGCTTCCTCAGCCAGCGTACTTGTCGGCGATGGCCATCAAGGCGGCCATCGACTTGGGGTCGCTGCGGCGCAACTTGTGCCACAGCATGGTGTTGGGCCGACAGCCTCCCATGAAGAAGCTGATGGCCTGGATCTCGTGCACGCCCTCGCAGGAGTTGCGCATCTCGCACCAGCGCGTTAGGTACGCGCGATCCGTCTCGTCGGGGCCCTGCTTACACATTTCCAGCTGTTGGGGCCGGCCCGGCCGGCGGTAAGTGCCGGTGAAGTTGCTGATGAAGGCTGCTTCGAAGTCCAGCCAGCCGTTTATGCTGCCGGCTGGCAGGTTGTTGAGCCATGTGCGGGCGGAGCCGACCAGCATGAGGGGGGAGTAGCGCACAGCCCAGCGCTTGTTGCCTTTGGCGATGCCGACTGCGGTGGAGTAGTCCTGCAGCCAGTCCTCCGGCTTGGCGGTGCCGTCGTACTTGGGGGTGTCGCGGGGGAGCACGAAGCCCTCGAGCGTGGGCTCGTTGGCGATGCGGGGCCCGAAGCACTTTGGGCCGGCTGGAGCTTCTTCTTCCGCAATGCGGGATTCGACCAGCCGGTCGAGGCGTTCTCGGGCGTCGGCGGGCTCGATGCGCGGGCCCAGCCGGGAGCGTGCCGGCTGGCGCGCGCCGCTTGCTTCTGGAGCCGGCCGGTGCTGGCGGCGGGGCTCGGAGTCTTGCTCCTGGTTCCGGCTTGGGGGAGGCCGGCTGCGGCTGCTGCCGCCTGGTTGGTGGCTTGGCCGGCTCGAGCTTGCGTGGGTGGCCCGGGAGTCACGGTGCCGGCTTGGTGGTGGGGAGGCGGACTCGGCCGAGTCCCTGGCGCCTTCCCTGTCGTTGCCTGCAGCTCCACGAGCGTGAGAAGCTCTGGGGGCATTGACATACCTGGGGTCGGCCGCCTGCCTGGTGGCTGCGTTGAGCAGCTCAGTCACCCGCTTGGTCTGGCGGCGTAACTCTTCGCCTTCGAGGTGGTTCAGCTCTTCTGCGGCGGCTTGTGCCGTGCGCATGTTCTTGTCGGGGGTGTTGTAGACGGGTTGCTCCGCGGACGGAGTCGGCGAAGGAGCGCCGTCGCGGGCGATCTCGGCGCCAAGGTCGCGGCCCCTGCGGCGGATCTGGCCGGCTCGGCTTGGCTCGTCGCCGCCTGGAGTGAGGCCGTGGGCGCGGTTGTACTCGCGCTGGGTGATCTCCATCTGGCGCTTAGCAGCAGCCAGTTCTTCTGTTTGCTTGAGGAGGAGCTGGCGGTGCGCCTCCAAATCCGCCTCGATGGTGGTGGGGTCGGCAACAGGCGTGAGTGGGGTGCTCAGTTTTGCCCGGACTGCGTCCAGCCGGGACGGTGGTGGTGGCGCCCTCGGGCCCGAGCCGTTGGGGTCGATGTTGCGCTCCAGGTTGGGGCCGCGGGTGCGCGGGTTCTTGGTGGGGAGCTCCTCGCCAGCCATCATGACTTGCACGACGGCGGGGCTGGCGGGAGCGCTGCTGCCGGCTCGCGGAGGAGGGCTAGCGCAGCGCAGCACCTGCCGCGGGTAGCGCGGCGGTGCGACGGTGGCGACGTAGACGTCGTGGCCGCCGAAGGAGATGACGCTGCCGCCGGCCGGGAAGGGCCGGTCGGCGAAGCAGCCAGCGTTGTCGCTGACGCAGTCGAGGGAGCCGAATCTCCAGATCAAGCCTGAAGCGACTCGCTCGCCGGTGGTGATGGTGAGGCCCGTCCGGATGAAGACACCGGCCGAGGATGCTGAAGGCCCACGGTGGGCGCCAAATGTCGTGGTATCGTCACGGCATATGCCATAGGGTGGCTAATCGAAGGTGGTTCCTGAGAGATCTCACGGCGGTATCCGGATGCGGGTATGGGGACGAGCGACACGGCGACGTACCCAGGTTCGAGGCCCTCCGGTGGAGGTAACACCTCTACTCCTGCTATGAGCGTATATGATGATCACACAGTACAATGGTGCTCCTAGAGCTGTGTCCGGCTGCTCCTGGGAGGCTAAGGGAGACGATGGTCTCTCTCACAGGGCAGCGCTAAGGGTGGAATGGAGTGAGAATGATCGATCCCCTGCACGAGAGGGGGTAGTGCGGCTTATATAGGCACCGGCACTTTACATATAAGACCCTATAGTCTACTGGCCGGCTTGGCCGGCTCCGGCTTCTGCTCCTTCCCGAGGCAGTGACGTCAGGAGCCGTTGAGGCCTCATGGCCTGTCCCATCCGGCTGCCACGGTCAGCGGTATGGAGAGGAGGTGTCCCTGTCGCCGTCAGCCACTGTAGCCAGTACGGCTCGATGTAGGCCATGATGGCCTGTCCGGCGCGTGGCACTATTGCTCCACAGTGCCCCGCGCTTTACGGAAGATGAAGTCAGCGTGGACTTCGGGAACCCGGATCACCAACCCGGTTCCTTCCAGTGCAAGACTCGCCAGCCTCGAGTCGGTCTGAGGTACAAACCCCCAGTCGGATATGGCTTGTAGAAGCCGGCCCAGCTACAGCATTGGCGGCCGTAGCCAGGCCGACTAGGACCTAGAGCCAGCCGGCTTCCGGACCAGCCGGCCACGGCGCCAGCCGGCTGCTCCTCAGCCGGCTGCTCCTCAGCCGGCCTTTGCCGCGAGCCGGCCAGTGGCCAGCCGGCTGCTCTGCGTCCATTGCCCTACCCGGGGTCTTCCCCCCGACACCATGTCCACACCCTCGCCCTGGTTCATGATCTGCACTAAGCCACAGACACCGACGAGGGATCGGCCGACGTCGCTGTGTTGCTTCCCCACGTGCGCTTAGCCTCGCCATCGATGTGCAGTCCTGCACTGGAGAGGGAGGCAGAGCCGCAGAGATGAGAGAAGGGCGGCGGGAGAGAGCGCTCCGGATGGGCAACAAAGACAAGCGGGGAAAGGGTGTGATGGGGAGGGAGCGGACGAGCGCGACGGTGTGGCGGCTAGGGTTTCCCGGGGGAGTTTTGTCTCACGGTGATGGAAAGAACCAAAGATCCAGATGGAGGCGGGATTGGTTCTTGAATCGAACGGCCATACGAGAACCGCGACCAAAACGAGCAGCGCGGCAGACGTGGAGCGCGCTAGCATAGGCAAATACGAGATAAGCAGCAGAACTTTTGAAAGAAGACATGAGGCGCAACGGCGACTTGAGAAATGACCTGGGTTGGCTTGACTTGTAAATAACTGAAAACATGTCGTGTTTTGATTCCACCACATTTTAATTGTCCTCTGATTCTCTGATAGGCGAGTATCATGTGCCCCCAACGACGCCTTCGGTTCCTGGTGTCTCAGTCCTCGGCTCGGTTGCTCCTGAAGCTGCAACCTGAGATCGAAGCAGCCTCGCTGTCATTCAAGGATTGATTTACATCTGAACTCAATTAACGCGCTGATGCTCCTCTTGATCTTCAGCTTACGACTGCACAGAAATCAATCTATTATATACTAAAAGCAAAATGCGGGGGTTTTAATAGAGACACCAGATTAATCCACATCATCTTAATTATTCGGATGGTTAGATCTATAATTAATGACCCAGATTTAAAGATACAAAAAGTTACGTTTAACACTACCCGTTATTATTTGTATGGATAATATATTTAGCTAATATAAAAGAAGCATCTTCAAAGGAAAGAACCTAGCTAGCGTGACACCCCGTACCTACATCGTTATCAAATTAAGAATCTGTTGAAACTACGAATCTGCGGCCGTTACGTTTACTCTATCTCCGTATCAACTTGGGCCTTAGGAAATTTTACGTGATATATACATGTAGAGGTACACATGTTTTAGCCAAAAATAAATTATTGGCCGCTGCCCGTCCAATCTATGAAAATATGGTGTATCTCAAAATAAAAATGTAGGCCTTAGAAATCTTACGTGACATATGTTCCAAAAAAAGGTCAACTACCAGCTGGCCGTTCAATCTACCTAAAATTGTGCATGTCTATTAAAAAATACATGGGTGAGCATCAGAAAATTTTCCTTGACACATGCAAACACACATATATTTAATGGAAAAAAAAAAGCAAATACCGGCAGCTGTTCAATCTACCTAGCTTGCATCTTCAAAAAGGATATGTACACGAACAAACATATGTTCAAGAAAAAGGAAATAGAGGCATGTCGTTCAATCTATGTATTGATGGCCGGTGCCACTGCATTCGCCGCGGTGCACCCAACACCCGACTCACCTTGCATCCACGTTCCAATCCCAATCCGTCAAGTTTCTGTCTTGACGAGGACTCTAATTAGCTCTTTTGCATGTTTCAGATTCGGAGATCGGTGAGTCACTGATCAGCCATGTCCTTCCAATTCCTTTGCACTCTTTTGCATGGGCGTTATATTTAAGAAAGTTGGAATAACATATGAATGTACAATAGCATGGAGATAATATGCAGGGTTGAATTTCCAAAATATATAACGTTTGTATGCTAATGTCGTGTAGCGTTTGGTAACGCTGCAATAAGCACACTGTACACGCGTCACTGCATATAGTTTGCTGAAGCTTTGGCCGGAAGGTGCTAAATTATTTAACACGCATATACTTCAGTCCACTGACCACTACCCTATATTTCTATATATCAGCAGCTCAGCTCGTCGTGGGCAGTGGCCGGCGACGGCAGTTCAGGAAACGCAAAGCAGAGAAGGTCGTCTCTAGCAAGCGAGATTTGCTGCCTGCACGTACACCTGGGCCTCCGTGGTGGTCCAGTTGGTACGTCTGTATCTCCTGCTCCAAGTCGTAGGTGAGCGCCACCGCGTTGAGCCCCGGACGAGCTCAGGGAGAGCACAGACAATGTGGTCGAACTGTCGGTCTAAAGTCTGAACTTAACACTTGGCAATAGTTTTGCTGCCAATACTCGAGTTAAACATGATATGCAAGGAACTTTTTTTCTTCTACGGAGTACAAGACAACACTCTGCCACAAAGCCCACAATGCTGTCTGGTCAAGGCCTCTGAAGTAGTCCTTCCTTGAAGAAAAAAACCGAAAAGGTATCTGAAGCATAGTCTTTGTTGTGGATCACAAAAGCAACACCATTCGTGTAAAACATGTTTTTTAGTTGCCGCTTTGTCGGTGACATGCTAATTATTGCCATGCATGCAACAGCTCTACCTGTCGCATAATGTTCTTGTTACGCAGTATATATAACGTTCAAATATGAAAAACCAGTTCTAAACTCAGGTGTAGATGCTTCTGGTTAAATATATTTTTTTAAAAATAGTAAAAAAATTCAAAAAAATCTGAAACTTTTGGACAATGAACATGAACAAGTGTCCTAACTTCACACCAAAAATCACCGAGAAAGAACATATGTAGTGGTCTGTGCAAAAAAAAAGATAAAATCTAATTTTATCTTTTTTTTTGCACAGACCACTACATATGTATTTTTCCGGAGATTTTGGTGTGCAGTTAGGGCTCTTTCGTTGTGAGAGGACACATTGGATTGCCCCAACTATCAAAATTGAAGTATGATCCAACTCAACATTGTAAATTAGATGTACCTTCCCTTTAGGAATATCTTTTCTTGATAAAGGGTAATGTATTAATATCAATAAGATATCAAGTACATCCGGACTCTTCAACAGCTCAATATCATGAGCAATTTGAGACATCGAGGATGCACACAGAGTACCTACATTAAAGTTGTTATATTATGATCTAAATTCAATAAAAAAAAGTTGTTATATTATGATCTAAATTCAATAAAAAAGCTAACGACGTAGCGAGGCGAAGCCTGTCGCCGGTAGACTTTTTACGTAGGTACGGACCGTCATCACCACCCATATATACCTCTTGTAAGCCGCCGGCTAGGGTTTATCAGATTATAAGATAACTCACGGCGTTTGTAAACACTCCTCGATATATTAAAGTTTTGCTAGCTGACGCACGTAGTTTTTCTCCCTCTATGTTGGAGGGGTTTTCCACGTTAAAATCTTGCATCTTCATTGTGATTTCCATTTTGTTCTTTGTTATTTGCTTGTCGGTCTATAACAATAGTTGGGCTTATGTTCCAAGTCTTCTTTATGTGTCATACATGCACATATAGTGAAAGAACAATGTAAATAAAACGAGCTTATTCATAGCCCATATGACTGTCTTACCTATGCAAACTATGGTTCTCAATCCCCATCTCAATTCTCCAAATTAAGTATCGTTGGAATTAATGGCATAGCCATAGAGAGTAGTTTTGGTCACATGGGTGAAATATTTGGTAATTTTCACTAAGTTGTTACAAGGTCCTTGATCGTTAAAACTTGGATATTATGATCCTTCTTATCATCAATGGGTCAGAAAGCAGCCAGCGAGATAATTAAACTACCCTCTCGTTTAGGGTTTAGGGCTCCGGCGGCGCACAACCCCCATGAGATTGGTTGCTCCTGGGTTTGATCTAACCTTGGGATTCTCGATCTGATTGGCGCATCGTTAGCAGGCTCCTCTTCTCCATCTCCTGGTACCGGGCGGCGCTAGAACTCGTGAGGGTCTTGGCTGTGGCGACTGGTTTTGCTAGGGCTTGGGGAGATGGAGACAGCGATGGCGGCCTCTTCCTCTAAGGGGGCGGCTCTGGATGACCTCCTGAAACACTTGGTCATGCGCGATGATGAGAAGGAGGACGTGATGATTGCGGCTGAGCAGGTTAAGGAGTTCAAGAAAGAGGCGCGGTGGATGGCCATCGCAAAAGTGCATACGACGAGATTGTTCAGTGCCGAGGCCTTGTTCGGCAAGATGAAAGCCATCTGGAATTTGTCCAGAGAGCCAAACTGTCGAGAGGCTAGGGAGAACTTGTTCATCTTTCATATGCACTGTCTCGGCGACTGGAAGAAGGTGGTTCATCAAGGTCCATGGACGTTCCGTGGTTGGGCGGTGCTCATCGAGGATTATGATGGGTGTGTGGATCCGGAGAGAGTAGCCTTCGGTGGTATGTATACCTGGGCGCAGATTCATGGCTTACCTGAACTATATAGGAAAATCTCCATTGTTGATAATCTGTCGAGGAAAATTGGTAAAACAAAGGAGGTGCAGATGTCCCCTAAGATGTTGTTCGAAGGAAATTATGTCCGTCTAAGGGTTCTGATTGAAGTGGAGAAGCCGTTGTCCAGGTTTGTGTTCCTGAATATTGAAGGGGAGGGAAGGAAGATGTTGTTCATCAAGTATGAAAAGTTACCGTACTTTTGCCGTCAATGCGGTCTTATTGGACATGATCATGAGGAGTGCGGGGACGGCGATTGGGAAGAGAAGTATCTCCAGTACGGTACATGGATGCTGGCCTCTCGGCGCACCTCGGTCACACAACCTGATTCAAGGTGCCCTATTATCCGTGAGCGCGGCCGTGACCGCGGCTGAGGCAATCGGCCTAGGAGGGGTGATGGTACGTTTCAGTCAAGGAAGAGGTCTTCTAAGAGGCTGATCTTGATGCTGATGAGGAGGATGGAGAAACTATGACAAGGCCTCTGAAACCAACGACAGGGGTTGCGGATGGGATGGATAGTGACACTGGTGTTCGGAGAAATCTGAACTTCGTCGATGAAAATAGCAGTACGGAAGACATTGGAGGGGCAGGAAAAGTTGCAAATGCGGGGGGACAAATCCCCGGGGAGGTCCCTCCACCTCCGCCGGTGACGAGGGATCACCTCGGCAATGCCTACGGATTGTAGACTTGGGTTTCGGGAGAGAGCGACGATGGAGATTCCGGGAGCGAGATTGGGCACACGATAAACCCAGCTTCGGGTCCCCTCGGTGGAGGATCCCTACGTGCTGCTAGCAATCCACTATATGAGTATCTTTACAGGGTGCCGCCGTAGCGGGGCTATGTTGTCTATCTGTTGGCCTCTTTCTATCGGGTACCCTGGCTGGCTTTATATATGCAACCAGCGTAGGGTTTTACAAGAGTCCTAGTCGACTACTTCTTCGGGTTGCCTTGTTGGGTCTTCTCCATATTGGGCCGAGCCAAGCCACGTATACTAATAATGGGTACCCGAAGGGTATACCCATGTCAGTAGCCCCGAGTGTCTAGGGAAGTCGAAGACTTGCGTAGAGACTCCAAGCATAATCATCTCTGAAGTCGAAGAAATACAAGGCGAGATCCATGTCGTAGATCATGTGTAGCGTAGATGATGTCTCGAAGTTATTTTTCTATTGGGTGTGCGGCCAGCGCTCCCGATGGGAGTAGCCCCCGAGTCTATGGGCAAGTGCTTGCACTTGGGCATAGACTCAAGTTGTACTACTCGATGAAGAACTTGACTATATTTCTGGGCGCAACCCCTCTTTTTATCGACTCCTGTTAGAGGACTTAATAAAATCCAGCGCTCCCGATGGGAGTAGGCTCCACTCGAGTCATAGAGTCGAGTTGAGTCTACAAACCTTTATATATTTACCTGCAAGACAAAAACACGAAAACTCGGGTCGAGTAAACTATTTTGCTATATTGTCTTATTTTGATATACATTTTTCTTCATGAAGCCGAAGCTTTGGGTAAACAACTTTGCTATATTTATTTGAGTCGCAGAATAAGATGAAATCAGATGAAATCTCCAGACTTCATTTCTTTGTTTTTCATATATTTCGAGTGCACGGAAACACTATATTTTTTTCGACTTCTATATTGCACAGGGATATTGGTAAATAGGGTTGGTTCATCCGAAAGCTCGGGTACCAGTTAATGCACTTGTGGCAATCCGTATAAACGTACTTCAAACTCGCGTCCCCGAACACGAATTCGGGATTCTGGCCTAATTCGACATGTGCCGCTTAAGGTCTTACCAGATGCCGAATTCCAGTCATGTTTTATCGGGTACCTAACGCGTCCGTTAGGATTTTTCTTTGTATCTGTTGATACGGAAAAAAGTAGCAAAGCGCCATCAGAGATGGTGCCACACCGCGCAGAACGGATCCTGGGGACTTACCTTCGCAAAGTATTGCGGCATTCAGAGATTAATTCGCGACTGAGGCGCTCTGAGAATATATTGTTGAGTGCCTTTTGTTCGGCTAATGGAATGCTCTATTTCTTTGGGTTGAACCGTTTTTCCGGGTTGCTATATTTTGTTGAATAGGATCTTGAAGCTCCTTCTGTACTGACTTGCTATATTGATTTCATTTCTTTGGGTGCGCGACCAGCGTTCCCGATGGGAGTAGCCCCCGAGGCTATGGTCGGGTGCGCGCATCCGGACATAGGCTCAAGAACTTATATACTTTGAAATTTGCTTTCTCCTGCACAAATAAACAAACCTTTTCTATCTTTTCCTTGACTCTCTTTTTCGCATGCGGTGTCAGGTGCTCGGATTCGATGATATGTAAAGTAAATTTATGCCGCACAGCCTCCGAGTGTCGTGTGCGGCAAAAGTAAATGATAATCAACTTTATGTAAAACAAAAGAATACTTAGCTTATTGGGTACGACAGAGTTAACGAAGATATGCCGTGCAGCTAAGTCGATCAAGCCTTCGAGTGCAGCAAAGAAGTCGAGCCGAAGTAGAAACTGTCGAGTAGCGGATGTTGAGGCCGCCAAGTCGATAATGAAGAAAACCGCTGAGGCCCCGAGCACTGCTAGGGGCGATGTTATGGTCATTGCTTAGACGCCATGTCAATCGTGGCCAGGGGCGAGGTCGTTGTCGAGCCTCCGATCCTCTTCTTCGTGTTGCTGTCGAAGTTTTTTTTTCAAATAATCTGCACAGCCTGGGCTACTGCAGACTCGCTCTTTTGCTGATACATGCATATAGCATCCCATCTGACTGTTTTTTCCTTCATTGATGATACTCGATTATACTCGTACTAGTAATACATCGATGAATCCACGTGAGGTTGCTGGCAAGCAATCTCCGAAGTATAATCCTCTTATAGTAATAATGTAGTACACTTAGTGGTCTAGCCGCAAAATCCATGCAGCTAATTCCCTTGTCTCTGATTCTCGTGGAGTAGTACTTGACTTGTCATGGCAGCTCTCCTGATCGCTTCTTCTTTTTGATACTTTATCCGGCTTGTACTCTTTCTCGGTTACAGATTGATCTCGAACACGGTCTTGCCTGACTATGCACTATCCGGTGAAAGTTGCAGATTTGATCTACTTGCTTGTCAATTGCATGCCGAAACGAGCAGCCGTTGATTGACTCCATCGCTAGATGCCCTCATTGCCTCACATAATCTGACTGGAATCGAGTATGCTTGTCTTCCTAAGACAAAATAATCAATTGGATGAATAGCATCTGGTTCTATTGAAAAGGTCGCTGCTGTTATTGATGAAGAAATTATTGACTTCTAGAGATGCATCAGGCCAGAGATTATATAAGATAAAGCCATTGAAAATGAAGCCATTGAAGTTTAATCCACTGAAGATAAATCCCTTTGAATATTAAGCCGAAGATTAAACCAATAAAGATGAACGGATAAAGCCTGGTGACCGGGTGTATACGTGAGCACGCATCCATTGGTTGACACGTGTCACATCTAGCAATCCACTGTTACCATTATTATTGGGTTAGCAAACCACATCAGCACTAACAACACTTCCAAATCACGTAGGACCTACCTTTTTGAATTCAAATAGTGGGCCAGATGCACTTTCAAATCACGTAGGACCCACGTCAAGTACGCTTAGCGATTTATACGACAACGTCAAGGCAACAGATCCAATTGACGAGAACCGAATCTCAACGCAGATCGTGTGGCATCTAGAGGGTGCTCACGTATACACCTAGTCACCAAATCCTCTCTCTAAAGATGAATCCGTTGAAAATTAAACCATCAAAGATTGAACCGTTAAAATGAATCGTTGAAGATGAATCCACCGAAGATTAATCCATTGAAGATGAATCCAGCCATTAGAGATGAAGCATTGGAGATGAATCCAAGATGAACTATTTGAGATAAATCCACATTGAAGATTACGCCATTAACCATGAAGCATATATTGAAGATGAATCCGCCGATATCATAGAGGATGAATCCATTGACCCGAAGAAAATAAATCCAGTAATAACCGTAGAAGATGAATCCACTTATAAGATGAATCCGATGAAGACAAAATCCAGTAAGCCGAAGAAGATGAATCCACTAAGACGAAGAAGATAAATCCAATGAGTAATCTAATGTATTTGCGGTAACGATATAATGGCGCAACCCCGAGTGTTGGGTGAATTTGCTGTAATATTGTAATGGCAGCGCCCGAGTATTCGGGTGTGATGAAAACAAATAATAATTGACTCCCGGAAGAGTAACACTTAGTTTTTTATCGGGTGCAGCGAAGTCGACGTGGAAGTAGGTCGTCCGACAGACGCAGTCGAAGCGGTGGATGTAGTAGATGTGGCGGATCCTCGATGGATGAGCCCCAAGCGTAGTGAGCACCATGGTGAACGGGGCCAACGTAGCAGCGAAAGTCGAAGTTTTATTGCGATCTGCAGTTATATTGGAGTGCGCAAGCTCGGGCGCAAATAATAGCTCGAGCCGAAAATATTTGACCAAATAAATTTTGAAAGTAGTAATTAATTAGAAATATAGCACCTGATATTTTTGTATCGGATGGTCGGACCCATGTAGTAGTAGTCGATGAAGTGATGGGTCCGCGAAGAGTGAGCTCCCGAATATATCGAGTCCGCGACGCGAGAAGCGAGCCCCCGAGTGTGGCTACTGTGCTAGGCGAAGTAGTCGAAACTGATGATTTTTCTGTCGGATAGCGGATTTGTGAGTCCCGTGAATGAGTACCCGTCGATGTTTGCCTTTCCTTTTTCTTGTTGTATCTCTTTCCTATTGAATCAGGTGAAGACTCTTTTTTTTTTCCTTTTTGGCACTTATCCCTCGCTGTTTTTTCTTCGCTTTCTTTCTTGGACCGATCAATGAGTAGTACTTTGCACGGGACTCTGCGCAATCCGATGATGCTGCTTTTTTTTAACGGATTTGCTTCACGGGAACGCCAGTACATATGCTGCGGAAGGAAACCAATAGTGAATCCGACCATGTGACAAGAACCAGATGATGCATCGGGACTTGGCCTGACAAACGTCTACGCGCGAGAAGCCATGTACTCCTTTCCTTGTGAAATTTGGATCCAATCTGGTGCTGGCTTTTTTTTTTGCCTGAATCTTGTACAAAACCTTGCTTTTGCTTCTGTCCTCTCTTGGAACTTGATCCATACGCTGGTCAACTTGTAGATGATATCTTTTGAACCGACGAAATTCGCTTTCGTATCGCTTTGTGACCGCACAGCTGCGGTGATTGTGCCGACCACACCGCCGGATTCCACCTGATAACCTTGACGGTAGACTCCATGTCGTTGAACGTGCGATTGAAGGAGATGATCTGTCATCCCGACGTTTGTTGATGATGTAGTATGTCGTCCGGATGACAAAATCCAGTTGTCGCCAATTCCCCACGGTCGGCGCCAATTGACGAGGGATCACCTCGGCAATGCCTACGGATTGTAGACTTGAGTTTCGGGACAGAGCAACGATGGAGATTCCGGGAGCGAGATTGGGCACACGATATACCCAGCTTCGGGTCCCCTCGGTGGAGGATCCCTACGTGCTGCTAGCAATCCACTATATGAGTATCTTTACAGGGTGCCGCCGTAGCGGGTCAATGTTGTCTATCTGTTGGCCTCTTTCTACCGGGTACCCTGGCTGGCTTTATATATGTAACCAGCCTAGGTTTTACAAGAGTCCTAGTCGACTACTTCTTCGGGTTGCCTTGTTGGGCCTTCTCCATATTGGGCCGAGCCAAGCCACGTATACTAATAATGGGTACCCGAAGGGTATACCCATGTCAGCCGGCTTATATTGACCCGAGAGAGTGGGCGAAAATTCGGAAAACGGGGGATAGCAAAGTTGACACCAACACTGTTACTGAAAATCAATTGGCGCCATCGGCGGCCTCCCTCGAGGAGGACCGCCGGGCCCAATGAGTCTTATGGGATGGAACTGTCGCGGCGTGGCTTAGCCGGCGACAGTTCGCGAGCTAGACTGCTTGTTGCAATCATACATGCCCTGTCTAGTGTTCTTGTGTGAAACTAGGCAAAGTGAAGAGCGTGTTAAAAATCTTCGATTCCGTCTAGGTATGAGCGGATGTTATACTGTGAAAGGGGACGGAAAAGGAGGAGGGTTGGTTCTTTATTGGCAAGAGGGAATTACAGTTGACCTCCTCTCTTTAGCAAGAGACATATTGATGTTCATATAAGTGGGGGACCGTATGATGGTATGTGGAGGTGCACCATTGTTTACGGGGAGCCGAAGACGAGTGATCGTCATCATATGTGGACCTTAATACAGCAGCTGAAGCCAAAATCCTCGGAGCCTTGGCTTATGTTTGGTGACTTCAATGAAGCTATGTGGCAGGAGGAACACTTCTCGTTGTCAAGAAGGCTAGAAAGATTGATGGCAAATTTCAGAGAAGCCCTGTATTTTTACGATCTCCATGATATTGGTTTCTTGGGCTCTCCCTGCACCTTTGATAATAAACAAAAGGGTGACCGTAATGTTCGTGTCCGTCTTGATAGAGCGGTGGCCACGCCTTCTTGGTCGACCTTTTTTCTGCAGTTTTGCCTCCGACACTTGTCATCGTCGCGATCAGATCACTGCCCGCTGTTACTGGAGGCAGAGAAGGTCATTGGATGCCGATCGGGCTCCTTCATTCGCCACTATGAGATCGCGTGGGAGCATGAGCCTTCGCTCCCTGCCGCTGTGGAAGAGGCATGGTCACGGCGCGTCCCGTGCAATGATTTGGGTTCAGTCGACGACACACTACACGACATGATGAACAGTCTTTATGCCTGGAAGTATACCCACTTTAAATCGGTTCCAAAGGAGATGCAATGAAGGTGAGGCAGATTAAATGAACTCCAACAGAAATCTGATTTGGCAAGTCTAGAGGAAAAACAAGTGTTGTTAAGGGAGATGGATGTGTTTTTATACCGTGAAGAAATACTCTGGATGCAGCGATCTCGAGTGGCCTGGCTGCGAGAGGGAGACCGTAACACAAAGTTTTTTCACAGGAAGGCATCTTGGCGCCATAAAAAGAACAAAGTGAGAAAGCTAAGGCGAAGTGATGGTACCTGGACTATGGATCCGGGTGAGATGGAGAATATGTCTAGAGAATTTTTTGAGGGGCTGTTCACAAGGGATGAGAATTTAGACCCTGCTATCATTACCAATTTGCTTCATGAACATGTTGATGAGGCCATGAATGAGAAGTTATGTGCCCCGTTTACAGAAAAGGAGATTGGTGATGCTCTTTTCCAAATCGGGCCTCTAAAGGCTCCGTGATCAGATGGCTTCCCGACGAGGTTTATGCAAAGAAACTGGGACATTATGCGCCACGATGTGACACGAGCAGTGCCGCGTTTCTTTGAGGATGGTATTATGCCCAAGGGGGTAAATGACACGACTATTGTTCTAATTCCAAAGAAGAGTGACCCGGAATCGCTAAAGGACTTAAGGCCAATCAGCCTCTGTATGGTGATCTATAAGGTGGTGCCTAAGTGCATGGTTAATAGACTATGCCCTATTTTGCAGGACATCATCTCTACTACCCAGAGTGCGTTTATCCCAGGGAGGTTAATTACTGATAATGCACTGGTTCTTTTGAGTGTCTGCATTCAATTCAATCAGGGTCTGCAAGATTGAAATTTTGTGCGTACAAGTTGGATATGGCTAAGGCTTATGACCGTGTTGATTTGAGATTCTTGGAAGGAGTTCTTGCGAAATTGGGCTTTCATCACAAATGGGTTCAGTGGGTTATGGCTTGTGTTACCACTGTTCGCTACTCGGTTCGCTTTAATGGGCAGTTATTGGACTCTTTTACTCCATCACGTGGGCTTCGCCAAGGTGATCCCTTATCACCATATTTGTTTCTCTTTGTTGCTGATGGCCTCTCTTGTCTGATTAGGAGGAAATTGAGGAAGGAGTGTTGAATGACTTGGTTATATGCAAAAGAGCGCCTGGCATCTCACACCTTCTCTTTGCTGATGACTGCCTTATGTTTTTTGAGGGGTCGGCGGAGCAGGCTATGCTGGTGAAAGATGTCCTTGATGGTTATGAGAGATGCACTGGACAATTGGTTAGTCTTGGAAAGTGCTCCATTCTTTTTGGTGCGAAATGTTGTGGGGAAGCGCAAGCTAGTATAAAAGAAATCTTGAAGAGAAGTATTTGGGACTCCCTATCCCGGAGTGGCGCCTAAAGAAGGTTAAGTTTCAGCCGTTAAAAGAGCGGTTTAAGAAAAGGCGACGAATTGGGCTGAGAAATATATGTCGTCTGCTGCCAAGGGGACCTTGATTAAGTCGGTCCTTCAATCACTTTCCACCTATGCTATGGGTATATTTAAATTTCTGGCTGGTTTGTTAGAAGAGCTCACAAAAATTGTCCGGGACTTTTGGTGGGGCGATGAGGAGAATAGAAGAAGAATGCACTGGATGGCTTGGGACATATTGGCGCGTCCAAAATATCAAGGGGGTGTTGGATTTAGAGACTTAAAAGTGTTCAATCAAGCCCTCCTGGCACGTCAAGCGTGGAGACTGATACAATTTCCTGTTAGCCTGTGTGCGCGGCTTCTGAAGGCTCGTTACTACCCTTCGGGCAACCAGAATTCCTCTACTACTTGGCAAGGTATTATTTATGGTTTGGAGTTGCTCAAGAAAGGTGTTGTTTGGAGAATTGGCAATGGCTCCAGTGTACGTATATTTAGAGATAACTGGCTACCACGGGTTGATGATCCAAAAGTAGATGTGAAGAGGCGCACTAATAGGAGGCGGTGGGTCTCTGAATTGATCAACCCAGCCACGCGTTCGTGGGACGAGCGGCTGATTCGGGAGATCTGCTATGCCCATGACGCTGACGTGATATTATCTATCAAGCTACCGATGACGCCGTACGATGATTTTGTGGCCTGGCTACCCGAGAAGAACGACATGTTTACGGTTAGTTCAGCTTATCGGCTAGGTTTGGAGCCTGCCCTTACTGCTATGAGCCCGGGACAATCAAGCTCTAATCCTAATGGCGACGGAAGAATTTGGGACCTGGTGTGGAAAGCAAAAGTACCTCTGAAACTGAAAGTCTTTGCGTGGAAGGCTGCTACAGAAACCTTAGCTGTCAAAGTGGCGGTTCATCGACGTATATCGACTGTTCTACCAACCTGTACTACTTGCGGATGCGGTGTTGAGAGTGTGCATCATGCCCTGGTTACATGTACTCCTACTCGTGCACTGAGAGAGGGCATGCGGGTTCATTGGGATTTACCGACGGAAGAGGTGTTCAACTTATCTGGGAAGGAATGGATTCTTAATCTCCTACTTCAGTCCCGGGCATCGCAGAGAGATCAAGTCATCTTCCTTCTTTGGCGTGTTTAGCATCATCGGAATAATTTGATACATGGGGATGGGAAGACGTCTATTGCAGCATTGATTCCCTACCTCCAAAATTATGTTGAGTCCTTTAGAGACTGCATTGGTCCAGCCCCGGATCCGAAAGGAAAAACCCCTCTGCTTACATCGCATGTGGCGTTATCGCATGCGCCCAAAACCCCTGGCCCATCTCGGTGGTCTCCACCGCTGGCGGGGTAGCTCAAGGTGAATGTCGACGCAGGTTGGAATGAAGGGGCAAAATCAGCTGGCCTGGGAGTAGTAATCCGAGATACACACGGACAGGTGGTTCAATCTTCATGGTACCATATCCTAAGCTGCTCTAGCGCTGAAGAGGCAGAAGCCCTGGCCTGTCTGGAGGGCCTAAAAACTATTCAGCTCCTGTACTGGGACAGGGCAGTGTTAGAAAGTGACTGCCTGCGCGTGGTGCGAGCTCTGACAAGCGATGATCGGAACTTACCACATTGCTGGAGCACTATTCTGGATGCCAAAGGGATGCTGCGGGCCTTTGATCATATTTCAGTTAGCAAGATAGATCGAGAGAGTAATGGAGTTGCTCATAGTTTAGCGCAGCTAGGGAAAGGTGGTTTTAGAGGTACTCTTTCTGGATCTGTCCCAACGAGTGTGTTGGCGGCTCTCCAAAACGATTGTAAGAACAGTTTGTAATTTTGCCGCAGCAGATTTTTACGCACTCTTTTCCTTACCAGGGTACCTAAGGGGACTGGAAGGTTTTTTATGAGGCGGCCTGTTTGCTACTATATGTGATTCTTACTTCAAAAAAAAAAGCAGCCAGCGAGACCACATGATCATTGTAGCATGAGAACCAAAGAAAAATAAGCCGAGTTTGGCCAACTAAAAAAGAACCGCTCTTCTTGAAGGGGAGAGGTCAGCATTGCAGCAACCTTAATTTGTCCAGTCACAACAATGGCCTGGCTGAATTTCCATGAATGACATTCACAACGCATGATTTTTATCTGACAACCTAGAGGTCGTTAAAGCATGACAGAGTAAGCAAAATAATCATTGAACGCAAAACTTCCCATTGGGGTTCAGAATCTACGAAGTATTGCTAGTTTTGAAATAGTGACCAGGATAAAACTATGGCATCATATAATGAGAATGGAGGATTAGACTGTCCAAGTGACGAAGTCCCAGTGGCTATGTTATGATGTTGTGTACTTGCTCTATAGTTGGGATTCTGTTCCAAGTCTTCAGTGTATATCATACAGGCTCATATAGAGAAAAAACAACGTAAACACGATGAACTTATTCATTCCGCATACCATTGTCTTGCCTCTGCCAAAAAAGGAAACTTCTCTCTATTTCATCGTTTTCACAGAGTTGTTCCAACTTACAAGGTCCTTGATCATCAAAACTTGGATATTGTGATCGTTCATATCATAAATGGAACAGAAGTAGCCAACGAGACGAGACGATGTTACAGCATGAGAACTGAAGGAAAATAAGCGCAGTTGGCCAAACCGAAGAAAACTTGCTCTTTCTGGAGAGGAGAGATCTGTATTGCAGCAACCTTTGCTTGTTCACAACAATGGCGTGACCGAGTGTTTATATATGGTATTCATGTTGCGTGATTTCTTTTGACAACCTGGAAGTCGTTAGAGCATGATAGAGTAAGCAAGATAATCATTGCACACAAACATCACCGTTGGGATTCAAACTCTATTTCTGGAAGATAGAGGGGGAAAAACTATGGCAGGTACAACCCTTATTCCTCCTGTTTAAGTTTGATGAATAGTCTGTAAATCCTTTATTTAATACTCTCTCAATCACTTTTAGTTAACCGTTCTAATTTCGAGTTAATTAAAAGGGATCGGAGGGAGTATATTCAGTTGACAGTGAAAAAAAAGCACAATTGTACGATAATGATTTAGAAACAAATCTAATCGCTATTGATTTAGTAGACTATTTGTAGCAGCTCCATTGGATACTTTCCAACCAAATGAGCCATAGGTGCTATCTATAGAAAAAATCCAACTTTAGGGGCAACCTCCTGCCTTAACGGAAACATTCTCTCGTAACAAGAAAAATTAAGAATAGTCTCCATCCAGGAATTCCCAACAGACACTATCGTCATAACACAAAAAATCATCAATATATCAACAAGTTCAAGAATGCCACAAGTTCTCGCGTACCTTGTTACTACATAGCATTTGAACGCCTATAAATACGTAGTGCATGCAGTGCCGAGACTCACACACTCACTGGCATCGGTAAGCAAGCACTAAGCACACAGTGAAGCCACAGAAGAAAGGGTTCTTTGCAATGGATCGTCGTGCTAGCTTTGCTGCCCCGAGCATCCGCGTCAGGATTCCTGACCAGCTGCCGACGCTGTTCGAGCCGCAGAACGCCACGCCGCACGTGCGCACCCGCTCCGACGCCGGCGAAGAAGTGCCGTCTCCGGAACGCTGCCTCAGCGTGCTGGCCCTCCAGCTCGCCGTCCTGGAGAAAGCCGCGAGCCGTCTCGGCACGCTGGCCTTCGTCTGGGCCACAGTCGTCCTCCTTGCCGGGTTTGCCATCACGCTGGGCCGGACCGACTTCTGGTGCATCACGGGCCTCCTCCTAATCGAGGGCACCCGCATCCTGGGCCGCAGCCACGAGCTGGAGTGGCAGCACCAGGCCACTTGGCGCCGCCACCGGCCCATGTCCTGCGCTATTGTGCGCGCCTTCTCCTGGATGCAGCTCGTCTCCGCCTCGGCGTGCGTCTCCCTCTCCCTCATCCGCCTCCTCCACCAGCACTATGGCGGCAGTGAGGAGGCCCGCACCAATCGGAGCGCCGCATTGAACATCTTCTACGGCCTAGCGCTCGCTGAGGCACTCCTGTTCCTCGTCGAGAAGGCGCTGTGGCAGTGGAAGATGGGCCACCGACGCCTTCTCGAGAGCGTCGCCGAGGACTGCAACCTTGCTAACGCCTGCGGCGGCGAGGTGGCCGTCCGCCGCTTCTTCTATGACTCCTACTCATGCTGCCTCAACGGTAGCATCTTCGACGGCCTTCACATGGACCTCGTCTCCTACGCCAACGACCTCGTTACAGCGGGCTCCCACGACGAGCAGAGCCTTGGCGTCGGCATCCTCGTCTCTCTCGCCGAGTCTGACCGCTTCGCCGACGCCGCGCTCCGTAAGATAGGCGTTTCCGCGCCCACCATCGAGAGGCTCATCGAGATGCTCAGCTGGAAGGACTCGGCGGAGAGGGAGGTCCGGCGATCGGCGGCGGTAGTGGTGTCCATGCTCACAGAGAGGAAGCACATCGCCCTCCGTATCACCGGCATCCCCGGCGCTATCGAGTCGGTCGCCTCGCTACTCTACGCTGACCTCGACGAGGTCAACATCCTCGGCCTCTCCATCCTCAACAAGCTGGCTCACGACCACGATAACTGCGACAAGATCGGCAACACGCGCGGCCTCCTCGACAAGATCATCTCCTACTCCAGTATCGACCATGGGCGCCTGGCCCCGACAACGCCGAGGGACATGAGGCTCAAGGCGGTGAAGCAGTCGCTCCGCGTGGTAAAGAGGCTGGCGGGGACGACGGGGAACACCGGGAAGCTGCTCCGGAGGGAGCTAACTGACATCGTCTTTACCGTGAGCAACGTCAGGGAGGTGCTGCAGCACCATGACAAGAAGGTCCAGGCCGAGCTGCACCAGCTGGGCATTGAGATACTGACGAGCCTTGCCATGGACAAGGAGGCGAGGGAGGTCATCGGCGAGACGGGCGGCGTGGTGAGAGTGCTTGTCTCCATGTTCTTGTCTCCAGTGGCGACGGCAGATTTTCGACATGCAGATGCGATCCGGGTGGAGGCCGGCGAGGCGCTCGCGATGCTGGCCCTGGAGAGCAAGAACAACTGTGGCGCGATCATAATGGCTCTTGGCGGAGGGGTCGGGAGGCTCGTTGCCGCGCTGAACGACCCTGTTGTCATCGTCGGTGCCGCCAGGATCCTGCACAACCTATGCTCCTATGCTGGCGACGAGTGGCAGATCAAGCTGAAAGGAGTCACGGCCGGCGCCACCAAGGTGTTGAGGACAATCATGGTGGAGAAGGAGAAGGTCCTCAACATCTTCCTCGGGCTTGCGGCGCAGATGGTCCAGTTTATGGAGCCAAGGGAGCTCAAAGCAAGCCTCGCCACGGCGAGCGTGGTGGACACGGTCCTGGCGGGGACGCTGGTGCAGGTGTTGCGTCAGTACAGCCGCCCGTCCATGGACGTGCCTCCAATCCGCCGGTACACCATCGAGCTCGCCGTCGCCATGATGCGGTCGGACGCTCGCTACGTGGCCCTGTTCGTCGAGCTCGGGATGGAGGGCGAGCTGAGACGCGTCGCTGGAACCACATCGCAGCTCGAGTGCTTCAATGTCTTCTCCGGAAGCGTAGGGCTCAGTCGACACACCATCAATGTTTGCTCGCTCATCACGTCGGCGTTGGAGTTGATGAAGAAGAACTGATCGAATCGGTAACTAGGTACCTCCTACGGAATTAATCTATCCTATGTGTGTAAACTCGTGTATTTCCTGTGCCTATTGTGATTTGTAATGTTAATCTAATCGTGTATGCATATTGGTGTGGTTAGTGCCCAAGATCAATATTGTGTTAATCTAATCGTGTATGCATGTTGGTGTTAATCTAATCGTGTATGCATGTTGGTGTTGGTGTGGAATTAATCTCATCATGTATCAATATTGTATCATTTAATCGGTTTCCTTATATCTCTACTAATAAGTTACGAATCGGTGGTGTTAGTGGTGGTGGCTTCCCTTATATCTAAGACTTTAAATATGAGAGGATGGACGTCAGACAAAAACAGATCGATCCAAGCTTGAGATCGAGATCGAGCCGCTAGCGATGAGATGCAGCGCGGTCATGCCGGAAACTCCAGCATGGCGAGGACGACGTACGGGCAGTGCCCAAGATCACCAGCGACACCGCCATCTTGCCGATGGCTCAGCTGTTGACCAGATACATCTTTCCTCTCTCGGCGGCTTACCGGCACAAGCTGCTCCCGGCGTCGGTGCTGAGCGGCTAGAGAAACGGACCACTCATCTTCACCGTTCTAGCGCAGGATGACATCGAATGATCGGAGGCTACACGTGCGCGCGGGAGACGCGATTTTAACAGCCCCGCAACCACCACTGCAGCGATCACAACATCCATGAGCACCACCGGCGTGAGGTCGCGCCGTTCCTCTACAAGTCGTTTGGCTATGGGAAGCCCACAATGACGCCGGAGAAGCACACGAACATGCTGTGCACGAGCACCACCAGGCAACGCTTGACGAAGCAATACTTTTTTCTTAATCCCCAAACGACACGACACTACAGGAAAAAGTCTCACTGCCGTGCGCGCCTCTTTGCCGTGTGCCTCTTCGACCCTTTGCCGTGTGGCAGTTCTTTGCCGTGCGCCGCGCGCACGGCAATGACAGCTTTGCCGTGCAGCAGGGGAACGACGCACGGCAAACAAAAGGCGCACGGCAAAGCTACAGCTCGGCACTCGGCAAAGCATACCCGCACGGTAAAGCAGCCAGACGGCGCACGGCAAAGTAACCCCCCACGGCAAAGAGGCCACGAAGGCGCACGGCAAAGCCGCGGGCACGGCAAAGATGCCTTTGCCGTGCGTGGCAACCCTTTGCCGTGCGTTTTTGCACGGCACAGAGGGCAGTTTCATTTATTTTCCTTCTTTTGTAGTATTCATATTTATATTAATACTTATATTTGTTGTAAAATTAGTTTTTACTTTTTGTAGACTGTTTGTTAGTGTTACTTAATACAATCTGTATACCGATAAAACAAGTAATCTACATCTTCATCGACCCCTCCCCCCAACATATCAGGGTTTCGGAGCAAATTAACGGGGGTTCGGTGTCTGCTAAGTGTTATCGCCCCCACATATTTGGTGCAATTTCTTGCAGCTTTACACCTTACACGACACTTCCAAACATATTCTTGGTCCACATGAAAGTTTGGCTGGGATTGAAAGTGCTCCGGAGGTCTCCCCCCCCAACACATCGGTCTATATATGGGCCCCGGTGGTCTACCCCCCCTAGATTTGGTGAATCACACATTCCAACACACTTTCACACATATCCTAGGTCCACTTGCAAGTTTTGGTGGCATTCCGGTGCTCCGGCGGTAGTTCCCCCCCCGAAAACGGCGGTCTGCGTGCATCGGGGGGTCTACCCCCCTAGATTTCACCGCGCGAGGTTCCACCAACATACTTTTTTGTAGGTTTAGTTTTGTTTAGGCCATATACACATGGAAAGCTAGGTTTGGCACACTTTGGCACATTGTAGCCACCGGTATACCCGCAGCGGGACACTTCAGCCTACAAGTCGAGGAATCTTGCAAGTGCTGTCGCCCGAAAGAGAGGAATCTCACACATGGGAGCAATGCCTTGCACCATTTGGTGAATCACACCTTCCAACACACTTTCACACATATCCTAGGTCCACATGCAAGTGTTGGTGGCATTCCGGTGCTCCGGCGGTAGTTCCCCCCCGAAAACGGCGGTCTGCGTGCCTCGGGGGGTCTACCCCCCTAGATTTCACCGCGCGAGGTTCCACCAACATACTTTTTGGTAGGTTTAGTTTTGTTTAGGCCATATACACATGTAAAGCTAGGTTTGGCACACTTTGGCACATTGTAGCCACCGGTATACCCGCAGCGGGACACTTCAGCCTACAAGTCGAGGAATCTTCCAAGTGCTGTCGCCCGAAAGAGAGGAATCTCACACATGGGAGCAATGCCTTGCACCATTTGGTGAATCACACCTTCCAACACACTTTCACACATATCCTAGGTCCACTTGCAAGTTTTGGTGGCATTCCGGTGCAAGAAAGGGAGGTTTCAAAAAGAAGATCAAGGCCGTGGCTGAGCTTGTGGGACTTTCGAGTGGTTCGTCGTCGCAGACACGTCCTCCTAGCGCTCCTCCTAGCCCTCCACCACGGAGGAAGAATGCCCAGCCACGGCGACTTCGTACCCCTTCTCCTAGTCCTCCCCCAGCCGAGGATGATGACGAGGAGCAGTGGGGTGGGGAGGACGAGGAGGACGGTGAGGAGCACGGTGGGCAGGACGAGGAGGCCGGTGGGGAGGACGGTGGGGAGGACGGTGGGGAGGACAGTGGGGAGGACGGTGGGGAGGACGGTGGGGAGGACGGTGGGGAGGACCTCGAGGAGGATGAGGGGCTGGGGGGTATGCCGCAGGAGCTAGACCCGACCCTAGTTTGGTCTCCGCCGGTGGAGGAGGTGTACGTTGCAGCCGAGGAGAGGCTGGAACCACGGGACAAGAAGCCGTATAGGCGCGGGATTACGAAACTCCCCAAGCTAAAAACTTGGGCCTTCCGCGATGTTGTTCTCGTGCCCGCTGGAAAGAGGTACATGCTGATTTTGGCATTCCATTATTGAAATTTTTATCATTATACATATTTTTATCACATGCATACTGATTTTGGCATTTCGTTGTGCAGCATGTTCAAGTATGGCGACCCGAGGAGGAAGCCGACACGTGAGTACCCGAACATCCTTGGAGGCATAATTAGGAAGCATTTCCCTGGGATTGTCAATCTCCCTACTGGTGGCCGCGACGTGGCTTGGACTTGGAAGCACTACAGCTACGCGGAAGATCCTAGCGGCAAGTACGAAAACATGCAAGAG
The DNA here is from genome assembly GCF_019359855.2 of Lolium perenne. Lineage (NCBI taxonomy): Eukaryota > Viridiplantae > Streptophyta > Magnoliopsida > Poales > Poaceae > Lolium > Lolium perenne. The sequence goes on from NC_067250.2 coordinate 47,786,043, forward strand.
CGGGTTGTCCGCCACTTCTGGGTACGTGACTTTTGGCTTCTTAGCATTCAAACACTTCTTGGCTACCAATAGTTGCTCTAATTCATCTTATTTTACCTATGTGCATGGTTGCAGAAATACTTCAAGAGGGCTGAGGGCAAGGAAATTGCGTGCGACGTTATCTTACACGAGTTGTGCAGGGTGAGGGTGACGGGCATGCACTCCGAGGCCCGTGTGAGGTTCGGCCGCGACTGGCACGCCGAGCGCAAAGTTTGGATGAGTAAGGCTGATTGTCGGGATACGCTCATGGCACCATGGCAGTACATGCAGGTATTAGCATCGATGTGTTATTTATTTCCGCATTTTCATGTAGTTTATGTTCTAATAATGGGTCTATCTTGTGTATGTAGCACCCTCCTCAGTACGTCGGGGAAGACAGGGCGTGCTTTCTTGCGATGGTCATATGGTGGACATCCCGCGAGTACGCCGGAAGCACGAGGAGGGCAAGCAGAAGCGTTCGGAGATGGGAGGTGGATCACATGTCCTGGGCAGCAAGAACTTGGCCCTTACCTTGCAGGATGAGGTGAGCAAGTGGTTTCTTCATTCTTTCGTTTTATGTTATTGCTAGCCCCGCAAGTGTCTCCCTCTTCACTTAATTGCATGTACTCTTTTGCAGGAAGTGAAGACAGGCGTGGCACCAAACTTGTTTGGCTTTTTCCAAAAGTCGAAGACCAGGAAGGAGCCGCATCCTGAAACGGGGTCCTTGTGGGTCAAACGACCTAGCGGAGGGCTGTGTGGCGCGTACCGCTCGAAGTTCAAGGACAAGCACGTCGAAGACGCCGACCCAACCACCGAAGAGTTTGACGTTGAGGTTGCGGTGCTTGCGGGACAAGGCAAGAAGGGTGGCCGCCTATGGATTGCTGACGGGTTAGTCGACCCAAGTACCATTCCATCTCTACGCCAGATCCGTCGTGGGCGTACGAGCGAGCAGCCTCGGGTAGAGACCCGCCCACGGGCTTCGGACCTAGCTATCGAGAAGTTACGGGTAAGTTCTTCGTCGATCCTCTACGCTTCATTACATGTTTTCCATTGCAATGTTACTGACATCGCGGCAACACAACGTAGGCGGAGATGGAAGAAAGGGAACGGAGGCACCAAGAGGAGCAGATGCAGATGCAAAGCAGCAGCTTAGGGAGAACATGCAGATGCAGCAGATGTTGCAGCAGATGCAACAACAGCGACAGATGTTCCAAAGCAGATGTTCATGAACCAGACCGTGCCGACTTCACCACCGGGAGTAGTGGTCCTAGCACGTCGTGTCCTCCTATGTTCCCACATTTTGTAAGTGGTTAACTTAATATCTCCGTCTCAATCTTGTTTGTTGTCTAACCGAACTTTGGATATTGCAGATCCCCACGCCCGATCCGGCCGTGATGGCGCTCCTCCGAAGCGCCAAGTCGAGCCCGCCGACACTGGCTTGACCGTCAACAATACGGGCATCATCCGGAGCTCGGCAGCAGCTTTCTAGGTGAGTTCTCCTACACTTCTAATTCTTCCATACCATGTCACTTGTGAATTTTAGCCATTCAACCATGTCAATTTTAGCCAAGATGTTCAATTTTACCTATTCCATGTTAATTTTAGCCATTCCATGTCATCCTTAGCCATTATGTTGAATTTTAGCCATTTCATCCAAATTCTAGCGATTATGTTCAATTTTAGCCATTCCATGTCAATTCTAGTTCTTCCATGTCAATTTTAGCCATTCCATGTCAATTCGAGTTCTTCCATGTCAATTTTAGCCATTCCATGTCAATTCTACTTCTTCCATGTCAATCCTAGTTCTTACATGTCAATTTTAGCCATTCCATGCCACTTATGCATCTATGAACTTGTAGGAGGACAAGGAGGTGGAGAAGGACAAGGAGGTGGAGAAGGACAAGGAAGTGGAGAAGGACAAGGAAGTGGCGAAGGTTGATGTTGCTTGTGTATGAACTTGTTGTGCGACTTGCCGCATTCTATGTTGGAGACTTTGTTGTTGATGTTGGACTACTTGTTGTATGAACTAATTATGTGATTTGGAACTATTGTATGGACTTTGTTGGACTACTCTTGTATGAACTTTGTTGTTGATGATGCAAATACTCTATATATTGTGCTATATGTGTATCTGGATGATTATTGCTATTTGTGAATTGCATATGCAGGGATTAATGGGGAAGCAGGGAAATTCTGGAATTTTGGCAGCATCTTTGCCGTGCATATGCACACGGCAAAGAAAAAAGCACACGGCAAAGGCCTTCTTTGCCGTGCACACACACACGGCACACGGCAAAGGCCTTCTTTGCCATGCACACACACACGGCAAAGAGCCTCCAGCTGTGCACTGCGCTGCGCCCTGTGTGCTGGTCTGTTTCTTTGCCGTGCGGGGTGTTGGCGAAGCACACGGCAAAGCCGACCCTGTGCCGTGCGGGTTGGAGGCGGAGCGCACGGCAAAGAACGCCGCACGGCAAACATTTCAGACGCACGGCAAAGAAATCTGCACGGCAAAATAGGGATAGCGCACGGCAAAGCATGGTTGCACGGCAAAGGCCTTTGCCGTGCCACTTGCCCGCGGCGCACGGCAAAGCCCTCTTTGCCGGGCGGCTCGTTGCCGTGCAGTCTTTGCCGTGCAAGCCCGCACGGCAAAGGCGTTGCCGAGCAGATTTTGGCCTTTGCCGTGCGTTTCGGCTGCACGGCAAAGCACTGTTGTGCCGTAGTGCGAACCCCACTCGTGAACTGACGCAATAGAATCCAGCCTCCTCCTCTCTGGTTTGTGGCCGTCAGCGCGATAAAATCAGCAGTTCGGCAGCGATGGCAGACGCAGACCACGGGCAGGAAGACGATCAATCTGATGGAAGTTCATGGAGAAGAGCATTGGCAAGTTGGGCGACTGTCGCCGTGTCCGGTGGCGGAGACCTGAGCATCGAAGCCAAACTGTGCAACTGTGTTCGTGTTGGTGCCGGCGTCCGGTGGCGGATACCATGAGCAGTTAAGCGAAGCTGTACAAGTGCGTCCGTGCTGGCTAAGCGGATGCGTGCGTGCTAGCTTGCTGGGAGGATACACGCGAGTGCTTTTATTCAGGCATGCAGGGCGCAGCAACAATGCACCTACGGAATTTTTCTAAGGGCCAGACTTACGGACAGGTCGTGGTTCAGTCTGATTGGTGAGTCCTAGCTTCCCCCTGGACTGACTCGTCTGCTCTTAATTTTTGTTCGTGTAGCCGTCGAAATTCGCTGGTCACGGTGTGTAGGGTCGTAAGAAGAGAAACCTGACGCTGCCACTTTCATCGATGGCGACATCCTCACGAGCGCTAGCTGCAATCTGAAGTTCTGAACCCACAGATGGAAGAGAATTTGTTCAAGAATCGTTATGAACGGTGCTGTTTTCTGAACTAGCATGGTGGCCCTCACATCATCATCCTTAATATGTTGAAAGGAACTTTAGGACTTAATTTATATTTTTATAAATATTCATATTTTTGATAGAAACATGTTGTTGAGTTTGGAATCCACATCTAATTGAAATATTATCTTTAGCTCATGAGACACTAAAATATAGAATAAATTAGTGAAAAATACAAAGTTTTCTGAAAACACCTAAGTACATTCTAATAGCAAACACATATATATGCGTTCCGGACATGCACACTCAGTCAGTGCCCACTAAAGACTTGATTCACTGAAGTTCAATGTGAACAAACTCACTACATGTGTCTTATTTAGATTCACGTACGTACATGATTCAAATTATATAAGCACACAACAAAGATGACAAAATTTTAAGTTATCATGTATTTTAGATTCAAACTTTGTAAAATATGACCAAACATTTGTGGAAAAAATAGCAGAATGGTGAGATTAGAATATACTCCATGTTGGCTACAATAGATGACAAAAGATAATGAAATCTACTCGTCATTGCTGAGCAAATCGGATCAATCAGAAAAAAATATGGCCAACCAATCAAACACAACACTGACAAGCTGCGCTGCCAACTCGTGCCGCGAACCTTGATAGATGCTCCATTAGATAGCTCCTCCATTGCTTTACTGTCAGGCTACAAGCTCTGTACATGAAGAAATAAGCTGTTAAGACTCTGAATGAATGTAAAAGCAAAAGAAGGCATTTATGCTGTCGAGAAAGACAATGCAGCATCAGTGTAGCATATATATTGAAAATTTGAAATAAGACTAGATTGGAGTAGAATTTGTTGTCTTAGAAGATGCTACAACCATTTATTTGCCGTGTATCTCTTGTTCGTCTTCTAAAATCTAAACCACAAGGTACATTATCATTGACTACCCCCTCAAAGTTCCCTCCATTGCAACTCTTCAGCTATGAAAGTCTGTTCTTCTCGATTTGAATTTTTCGGGTCAGCTTCCCATTACCCAAGGGGCTATATCTTGTAACTCTTGGAGAATCTTGATCCAAACAGTAAATTTCAAGGATAAAAACCAACTTTAACTATTGCATTTGCATTTATCATTGTCTTTTCAATTATGAATAGTTGAAATCCTGATCCAATTCATCTCCACAAATGAAGTACAAATAGGCTGCGGAAGAATTTTGTTTTCTACCTTCACTAATTCTAGAGTTTGTGCCCCGCATCTCAGCAATGATTCAATTGGATGCAGTGTTGCAGCATTAGGTGCAGCAGAAGTTTCAAAGAAAATTGGTTTATGTGGTATTAGTAGCTTACAGGCACAGAGAAATTCAATCCTCTACTTGTATAATCCTTAATGTGAAAACAAAATCTATTGACAGCAGATAACTTTTATCCACTCAAATATACTGCTTGAATTAAAATTCTCCGAAATAGTTATCAAAGAAGGTTCTTTTGTTAGTGGGAAACTGAAACGAACTCTATCTAGCAATTCAGGAACCTCGAGGATATACTCGACGATGATCATACATGTCATGATTTCGACAAAGAATAAGAGAAAGAAGAAATATTTAACTAGCTGGAAAAGCAAAGTAGAAAAGGTGTATTTTTCTGAAGTTAAGGTTCCAAGTTCTGAGGCTCAAAATTGTAGTAAAGTCTAGAGCTTCTGCAGCATATTCGTCAACAAGGAGAATAGTGGCATATTGCCTCTTTAGCTAAGCTTATGATCTTGCACATAACCAGTATATCAGTTCATTGGTTACTTCATTTGGGAATGATGTAACATGTATCTAGTTAGCTTAGCAATTCAATATTTAACTGTTATTCTCTATGGTAGTATGGTAACTCCTGTTTTATAACTTGATGTTTGTGTGCTTGCGTAACATATTGCAAATGGTTTATTGAATTATTGGGACATTATACTCTACAACCAATCATGTAACATCCCTCACCTTTTTTCCTTATGTCAACCCAAAATAACCGAGCTCACGAATCGAAAAGTCCGTTCGTGAATCGGAGTCGGCAAATCACTGCTGGGTTCACAAACCAAAGATGCATACCCCAAAAGAACACTATTTTCGGTATGTAGCGAACAAAAAAGGAGCAAAAATCTGCATCTGGTGTCTATCATTTCAACAGTTGCATTTCTAAGAAAACTTGAACCGCCAACATGACAAGCTTTATCAAAATGCAAGTCAGATTTTAACAAAAGTATCTTCTCAGAGAAATTCCACAGTTAATATGGCATCAGGTCCAGAGGCAGGGATGTCAAGTCTAGATCTAAATTTATACATCAACAGTAAACTTGATATAATTCAAGCATGTTCACTACTGGCATTGGCATTCCACATTCCATATCGATGTTGATGGTGATCACATATGTTAATCTATTATTTGTTAACTAGTAATGTTACAAAGGATCACCTACATCAAACTGTTAACACTCGAAAAATGGGTCAAGGGGGTGACGAACCTTAAAATGTTGATCCAAAAAAAGAAACCTATTGTCGAGCCAAGGTATCTGTAGAGCCTCTTGTTCCTTTTTGTCTTTTCAGGAAGAAACTCCGTCCAATACCTCCCCAGCGCAGTAAGATGCATAAGTCGCACCGAGGCCTGGAATACTCTTCTCATAAGGATGCACATACTTGTCCAGAAACCTTTTGTCGGTCAGCGCAACCGCAGTATAGAAGTCAAGGTCAGGATGAAGCAATCCCTTTGCATTGAGAATATTTAACAAGGAATGCCGGGGCAACAACCGCCGCTCAAGGCTGTACATGACCAGCACTGGCCTTTGAGCAATGTAAGGTATCTCCAGCCCAACAACCCTTGTCAAGAAATCCGCATTTGTGTGCAGCCTTTTCTCAGACATGGTCAGTATACCCGGCATCTTCCTCACAGCGATCAAGACATCATCCTGTGACCAACCAAGCATCTCCAGGGTTACCAATTTCTTGTCAAGTATCTCCTGGCTCTGAGCGCCGAAGGTCATGAGCGCATAGCGAAACATTCGCGAATTCCTTGGCACACCAAGCTTATCGATGTAGGACACCGCATTCTGGACGTGCTCGGGGAGCATGGTGAGCACCCGGCTAACGTATGTGCCGGAGAATTGTCGAACATCTATCCCGCACTGCTGGAGGAGGGCCAGGTTGGGCTTGGCCACCTTGTCGAGGTCAGATCCGAGGAGACCACCGTTCACCTTGAGGGCCTGGACGAGCTTGCCGAAGGAGCCGAAGACCGGGAGCCAGAAGCCTAGGTTGCGGCTCAAGGAGCTGTGCCGGAAGGAGGAGCGGGCGACCGGGATGAGGCGCGCGATCTGGGACTTCTTGAGGCCGAGGTCGGTGAGCTCGACGACGCGCTTCGCCAGGTTGTTCTCCACATCAGCGCAGAGGAGCTGCGGGTCGCCGGCGACGATGGCGGCGGTGCCGGGGCGGGAGATGCCGAGGGCGGAGAGGAAGGCGAGCACGGCGTCGATCTTGGAGGGGGACTTGAGGTGGGAGAGCTTCGTGGCTGCCTTGCGTGCCTTGGGTCGGGTGAGGCCGCAGGCGGTAACGAGGTAGTCCTCGACGGCGAAAGTTTTTGGTGAGGTGGGCCTGGTCGTGGCGAGCAGGCGGTGGCGAGAGAAGTGGGAGTAGATGGAGCGACTCTGGGGATAGGCTGTGGAGAGAAAGGGGGAAATGAGCTTCCGGAGATGGAGCATGGCGTTGCGGCGGCGCGGGCGGGGGCGGCGGCGGCGGATTGGCCTCTGAGGCTCTGACCGCTCGGGAAGAGAGGTGTTGCAGCAATGGCTGTAGGGTTTTTTTTTTCCGTCAGGGCTAGCCTGTAGCTGTAGGGTTTACACCGGTTTCCTGCTCATATATATTTAAAAACTCATATACTCCTGTATAAATTGAAAGGGGAAATATATAATACAAAAATTATATCATTAAAAATAGAACATCTAAACTTTCTAATGATATAATGTTTACAACATATAACTAATGTTAACTTGATCAAATTTGCAACGTCTAATAAACTATGAGAGAGGGTGTATTTAAAATTCAAAATTGCGTCTTAATTAGTAGAGCTAATAGTAGTACCCCAGCTTCTTGTGTGAAAGTAATTGACTGTTGCTCTTTACTGAGCTGTGTATTCTTGTGTTGCAATCGATATATCTTTTATGTCAAAAAAAAAGAGAAGAGAACGTGAGAGTCGTGTAATTCTGAATCCTATAAGATACGGTGAACACCACTTCAATTTGCACCATAAAAAAATTAAAGAAGTTGTAGTGGAGATAGACTTCTATGTGGCTGCTATGAAACGTAGTGCAAAGGAAAACCTAAATTAATGTAAATGGCAACCGTACAAATCAAAAAATCCATATAGGAAATTTAGACTCTCCAAAATTTCTTGACAACACAGAAATAGGAGAAGCATGATTAAGATGTCACATCTCACATGCTTATGAATTCCTAGATGATTTCAGAACGGTGAAATTCAACATTAGATGTCTTTCATAGAATTTTGGAGGAATTCAGAGAAATATAAGAGTGAAAGTGCATTGAACTTATCGAATGAAATAAAATTAAGGTTTAAACTCATGTTGAGATACCTATGGGATTAGAGACATAGAATTGGATTCCATAGGAATTTGATAACTCCAATACTATGATCTAAAGAGTGTGTCCACATTAAAAAAATATTTAGGATTCATATCCTCCCAAATTTATACGGAAGTTCTACAATCCAAAAAAGGATGTACTTGTACTGGCCTGTGCATGTGACAATAGTGAATTCGCAAATGCTAGCAAGTTCATTTGTTGTTTCAGAAAGGATAAAGGACTGAAAAAGGTACTGTATTTATTCAGCCACCAGATTCAATTTATCTTATCAAACAGCACATAAAATTGTAAAAAAAAAAAAACAAGATACTATTGCAACACATACACACAGGATGCAGAACCAACCTGTCTTAGTAGGTTGGTTGCAAAGTCGCAACCCATTCCACTAGGAATCAAACAAGGTTTAACACTGCGTCTCGTTAAGGCTGGAATTTCAAACAGCTCGGATGATTTCTGGAACCAAACTGAAAATGTGAGCCCGGCCACTTTTCCAATGCTAGGACAGCAGCAATTTCGTTGTGAAATGATCAGTCATTGAGTAACAGGCAGTCACAGACGCACAGTGTACAACTAGCGCCACAAGCACAAACAGTCAAGCACTGAATGTCTCAAAAAATAATCCAATGCTTACAATTCAAAATGATAGGTTGCAAGTCAAAATGTGGCAACAAACTTTGGGGTGTGTGAACATATTACAATTCAAAACACAACGTAACAAAACGAAATTTCTGACTCTGGCACCGAATTATATCACCAAAGAGGACTATCTGAAATCCAGGGGTAATTCCATCATTAACAATGGAGCCAGGTTATCCATTTGCATATCCAATTTACAACCAAGAGGCAATGGCGATCAACAAGTTTGCAGACCTGGCTTTTGAAGGAAGCTTAAATCGCAGTAGTACAAAATTGTCGCAAGTTCACACATAACTGGCATGTGCATTATTTAATAAAACGAAGATATCAAGCAATCACGAAACTTCGATTCTATTCACAAGGACATCCAAGGGCTTCGCAGTAAGTGCCACACAAGCAAATGCCTATAGTGATAACAGTTTTAGATGCACAACTATGCTTAAGATCGCAACTTGTTTTCCAGATATATTTAACAAGAGACATCCCACTCATGAGACCTACCGACTCATATATGTCCTTGTCAACCATTTATATTCAATGTATTCAAGGTGCCTTTCTAAAAAAAAATATTAAAAATCTCCACTGACTTCTAATATCTAACATCATAACAGTTTTTGTAATAGAAGATATAATAGTATAAACGGCAGCAGTATGCACTATTTGAATGTATATACATTTAATACAAACATGAAATAAACTAAAACACTTAGCCAGTATCATCTTCAGCAACAACTGCAAAACTGAACAGAGAACTTCCACAACAAATGTCTTGAACATCTTAGCACTTGCTTACTGACATGCAGTGTGTCTATTTTTGTTAATATGCTTTGGCAGCAGCAGACTAACAGAATTTTCTAGCCACCATCAATCATAGCAGTAGATAAATCATGACAACAGTTATCAAGTAAGTCCAAATCTAAAATAGGAATTCAGGTTAGGAGTTAGGAAGCAATGATGTCAGTAGCCAAGAGGTACAGAAGAAATGAAAGTCAAAACCTGGGAGTAGTTCTTCTATTCGCCATTCTGTGAAGCTACAGATAATCAGCTATAGCAAATTGTCGAACATTTCAACAATGGAACAAGGGTGTGACTAGCCTCAAAATGTATGTTCTAATACAGCAATCTTATCAGCACACTCCAGCACAATAATGAGTAGTCTCTCGTTCCTTTGTCTTCTCAGGTATCAACTCCATTTGGTATCTTCCCAGCACAGGTAGATGCAAAAGACACAGCGAGGCCTGGAATACTATCCTTGTAAGGGTGCACAAACTTGTCCAAAAACTTCTTCTCGGTCATGGCGGCTATAGTATAGAAATCTGTTTTAGCATCAAGCAAACCCCTTGCATTGAGAATTTTTAGCAAGGAATGTCGGGGCAACACCCGGCCCTCATGGCTATACATGACCAGCACTGGCCTTCGAGCAATGTAAGGTATCTCCAGCCCAGCATCACTGATCAAGAAATTGACATTTTTCCTCAGCCTTTCCTCAGACATGGCGAGGATACCCGGCATCTTCCTCACAGCAATCAACACATCGTCCTCTGACCAACCAAGCATCTCGAGGATCCCCATTTTCTTGGCGAGTCTCTCCTTGCTCTGAGCGGCGAACGTCATGAGAGCGTAGCGAAACATTGGGGAGTTCCGCGGCACACCAAGCTTCTCGATGTTCAACAAAGCATTCTGGACGTGCACAGGATGCCTAGTGAGCACCCGGATGATATATGCACTGTAATCTTCCCGAACATTTATCCCACATTGCTGAAGGAGGGCCAGGTTGGGCTTGGCCACCTTCTCGAGGTCGGTGGCGAGGAGGCCGGAGTTCGCCTTGATGACCTTGAGTATGTTCTCGAATGAACCAAAGACAGGGAGCCAGAAGCCAAGGTTGCTGGCGAGGGAGCTGGTGCGGAAGGAGACGCGGGCCAACGGGATGAGGCGGGCGATCTGTGGACGCGTGAGGCCGAGGTCGGTGAGCTCTACGACGCGCTTCGCCAGGTTGTTCTCCACGTCAGCGCAGAGGAGCTGCGGGTCGGCGGCGACGACGCTTGCGATGCCGGATCGGGAGATGCCGAGGGCGGAGAGGAAGGAGAGCACGGCGTCGATCCTGGAGGGGGACCTGAAGTGCGAGAGTTTCTTGGACGCCTTGGGTCGGGTGAGGCCGCAGGCGGTGACGAGGTAGTCCTCGACGGGGAAAGGTTCCGGTGGGATGGACGCGGTGGTGGCGAGCAGGCGGTAAAGAGGCAAGATGGGGGAGGTCTGGGAGAGAGCGGGGAGATGGGATGTGGAGAGGAAGGGGGAAATGAGCTTCCGGAGATGGAGCATGGCGTAATGGCGGCGGAGGCGGCGGCGGCGGAGGAGGAGGAGGATTGGTGGCTGGGCGTTTCGGGGGAGAGCGATGCCTAGGGCACCAGCAAGATAGCCAGGATTAAACACTGTAGATAGCTGTTCATGTGGTCTGTAGCAAGAAACTGTTCATGCACATCTAACCGTCGATTCTAGATCCAACATCCACAAAAGGGGTCAAGGCACAGTATTGTTCATCAGTCAAGGCACACAACTGGTCGCTCCATCCCGAGAAAATTACATAAAGCTATCACGTTTGGACAACAGTCACATCTTGGTATCAACACCGGTAATTTTATCATATAAATATCATTTATGGGGCATGTCACAAGGGATGGCGTAGAAATTGGTGTGATAACATTTTAACCCTCCCAGGCCCACTGTCAGGTGATGACTGGGACAATGACCGTTTCCGAGCCGAATCGGCTCAGTCTCTCCCACCAGCTACCTCTCGCTGCCATATCTCTTGTTCACTTGTCGTTGTCACATCGATGCGCCCTCACCATGTCCTCATGTAATGATGGAGAGAGCAGCCAGGACAGCCTGCTCTCATAGTACGACAAGGGTTACGACGTTTGAGTTGTCAAATTAGGTTTTTTCATAGGAGCTTCGATTCGTCCATTGTATGTTTAAATATTGCTTCCCATGCCCTGTTTTATCCCATAAACCATGTTAGACCTAGACTACATCAGGTATGATGACAATGATTTAAGGTGCAAACTTGACATGCCCATGTATAAATATGTTTGCTTCGAAGGAGAAAATATAGGGAGAAAATTTATGGGTTGTGAATGTAAGGTAGGTTAATTGCATTGTGTAGATGCATTAGCTACTGTCTGGATAATTTAGCTACTTTATTTTTATATTTTTTTATCTAGCATTGCTTTTACATGCTTAGTATTGATAATTATATTTGGCTAGTGCTTGACATTTATTATGCTTAGTATTGCTCAGTACTTATATTTACCTACTTATAATTAGCTAATGCATGACATTGTATCAATGTGTAGGAGGAGGTGATGTGTGACAAGATTTATTGGGTAGATGGGGAGTGGCCCACTTCAACTGAGGCAAGCTTTGGCTGCAGTATGAGAATGAGAGAGACACAAGAATCCATGACAATGTGGAGTGCACAACTAAAAATTACCACGTGGTTTTGACAAAGAAGGAACTAGAGAAAAAGAACATGGAGTTACATAAACAGCTAAGCATTGTGATACGTCTCCGACGTATCGATAATTTCTTATGTTCCATGCCACATTATTGATGTTATCTACATGTTTTATGCACACTTTATGTCATATTCGTGCATTTTCTGGAACTAACCTATTAACAAGATGCCGAAGTGCCGCTTGTCAAGTCTGCTGTTTTTGGTTTCAGAAATCCTAGTAACGAAATATTCTCGGAATTGGACGAAATCAACGCCCAGGGGCCTATTTTGACACGAAGCTTCCAGAAGTCCGAAGAGGAGACGAAGTGGGGCCACGAGGCGCCCAAACCATAGGGCGGCGCGGCCCCCCCCCCCCTTGGCCGCGCGGCCCTGTGGTGTGGGGCCCTCGTGCCGCCTCTTGACCTGCCCTTTCGCCTACTTAAAGCCTCCGTTGCGAAACCCTCAGTACCGAGAGCCACGATACGGAAAACCTTCCAGAGACGCCGCCGCCGCCGATCCCATCTCGGGGGATCCAAGAGATCGCCTCCGGCACCCTGCCGGAGAGGGGAATCATCTCCCGGAGGACTCTACGCCGCCATGGTCGCCTCCGGAGTGATGTGTGAGTAGTCTACCCCTGGACTATGGGTCCATAGCAGTAGCTAGATGGTTGTCTTCTCCCCGTTGTGCTTCATTGTCGGATCTTGTGAGCTGCCTAACATGATCAAGATCATCTATCTGTAATTCTATATGTTGCGTTTGTTGGGATCCGATGAATAGAGAATACTTGTTATGTTGATTATCAAAGTTATGTCTATGTGTTGTTTATGATCTTGCATGCTCTCCGTTATTAGTAGATGCTCTGGCCAAGTTGATGCTAGTAACTCCAAGAGGGAGTATTTATGCTCGATAGTGGGTTCATGTCTCCGTGAATCTGAAGGGGTGACAAGAACCTCTAAGGTTATGGATGTGCTGTTGCCACTAGGGATAAAACATTAGTGCTATGTTCAAGGATGTAGTCACTAATTACATTACGCGCAATACTTAATGCAATTGTCTGTTGTTAGCAACTTAATACTGGAGGGGGTTCGGATGATAACCTGAAGGTGGACTTTTTAGGCATAGATGCATGCTGGATGGCGGTCTATGTACTTTGTCGTAATGCCCAATTAAATCTCACTATACTCATCATAATATGTATGTGCATGGTCATGCCCTCTTTATTTGTCAATTGCCCAACTGTAATTTGTTCACCCAACATGCTGTTTATCTTATGGGAGAGACACCTCTAGTGAACTGTGGACCCCGGTCCAATTCTCTATACTAAAATACAATCTACTGTAATACTTGTTCTACTGTTTTTCTGCAAACAATCATCTTCCACACAATACGGTTAATCCTTTGTTACAGCAAGCCGGTGAGATTGACAACCTCACTGTTTCGTTGGGGCAAAGTACTTTGGTTGTGTTGTGCAGGTTCCACGTTGGCGCCGGAATCCCTGGTGTTGCGCCGCACTACATCCCGCTGCCATCAACCTTCAACGTGCTTCTTGGCTCCTCCTGGTTCGATAAACCTTGGTTTCTTTCTGAGGGAAAACTTGCTGCTGTGCGCATCATACCTTCCTCTTGGGGTTCCCAACGAACGTGTGAGTTACACGCCATCAAGCTCTTTTTCTGGCGCCGTTGCCGGGGAGATCAAGACACGCTGCAAGGGGAGTTTCCACTTCTCAATCTCTTTACTTTGTTTTTGTCTTGCTTAGTTTATTTACTACTTTGTTTGCTGCACTAAATCAAAATACAAAAAAATTAGTTGCTAGTTTTACTTTATTTGCTATCTTGTTTGCTATATCAAAAACACAAAAAAAATAGTTACTTGCATTTACTTTATCTAGTTTGCTTTATTTACTGTTGCTAAAATGAATACTCCTGAAAACACTAAGTTGTGTGACTTCACAACCACAAATAATAATGATTTCTTATGCACACCTATTGCTCCACCTGCTACTACAGCAGAATTCTTTGAAATTAAACCTGCTTTACTGAATCTTGTTATGCGAGAGCAATTTTCTGGTATTAGTTCTGATGATGCTGCTGCCCATCTTAATAATTTTGTTGAACTATGTGAAATGCAAAAATATAAAGATGTAGATGGTGACATTATAAAATTAAAATTGTTCCCTTTCTCATTAAGAGGAAGAGCTAAATATTGGTTGCTATCTCTGCCTAAGAATAGTATTGATTCATGGACTAAATGCAAGGATGCTTTTATTGGTAGATATTATCCCCCTGCTAAAATTATATCTTTGAGGAGTAGCATAATGAATTTTAAACAATTAGATACTGAACATGTTGCTCAAGCTTGGGAAAGAATGAAATCTCTGGTTAAAAATTGCCCAACCCATGGACTGACTACTTGGATGATCATCCAAACCTTCTATGCAGGACTAAATTTTTCTTCGCGGAATTTATTGGATTCAGCTGCTGGAGGTACCTTTATGTCCATCACTCTTGGTGAAGCAACAAAGCTTCTTGATAATATGATGATCAACTACTCTGAATGGCACACGGAAAGAGCTCCACAAGGTAAGAAGGTAAATTCTGTCGAAGAAACCTCTTCCTTGAGTGATAAGATTGATGCTATTGTGTCTATGCTTGTTAATGATAGAACAAATATTGATCCTAATAATGTTCCATTAGCTTCATTGGTTGCACAAGAAGAACATGTTGATGTAAACTTCATTAAAAGTAATAATTTCAACAACAATGCTTACCGGAACAATTCTAGTAACAACTATAGGCCATATCCTTATAATAATGGCAACGGCTATGGTAATTCTTATGGGAATTCTTAAAACAATAATAGGAGTTCACCCCCTGGACTTGAAGCCATGCTTAAAGAATTTATTAGTACACAAACTGGTTTTAACAAATCTGTTGAAGAAAAGCTTGGGAAAATTGATATACTTGCTTCTAAAGTTGATAGTCTTGCTGCTGATGTTGATCTTTTGAAATCGAAAGTTATGCCTAATGAGAATCATCATAATAAAATTGTTACTACAGCAAATGCCATCCAAGTTAGAATTAATGAGAATATAAGATTAATGGCTGAACTGCGTGCTAGGTGGGATAGAGAAGAAAATGAAAAACTAGCTAAAGAGAAGAATGTAGCTAAAGTTTGGACTATTACCACCACTAGTAATGCTAATGCTACACATGTTGCTGCACCTCCTACTATTAATAATAAAAGAATTGGTGTTAGCAATGTTTCCACTTCTAATGCAAAGCGCGAGAAACTGCCTGAAATCGCTAGAACCGCTAAATCGCCTGTGATAAAACTGCTGAAATTTTTTCCAACATTGGGGATGATGATCCCATTGCTTTAGATTATAATGGTTTGAATTTTGATGATTGCCACATCTCTGAAGTTATAAAGTTCTTGCAAAAACTTGCTAAGAGTCCTAATGCTAGTGCTATAAATTTGGCTTTCACACAACATATTACAAATGCTCTCATAAAAGCTAGAGAAGAGAAACTAGAGCGCGAAGCCTCTATTCCTAAAAAGTTAGAGGATGGTTGGGAGCCCATCATTAAAATGAAGGTTAAAGATTTTGATTGTAATGCCTTATGTGATCTTGGTACAAGTATTTCTGTTATGCCTAAGAAAATTTATAATATGCTTGACTTGCCACCGCTGAAAAATTGTTATTTGGATGTTAATCTTGCTGATCATTCTACAAAGAAACCTTTGGGAAAAGTTGATAATGTTCGCATTACCGTTAACAATAACCTTGTCCCCGTTGATTTTGTTGTCTTGGATATTGAATGCAATGCATCTTGTCCCATTATATTGGGAAGACCTTTTCTTCGAACTGTTGGTGCTATCATTGATATGAAGGAAGGTAATATTAAATATCAATTTCCTCTCAAGAAAGGTATGGAACACTTCCCTGGAAAGAGAATGAAGTTACCTTTTGATTCTATTATGAGAACAAATTATGATGTTGACACTTCGTCTCTTGATAATACTTGATACACACTTTCTGCGCCTAGCTGAAAGGCGTTAAAGAAAAGCGCTTATGGGAGACAACCCATGTTTTTACCTACAGTACTTTGTTTTTATTTTGTGTCTTGGAAGTTGTTTACTACTGTAGCAACCTCTCCTTATCTTAGTTTAGTGTTTTGTTGTGCCAAGTAAAGTCGTTGATAGAAAAGTTCATACTAGATTTGGATTACTGCGCAGAAACAGATTTCTTTGCTGTCACGAATCTGGGCTGTTTTCCCTGTAGGTAACTCAGAAAATTATGCCAATTTACGTGAGTGATCCTCAGATATGTACGCAACTTTCATTCAATTTGAGAATTTTCATTTGAGCAAGTCTGGTCCTCGATAAAATTCGTCAATACGAACTGTTCTGTTTTGACAGATTCTGCCTTTTATTTCGCATTGCCTCTTTTGCTATGTTGGATGAATTTCTTTGATCCATTAATGTCCAGTAGCTTTATGCAATGTCCAGAAGTGTTAAGAATGATTGTGTCACCTCTGAATATGTTAATTTTTATTGTCACTAACCCTCTAATGAGTTGTTCTAAGTTTGGTGTGGAGGAAGTTTTCAAGGATCAAGAGAGGAGTATGATGCAACATGATCAAGGAGAGTGAAAGCTCTAAGCTTGGGGATGCCCCGGTGGTTCACCCCTGCATATTCTAAGAAGACTCAAGCGTCTAAGCTTGGGGATGCCCAAGGCCCCCTGAAACTATATTTTTATTCCATCACATCTTATGTGCTTTTCTTGGAGCGTCGGTTTGTTTTTGTTTTTTGTTTTGTTTGAATAAAATGGATCCTAGCATTCACTTTATGGGAGAGAGACACGCTCCGCTGTAGCATATGGACAAGTATGTCCTTAGTTTCTACTCATAGTATTCATGGCGAAGTTTCTCCTTCGTTAAATTGTTATATGGTTGGAATTGGAAAATGATACATGTAGTAATTGCT
Source organism: Lolium perenne (assembly GCF_019359855.2). NCBI lineage: Eukaryota > Viridiplantae > Streptophyta > Magnoliopsida > Poales > Poaceae > Lolium > Lolium perenne. The sequence goes on from NC_067250.2 coordinate 47,803,158, forward strand.
ATTAATGTCTTGGGTAATGTGATACTTGGTAATTGTTGTGCTCATGTTTAAGCTCTTGCATCATATGCTTTGCACCCATTAATGAAGAAATACATAGAGCATGCTAAAATTTGGTTTGCATATTTGGTTTCTCTAAGGTCTAGATAATTTCTAGTATTGAGTTTGAACAACAAGGAAGACGGTGTAGAGTCTTATAATGTTTTCAATATGTATTTTATGTGAGTTTTGCTGCACCGGTTCATCCTTGTGTTTGTTTCAAATAAGCCTTGCTAGCCTAAACCTTGTATCGAGAGGGAATACTTCTCATGCATCCAAAATACTTGAGCCAACCACTATGCCATTTGTGTCCACCATACCTACCTACTACATGGTATTTTCCGCCATTCCAAAGTAAATTGCTTGAGTGCTACCTTTAAAATTCCATCATTCACCTTTGCAATATATAGCTCATGGGACAAATAGCTTAAAAACTATTGTGGTATTGAATATGTAATTATGCACTTTATCTCTTATTAAGTTGCTTGTTGTGCGATAACCATGTTCACTGGGGACACCATCAACTACTCTTGTTGAATTTCATGTGAGTTGCTATGCATGTTCGTCTTGTCTGAAGTAAGAGCGATCTACCACCTTATGGTTAAGCATGCATATTGTTAGAGAAGAACATTGGGCCGCTAACTAAAGCCATGATCCATGGTGGAAGTTTCAGTTTTGGACAAATATCCTCAATCTCATATGAGAAAATTATTAATTCTTGTTACATGCTTATGCATAAAAGAGGAGTCCATTATCTGTTGTCTATGTTGTCCCGGTATGGATGTCTGAGTTGAGAATAATCAATAGCGAGAAATCCAATGCGAGCTTTCTCCTTAGACCTTTGTACAGGCGGCATAGAGGTACCCCTTTGTGACACTTGGTTAAAACATGTGCATTGTGATGATCCGGTAGTCCAAGCTAATTAGGACAAGGTGCGGGCACTATTAGTACACTATGCATGAGGCTTGCAACTTGTAAGATATAATTTACATGATACATATGCTTTATTACTACCGTTGACAAAATTGTTTCATGTTTTCAAAATCAAAGCTCTAGCACAAATATAGCAATCGATGCTTTTCCTCTATGGAGGACCATTCTTTTACTTTCAATGTTGAGTCAGTTCACCTATTTCTCTCCACCTCAAGAAGCAAACACTTGTGTGAACTGTGCATTGATTCCTACATACTTGCTTATTGCACTTATTATATTACTCTATGTTGAAAATATCCATGAGATATACATGTTACAAGTTGAAAGCAACCGCTGAAACTTAATCTTCCTTTGTGTTGCTTCAATGCCTTTACTTTGAATTATTGCTTTATGAGTTAACTCTTATGCGAGACTTATTGATGCTTGTCTTGAAGTGCTATTCATGAAAAGTCTTTGCTTTATGATTCACTTGTTTACTCATGTCATATACATTGTTTTGATCGCTGCATTCACTACATATGCTTTACAAATAGTATGATCAAGGTTATGATGGCATGTCACTCCAGAAATTATCTGTGTTATCGTTTTACCTGCTCGGGACGAGCAGAACTAAGCTTGGGGATGCTGATACGTCTCCGACGTATCGATAATTTCTTATGTTCCATGCCACATTATTGATGTTATCTACATGTTTTATGCACACTTTATGTCATATTCGTGCATTTTCTGGAACTAACCTATTAACAAGATGCCGAAGTGCCGATTCTTTGTTTTCTGCTGTTTTTGGTTTCAGAAATCCTAGTAACGAAATATTCTCGGAATTGGACGAAATCAACGCCCAGGGGCCTATTTTGCCACGAAGCTTCCAGAAGTCCGAAGAGGAGACGAAGTGGGGCCACGAGGCGCCCAAACCATAGGGCGGCGCGGCCCCCCCCCCCTTGGCCGCGCGGCCCTGTGGTGTGGGGCCCTCGTGCCGCCTCTTGGCCTGCCCTTCCGCCTACTTAAAGCCTCCGTTGCGAAACCCCCAGTACCGAGAGCCACGATACGGAAAACCTTCCAGAGACGCAGCCGCCGCCGATCCCATCTCGGGGGATCCAGGAGATCGCCTCCGGCACCCTGCCGGAGAGGGGAATCATCTCCCGGAGGACTCTACGCCGCCATGGTCGCCTCCGGAGTGATGTGTGAGTAGTCTACCCCTGGACTATGGGTCCATAGCAGTAGCTAGATGGTTGTCTTCTCCCCGTTGTGCTTCATTGTCGGATCTTGTGAGCTGCCTAACATGATCAAGATCATCTATCTGTAATTCTATATGTTGCGTTTGTTGGGATCCGATGAATAGAGAATACTTGTTATGTTGATTATCAAAGTTATGTCTATGTGTTGTTTATGATCTTGCATGCTCTCCGTTATTAGTAGATGCTCTGGCCAAGTTGATGCTAGTAACTCCAAGAGGGAGTATTTATGCTCGATAGTGGGTTCATGTCTCCGTGAATCTGGAGGGGTGACAAGAACCTCTAAGGTTATGGATGTGCTGTTGCCACTAGGGATAAAACATTAGTGCTATGTTCAAGGATGTAGTCACTAATTACATTACGCGCAATACTTAATGCAATTGTCTGTTGTTAGCAACTTAATACTGGAGGGGGTTCGGATGATAACCTGAAGGTGGACTTTTTAGGCATAGATGCATGCTGGATGGCGGTCTATGTACTTTGTCGTAATGCCCAATTAAATCTCACTATACTCATCATAATATGTATGTGCATGGTCATGCCCTCTTTATTTGTCAATTGCCCAACTGTAATTTGTTCACCCAACATGCTGTTTATCTTATGGGAGAGACACCTCTAGTGAACTGTGGACCCCGGTCCAATTCTCTATACTGAAATACAATCTACTGCAATACTTGTTCTACTGTTTTTCTGCAAACAATCATCTTCCACACAATACGGTTAATCCTTTGTTACAGCAAGCCGGTGAGATTGACAACCTCACTGTTTCGTTGGGGCAAAGTACTTTGGTTGTGTTGTGCAGGTTCCACGTTGGCGCCGGAATCCCTGGTGTTGCGCCGCACTACATCCCGCCGCCATCAACCTTCAACGTGCTTCTTGGCTCCTCCTGGTTCGATAAACCTTGGTTTCTTTCTGAGGGAAAACTTGTTGCTGTGCGCATCATACCTTCCTCTTGGGGTTCCCAACGAACGTGTGAGTTACACGCCATCACACTGCTTTGGAGTATGTTGCAGAGGTAACTAATGATGACCTGGAGCTTGAGACTGCAAGGAGGCATAAGGAAGAGCAGGAAGTTGGTACTTTCAAAGAAGAAAGGAAATAGTTGGAGTGTCACTCTCCCAGAAAAATAGAGGCATGAAACTACAATCGAGCATAAATACCCACTTTTGAAGTCACAAGTGTCCACTTAGTCAGAGTTTCTACTAGCAACGGAGAGTATGCAAGATCACAAATAACAAATGACATGAATATATAACCAATCTCAACATAGTATACAATATTCATCGGATCCCAGCAAACACAACATATAGGATAACATAAAGATGATCTTGATCATGTAGGACAGCTCACAAGATCTATACATGAAGCACAAAGTGGAGAAGACAACCATCTAACTACTTCTATGGACCCATAATCCAGGGATGAACTACTCACACATCACTTCGGAGGTGGGCATGGTGATGTAGATGCCTCCGGCGATGATTTCCCCCTCCAGCAGGGTGACGGGAAGAGCTTCAGAACCCCCCGAGATGGGTTCTACGATGGCGGCCGCGATGGAACTTTTCATGGATGGAGGCTCGGGTATCCAGGGTTTTCCCGAGAAGATGTATAAATAGGCGGAGGATTCAGGTCGGTGGGGTGCCTGGGGGCCTACACCACCCCTAGGCGCGGGCCACACCCAGGCCGTGCCATGGGGTGGTTTGGCCACCATGTGGCGCTGAAAGATCGAGATGTCGCCTAGAGGGGGGGTGAATAGGCAATTAAAAACTCTTACGGATTTGTCACTGCAAGAAATATGCTAACTGGTGACCCTCACTATTGGTCGTAGAAAAGGTCTTAATAGTTCTTTCATAACCTTTTTTCGACCAAAAAAAGTAGGTCACATACCGAGGGTCAGTAATTACAAGTCACGACCTTTTTTCTAATTAGTCATGAACTTCAACGACCAAAACAAAAGGTCATGGACCTATGACCAACTATTTTGGTCAAATGCTATCTGCCCTGTCCATGTCAGCCAATCCTACGTGGCGATTTAGCTCGGTCCAATTCAGTTACGTGGCAATTCAGCTCGGCTGTTACGTGGTGATTCAGTTCGGCCCAATTCAGTTGACTGACACGATATAGCCTGATACTGTCCCCTTTCCTTAATTTTTAATTTTTAATATAAACAGTTACGGAGTTCATAACTTTACAGAAAAAATACAAGCAGTTTCTGAGCTATTATAGAGAAGTCAACCAGTTTCTGAACTTTGCAATTGACACCCTAAAAAACAAAAAACAAAGCAATCAGATCCCTGCATCTACATGGACGGAGCACGCCGGCTTCCTGCAGGCCGCCGGTCGATGCAGGCTTCCCCCGCCAGAAGGTCGATGCCGGCTTCCCCCCGCCAGAAGGTCGACGCCGGCACAGGCAGAAGGGGCTCGGGCTCGCTTGATGCCCCGGTGCGCGACCTCGCGGCGGTGGCAGGCAGCGAGTGCAGAGGTCGATGACGAGGTGGACGGCGTGCGCGTCTTCGAAGGCGACGCGGAGCGCGACCATGGGGACTCCCCTGCGGCGACGGTGTAGCAGCTGCCGGAGACGCCGAAGGAGGAGGCCACGGGGCGCACGAGCGGATTGAGGCGGACACGCGCGGCCTAGCCTAGCGCACCACCAGCGCGGAAAGCGAGGCCTGGAGATCCGGCAGGATTGAGGCGGACGCGCTGCCTGGCGGCGTCGTCCCGAGTGCAGCTCTTGCTAGACCGGAGCGTGGCCTGGCGGGGGAGGGAAGGAGACAGAGAGAGGCAGGAGGCGATGGGGAGAGAGAAAGGATTACAGACCGGAGCGGCTCAGAGTGCTGGACATGGACTTGTCCATTATTGAGTGTCCCTGCCCAGCCAATCAGAGACAAGTATTCATAGTGCCCTGGATTGTGTGTTTCTTCTGGATTGTTGGGAGGCGTCGGATCAAGATGAAGGGCTCACGTTGGTTATGCCATGACAGATCAGCGTGTTTGGTTGGGGCCTAGGAATTAATCTGGGGAAAGGAAATTGGAAGGAAAACAACTTCCGTTCCTAATACATGTCACACGATCGAAGATAATGGTCTGGCGACACGAATTTTTGGCTCGTGGTGCGCCAGCACCTGATTTCAGAAAATAAAATCGAAAAAAAATACTACTCCGTAAAATTGATTTTAAAAATATGGCATAAATCATGTGTGTGGAGTATGTATGTAAGTGTGTGCATGTCAAGTCTCAACTTAAAATATAAAAGTATGTAGCCTACAGG